>NC_137785.1:53792277-54394777 GCF_963455305.1 Plecotus auritus
AACTCTTAAAGTGGAGGGGACCCCCATTGACTTCCTTGTTGACACCGGAGCGCAACACTCGGTCCTCTGTACGCCTCAAGGAAAATTAACAAATAAGAAGTCTTGGGTACAAGGGGCAACTGGTATGAGCCAGTATTCATGGACTACCCGAAGAACGGTGGATTTAGGGACGGGCTGGGTATCCCACTCTTTTATGGTAATTCCAGAATGCCCCTACCCACTGTTAGGACGAGACTTGCTCACTAAGATTGGAGCTCAGATAACTTTCAGACAAGGGGGGCCTCAGGTTACTGATGGCAAGGGCCACCCCATTCAGGTCCTGACCATAAGGCTGGAGGATGAGTACCGGCTTCACCAAAAAGCCTCTCCAATGGAGGGCAGCACAGACGAATGGCTGCAGGAGTTCCCCACGGCTTGGGCGGAGACAGGGGGAGTGGGGCTCGCCGCCCACAGGGCCCCAATCCTGGTAGAGTTAAAACCAGGGGAAGGCCCTGTGAGAATCAAACAGTACCCCATGCCTCAGGAAGCCCGGAAGGGAATTCAGCCACACATTCAGAGACTGAGGGGCCTAGGGGTGCTGGTCCCCTGCCAGTCTGCCTGGAACACCCCCCTCCTGCCAGTCAAGAAGCCCCACACGAATGACTACCGGCCGGTACAGGACCTCCGAGAAGTAAATAAAAGAGTTATGGACATACATCCAACGGTCCCCAACCCATACACTCTCTTAAGCTCTCTGGCACCCTCCCGTGTCTGGTATACTGTGTTAGATTTGAAGGATGCCTTTTTCAGTTTGCCGCTCGCTCCCCGTAGTCAATTCCTGTTTGCTTTCGAATGGCATGACCCGGAAGAGGGTTATAGTGGACAACTGATGTGGACTCGGTTGCCTCAGGGGTTCAAGAACTCGCCCACCATCTTCGATGAGGCCCTGCATGAGGACCTGGGTGAGTACCGGAGAGCACACCCCAACCTCACTCTCCTTCAGTATGTGGACGATATCCTGATTGCAGCAGACACAGCTGAGGACTGCAAGGAGGGGACAAGAGACCTGCTGGCCTCCTTGGGGGCCCTTGGATACCGGGCTTCTGCAAAGAAGGCTCAGATATGCAAAGAAAGGGTGAGTTACCTGGGATACATCCTGGAGGGTGGACAGCGGCGGCTGTCGGATGCCAGAAAAGAGACTGTTTTGAAAATCCCATCCCCCACCTCCCGAAGGGAAGTAAGGGAATTCCTAGGATCGGCTGGCTACTGCCACCTCTGGATACCGGGTTTCGCAGAGATTGCCAGGCCCCTATACGAGGCAACCAAGGAGGGAAAGGCCTTTGAATGGACTGAAAGAGAGAAGGCAGCCTTTAAGCAGTTAAAGAAAGCCCTCCTAAGTGCTCCGGCCCTGGGCCTGCCAGACATCACGAAGCCCTTCCATCTCTTTGTAGATGAACACAAAGGAATAGCAAAAGGGGTCCTAACTCAGACCCTAGGCCCCTGGAGCCGCCCGGTGGCTTATTTGTCCAAGAAGTTAGACCCTGTAGCTGCCGGCTGGCCACCGTGCCTAAGGATTATTGCGGCAACGGCGCTTTTAGTCAAAGACGCTGACAAACTGACCCTGGGGCAGGAAGTCTGGATCACCACCCCCTATTATCCCTAACCTTAAAGCCGAATTTCTTATAGAATTTGAAAGTCAAGAACTGTTTCTTTCCTTGAGAGGGCTCCAGAGGGCGCACGAGGACATTTGGCCGCACCTCTGCGCTATCTACGAGACTGGCCCAGCCCCGACTCCTCATCAGCATAAGCCCGGGGACTGGGTCTACATCAAGAGACACTGCCGGGAGACCCTCGAGCCACGTTGGAAGGGTCCCTGCGTTGTGGTGCTGACGACCCCCACCGCTCTCAAGGTAGACAGCGTAGCGACCTGGGTCCATCACACTCACGTCCGGTCAGCAGACCCATCTGTGATCCAGGAAGACTTCGTCACCAAATGGAGCATTGATCGAGATCAACGCAACCCGCTCAAGCTCAAGCTACGGAGTGCTCGACCTGCCTGATGCTGGAGGGGGAAGGAAGGCTACCGGATGGGACACTGGGAAGACTTGGGGACTCCGATTTTATCAGTGCAGGGAATTTGGGATGGTGTACCCTCGTGACCCAGGAATGTTGTTCAGTAGAAATACAAACCAACCCATGATTGGGCCTGTAAGTTTCAAGACAAGGGGGGAATGAAAGGGCGGGGAGACTCCATGTTCCTTTTGTTCTATGTCCTCCACCTCGTGGAGTCAGGTTCCTGCCCTAGAACCTCTTCAAGAGCCCAACCCACACTTTTGGATTAGCCAATAGAAATGCAAGGGGAAGGTAAGCCGCACCCTGCCCCATGTGCAACCTGATCCCGACCAATCAGCAGAGACCACACTACCTCACCCCTCCTACCTCTCCCAGGCCCCCTATAAATCAGCGCGTTTGGGGGCTGACTCTCTCTCTCTCCACCTCACCGCTGCGCCGGTGTGTGTGTGTGGGGGACTGAGCTCGAGCTAGCTCGATTAAAAGGCTCTTTGCTTTTGCATCGGACTCGGCTCCCTCGTGGTCTTTGGGAGTCACGAAATCTGGGCATAACAGCCACCTCAATAGGTGAAAAGCAAAAGGGCACAGTAAGTGTTGGGAGAGGACCTTGAGCATCCCTGCACATTCTTGCTGGGTATGCCCAGAATGCAAGACCTTGAGCTTGCTTTATCTGGACCATTTTTAGGGCTACGTTAACAAAAAGCAACCTTGAGAGATGAGGTGATATCTCTTCCCCCCTCCTACCCAACAAAAAGCAGATTTGCTTCTACTTACTACAAAAGTGGGGAGATCTTGCCCAGCCGGCATGGCTCAGTGGTTGAGTGTTGACCTATGAGCCAGGATATCATGGTTTGATTCCTGGTCAGGGCACATGCCTGGGTTACAGGCTCGATACCCAGTGGGGGGTATGCAGGAGGCAACTACTAAATGATTTTCTCTCATCATTGATGTTTCTATCTCTCTCTTCCTTCTTCTCCCTGAAATCAATAAAAATTTACATTGGTCTAGCAACCAGTGAGTGTGAAAACCGGGACTGACAATGTGTCTTCAGTTCAATAAGAAAATGAAGAGCCCTAACCAGTTTGGCTCAGTGGACAGAGCGGCGGCCTGCAGACTGAAAGGTCCCAGGTTCGATTCCAGTCAAGGACATGTAGCTTGGTTGTGGGCACATCCCCAGTAGGAGGTGTGCAGGAGGCAGCTGATCGATGTTTCTCTCTCATCGATGTTTCTAACTCTCTATTCCTCTCTGTAAAAAAATCAATAAAATATATTTTAAAAAAAAGAAAATGAAGAATGTAGCCCTTGGTTAGGAATGCAGACTCTAGCTGTTATGAATCTTAGTCTACCTACTTCCTGCTTGTTTGATTCTGGGAAATTAAATTAATCTCCCCACATTTCAATTTTCTCAAATTCAATTCATAGAGTCCATTGAAGTAGACAATCCACTTAATGCATTAACAGTCCCTGACACTTAGTAAGTGCTCAATAAAGGTTAACTATGGCTATTATTCCGTGAGCTACAGAAGTTTACGTCTTCACTCTTTCACCTGCCTGCCCAGCCCATGTAAACAATAGGTAGATCTACAAACCCAGGCGTGGTCTCTATTGGACATTTTTATAAACAAAAATAGCCACATAATTATGAGAACTCCTTATGCTAAGGATAAAGACTTAATCTGGAAGCATATTGCTTTGAGGGGGGGGGGGAACCTAATAAGACTTTAAATTTGCTTATATAGGAAGAAGCACACTTAAAGAGAGCTTTAATTACTATTAAATGCAGCAGAGGTTCGTTCTCCCCATGCCAAGACCTTTGCAAGACAGTAAGAATATAGCCTGGCCAGTATTGCTCAATGGTTGAGAATCAACCTATGAACCAGGAGGTCCTGGTTCGATTCCCGATCACGGCACATGCCTAGGTTGCAGGCTTGATCCCCAGTGAGGGTTGATTCTCTCTCATCATTGATTTTCTATCTCTCTCTCTCCCTCTTCCTTCCTCTCTGAAATCAATAAAAATATATTTTTTTAAAAAGACAGTAAGAATATAATTTGAATACATCATCATTCTAGCCTTCACAAAAAACATAGACAGGTAAAAAAAAAAAATGGGACAGTGGAGTGAGAAAAATGTAAGACAGAACTATGATTCAGTACAGAGTTCCCTTGATGGGGGAGAAACTGACTTCTCAGTGAGAATAAAGGAAAGCTTCATGGGATGCAATATATCAGACTTTTGCCTCCTAACATGGTGTGCAAGCCACTTGAATCCAAGAACCAGAACTTTTACCCAAGCCCTGAGGACCACTCTTTGGAGTTCAGTAGGTGAGTATGCATGATGGGCCTGAAATTCTGCAACTTCTGGGAAAGTCGAATTAACTGAAATAGCTCATTTGCATGTGTTTTTAATTCTTAATGCATGAAAGAGAGAGAGAGAGAGAGAGAGAGAGAGAGAGAGAGAGAGAGAGAGAGAGAGAAGGAAGGGGACTGCCATTCACAGCAGTTCCCAGAGGAAGCAGGCCTTCTCCTTGTGTGGCCTCAGGACAGCTGTCTATAAGCTGTCTCACTACACACAGGGCCTCCCCGCTACAGCACTGACCCTGTGCCACCATGCAGTGTGGAGAGCCATTGGAAGAAGCACTTATTACTGCCTTGAATTGAAATCCAGGAGCCGGAATTGTCCGGGAGCTAAAAGCAATTTATTCCTAAGCTTTTGTTTTTATAACGTTGAGATGATTCCCACATCCCATCCCCCCCCCCCCCCCCCCGGGCTTTTCAACGGCAAGTTCCGGGACAGGTGTGCGAGGCTTCGGGGTTGGTTCAACTCCAGATGGTTTCAAGCTTGTGCACAGGCCTAAGAAGTTACTCAACCCCAAGTTTTGCCTTTAAAGAAACAGCTAACCGAGTATTTTTAGATGTAGAGGAATTTCTCCCATAGTCAGATCCACAAAACCATGTAAGTACCACGCAAGTGACTGGTAATTTTAGTAAAAGATCTGTCCCTTCCAAGTGCTAGTGTGTGAGTGTGTGTGTGTGTGTGTGTGTGTGTGTGTGAGAGAGAGAGAGAGAGAGAGAGAGAGAGAGAGAGAGAGTGGTTTCAACCAGGGGCTATTTCACCTTTTAGGAAACATGAAATGCTTGGAGATATTTCTGGTTGTGCACTGGGGGTGTTCCTACCATCTAGTGATTAGAAGTCGGTGATGCTGCTAAAGATCCTATAAGGCACAGGGCAGCCCTCCACCACAAGGAATTTTCCCACCCCAAAATATCTAGACTGCCAAGACTGAGAAATCTTGTGGAAAAGAAAGACAGAGAGAAAAGGAATCGAGGAATTATTCCAGCGCTTTTTTTCCTACAGAAATGAAGCCTAATCCCAGAACCGTCACATCTTCAGGTGGAGAGGATGTCCAGTCCTCACAGTCCTGGGCCGTGGCATACAGCTTCAGGATGGCAAGACTGGTTTGTGTGCTCTAATTCTTTTTTTTTTTTTTTTTTTTTAAGAATCCATGATGAGAGAGAATCATTAATTGGCTGCCTCCTGCATGCCCCCTACTGGAAATCAAGCCCGCAACCGAGCATGTGCCCTTGACAGGAATTGAACCTGGGACCCTTCAGTCTGCAGGCTGCCATTCTATCCACTGAGCCAAACCAGCTAGGGCTGTGCGCTCTGATTCTATTAGACAGACTCGTTGGCTAAAAGAGAAAACACGTGCCACGGCTCCATGATAGGACTGCAAAAAATATCACCTTTGTGCTGTAACTGAAAGGAGATAGACCCCTCCAGCGAGCAGCAGACGGGAACTGACTGCATGAGGAGGCAACGAGAGGGAAAATATGTTTCGCGTTCCATTTGGAAAGAGGCGCCTGCAAGATGCAGCTCTGAAACGGGCTTGTGGATTTAGGGGCCAGAAGGGCAAGTGGCCTTTGACCTCCAAGGGATGCCAGGAAGCAGATGCCTACAGATCCCAGGGAAGAATTTTTGACCCAACAGACTTGGTGCATGTGTCAAATGGTATTTCTTTTCACGTAAAAATGTGCTGCTCCTTGTTAAAGTATGAGGAAACTTCCAAATTCTCATGCAGCCTCCCTGAGGCGTCAGCTCACCTGGTTGGCCATACTCCCAGCTGGAATTCCAGATACCCACATTCTCTGGCTGCATGTAACGCAAGGACTTGTTATTCTGAGAGATAGCATGGGGCTCCCCCGTTGCTCATGGCTCACTGGGTGACACAAGTCTTTGTAGAGATTTCGGGAAGTTGGATGTACACTCAGAGAGAAACGGCACGAGCTGGAGGAACCAGCAAGCTTGAGCTGGAATCCTGGCTGGACCCCCATCCTCACGTGTGACCTTGTTAACACCTTCACCGTCATGTCTCCAAATCTCAATGTGTGAATAAGTTAATGAGGAAACACAACTGCTGTGAGAACTGGGTGTGGCAATACACACAATTCTGCCAGGACCCTGCCTAGTTCTTGCAACTTCTACATCCAGGTTGTTATTATTGTGCTGAGTATTTTTGTGTTGAGTGTTACTTCTGAAACACAAGGTCTAAAGCTACTTTTCTACCTGTATTATTCTACGTTTCTGTTTATGTTCTACCTGAGACAAATACCTAGCGGAAGCAAATGTTCCTTGTGCTTCTTACTAATCACACTGGTGACAAAGGTGCAAGCCACACAGGATGCAGAAAAAGATACTAGAAATTTAGAGAGGGACAGAGTTTCCTATTGAAATAAATGTCAGAGTCCATATTTTCCCTGAACTTCTTCACAATGAAGAAAAAGAGCGGAATATCCAATTAGAGCAGATCGGGAGAATGCCCAGCCTCTGAGAAGAAGACATTTTCTTATACTCAAGTACACTTCATACCTGGAGAGGCATGGTACCAGTTATCTCTTCATGTGTCCTTCCTTCCCACCATTTAGCAATGATCCCCAAGTCCAATGTAAAGTCCAAATCTTCTAGTGGAAGGGAATGGACACACTTGTTCTGAAATATAGTGCATGAAATTTCATGCAGTCAGAGACTTCGATGGTAAAAAATCACTCTAGATGTTCTGTTCACAGGATAATACTAATTATTTCAGTAATGACGGCACTAGAAATACAGAACATAGTTTTGTTTAGACCCGATGGTTCCATATGAACATCTAAGTGCTGAAGTTCTAACAACCCCTACCTTGGAGTGTCTTTCCGAGCCAAAGGGAGAAAGGAAAGACCACAGCAGGCGAGACAGATGCAGGGAGCAGCATGCGTGGGTGTGAGTCCTGTCGCCAGCACCTACCAGCCATGTGAATTTGGCAAGTAATTTCACTCTTCTGAGTCTTGGTTTTCTCATTTGTCATATAGGAATAGTCTCATCTACCTTTAAGGCTTGCTTGTAGATATTAAAGAAGACAATGTACATAAAGCATATGAGACAGCCTTAGCTGAGCTACTAGAGAGTCCCATTTCACCTTTTCCCAGAAGAGTTGCACAGGGCATCTCTGGCTCCAACTCAACTTTATCTAATGACTTCCTGCTTACTGTCTCTGCTCCTTCACTAAACTGAACCTTTCTTTGCACACCCCCAAACCACTGAGGTAAATGTCACTTCATTTGGATGGATTCCCAGATATGACCACTATCCCAGTGGACTTCAGAGTACAACCATCTCAGCCAGTAGCTCACCAACTGTGATACACTGTCTGCCATGATTACTGCAATTATCTCTGACCTTTTCAGAGCCTATTGGATCCTTCACCCCCATATCTTTGTATTTGTCAGGATTCTCCAGAAAAGAAAAAAAAACAACACAAAATGAATAGGGCATGTATATAAAAGGAATTATTTTAAGGAATTGGCTCACAAGATTATGGATGCTGCCTGGCCAGTGTGGCTTCTATGGGGAAGAGAGAATGGGAAGGTGGCCTGCAATATCAGCCCTAAGTTATCTATCACCACTCTACAAGATTGGGCTTGCTTGTTTATATTTATTTCAGTTGGCAGAGTTGGGAGATTTAGTTAAATGCTTCCATCTTCTTACTCGTTTGATGGATTGATTTCTGCCTGAATCCCTTTAGTCCGACAATAAAGGATTAGTCACAGTTTTGGATAATCCCTGAAGCTTTATCAGTCTTGGTTTCTACCTTAATCACCCTCGACATGCTTTCAAGGAACCAGGGGCTGGTATACTTCATTATAGATAGGGATAGGTTTTAAAGGAGATCTAGACAATGAAGACATTGTAGTTCTCCAGAGTCTCTATATTAACACTTATGCACACACTTATTAAAATAGCTATTGAATGTGTGCTGTGTGTCAGGCACTGTGCAAGCTGTGAGGGTTACAGCAATTGATAAAAAAGACTGTTCTTACCAGAATGAGAATAAGTGACTGAATGACTGAATCTCAAAGTGTTAAAGGTCATGTGAATTTAAAAAAAAAAAACTTTTTTCTCTTAAATAAGAATGTGGCTTCATCTGCAAATGGAAACACTAGGATTATTGTAAGAACCAAATTTTTAAAAAATGTCACAGTGACTAGCACAGAGCTGAGTACATTTAAAAGTCATATTTATAGAGCTCTTGATATCAGCAATGGAAGCACTTAGAAGTATAGCACTACTGTGATTTCCTACACTATAATCAGGGATTGTTTGAGCTTCAGATATCAGTGGATTTTAGGAATGGATTTATACACAGTCTGCTGTAGATAAGCAATTTCTTAGCAGTTACCTAGACCAGTTGGGTGCATCCTTCAGTTATATTGTATATGTTCTTATATATTAATACATGTTTTAGGTATCAACGGAGCCATAAGCTTGGCTCTAAAGATAATATTAGCTTTAAAAAGCTGATTTTTAAAAATATACTACACACAGACAGTGATATCAATCTGAACTAATCGATAGCAGAACAGTATCTAGAGACCCGCAGAAAGCTGTACCACTTTCTCCATACAAGATATAGTGAGCTATCCTATTATTTGTATAGCAGTAACGATTATATAATTTGTATTGTGAAAACAAATGTGAACTTTGTGAGTAATAATCTATTCTAGATCGTTAATAATAATAATAAATCCCTTTTATGGCAGATAATAATAATAGTTATAATGGCATTTTTTATATCTATCATGTGTCCGTCCTAAGTATGTTGCATCTCACTTAACCTTCTAGCAGCCTAATGACATCATCTGTTATGTCCATTGACATAGCAGAGCCAGGGGTTGGAAAAGTTATGCTTGTCGCTGGTGGAACTGATATTCAAACCCAGGCATTCTGAATCCAGAGCCATGCTCATGCTGAGTACACGGGACCAACACACAGGCGGTGATCTTGTGTAGACAAGCCTACCTGCCAGGAGGTGCTGCTTCCGACCTCCTTCTCTCAAGGGCAGGCTGTTCTGCTGGCAATGAGGAGCTTTCAGAGGCCAGTGGCAAGGACACTGGTGGCAAAGAGGAGACTTTCGTTACAGCCGCATAGAGGCTGCCAGCCTTTTGCCAAGGAAGCTGCCGCCACACCCGGGCTGAGGAAGCCACACTCTCCGTGAGATCTGTGATTCTGCACACTTCTGTTGTGCTGTGCTACTTCTGAGCATGCTGGATTTTCGAGCATTCTCTAGGAGGGGGAGGGGGGAAAAAAAAGCCAACTCAGTAAATCCCAGTATTTTTACTGCCTTTGCCAAATTTGACATCTTTCAAAGAAACTGTGGGAAGCACACACGATCTCTGCCAACTGCATGATTTAGCAGCTATAAAATCTCTCTGAATCAGACCCATTCTGAAATAAAAAGGAGCCTGCTTGAGAATTTCATTGCGCCGTTGGATACCTCCTCAAAGATCAATCACCCCGCTCCGTTCTGTATTCCTGGTATATTTTTAAGCGTTCTTTTTTGCAGCGTACCTATTTAGTTAAGGGTAGCATTTTCAAAGACCGAACATTGAGCAAGAAGGAGGAGGACATGAAATCTGAACAAAGAGTTTCTTTCTATTCTGCACAATAGAATTGAGAAAGATGGTCTATTTTCTTTTCAGCTCTTTCTCCAACGGTGTGGTACCTAGATTCTCAAACCGTGAGTGTCCTTTCCCAGAAGGAAAATAGTATCTCTCTGTGGAGCATCAGGTAGGATGAAATGGCTGTTTCCTACTCCACAGGGAATTACTTCCGATGAAAGTCTGTTTTTTAGGCTGAATATGATTGGGTGAGCGGAAGGCTAAACACGTTGCTATGGTTTGGCCTCCAATGACAATAGAAAAACATGTGTTCATAAACGCGGTACAAAAGGAAATAATTTAACTATTTAGAACTGAAATATACATTGTAAATAAAGTACTGAACATAGGGAAATATAAAAGGTGTGAACATTACCAAGTCTCAAAGGAATAAAAATAAATGTGTTGAATTTGGGTTTCCCCAAGGATTTCGTATATAAGGAACAGGAAGAAATTCTTGGCTCTCACTTTGAGTCTCACTAATGCAAATATTTCAGTGATGACGTAGGCAGACAATTAACTTACAAATGCACTGAGTTTAAAGGTGAAATGAACAAGGGAGATACTTTTTTCTCACAATAAGGATGTTTACAAAGGACTAATATATGTTGATTTATAGGACTACTAAGAAAACGCTAAAAGTTAAGTATAAGCTAAATTCCCCTTGGGGGGGGGGGAATCTTATATTAGAAATACTGCATAGCCTTTATCTTCCTCTCTCTCTAAGAAATTCCAATAGAATCACACCTAGAAGCCATTTGTAGACTACAAACATGTATTAGTCATATTTTCTGGTTTAGAAACAAACAGCCTTTTATTAAGAGCCCAAATTGATTTCAACAGTAGTCAACTCCAGCGTGTATCCATTCACATGGAATTGGTGTGGAGCTCCCAACATCAGGAATAGACTTGCACTTGTGTTGGAATAAGACAAGATTGTTAAACCGGTGTGTGTTCACTTTCCATAAGCCATCAAGTTGCTAAATTGTGATTAATTACTTGGATGCAAAATGCATCACATTATTTTATCACATAGTATCTGCAACTTCCTTATAAAATCCATCATCAACTGAAGTGTGTGTGTATGCGCACGCATGTGTACGAGTTTGGCCACAAGAAGACTTAGAACTAGAAATAATAATTTGTCACCAAAACATAAATAAAAATATAGGTTTTTAATAGGGAGAGCATAAAATTTATCATCTAAAATGGATAATCTTGAGAGTTAAAGGGGACACTATTAATAATTGCACAGCCGAAGCCGGTTTGGCTCAGTGGATAGAGCGTCAGCCTGCGGACTGAAGGGTCCCGGGTTCGATTCCGGTCAAGGGCATGTACCTTGGTTGCGGGCACATCCCCAGTGGGAGGTGTGCAGGAGGCAGCTGATGGATGTTTCTCTCTCATCGATGTTTCTAGCTCTCTATCCCTCTCCCTTCCTCTCTGTAAAATATCAATAAAATATATTTGAAAAATAATAATAATTGCACAGAGACCACAGACGTAAACTAGGATGGAGGATAACACTATATATTAACAAAATGCTTTCGCCCTGATCAGAGCATGAAACAACAGTAGCGTGATTGGAGGGAAGAAGGGTGCTTTGGGAGCAGCGGGGCTTCCATTTGAATCTAAGCTCTACGCAGGGGTCCTCAAACTTTTTAAACAGGGGCCAGTTCACTGTCCCTCAGACCGCTGGAGGGCCGAACTATAGTTTAAAAAAAAAACTATGAACAAATTCCTATGCGCACTGCGGGCCCGGGACGCGTCGGCTGCTAAGCAGGACAGGCAGCAGCACCCGGCGGGCCAGATAAATGTCCTCGGCGGGCCGCATGTGGCCCGCGGGCCAGAGTTTGAGGACGCCTGCTCTAACGTGTTAGTTGTGTACATGTGTTTCCACACCCTCCATTTCCTTGTTGGTAAGATAACAAAAAGTACACCTAACTTTGATTTAGTGTTACAATGCACCAGAAAAGATGCTAAGGTATCATATTAAGTCTCATACTGACTACGTCATGTTGCTCCTATTTCCCTGTTTTACATGTGAAGCAATGGATTAGGTGAAGTTAAGTGACTTGCTCATTGTTACTCAGCAAGTAAGTGGTGAAACTGAAATATGAACTCTGACAGCCAGTCTTGTGTCCATACTCTTAATTACTGTGCAGTCCTAAAGATAATGATATCAAGTTTTCATAGTTCATGTTAGGGCTGACTAAGATACTGGATGCCAGACATCTAGCACCATGCTCAAAACATAGCAGAAAATAAAAACAGAGTTACTAAAAATAAAATAAAAGATAGCTATCAATGCCTTTTATATATAAACTAGAGGCCCAATGCACAAAATTCGTGCAAGAGTAAGCCTCCCTCCCCCCGCTGCTGCCACTGGCTTCCCTCTGGCATCTGGGACCTGGCCTTCCCTCCCAGCCAGGGCTTTGTCTGGAAGGTCATCGAAAGGACATCCAGTCTAATTAGCATATTATGCTTTTATTATTATAGATATTTTTTTATTGATTTCAGAAAGGAAGGAAGAGGGAGATAGAAACATCAATGATGAGAGAAAATTATTGATCAGCTGCCTCCTGCACGCCCCCTTACTGGGAATTGGGCCCGAAACCCAGGCATGTGCCCTGACCAGGAATCGAACTATAACCTCCATAGGTCAACGCTCAGCCACTGAGCCACAGTGGACTACTAATGCCTTTTGGAGGTTGCTCTCTGGGACCCACCTGGGAGCACATTGGTGGTGACAGTGATTTATCATGAGACCCTTTGCTAATTCTGTAGCTAAAGCTCTCACTTGACTAGAAACATCTATTAACCTGAACCATAGTGAATTCTGTAAATCAGGGGTGAGAATGAGGTACCAGGTAAATTAGTTAAATTACTTATTTTCTCTCAAATTCCTTAAAGTCAAAGAAGCATTTACATCGTCTATTCATACTTTTATAGAACTGTAATTAAATGTCTGAGAATGATGGATACCATTTGAAGTATTGTGCAAATAGAGAGTTATTAGAAATTAATTTGTTGGTGGATTATCTCAAACATTTGCAAAATACCCAGAAAAGACAAACAGCCTATTAAAATGATTAACACAGCAATCACATGACCAAGGAACCAGTAAGTTAAAGTTTGTTCATTCTGCTAGTTCATCTCATGAGAAGGAAGTTGACTAAATTAAACATAGTAAGAAATTTCCACATCCAAGTTGATTTGCCTTCTAAGTAAATTTTACATGTACATATATAGATTTTTTTTCATATGCTTATAGAAGATTTAACACCTTGGAAAATGTACCAAAATAACATTTAGGAAGACATTTTAACAAAACTCCCCAATCAGAGTTTTTAAACTTTATGACTATGATTTAGGATGCTAGCGGCAGATAAAATTATTTTCCATCACCCATTTAGAATATTTGATTACTAATTTACATAGTCAAGGCTTCTGAATATAATGGATGTGTAAGTCACCTTAGAGAGAGGGCCTTTTCAGAATTGAAAGTGAGTACCCTGTTGCCGTCAGTCCAAGAATACTAATGAATACTAATGAAGCAAATACATGTCTACCCTATTAGGCTAAAGCACCAATATGCCAGGAAGCTGGATGTTGGTTAATACAAAAACGTGTGGGTAAAGAAGCGATCTTTTACTACTTGATTATGAAGTTCCATCTTTACCCTCCAACTCTGAGTGATGTCATACAAGATAATCAAGACTTATGTGTTGATGCCCAAGGAGTTGTTTTGATTTATGACAATTCACACAAAATCACAATGGTCTTCTTAAAGGCATTCTAAGTGGCAGTCCATGTTTGAATATAGGAAAAAATAATTTGAAAGTTTGGTTACAAACAATTCGAAATTGCCTTCAAAGTTTAGTTTCCCAGTGCGTTTCTCCTCAGGTGTTTCTCTTTTGATGACCAGTGTGCTTGTTCTCACGTAGTACATTCTCAGACTAACAGCGAGGTTGGGCATTTAGACCATGATATGTAACTGGCTCCTAATACACTTACCACCCTTGGCAGAAGTTGCCAAATATAGTCCTTTTTCTACGAGGTCCTATCAATCTCTGACAAACAAACAAAAAGTGAGACTTTAATGAAAATTTCAGTAAACAATTATCATTCTAGATATGCCATATATAGGAGTGACCAATAAATTGAAATAAACATTGGAATACTTGAGTTATACCTATATTAGATTCTGCTAAGAATAAAGATCTATGTATTGATGAATAAATGATCATGTGGATTATTAACCAATGAAGTTAGCTTTAAAGAGTAGCTCTCCCAGGGGTGGGCAAACTTTTTGACTCGAGGGCCACAATGGGTTCTTAAACTGGACTGGAGGGCCGGAACAAAAGCATGGATGGAGTGTTTGTGTGAACTAATATAAATTCAAAGTAAAGGAGCGGAGGGGAGAGCAAGAGAACCCTCCGCTCTTTCGGCTCCGCGGGCTGGATAGAACAGCCGAACGGGCCGGATCCGGGCCGCGGCCGTAGTTTGCCCACGGCTACTCTAGACCTACCTTGTCTAAAGTATGTGATCCTGACTTTGCAATGCAGGTAAAATGCCACAAAGGTGTGCCAACTGTTTGAAGCCACACTTCTTAATATTGGATTTGAGTGACGGGTAGATGTTCTGGCTTCCTATAGTTTTATGGTTTAATTTGTCTCTGCTTTCCCTTTCTCTTTATGCTATAAAGTCTTTTTTAGAAAGTGTCAAATTATCTCATTTTTGTTCCAGGAGCCGAGGGACTTGGTCATATCAGCACTAAGTGTTATATGGGGCTGGACCAGGGCTGAGGTAGTATTTCCCAGCAACTAGAGTGGTGACATCTTACATCTCAGGAGAGCGTTAGAGCTACCGTCTCCATCTCCTCTTCCCAACCTGAAGATTTTTCTTCTATTTGTGCTCCAGGAATTCATATTCTGAAGAGAGGAGAGTTTTCCTTTTCATAACATCAGCGTGAACATTTTTATTCTAGGATTGTCCATT
The DNA here is from genome assembly GCF_963455305.1 of Plecotus auritus. Classification (NCBI taxonomy): domain Eukaryota; kingdom Metazoa; phylum Chordata; class Mammalia; order Chiroptera; family Vespertilionidae; genus Plecotus; species Plecotus auritus. The sequence goes on from NC_137785.1 coordinate 53,807,296, forward strand.
AGTAACAGTAAAGAGCTATACAAAATTATTTTTTTTTAAAATAAAGTCTGGCGGGAGAAACCAAGATGGCGGCATAGGTAAACACCTAAACTGCTGCCTCGCACAACAATTTCAAAACTACAACTAAAAGACAGAACAGACACCATCCAGAACCACAGGAAAGCAGGCTGAGTGAAAATTCTACAACTAGAAGGAAGGAGAAAAGCTCACAGAGAATTGGAGGTACGGCAAAGGGGCTTTGTGCGCGCAGAGAGGAAGGGCGGCTGAGAGCCTGGCTGACTTCCTCTGGCGGAAGGGGGAAGGAAGCCTCCGACGGCACTGAACCCCAGTTCTGACTGCACTGAACCCCAGTTCCGGGCGAACCCCTGGGGACCCACGCTCTTGTGGGGGGAGTCTGGACTCTCGGGCGGAGACTCGGGAGCCGGGGAAGGCGGAGGACTGAAAGTGCACACGCGCGCGCACGCCGGTGCGCACAAAGGCTGCGGGGGTTGCCACAGGCTTTCCCTGGTGGAGGGGAGTCAGAGGCTCCTGACGGCACTGTGCCCCAGTTCTGACTGCAGTGAACCCCGGTTCCAGGCGAGCCCCTGGGGACCCACGCTCTTGTGGGGGGAGTCTGGACTCTCGGGCGGAGACTCGGGAGCCGGGGAAGGCGGAGGACTGAAAGTACACACGCGCGCGCACACCGGTGCGCACAAAGGCTGCGGGGGTTGCCACAGGCTTTCCCTGGTGGAGGGGAGTCAGAGGCTCCTGACGGCACTGTGCCCCAGTTCTGACTGCAGTGAACCCCGGTTCCAGGCGAGCCCCTGGGGACCCACGCTCTTGTGGGGGGAGTCTGGACTCTCAGGCGGAGACTCGAGCTGGGGAAGGCGGAGGACTGAAAGCGCACGTGCGCGCAGGGGCGGGGCTGACAGGAAGCCAAGACTGAGGCTCCACCCCATCCAAGCTGAGCACAGAGGCTATTGCAATTTAGCAAGTCTAATCCTATAGGGCTGTCTCCAGCACAGGGCTTCTCCCAGCATAGACACAGCTGATCCTTACAGCCAACTGACCCGGAGGTCAATTCTTCCCAGTGATACCAACAACAATAAAGACTTAATTACAACAAGGCTGTACACACAGTCCACAAAGGGGTGCACCAAGAGTGTCCACCTCAGGTTAACTGGGGAAGCAGACCCACTGGGCCATATTGGAAACCTAGCACAAATATCTACCTTACCAACTCAGGGAATCAGTGAAAATGCGGGGTCAAAGAATCAGATCACAAACGAAAGAAATGGAGGAAAACAAACGACTGGATATAGAATTCAAAACCATGGTTATAAGACTTTTTAAGAATATCCTAGAAAAGGCCGATAAATATAACGAGACCCTCGAAGATATGAAAAAGGACCAACTAGAAATTAAACATACACTGACTGAAATAAAAAATATTATACAGAGACCCAGAAACAGAATAGAGGAACACAAGAATCAAGTCAAAGAATTGAAATACAAAGAAGCAAAAAACACTCAACTGAAAAAGCAAAAAGCAAAAAAAAAAATCCAAAAAGTTGAAGATAATGTAAGAAGACTCTGGGACAACTTCAAGCGTACCAACATCAGAATTATGGGGGTGCCAGAACAAGAGAGAGAGCAAGATACTGAAAACCTATTTGAAGAAATAATGACCGAAAACTTCCCCCACCTGGTGAAAGAAATAGACTTACAAGTCCAGGAAGCCCACAGAACCCCAAACAAAAGGAATCCAAAGAGGACCACACCAAGACACATCATAATTAAAATGCCAAGGGCAAAAGACAAAGAGAGAATATTAAAAGCAGCAAGAGAAAAACAGTTAATTACCTACAAGGGAGCACCCATACGACTGTCAGCTGACTTCTCAACAGAAACTATGCAGGCCAGACGGGAGTGGCAAGAAATTTTCAATGTGATGAATAGCAAGAACCTACAACCAAGATTACTCTACCCAGCAAAGCTATCATTCAGAATTGAAGGGCAGATAAAGAGCTTCACAGATAAGAAAAAGCTGAAGGAGTTCATCACCACCAAACCAGTATTATATGAAATGCTGAAAGGTATTCTTAAAGAAGAGGAAGAAGAAAAAAGTAAAGAGAAAAATTATGAACAACAAATACATATCTATCAACAAGTGAACCTAAAAATCAAGTGAATTAAAAACCTGAGGAACAGAATAATCTGGTGAATATAATAGAATCAGGGGCATAGAAAGGGAGTGGACTGATAATTCTCATGGGGTAAGGGGTAAGGGGGGTTCATGAAGAGAATGGACAAAAATCATACACCTATGGATGAGGACAGTGGGGGGGAGGTAAGGGCAGAAGGTGGGGTGGGAAAGGGGTGGAGGGGAGCTATGGGGGGAAAAAAGGAGAAATAATTGTAATAATCTGAATAAAGATTTATTTAAAAAAAATAAAAAATAAAAAAAAAATAAAATAAAATAAAATAAAGTCTGACTTTTTAATAATTGATTTGGCAGGACATCTCAAATACTCTTAAGACCCATAGATGCTTTTATATTAACGTCACTCTGACTTTTTGTTAATTTAACATTTTCTCATTTCTTCTATGAGCTCCGTTCTTGATTTCAACCTTTTTACCTTTGAAAGACAGTTTTATCATTTAGGATGTATTTATCATGTTACTCATTCATATAAATTGGTGACCATTAGAAAGCATATTTCTTATGTAAATCAAACAATTTCCCACATTTGAATAGGTAAACTTTAGGGGATTTTTTTGTTCCATTGTTTTGGATTTTTTTCGTTGTGTGTGTGTGTGTGTGTGTGTGTGTGTGTGTGTGTGCATGTTGTTAAAGTAGCATGTATGAGCCAGGTGATTATCCTTCCTCTTGAGTTTTCTTTGATCTACAAGTATGAAATTTGCTACCCTTGCATTATACCTCAGTGGGGGGTTCCAGTAGTCTCACACTAGCCAGAGAAGAGCAGTGTAATTCTGAAATTATACTCGGCTTCTTGACAGTTTTTAAGAGCTTTGCACATTTTATTCTATGCTTTCAAAAGAGCAGAAAAGCCCTAGCCAGTTTGGCTCAATGGATAGAGAGCGTCAGCCTGCAGGCCAAAGGATCTTAGGTTCGATTCTGGTCAAGGGCATATGCCCCAGTTGTGGGCTCAATTCCCAGGAAGGGGATCGAGGCAGCCAATCAATGATTCTCTCATCATTGATGTTTCTCTCTCTCTCTCTCTCTCTCTCTCTCTCTCTCTCTCTCTCTCTCTCTCTCTCTTCCTCTCTGAAATCAATAAAAATATATTTTTAAAGAAAGGGCAGAAAAGAGGGGAAAGCTGCTTTGCCAGACACATACTGCCCTGTCAAGGGTAGATTGAGAACTCGAGATCCATTGCTTCTTTCCTGTGATCACGTATGGATGGATACATGTCTCCTGTTTCCGGTGACTGAACTGTATTTTTTCTCTGCAGCAGGACTGGGTGTTTCATGCAGTCCATGCTGGTCTCATATTTCTGATGAGCCTTCAGACTTCCAAGAGGCCACCTGTCTGCATGGCATGAGGTCTCAGCTGGAATTCAGCTTCTATCGCGATCTCGTGGTGTGACCTTTGGCAAGTCTCTTAACCTTTCTGAGAATCTCTTAACATTTCTCAGTTCCAGGCTTTGCAAAGTGTGGATAACAATAGACACGGCGCTTGCCTTTCAGAGATGGCATGAGGATTCATTAGCTAATGCTTGTGAAAAGCTATATAAGTGCTAAGTATTATGATTATTCTTTACTCATGACAGCATTATAAAATGTCAGTGGGTTGAGTGGGCGGAAATGGGGTTACAGGACCCTGGTGGAGAATGACTCTTTTATAAAAGTTTTTACTCTCCGGTGGAACTATGTTTAATTACCCTAATTAATGGCTTCATTTTACCAGGAGATAGCAATTCGCTCATTTGAAATGATACATACAACTATAACGCACAGTTTTATAAGGACCAGAAGACTCAGGGAGAGACCTCACAGGATAATCTAAAAAATCAATGAATTACAGTGGGGCTTGATTGCACATTGGGGTCCATACCTGACTCCTTGGAGCTAAATATGCTCTGTATCAGACCAAGGCAACATCAGGTCCCCCAAAGAGAACTGGGTTGTTCCACTAACTACCTGATTGTTTCTGTTCCAATAGTGAGCCTGGCCAGGCAATGCTAGGACCATTAATCACTCATGTATAACTCTTCCATTTTTTTAACATATTTTTATTGATTTTAGAGAGGGAGAGGGACAGAAATATCAATGATGAGAGAGAATCACTGATTGGCTGCCTCCCACACATCCCCCCCTGGGGATCCAGCCTACAACCCAGGCACGTGCCCTGACCTGAAATCAAACTGTGACTTCCTAGTTCATGGGTTGATGCTCAACCACTGAGCCACGCCGCATTGAACAGTGGGCAGCTAGACTGAAACAAATAAATACATAATTAAATATACAAGGGCAAGGGGACCTTTAGCTAATAATTCCTAAGGATGCATAACAGTATTTGACTGTGATGGCTCTTCTGTTCCCTCTACCACAGCATCTATTTCCGTCTTTGCTATCTGGGCACTTGAAAATCTGAATAGACCCAACATATGGGTTGCATATATATTTCCAAAACAGTAAAATCTTAGTTTAAAGAAAACTATTTTACCACTTATATCTGGACCAAAGTAATTATTTCTTAATAAATATCCCAGGGCCTGCATGCAGCCTCCAGTATTAATATACTTTTTTAAAACTATATTACATTACTGGCATTCCAGGACAAATGGGGCCCAACCCTGATAGATTGCTGGAAGCCACTGATATTTTTCTTCAATTTATTTGCATTTGGTACTTGAGCGTCAAGGATACCAACCTCTTATTCCTTTTTGATAAGTAAATAGTCTCTCAACACCCTGCTGCTACCACTACAGACAAAAGAACGCAGGGTAGGCCCTGGCTGGGTTGCTCAGTGGTTAGAGGATCGGTCTGTGAACTGAAGAAGGGTCACATTCGATTCCCAGTTAAGGGCAGTAGGGGCACGTATGGGAGGCAACCAATTGACATGTCTCTCTCACGTCAATGTTTCTCTCTCTCCCTCCTCCCTCCCTTCCACTAGCTCTAGAAATCACTGGAAAAAATATCCTTGGGTGAGGATAAAAAATGATTTAAAAAGCAGGGTGGGAAATTCACACGGAGGTTCAGACAGTGAAGGAAGGTAGGAAACCTTGTGCTCAATCTGATCTGTGTTGCCTCATTCTGGGTCACTTCCCCCATCACAATGGAAAAATCAAGGCAGAGTATTAGACTCCAAATGTTCACAGGAACATTATTTATTTGATTTTCAGAGCTAGATAATAGATGAAAGCAAACTTCTGCAGAGACCATGGTACACTCTGATGCTGCCTCGTATTCTGTAGCACCATTGCCCTGACCCCAATATTATATTACTAATTGACACTGACTTGTGTTAAACACCAGAGATGAACCATAGCCATTGGTTAACAGATAGAGAATGCTCTAATAGATGCACATTAATAAGAACCCTCGGGAGTCTGGTCAGGAAAAGGAATCTGCCTTGGACTCAAAGGTAGCAGCAGTAGGCCAGATATCATGTAACTATTTAAAAGTCAAAGCCTCACTCTCAGTTTGAACAAATGTTTATCTCAAACATGCACTTAAATGTCTTTTTCACCCCTTGCCAAGTGAATGGTATTTGTCTTTTTCTTTTCCCCCTACAGACTGCCAGGTTATTATAAAAGAGCATTTTATATAGGTGAGTACGGTGCACCAATTGAAATACAATTGTATCATCATTTCAAAGCTCAACAGGCACAAAATACATCTCTTACTTGCCAATTCCCAGATTGTTCTCAGGAAACAGACACAAATCAACTGAAAAGCTTGTATTTATTCATACTCAAGAAAGGTTTTCTTGTCAATAACTATGCGTGGATTTCCCCTACTGATTTAAACAAAAGGAAGGTGCAGAATGTTTTGGTAGTTTACTCTTGTCTTCATCTGAATCTCCACACCAGTAGAGTGAATATAATCTGGTGCCAACATATTTTGAGCAGAGCAATACTCTCAATTCAACTATGACCTTTTCCCCTGTAATTAGTTTCAACTGAAATTAGATTCAGTAAAAGCATGGCTCCAATTAGAGTTAAATCAAAACAAAACTCAGAGCTTGATTTCATAGAGCGAAATTGTTGAGGAGAAAAAGGGGTGGCGGAAGAGGGGGTCTTCTTCTAATTTAATTCAGCAGATTGGACCAGATGGTAAATCCTTTGAACTCTGGAGAAAATGTGCACTTATTTCCATACAGGCCTACGTTCACATTTCCCAGGGATTTTGTAACCTCACCTTGGTTGATCCGTTTTCCAAAACTCTACATACAGCATTCCCCAAATCTTGCCAGTTCTGATCTAGGAAAAGATCTGTTTTCTCTAGGAGAAGTAAAAAGAGAAATCTTCAAGCTTCCTTTGGGAATCTACACTACTAAAAGAGAAATATGCAAATTGACCATACCTCCACGACACCCACCACCCAATCAAGGTGAGTATGCAAATTAACCCAACAAAGATGGAGGGTTAATTTTCATATGCAGGCACGGAGCGGCCAGGAGAGGCGGGACACCTGCTATGAGGGGAAGGGTGGGGGGTGGAGGGAGCTACAGGAGTGGCACTCAGGCCGGAGCAAACACTGAAGGCTCTGGCCGGAGCAAAGATGGAAGGTAACTGCCAGAGCAAAGGCCTAGGTCCCGGGTGCTGGAGAAAAAACGGTGCCGGCAGCCAGGGGAAGGAAGGCCTATTGCACGAATCTTCATGCAATGGGCCTCTAGTGTATAATAATAAAAGTGTAATATGCTAATTAGACTGGACATCCTTCTGGACATCCTTCCGTCCTTCTGGATGAAGCCGGGGCTGTGAGGGAAGCCCGGGTCCCGGCTGCCTGAGGGAAGCCAGTGCCAGCAGCCTGGGGAAAGGAAGGCCTACTCTTGCACAAATTTTGTGCATCGGGCTTCTAGTAACATTATAAAATAAAAAGCCAAGATTATGTTGGTTTTATTATGAAGTTACTAGAATGTGTTTGCTACTTATCTCATCCTGAATAACTCTAGATAGTTTCCTGACATGCAAGTCTGTAACAGTAGAATTTCCTTTTAAGTTTCATTTTTTTATCTGTACAAAAACATACACATAAGCAAGAAAATAATCTAAAAGGAGAATAAGGCTGAATCCTAATTCATGAGGCCTATGTAAATGTGAGTTATAGTTCTTCCCTTTCTCTTACCAAACTGCTGTTGAGGCACAAAGCAGCAAAGCCCGTGGTCTATCCAGAATACATGCTTCACAAAATACAAGAATAGAAAAAAACTGGCTACAAAAAATAAGTTGGGCCTTGCTGGTGTGGCTCAGTGGTTAAGCATCAACCTATGAACCAGGAGGTCATGGTTCCATTCCTGGTCAGGGCACATGCCCAGGTTTTGAGCTCCATCCCCAGTAGGAGGCGTGTAGGAGGCAGCCGATTCATGATTCTCTCTCATAATTGATGTTTCTATCTCTCGCTCCCTCTTCCTTCCTCTCTGAAATCAATAAAAATATATTTTTAAAAAAGAAAGAAAACATTTTAAAAAAAGAAGGTTGGTACTAAATTATTGGGAGCTTCAAAGTCCAGGTTAAGAAACTGTGGCAACCATAAGGTTGTGCCTCACAGACCTACTGGAATAAATGACTGTTTCAGGTACGCATTTGCCTTTCATGCATGGAACCTATTCCAGAACCACTATCTGGGGACTGACGGAATTCCTGGCCCACATCATGAAATTCCGCATGGCATAGCAGCCAACCAGGGGACCCACTTTATAGCAAAGGAGGTGTAGGAGTTGGCCCACGACTGTGGAATTTACTAGTCATATCACATATCACACCATCCAAAAGCAGCCAGATAGCTTCACAGGACACTAGAACAGCTTCTACAGGCACAAGTACAGTGCTGGCTTGGAGGAAACACTCTGAAAGAATTGAGGGTCATCCTTCGGGATGCAATATATTTATTCCATTAGAGATCCCTGTATGATACTGTCTCCGCAGTAGCAACAATACATGGGTTTGAGAAGGAAAAATTAGAAGAGGCAGTGGCCCTATTTCCCCCCTCTTCCAATGACCAACAAGGGGACTTTGTGCTTCCTGCCCCTGTAATTGTGGGCTATGCGAGGTTGCAGGTTCTGGTCCCAAGAGGGGGCATACTCTTGTGATCAGATATCATCAGGGTTCATTCAATAGAACTACAAGATACAGCTGCCTCTAGGGCCCTTCGGACACCTTGTCAGAGGCCAGCAGGTGAAAAGAGGAGTTTCCATACTGGCAGGGCTAATTTACCCTCATGAGCAGGAGGAGGCCTGGAGAAATATATGTTGACCTAGGTAATCCACTGAGTGTCCCCTGGTTCTTTCAGGCACCGAAGTAACTGTGAGCACACACATGTAATAACCCTTAGCTGAGAAGGGCATAATTGTCAAGTGTCCAGATCATTCAGGTATGAAGGTTTGGTCACACTACCAGATAAGCTACCCTAACCTCCAAGGTGAAGATACGGAGAATTTAGAATGGATCGTGGAGGATGGATGGATCGTGGCAACCCCAAGATGAACTGTAGTGACAAGAGCTGTTGCTCATCTCAGTGGCCTCCTTCTTTATGAAGTTGCCCTCAAGAAGAAAGAAACCATGGAAGAGTTGTTTCCTAAACCTGTGTGGAGAAGCAGATCTGTGTGGCAAAGGGTAGATAGTAGAAACCATGAGCATGTTCAGCATAGAACTCCTCTTACAAGTCTCAGAAAAGATGACAAACTCCAAGGACCTCTCATTTAAAGATCAACAGACCTTCCATCTAGAAATCTGCCATTGCCCTGGCTCAATGCCAGCGTTCCCATCTTCATTTTTCGCAGTAAACTGTCAAAGAATGCGACTGATTCAGTTGAACTGGGGAGTCTAACTCCAGAACAGTCGTGTCTTCCCAGTGAGGGAGGGTTACTAAGCACACAAAGGCTGTCACCGGCTCAGCCCTGGAGAAGGCTCACACTGAACAGACCCCATCTGCTAAGGAAATCAAAAGCAATGGTCTAAACTGCTATGACAAACATGCGCTCTATAATTCCTCTGAGCAAAAGAAGCCACTTTCCACAGAAGCAGCTTTCTCCCATCTGGGGACCGTTCTAAATATTTCTCTCCGTCCCTGGGTATTTTGGGAACTGCGTGAGGCCACTGCCTCTTAAGGTAGCACAGATGATATCTGCTGCCTCTCAGAATTTCAATAAGTGACCAGAAATCTGTAAGCGTTTAAGCTTCTGGAAATTTCATCATTTGATGTGATTCCAACCACTTTTTTCTGCCATTCACTCCATGCCCTGCTCGCCACTGCAGATGAGAAAATCGCTTAAAGATGAGTGTTGTTCTCCAATAGATGTTTAGGTGACTCACTGGCAAGGGTTCCAATGTCAATAGTTATTTCAGACAGAGCATATCTCCATTTTATTTAAGCCAAAGAGGGTGATGTGGAAGGAGAGAGGTTCAGATTTCTCATATTTTTTTCTGCCTGCATTTCCATTTTGTTTTCTAAACCTCAATCTCTCCAGAAGGCAATGTTTATTAAGATTCTGCATCTAATAGAATGCTCTCTTTTCAAAGCTTTTTATTTTCTGTTTTACAAATGAAATCCATCTTCCCATGGTGCAAAGCATCACTTGGAGTGAATCCCTTTAGGGGCAATATTCAGCTAATACTTCAGCTTTCTTATAATGGAGCTCTCTATGCAGATGTCCAATGCAGAGGCAGCCTTCTTCTCTCTGGCCAGTAGGCTCTAAGAAAATTCTTGGAATTGTGCTACAATCATTGACAGGAGTGAAAGGAACCTACCTATTAGCTGAGAAAAATCTGAGAAGTGGGAAAAAAAAAATGCTTATGGAACCCCTCTGAAGGCCAGACACTGTGCAGCCAAGGGCATTAACTAATGGAATATTCACAAGGCACCTAAGAGATGGGCTTTATCCCTATCGTTTCCAGGTGGCGAACTGAAGCCCAGAAAGGTTAAGCAACTTGCCAGTATGGTCACACAGGTCATATATATTGAAGAAATGGGACTTGCGAGCACTTATTTTCCAAAAACATAACTGCCCATTCTCTAGTCCCACCTCAACATCGGACTCCTTGCCATTGAATATACAGTAAGAAGATATTTTAAAAGGCAAATGTGGTGTGGGTTCACATTAAATGGGCAGTTGTTGTGCCTCATAGCACCATCTGTAAGGTCAATAAGTGCAAAAAACATTTTAATGAATAGAAAATTATAGCTAACCCAGCCCGGCCAATATGACTCAGTGGTTGAGCATCCACCTATGAACCAGGAGATCACAGTTCAATTCCCAGTCAGGGCACATGCCCAGTTTCAGGCCAGATCCCCAGTGTGGGGGGCGCAGGAGGCAGCTGATCAATGATTCTCTCTCATCATTAATGTTTCTATCTCTCTCTCCCTCTCCCTTCCTCTCTGAAATGAATAAAAAAAAATTTTTTTTAAAGCTAACCCAATGAGTATAAAAGATTAGTGGCAATTAAGATTATATAATGTCCTATCCTCATGCCTATCACCATGTGCGTTTAAAAGAGAAAAGTTTATGTCCATAAAGCAAGAAGAACTAGAGTTTATTGAAGATAATATGTGCTTTGTGTTTTAGATGCTCTATCTGCTTTCATCTTAACAATCCTCTTATTCAGAAAATACAGTTCTAATTCTACAGATGGATAAACTGAAGCCCAAAAGAGTTTAACAATTAGAATTGCTCAGGTACACATTAAAGAAAAGCTGACTAACAGTGGCTTGGATAAGTAAGGCATTGTTTCTCAGGTAAGAGAAGTCTGCGGTGGCAGCAGAGGCTAGTCAACCTTGCCATGGGGGACTTAGGCTCCTCCTGCCTCCATGGTACACCATACCCAGAATGTGGCTTTTATCCTTACACCTTCAATATGGCTGCCGGACCTCCGGGCATTGTAAAAACATCCCAGGTAGAAAGATAAAGAAATATGGAAGACAAAGGGTGAACCGGAAAGGGCCATGGCAGCCAAATATAGCCCTTTAGATTTAAAAAAAAAAAAAATTTTTTTTCTGGAAGCCCTACCAAAGTGTAACCTTCTTATTGAGAACTACATCAAATAACCATCTATATCTGTAAGGAAGCCAGTGAGTGTTTTAAATTGAGTGCCCTAAACTGAATACAATCAGGACTAGTAATGGGTTAATACGTGAAAAGTGCTTACAATAAGATCTGACACATAGTAGGTGATATGTATTTGATAACGAAGAAATGGAGGACTTAAGTAATAAAAGAATAAAGAAATGGAGCTGGATATCGGGTAGGCAAATAGAATTATTTAACACAGAGACAAGTGACTTATCTACATTGCCCAGTGAGTAAATGGCAGTAATGCAATTCCACCCTGAGTTTTTCTGATGTCAAGGGATCTTTTTTTATTTTATTTTTTCTCATTATTTCATAACTATACTCCCCAACCACACACAGTTTTTAAAATTCCAATGTGACCATATCTGTGATTGTCATGAGTTCCATGAATGCTGCTTAAGATATTAGCATTACGAGTGAAGAATCCTATCTAATAAAAGAGTAATATGCAAATTAACCATCACTCTGTTACACCCACAAGCCACGCCCACCAGCCACTCCCACCAGTCAATCAGGAGCGAGTATGCAAATTAACCCAACCACCATGGCTGCGGCCACAGAGAGAGCAGGCTTGGGTTTCCCTGGCAATGGAGGAAGCCAAGCTTTCCGCACTCCCTGGCCGGCCCAGGCCTCCATTCCATTGAATATACAGTAAGAAGATATTTTAAAAGGCAAATTTTCAATTATAGAAGATAAATAAATCCCAACAAAAGTTTCAATTATAGAAGATAAATAAATCCCAACAAAAATGGCGGCAGCCACAGAGCTGGAGAGAGTAGGAGGCTAGGGTTGCCCCCGGCGATGGAGGAAGCCAAGCTTCTGCAGCCCTGGCCTTCCTTGGCCTCCACTTAAGGCTACAAAGTTTCAATTATAGAAGATAAATAAATCCCAACAGAAATGGCTGTCGCCACGGAGCAAGCAGAAGGCTTGGCTCCACTCCAGGCTACAAAGTTTCAATTGTAGAAGATAAATAAATCCCAGATACCAGGGCCTCCACTTGGGTCGCTGTGGGGCATGGCCAGCCTGCAAACCACCACAGGCCCCTCGCCCAGGCTGCCCCACACCCCAAGGGAACCCCCACCCTGATCCAGGACACCCTTCAGGGCAAACCAGCTGGCCCCCACCCATGCACCAGGCCTCTATCCTATCTAATAAAAGAGTAATATGCAGATTGACCATCACTCCAACACACCAGATGGCTGCCCCCATGTGGTCAAAGATCCTGCCCCCATGTGGACACAAGATGGCCAGCAGGGAAGGGCGGTTGGGAGGGACCAGGCCTGCAAGGGAGGGCAGTTGGGGGTGATCAGGCCAGCAGGGGAGGGCAGTTAGGGGTGACCAGGCCTGCAGGGGAGGGCAGTTAGGGGCAAACAGGCTGGCAGGGGAGCAGTTAGGCATCAATTAGGCTGGCAGGGGAGTGGTTAGGGGGTGATCAGGCTGGCAGGCAGAAGCGATTAGGGGCAATCAGGAAGGCAGGCAGGCAGTTGGATATCCCTCAAGGGGTCCCAGATTGGAGAGGATGCAGGCTGGGCTGAGGGACAACCCCCCCGCCATGCACAAATTTCATGCACCGGGCCTCTAGTCCAGTTATAAGAAGACAGGCATGCCGGTCTAACCAATTTCATTCTCTGGTGAACTCTGATACGCCAGGCTGGGAAAAGATCAAAAGTAGCATTGGCATTCACAGAAACCCAACCTTGGCTTAAACTTCAGAACCCCAGACTCTTTGTGTTAATTCTGCCACTTAATATAGAGCCACTGATACAACGGGAGTGAGGGGAACACACGACTCCCAGGAAATACTGACAAATGAGCACTTAATTGCAATGTGGGGCTGCCTCTTGTTAGCTAGTCTGCTAGCATTTCTGGTTTTTTTTTGCCCTTAGGACAAGGAGTGATCTTAACTTGCCCTGTCAACTTCTGACAGCACATCCATAGATCAACACAGTTGGTAACTTTCTGTTTGACCCCAGAAGTCCTCAAATGCCAGGTATCCTCCTTCATATACAGACACACCAGGTTGACTTGAGCTTATCCTGGATGGCAGAAGAGAGACTCAAAGATCAGCCCTTATAAAAATTCATTACTGATGAATATTGAAATATTCCTGGAGAATTATTCAGTATTATTAAACATCAAGAGATTAATGCTGGCTTGTTCTAAGGGACACAGAACCAACCCCTACAGAAGAGCTATTAAAAGTGCTGATTGAGAATGTTTAAATATATATGTCCATGAATGGGACATTGACTAACTCTTCAAAGGTCAGTCAAGGGTAGAAAGCAAACGGAAGGCTGAGTATGAAGGGTTCAGTGATGTCGGGGCTGAGTATGAAGGGTTCAGTGGTGTCGGGGATTATCCGTGGCCCTACTCAGCAGTCCCATCACACCCACGGAGTTCCTATTGACTCTACCTCAAGTAGCTCTTTACTCATCAAAGAAAGGGAGTTTGGCCTTTTGCTTTAGCCGAGATACACTGTGGATTCAGTGGATAGTCACTGAGTAGGTTAGGACCTTAAGAACCCAATCAAATAATGAAAACCCAGGGCTTCCCCCCCAAAAAAAGAAATTACTGTTTTCTTTTCATGCGGATTATGACTTGTTTAAACCCCAGTGACTCTTCAGTTTCTGCTCACAGAAGACAAATATTTGCTAATTAAGGTTAAGAACAGATAAAACCAGAAGGTCAATCGGCTTACTCCCTGCTAGACATTATACAAGGAGGATTATATCTTCTAAAGTGTGCTGTACAAGACATTTAGAAATTCTTGTCTTGTCTTCCATCCACACTGGCACTGGTAGCATGCTTTAACCTGCCTTCCTTTGTGTGGTCATTATTGTGAGTCCCGGAATGAGAACAAGGATTGACTTCTGTCCTAGACACTCTGGAACTCCTACATCCTGAATCTTGGACCATTTCTAGCTCATCCTCTGGAACCAGGCTACCTGGGTTTGAATATGGGCTCCACTACTTACTCCTACCCTGGCCTTAAACAAAATATTTCATCTTTGCCCAGCCAGTGTGGCTCAGTGGTTGTCAACCTAGGAACAAGGAGGTCACAGTTCAATTCCCAGTCAGGGCACATGCCTGGTTTTCCAGCTTGATCCCCAGTTAGGGGGCGTGCAGGAGGCAGTCGATCAAAGATTCGCTCTCATCATTGATGTTTATCTCTCTCCCCATCTCCCTTCTTCTCTGAAAACAATAAAAAATATATTTTTTAAATATATTTCATCTTTTAAGTCAGATTCCTCTTCTACAACATGATGACATCAATAGTAGGCATGCCACAGACATGTAATTAGACTTAACAAATTTTACATGTAAAGTGTTTAACATAACTCCTGGGTCCCTAATAAATACCCAATATATAATAGTAGTTGTTGCTTAAAGTAAAATGAATCTACCTACACATCCCAAGTAGATGGCATCAAGTCTTCTTATGATGGATTAAATGTGGATTCATATATGATATTCTTCCAGTCACTTTATCCTTGCAGGAAATTAATAAGCTACCTAACTATATGAATACATTCCTAAAATCACAAATATATCTTAATGCAAAGCCAATTCTCCAGCTGGTGGCTCACCAGCTGATTAAGGGATTAATTCCTTTCCTTTTCTTCTGGAATTGAGTGGCACAGTAGAAAGAATACAGACCTGTCATCAGAGGGGGAAGCATCATCTATTCCAAGGTGAGAGTTAAGATCTTTAGGGAATGTCAGAGCCTCCTGCTCATAAGCCTCAGTACATAAGTGGATATGTATCAAGGTGCCTCCTGTTTGCTTTAGCAAAACCTCCCTTTGAGAGACATTAATTAAAATATTTAGGAATCACAGCTGAGTCTACCATTTGAGTGGAAGCCAGATACTGAAAAGGGTCTCTCTTCCACTGGATTATTTATTGTTGGGGGAAATACCCCAGCTGCTGCTCAGAATGCTACAACCACACTTCAAAGATGCCATACATTTAGTCGCCCCGTCTCACGAGGACCAGAGGAATGAGTCATGATGTAAAATGGTTCCCCTGCGCACAATGCAATATATAGATCATGTATCATAGAAACGTACACTTGAAACCTATAGGATCCTGTGAACCAACGTCACCCCAATAAATGTAATTTTTTTAAATGGTTCTCCTGCAGATATTCTGGAATGAAAGGAAAGAGGCATTCTGATCTCAAGCAATAAAGCCAGAGTACAAAAGGTCTCTAAAAATACAGTGACAGGCGGGTCCAAAATCCAAATTATTGTGCCAACAGGCCAACATTTGTGACCTTTCTAGATATTATTGTGTCAAATGCATCAACACTCTTTGATGAATAATTTCACTGGTAGCATTCATTCTCTTCTAATAAAATGATCAGGGTTGACATATTTCTCACCCTCAAATCTCTATTCTACCCCCACGCAAATCTCTCTTTGAAACTTCACATAACAAACTGCCTATTCTTCAGGAACATCTCACATCTTTTAAACCAGTACTCCCTGATAAGCTGACTTCTCCCACGTTGCCTCTCTAAGCACATGCTCCGCAGTTCCCCCAATGGACACCAGCCTTGATTGCTTCCCCCTCCCCCGTGGAGTAAAAATCATCATGTCCTATCAATATCAACTGGAAAGAAGAGACACTATTTTACTCCATCCGATTTCTCACTCTCTTACACCTTAGCTCCAGCACCCACTAGCTATGACTTGCATTATGGGAATAATTTCTTAACTAGCCTCCCTGTCTACCTTGCTCTCCACGGATGAAATATCCACAGAGCCACGGATAATCTTGCACAATGCGTCTCTAATTATGTCACTCCCCTGATTAAAACAATTTAAAGATGTTCACTTCCTATAGGATAAAAAACAAAACTCCTTAAAATTTTGGAAAGTCCTTTCATGATATGGCCCCAACCTGTCTTCTCAAGAAATCCTATTGTCCCTCACAGTCAATGTTCTGGATGTACTAAATTATCTGTGGCTTTTCCAACTTGTTTTTTGTTTTTTTTTTTTGCCCATAAGTCTTTGCACCTGCTGTTCATGACACTTAGAAAAGTGAACCCTTCCCCAATATTTTCACTTATATGGTTAACTCTTATTCAACCTTCAGGTTTGAGTCTAGAGTACCTCTTCCTTAAAGTTTTCTCTGACTTACAATTGTATACAGTACTGATCATGCAATTATGCTATTGCCTTTGCTTCTATTCCTCTCTATACTTCTTTTCTAAGGCTATTAAATTCAGCAATTGTGCTTGTTGGATTTCCAATGCATGAAACAGAGCCTCACACATACATCCTCCATAAGGAATTTTTAATGAATACCAAGACATTCATCAAGATTTGACTACAAAAACAAACAAAAAATTGATGTGAGCAAAATGCCTAAATATGGAAATGGGTAAATACATTTTGGCACATCCATAAGGTAGAAAATAGCATTTTCTTCTCAAAATAAAAAAAGGTTTTGAAAATTTGTCATAGGTGGGCGCATAGATATGATGGGATATTGAGTGGAAATCTACATTAACAATTTATGTACATCTGAGATAGATAACTAGATAGATGAACATATACAAATATGAAAACAGCTTTTATATTTGGTTGATGTGTGATTTTGTTTGCTTATTACGCTTTGAAGTATATTTCTGATTTTCTGTGATGAGTCAAGTAAAAAATAATAAAAAAGCAAAAGGGGCCACAGTGAATTCTGACTTCCTCTTGGTCAGTACCTACAACCAAAGAAGTCACATCTCTAGATGTGGAATATCACGGCTGGCTTCCCAGCATAGAGCTAACGTTGCAGGTGAGATGGGTGGATATTGAGGACAGACCCCGGTATCAAAGGCGGGAATGGAAACCAGGAAACCAAGAGCAAGTCCAGAAAGTTGGGCTCAATGAATGGCCAGGGGCCTGTTGAAATTTCCTGTGTCAGAAACTGCATCAATAACAACCTAGTCCATGGATCTGAGTGGACCAGCAAGGATAAAGGAATGAAAAGATCAATTTCTGGGACCAGAGAGAAATTAGAGCTGCTAATTAGAAACTGAAATAGACTTCCACTATATAGATTAGATACGTATGATCATAATTAGGGTAAAAGCATGAGGATGAGGATAAGACACCTAGACTTATTTCAGTAAAACTCCTACTGGACCCCACCAGCAAATGGAAATTAATCTCCCTCCCCGCCCCGCCCCCCGCCCCCGCCACATATTACCTTATCTTCTTCAAAAGGTGCACAGGGCCTAGACAGGGGCTAGAGCAATATGTAAAGCATGAATTTTATGTTTAAGAAGCCAGGGACAAAAGAGGAAAAAGCAATTTTATAACTGTTCTTGGATAAAGAAAATGTTTTAGCATTCCTTAGTCATTTCAAAAATGGAACTAAATAATAAATGTTCTTTTTGAAAAGAACAATTACCTAGTTAAATTCAAGAGTGTTTTCTTATGAGGGTTGCAATTAAAAATAGAGGGCAAGAGAAACTTGCCTTAGCCATTTGCCATCACCCCAGGGTTTGTTGATCAACTTTATGCTCCATTTATGTCTCCATAAATCATACCGTGGAATTAAAAGTGTGTGGCTGACATGAATATTGCCCACTTTGCAAATGAGAGACAAGGAGCAAGAAAAACTTTACGCAGAAGCATGAGGCTAACATACAGAATTTCTTCACAATCATTATCTCTGCTTCCCCACAAAAGTGAGATTATTCTCTTGGTGGATGTCATAGAATTGAGGCTTTGAAATGGAGATGCCAAGTTGTAAATTACATTTCTGAATCAATTATGCTTCTATCAGGAAGGCTATAAATAACATGCAGAATTACCAGATGTGTAATTTTTTGTTACACTTGAACATTTGGTGCGTTTAGAATGTCTTAAGTGAGGGCCCCGAGTTAATCTGTGAATTTCACGGATTCATCTGACAAGACAGCGCAAAAACGTGGGTAAGAATTCTGATGACCTTGCCTCAAGGTCAACTCAGGAACTGGCCTGCATTTTGTTTTAAATATATTTGTTTGTTATTGATTTCAGAGAGGAAGGGAGAGGGAAAGAGAGACAGAAACATCAATGATGAGAGAGAATCATTGATCGGCCGCTTCCTGCATGCCCCCCACTGGGGATGGAGCCCGCAAGCCGGGCATGCGCCCTTGACTGGAATTGAACCCGGGACCCTTCAGTCCACAGGCCAGTGCTCTATCCACTGAGCCAAACCAGCTAGGTCCTTGCCTGCATTTTTCTTAAAAGGGACTTGGGTGGGAAATGGTCAGCGGAGGCCCCTCAGTGTCTCCAATGGCTGAATTCTCACAAGAGTGGCGCGAAGGACACATTAGGTTGCAGATGGGTTACTTGAGCAAAATAATTCGATGATGAGCCTTTCTTCTGACAGCTTTACATTGATTTTACTTTGTCACCTTCCTGAGCAGTCTAAGTGACAAACCGTTGGGCAGTTTATTATAGCCTGTCTCGGCATCCGAAGCTGAAACATCCAACAGCGGATGCAGGAAAGGGCTGGGGTTTATCAAGCAGCCTCAGGCAGTGACCTTCCCGGGAAGATCACTTCTTCCTCGGCCTGTTACATCGTAACAATTTCCTCCCTGCGGCAAGTTAAGCTTTTATTTCTCTTATTTGTAGGTGAGCATTGGTGTTATTAAATTTAGAAGCTGTCGGTAATAGGACTAAGGGGGAAATATGCTTCTCTGTTTATGAGGATATAACACCCACGTTTTCCTCGGAATTGTTGGGGACATGGAGGAGCTATTCTTTGTTATGGCGCTAGCGGAAATCTGGCTCCCTCTGCAGAGTTAGGTATAGACCGTGCGATCACATAAATTTTTATTGGTCGTAGCCTGCAGTTGACTACGGCTTTTAAAGCTAGCAAATGGAATTAGTATATCATATATAGTTTCCCTTAGCACAGCATAATAGAATGAACAAGGCGTTTGGAATCAACTGGAGCCTGACAGATGAAATATATCTAAGATCACAGCGTTTAAAATGCCCCTGCTGAGATTCCAACACAGCTCAGTTTTCTTATCTATAACATGGATATGAAAGTATCTAATTTCCAGCATTATTTTGAAGGTTAAATTGAGTAATGCTTGCAAAATATTTAGCACAGTTCTCTACCTATAATTGCTACTAAAAGAAGCGGTTCTTCGTGTCATTTAGAGAGGATTTGGGTATTTTTTAATTCAACACGCCTCTTCCCACATTTCTTACCTTCTACCTACACTTGCCTGTCCTTAGAAAGGAGAAAAACATGGCAGTTAAGAGCTTAAACTCTAAAAAAAAAAAAAGCTTAAACTCTGTCCGGCCAGTGTCACTCAGTGGTTGAGTGTCGACCTATGAACCAGGAGGTGATGGTCAGGGCACATGCCCGGGTTGCAGGCTCGATCCTCAGTGTGGGTTGTGCAGGAGGCAGCCAATCAACGATTCTCTCTAATCACTGATGTTTCTATCTCTCCCTCTCCCTTCCTTTCTGGAATCAATAAAAATGTATCTTTTAAAAAAGCTTAAACTCTGAGTTCCTTTGGGTTTGAATTTCAGTTCAGATACTCATCAGCTTCATGAGTTCCAGCAAATTATATAACTTGTCTCTGCCTCTGTTTTCTCGTCTGTTAAATGGGGATAATAATATTAACCATCTCATACAGAGATAGTGCTTTCCCTACCTAACTAGTGTTTGTTTTCAGACACAACAGATAGAACAGGAAAAGCACCCAGAACGCTGGCCTTCACGTAACAGCACACAATACATGCTGCTTCTATTATGAATACTTTTTAATATCTGTTGAGTCCATTCTCTCGCCTCTATCTTGTTGGCCTCAAACTTCCATTCACATGTAAATGCCATAACGTGTGAGAAACATATTTCCTTCTCCTAGTTAAAGTGCTCATCACCAGCTTCTGAGTAATCGGATACAGAGTGGACTAGTGATTGGCCCTCAGAAGGATATTGGCAGATATCAAAGCTAATGTACTTAGCAAAAGATATCTCAGAATCAATGATCATAATGGGATGCACCCAAACCCAATGTGAAGGCCAGCAGCAAATCCTCCACGAAAGCAAGCAAGGGGGACAGGGAGGTAGGACCGGACCACAGTGATGTGTCTGCGAGAGATTTCCTGAAGGGATGTTCTTTTTTTTTTTTTAATTGATTTCAGAGAGGAAGGGAGCGGGAGAGATAGAAACATCAATGATGAGAGAGAATCATTGATCACCTGCCTCCTGCACGCCCCACACTGGGGATCAAGCCTACAACCCGGGCATGTGCCCTTGGCCGAAATCAAACCCGGGACCCTTCAGTCCACAGGCTGACGCTCTATCCACTGAGCTAAGCCGGCTAGGGCCAAAGGGATGTTCTGGAAGGTGTTGGACCTCACTCCTGAAAAAGGCCTCTTATATCCTATTTCAAATATCAGAAAATAATAAGCTGTTGTGCACTCTTAGGGATCCACCAATAAATAATTGCTTGTGATTCCTCAAAAGCACTGTTTTCTTTTTTTTTTTATTGATGACACTATTACAGATATCCCCCCACCTTCGCCCACATCCACCCAGCCCCCGCCCCTTACTCCCTCTGGCCACCACCACACTGTTGTCTGTGTCCATGGGTCATGCATATATATATAGGGTGTCCCCCAAAAATGTATACAGACACTTTGAATAATTATAATGGCAGTGTTTATTAAAATATCTTTCATTTTCAAAATTGAGCTATTAGCTGTTAAAGTGTGTATACAATTTTGGGGACACCCTATGTGTTCTTTGGCTAACCTCTTCACCTGCTTTTATCCAGTCCCCCCCCCCCTCAATCTCCCCTCTGACAGCTGTCAGTTTGTTCCAGGACTCCACGCCTCCGGTTCTATTTCGTTCGTCAGCTTATTTTGTTCATTAGATTCCACATATAAGTGAGATCATCTGGTACTTGTCTTTCTCTGACTGGCTTATTTCAAATAGCATCATAATCCCCAGGTCCATCCATGCTGTCACCAAAAGTAAGATGTCCTTCGTTTTTACAGCTGCACAGTATTCCGTTGTGTAAATGTACGGCAGCTTTTTTGTCCGTTCATCTGCTGATGGGCATCTCTGTTTTGATGGAGAGCAGCATCCAGTGCAATGGATGCCTCCTCAACTCGGGCAAAATGACCCGTCCTTTTGGCCTTGTGGTCTCCCAAAAGATAAACCATCTGAATATTTTTTTAATACTGAGGGAGAAGCGTCACATTAGAACTTGTTAATGTGAACAGACTTGGCCTCATAACTGACCCAGGAAGATGTGTTCAACTGAGAGTCAAGGTTTCCAAATCCCAAAGATTCTACACGCAGGCATCCTCAAACTACGGCCCGCGGGCCACATGCGGCCCGCCGAGGACATGTATCCGGCCCGCCGGGTGCCGCTGCCTGTCCTGCTTAGCAGCCGACTCGTCCCGGGCCCGCAGTGCTCATAGGAATTTGTTCATAGTTTTCTTTTTAAACTACAGTCTGGCCCTCCAACGGTCTGAGGGACAGTGAACTGGCCCCCTGTTTAAAAAGTTTGAGGACCCCTGTCAGTATTCCAACAAACATTCTGCATGCAGTTACCCTCAGAGTGAAGGGTGTCTTCCATGGAGGATAAGAGAACAGTACGAAGTTTCTGCCTTGAGGTATAGTTGTCACATCACATCTCATTACACTGATCACTTACACGTTAAACATTCTTATTTGTTTAAAACAGTCTTCGCTCCTCTCTGAGCGGCAGCTTTTCGGCAACAGAAGGAGAAACATTAAAATCTTAGAATTTGCTCTTAAAGCATGTAGTCATCAAAATCAAGTCATAAAGAGAAAACTGATGGGATCAAATCTTCTCTGATGCCAACAGTGAAGTGTGAGTAAATCAACAGGGAAAATTGCAGATTCTACCAGTAAAATATATGCTACAAGTTCAGTGCAACTCACACGAAATTGAAGCAAGAATAGGAAAAAATGAGATATATTTGTAATTTAATGCTTAGTTGACTGTGGATCAACTGATTATGGGAAAAAATGAGAAATATTTGTAATTTAATGCTTAGTTGACTGTGGATCAACTGATTATGAAGACAAAAACAATTATTCTCACAACTTGGATATATTGCAGCACGAATAACACATGCTAGTCTGTAATTTCTGCGTTAGTTTTTGCTTTTATTTCTTTCAGAGGATAAGTAGTCCTGTTTATTTCCTAATCAGAAAATGAACGGATTGAGCCTTCACTGCTAGACTTGTGAGCAACCATTCAACCAATTTATTTAAAAAATATAGAGTTTTGCAGGCTGGTAGAGGTTAATGGGGGGAAGGGAGGACCTATGTAATTTCAACAATAAAGATTTTTTTAAAAGAAAAAAATATAAAGGGAGAGTTTGGATAGTATGTGAGCATTTTTGGAATGAATTAAAAAATTAAATTGCTGCTAAATATCTCTGAGGAAATTTTATTAAAAAGTGATTTTGATCACTCACTTTATTCTCAACACAGTTTCATGGGAGAGAGTAGAGAGAGAGAGGAAGACAGACATACAGATTTGAAAAGAGGATTCAGCGACTGAAGCAGTGCATGTAACCTGGGTCTAGCTGGTGAGGAACAAGGCGAGGCAACAGATGCTCTAACGCAGGCAATGTTATGGGAGAGCTGGTTCCCGTGGGTTTCACATGACTAGATGTATCTAATCTATAACAACGCCATTCTCAATGTGGAAACGAATATTAATTCTGTATATTCTCATTTACATCTTTTAATATCTTTATAATATTATAGCCAACATTTTTTCCCTCTAAAATATAGCTAGATCTCAAAAATAATCCAAATTCTGACTGGCTTATTTATTCTGATAGGCCCATATATATCACTCAAATGTAAAGAATAATTACAGTTAGGCTGGTGGTAGGCCAGGGTTTTTTATACTAATTTATTTTGCCAGGTACTTGCACAACTGGCACACAGTGGGCTGTTTAGTGCGTGCTTGTTCTCCTACTACATTTTTTCCTGACCCCTGGGAGACCTGTAAGCTTCTAAAAGAAGCTCTAGGCTCCTCTTAGTCCCTTCCCCCTTCCCTATATTTCAAAGATGGAGGCTGATCTGGATTGGCTAGCCTCCAGGGTAATGTAACATGTCCCAGAGTCCAGGGGTCCTCAAACTACGGCCCGTGGGCCACATGCGGCCCGCCAAGGACATTTATCCGGCCCGCCGGGTGCCGCTGCCTGTCCTGCTTAGCAGCCGACGCGTCCCGGGCCCGCAGTGCGCATAGGAATTTGTTCATAGTTGTTTTTTTTAAACTATAGTCCGGCCCTCCAACAGTCTGAGGGACAGTGAACTGGCCCCCTGTTTAAAAAGTCTGAGGACCCCTGTCCCAGACTGAGAGATGGGGAATCTGAGCAGAGGAAAAAGATGAGGTATACGCACTGAACACTCTCTCTTCACCCACACAGCGGATGGAAAGGGGCCACAGGAACACGGGGAGCACAGGGCACATGCAGCCGGCCACCACCATGCTAGCTTCAGGCGTGGCCTGCCCCCTCCTTTCTCACGTGGAAAGGGGTGTGTGCTGGTGGTAGTAGGGCACAGAGTGTAGAGCTTGTCTAGGTCAAAGAAATCCTCAAATAAGAGTTCAAATGTGTGGTTTGAGCCAGACTTCTAATTGGTAACACCCTATTTCTATGGCGTACCTGTACCAGAAATTCATAAGAAAGAATTTCTAGAAACTACATTTTTAGAGGTTTCTACCACTATATGTCCAGACAATTTCCTATCTCTATAAGGAGGGAATTATATACCATTATGGTTGACCCATGAACAATGTGGGGGCTGGGCGTGCCAACCCCCATGCAGTCAAAAACCCACGTATAACTTTTTACTCCCCAAAACCTTAACTACTAATAGCCTCCTGTTGACCGGAAGCCTTACCGGTAACATAAGCAGTGGATTAACACACATGTTATATGTTATACATATTATATACTTCATTCTTACAATAAAGTAAGCTAGATAAAAGAAAACATCGCTAAGAAAATAATAAGGAAGAGAAAACACAAACACCATTTTGCATGGGAAACTGAGGTTCCAACATATTTATTGCTTTGTCACTATCTCACACACACTGAGAGACGGAGCTGGTATTTATTTCAGATCTCTCTAACTCCAAGGATCCTGTACTATCCATTTTAGCATCCTCTCTGCCTGCATGAGGTTGAGTTCATCACAAGGCCAAAAACATTTTTTATTGATGATGCATTAGTTAAAATCCTTTATGGCCTTCTACCCAGAGAAAAATGATCATGGACTGAGCATCCCTACTTAAGAGATAATGCAATTAGATTAATAATTAATAATTAATATCCATAGTAATATCCATCAATACTTTCGACTTTTGTACAGTTCCTTAAGTTTATAAATACTTGATGCATTTGATTTAGCAATGTTAAGTGACTGGCCCAACTTCCTATGATAAGGGACGGGGCCAATGCCTCGGTGATTCTGAAGCTACTCCATGAAATCATTCTTTATCTCCTAAAATTTGGCTGGGTGTTGTTTGAGTTCTTTTGCAGACTGAAGGAGGGGCTTGTTCTGAATCGTCCTCCTCTGGTCCACTTTGCTCTCACAGGCCAGGGACACAAGCAGGAGGGCAGCCCTGGGGTTCACACTGCAGCCTGGCAATGACTAGCTTCTGGGAAAGGCAGCGGACACTGGTGAGGTTCCTTCCTCAACACTGGGTCACACGGAGCGCTTCCCAGCAACTCACTCTATCGTATTATATCCTTTGATCCCAACAAACATTTCAAAGGAGCCATAAAATATTAAATCTGAAAAATGTTTAGAAAACGTATTTGGTCTTATCTAACCACTTTAGATAATCTGACTACAAGACCAGACTTTCCCAAGGAAAAGTCAAGAGTAAGTTAAAATTCATGGGAAAGTCAAGGTTAAGAATAGTTTCTTTCCTTTATCCCTCCTCGCCTTCCTTTTTCAATAATTAATTGTCAAATCAAGGTAGAATTCAAAGGATACAAATTATAGTTTTCTACCTGTGTGTGTGTGTGTGTGTGTGTGTGGTTTCCAAACACTGTAGATATAAAATGGACTCTCCAGGAATTCACGGCCTATTATTGAGGAAACAAAATTGTAAATAAATAATCACCAATAAAAGCAGTTATAAGTGCCAGGACAGTGATATTTTCAAGATGGAATGTCGCTCCTTAGCGCCTACAGCCTGCTGGTGCCTTCTGGTTCTTCCCTCCAGATTGATTCTTATCACCTTGTCAATGGCAAATCTCCTAGGAAACCAGACTAGATGACATTGTAACCTAGAGCAGACCTTGGGGACCCACTGCAATAGCCCGGACTATGACACTTTCCTTCCATTAACCCTGACTGAGGGCTAAAGATGGAACATTCTGGTTTACAATTCCCAGAGCACCTCTTGAGTTCAGCTTGCCTCAAGTAGGACCATACATCAGAATTACCGGTTTCCCGCTTCAGTGCCTTATACTCTGGTTAGTTCAGGGGATTCAGGTTTCAAGTGCCAAACCCTGTTCTTAAAAGCCACTATTTCAAATATTCGGGAAGTCCTGTTTGTTTGTTTTTAACTCAGTGAAAGAGATTACATGGAAATGGTTTTCTACTTAAGAATCTAGTGTAGCCCGGCCAGCATGGCTCAATGGTTCAGCGTAGACTGATGAATGAGATGGTTGTGGTTTGATTCCTGGTCAGGGTATATGCCCGGGTTGTGGGTTCGATCCCCAGTATGGAGGCAGCTGATCAATGATTCTCTCTCATCATTGATGTCTCTTTCTCTCTATCTCTATATCTCTATATCTCTCTTTCTCTCTCTCTCTCCCCACCCCTCTCTCCCTTCATCTCTGAAATCAATAAAAATATATTTTAAAAAAGAACCTAGTGTAGAAGCTGAATTATAATTAGCACGATTGGTGAACACAGAATTCGTGTTTGTGTGAAGGCTAACTAACCCACGTCATCCAACATTTATAGCGCACTGGTATCTATTTTTACATTTAGAAAAATGGCTTAGGGGTGGTGATTATTTAAAAGTTTAACCTACATGATTTTTCCTCCTTATCAAAATAACGAATCGATAATACTGAAAAGTATAGAGATAAATTTTAGAAAGAGCAGGCATACACCAAATTAGAGCTAGCTATTACCCAAGGTTATTAAAGAGATAATGGACGGCATGGCACAATAATGATCAATCACAAAACTCATTGAATATACATAAAATATTGTATATGTGTGTACATCCTATCTAATAAAGAGAATATGCAAATTGACCATAACTCCACGACGAAGATGGTGGCGCCCACAACCAATAAGGAGGGAATATGCAAATTGACACGACAAGGTGAGAGGCTGAAGGCGGAAAGGCAGCTCCAGGCTGGATCAAAGGCAGAAAGGCAGCTCCAGCCGGAGCAAAAGCGGCGCTGGCAGCCAGGGGAAAGAAGGTCTATTCTTGCACGAATCTTCATGCATTGGGCCTCTAGTATATACACATATGCATATATATATATACATATATATATACTGAGTGGCCAGATTATTATGATCTCTGAACGCATAATAATCTGGCCACTCAGTGTGTCATATATATATATATATATATATATATATATATATATATATATATATGTATTAGAGGCCCGGTGCATGAATTCGTGCATGGGTGGGGTCTGGCCAGCCTGGCCAGGGGGAGGGGACATAGGCAGTTGGCCGGCCTGCCTGCTGGTCGAACTCCTGGTCAAGGGGACAATTTGCATATTAGCCTTTTATTATATAGGATATACACTGAGTGGCCAGATTATTATACGTTCAGACATCATAATAATTTGGCCACTCAGTGTATATACATATACACACATTTACCTGAGCCAATGTTAACATCTGACTGTTGTTACGTTTCCTATCAGGTTTCCTTTATTGACATTTTTAATCATATCCTAGCTCTAGTTTCCTAAATAATCAACATACTAAAGGGTTGTGTCACATCTAATAACAGTCCTTAGACCCAGGAATGAAGTTTCCTGGTTTAAATCATAAAAACCTTTCATGTCTGAGAGAGAGAGAGAGAAACAAAAAACAAAAAAAAGATTGGTTGTTTATAATTCTAATCTGCCTTTGCCATGTACTGATGTTTTCATCAGATTCTTGAGTGAGACCAAGGCATTGTCTTAAAACGGGTGAACATTTTGGAAGAGTTTTGTTAGGTGATATGCAACAACAACACACACAAAAAAAACACCCTCAGTAAATATTGCTTCTGAGTCATTTATTCAGTACATATTTTTGTAATGATTGCTTTGCCGCATTCACCGTGCAACTTCTGAGAATGCCAAGGTAGGTAAGACTTGTCCTCTTTTTTGGAGACATGCAAACAAATAATTAAATGCTGCTGCCTAAATAATAGCATGGGTGCAAACAAACTTACATGACATCACAAAAGACAAAATAAGTGGCTTTGATTCGGGGCGGGGGGAAGGCAGGGGGAAGCAGGAAAGCCTAACAGGAGAGGTGATATTTGAGGACTGAACGCGAGTGTTTTAGGTGCGTGTGGGGGGGAAACAGGAAGCGGCAGGTGCAATGTGGGAAGGCTAGAGAACCCTTGTGGGTGTGATGGTTCACAAGTTACCAAATTGTGAGTAAAGAGGAGGGCAGAGTGGAGGGATGCAGCTGATGCTATTGCTATTCCCACACCTTGGTGCCTACTGCATAAATGCAGTTCTTCCCCAGGTAAAGAACCCATCCTTAAAAGCTAAACGTACACTACTTATGTTAAAGATGATCACCCTCTTTCCAAGAGTCCCAGCTGTCACTTCTCCCACTCTCCATTATAACCCATCCTCCAGCCGGTCCTCCCTCCCAAAAGAAGTCTCCAAGGCCCTTCTACAGTATTTGGTATTCAGAAGGCTGAATAATGAAAAGTTATTCAAACAGCATGCCAGAAGCTAACTACGTCAAGCGTATCTATTGACTGAAGAGATTTGCATTATGAACTAAGTCGGTGCAAAAAAAGAGGATGGGAAATAGCAGCAAAAACAAAGAAATAGGTCATTTACATAAAGGAAAGGCACTGACAACACCATGTACCTGTTTCTCCTCGGTTGAAATTTACTCTGGAGGAACTAACATGAACTGCTATGAAAATATTGCTCTCATGGTTTACATGAAATCCAATAGAATAGAATGCCCAGTCTCTATTCCCAATCGTCAAACAGGAAAACGAGAGGTGCATTCAATGGCAATACATCAGCTTTTGCTATATCCATGCTGTAAAATTCTGGAGCTATCACGTAAACAAGACATAGTCATTGCTCTGAAGAATGTTACAGTTCTTTTTTTTTAAGTTGAATGTATTGGGATGACATTGGTTAATAAAATTATATAGGTTTCAGGTGTGCAATTCTAGAATGCATCCTCTGTATATTGTATTGTGTGTTAACCACCCCAAGTCAAGTCTCCTTCCATCACCATTTATCCTCCTTTACCTTCTTTTGCCCCCCCCTACCCCCACCCCTTGCCCTCTGGTAATCACCATACTGTTATCTGTGTCTGTGAGGTTTTCTTTTTTTGTTTTTGTTTTTGTTTTTTTTTGCTCAGTCCCTTCACCCTGACAGCTGTCAGTCTGTCCTCTGTATCTATGAGTCTGTGTCTATTTTGTTTGTTAGTTTATTTTGTTCATTAGATTCCACATATGAGTGAGATCATATGGTAGTTGTCTTTCTCTGACTGGCTTATTTCACTTAACACAGTACTCTCAGGGCCCATCCATGCTGTTGCAAAAAGCAAAGTTTTCCTTCTTTTTATGGCTGAGTAGTAGTTCATTGTGTAAATGTGCCACAACTATTTTATCCACTTGTCTACTGATGGACACTTGGGCTGCTTCCAAATCTTGGCTATTGTAAATAATGCTGCAATGAACATAAGAGGTGCATGTAGTCTTTCAAATTGGTGTTTCAGGTTTCTTCAGATATATTCCCAGAAGTGGAATCACTGGGTCAGAAGGCAGTTCCATTTTTAATTTTTTGAGGAAACTCCATACTGCTTTCTACAGTGGCTGCACCAATCTGCATTCCCACCAACAGGACATGAGGGTTCCCTTTTCTCCACATCCTTGCCAACACTTTTTGTTTGTGGATATATTAATGATAGCCATTCTGATATGTGTGATGTGGTATCTCACTGTGGTTTAAATTTGCATCTCTCTCATGATTAGTGATGCTGAGCATCTTTTCATATGTCTATTGGTTGTCTGTACTAGTATGTCCTCTTCAGAGAAGTGTTTATTCAGGTCCTTAGCTCATTTTTAAATTGGATTGTTTGTTTTTTTGTGTTGAGCTTTAAAGTTCTTTATCAATTCTGCATATTATCTCCTTATCAGATGTATTGGTGAATATGTTCTCCTATTTCATTTTGCTGATGGTTTCCTTTGCTGTACAAAAACTTTTTAGTTTGATGTGGTCTAATTTGTTTATTTTTTCTTTTGTTTCCCCTGCCTGAGGAGACATATCAGAAAAAAAAAACTTTGCTACAAGAAAAGTCTGAGATTTTACTGCCTATGTTTTCTTCTAGGATTTTATGATTTTGAGTTATACATTGAAGTCTTTAATCCACTTTGCGTTTATTCTTGTGTATGGTATGAGGAAGTGGTCTACTTCATTTTTAGTATGTATCTGTCCAATTTTTCCAACACCGTTTATTGAATAGGCTGTCTTTACTCCATCGTATGTTTTTGTCTCCTTTGTCAAATATTAATTGGCCATGAAGCAGTGGGTTTATTTCTGGGTTCTTTATCCTGCTCCATTGATCTATATGTCTGTTCTTATGCCAATACCATGCTATTTTGATTACTGTAACATTGTAGTATAGTTTGATATCAAGTAGTGTGATTCTTCCAACTTTTTTCTTCTTTTTCAGGATTGCCGCGGCTATTCAGAGTCTTTTGTGGTTCCACATAAATTTTTGTATTATTTGTTCTAGTTCTTTGAAATATACCATTGGTATCTTGATATGAATTTCATTGAATCTATAGATTGCTTTGGATATATGAACATTTTAATGATGTTAAGTCTTCCTGTCCATGAACACAGTATATGCTTCCACTTATTTGTATCTTCAATTTTTTTTTCCTTTTCAGTTTATACATACACTAATTTGTTATTTTCCAACACTGGGATCATACTCTGCCTTTACCTCTACTTAAAGTATTTTAGATATTTTTCCATATCAAGAAGCATAAATCTATATAACTTTAATACTACAGAATATTTCTTGGTAACTCTGCCTTCCAACATTAACTTGTTGACAATTTTTTTTTTTGCTATTATCAAAAAAAGTTCAATGAATATTTTTGCTATTATTAAAAAAAGTTCAATGAGTATCTTTATCCTGATTACTTCTTTCATATATTTTCTTAAATAAAACCTTTTAAAATGATCCTTAGATTTGTTGATACATATTTCTAGATTGCCCTCCAGAAAGACGTTCCAGTTAAATTCCTTCTAAGTGCTAACAGGTTAATACAACTGCCAAGAAGCATGCTAATTTTGCACCAACCCATTGTACCCCCTGCTTCCCCAACCATAACATCCTTTCAAGAAGCTGTCTAGCATTAATCGAACCAATATAACATAGCCCTTTCTGCTCGGAGTGAAAAGGCTAAAACAGATGATACAATTTGCAAGAAACACATGGAAACATGGATCCAAGAGCTAAATTGCATGCAGTACAGATGCTAAGCACCCTGGGAGGCTCAACTTATTTCCTTCTGCTTTTAGTCCCCAATCAGGGTGGAAATAAAACATACTCATGAGTTGTAATGTGTTTGATTTATATCCTAAAGGAATATTTAATATTCTGGCTTAACTTTAGAGAAATTGATGCAAAATCAGCCCTCACTAACCACTCTCTACCTTCACCTGGTACCATGAGTAACACACTCAATAAATACCAGCCACATGGATTTTCTTTGTGTTTTTCTAGTATTAAGCTCACTTCTGACCAGACGGCTTTCCACGTGCTACTTTCACACAAATGCTTTTCCCCTGGGTCATCCCTAGTGGTTTCTTCTCACTATTCAGGCATCCATGTCATTCATCTCGCTCATGACATGCTCAGAAAGAGTTTCTAATTTTTTTAATAAAAAATAGCTTTAAGTTATAAAATTAAAATCACACTGAATATATATATATATTTAATTGATTTAATAAAAAGTAAAAATATGAAATGATATATGAAGCTATACAAATATGTTCATCAGTGAGCTTTTTCAGATAACTAACAAAATATAGCCGAAACCGGTTTGGCTCAGTGGATAGAGCGTCGGCCTGCGAACTGAGTAGTCCCAGGTTCGATTCCGGTCAAGGGCACGTACCTTGGTTGCGGGCACATCCCCAGTGGGAAGTGTGCAGGAGTCAGCTGATAGATGTTTCTCTCTCATCAATGTTTCTAACTCTCTATCTCTCTCCCTTCCTCTCTGTAAAATATCAATAAAATATATTTTTTAAAAAAAGAAAATATATCATCACATAAAGTATATAAGTTTAAAAAGCAGAAATATAATTCCATATCCCAAAAGCAACTGCTCTGTTTAAAAACATAACTAGAAAGACAGGTATCAAAATGTACATAAACAGATCATTGAAATCATAATCACTACACAGTTTTGTATAATAATTTTTTCTTAATATTTAATAAAAATATTTTCCCAATCACAATAGAAACTTTGCGATAAATTTGCTATTTGCCTGTTTGATTTGGGATGATTTTGGTAAATTCTAGGTGTGTGGCTATTGTTCTTTGAAGCTTTGACAGCCCTTAATAATAATAATAGAAATTTGAAAGATTGAGGTACAACCTTAATGCCACGTTCTGGATGCTGCTCACCATTCAGTGGGACTAGAGAAAGTTCCAGTATTTTCTCTGCAATTTGAAGTCTTTGGAGGTTTAGTATAAATAGTTGTAGGTCAACATCTCAACAACTTTTCTATGAAACACGAAATAGAATATGTCCAAATGCTATACTTTTCAGGGCTATTAAGTTCCAATGTTATTAAGCTCAAATTTGAACTAGTCCTGTAGGGTGAATTGCAAGAAACACACTCATAAATTCTCTGCGAATTCAGTAGCATTCACTTGGACAGTCTGTATTATTCTTGAATACTTGAATATTCCTAAGAGGTTCCTGTTTCTGCTATGGATTCCCCTCCACCCCCAATATATGTATAGTTATTTATATATAAATATAACATCATTTGTGCAATAATTTACAATGTATTTATAAATTTTATGTATATGCAAGTCTACTCATATACTTTATAAATACAGAGAAAAATATTTTTAGGATATGGAATAAGCCACATTTTAAAACAATTATTTTATGTGCTATTGGAACAAGCAACCTTGAAATTGTCACTAAAAATAATCACTATGATTCAAAGGTCTGGCTCTTAGTTCAATTTATTTCAAAACTGTATTTCAGAAACTAGCACCACTAAACGAGCTAACTGCTACATGTAGGAATCTTCAAGAAGGGGAAGAGAAAGAGCACCATGAGCCTGCTAAATAAGCCATGGTGTTCATCCCACCGCATAGGGTTCACTTCATGTTTTGGATGTATCACTTTTTTAAAAAAATATTTTTATTGACTTCAGAGAGGAAGGGAAAGGGAGGGAGAGAGAGAAACATCAATGATGACAGAGAATCATTGATCAGCTGCCTCCCACACGCCCCACACCAGGGATCAAGCCCACAATCCAGCATATGCCCCGACCGGGAATCAAACCGTGACCTCCTGGTTCATAGGTCAATGCTCAACCACTGAGCCACGCAGGCTGAGCAGGATAGATTTATCACTTTTAAATATCTTGCTAAGGGTGATGATTTCATACAAGCTTTAGTCAATATCTCAAGGCAAAATAAACAGAATGTCGAATATTAATAATCGAGTCTGTGATCCATATATCAAGTCGTGTACTAGGAAAAAAAAAATTCTGGCTGCTTCTTGTTTGACTTGATGAGCTTGTTGTTTTTCAACTCACTGTGTTCCAACAGGCTTGCACTGGAAGTAGAAGCAAGATGGCTCTATCATTGTCCAATGTTTGCTTTTTTCTGCATTATTGATATAACTTGAAATACATGATTTCATTGCAGGAATCATTTTTAACAGCTTTACTGATGTATAATTGACATCCAATAAGTGGCACATATTAAAAGTGTACACTTGGATTCGTTTTGACAAATGTACACACTCGGGAAACCATCTCCACACTGTCTTGATTATGCAGCTTTATAGTAAGTCTTAAAAACAGGTAGGGTAAATCCACAGATTTTATTCTTCTGTTTCAAAGGAGTTTGGCTATTCTAAGTCCTTTGAATTTCCATAGGAACTGAGTTAAATGTTATGAAGCAATACAGTGCTTTATACTTAGAGCATCTAACCATGGAAACGAATCAACTATATGAGAAAACATTTCCTTGAGGAAGTTAATAGATGACAAGTAGAGAGAAATGTCTCTCAGAAAAGGAAGCATTCCTATCACAGGAAGAGGAATGGAGCATCGGAGCCTAGAGAAAGTGTGAGGATGGGGCCAGGGGGGTGGCAAGGGCCCAATTATGCCACTTGAAAACTTGAGTAAATATTTTAATCTTTAGTCTGAGAGCAATCAGAAACCACTAAATGATTTTTTTAAAAAAAAACAAACACTAAATGATTTTTAGCAGAAAACAACACCACCAGATTTGTGTTTTGAAAAGACTAGTGTTTAGGGTTCCTTCCAGAAAATCAAAAAGAAAGGGAAGCAGCAGAATGGAAAATCTCGCCGTCCTTGACCTAATTAGTATTTTGGGGGTTGTCTCAAAGAAATATGGAAAGGTGGAAGAAAATGCATCACGTTATCAGCTCACAGATCACATCGGGTTGGGGTGCCCTTCTTGAATGGGTGAGGGAGAAAACCAACACTGGGCAGTGCCATTTGATTAAAAGTGTCCTAGCCTACCCCAGCTGGTGTGACTCAGTGGCTGAGCATTGACCCAGGAGCCAGGAGGTCACGCTTCGATTCCAGGTCAGAGCACATGCCCGGGTTGTGAGCTCGATCCCCAGTGGGGAGCAGGCATCTATCCTATCTAATAAAAGAGTAGTATGCAAATTGACTGTACCTCTGCTACACCCACAAGCCATGCCCACCAGCCAATCAGGAGCGAGTATGCAAATTAACCCAACCAAGATGGCTGTGGCCACGGAAAGAGCAGGAGGCTTGGGTTTCCCCAGCAATGGAGGAAGCCAAGCTTTCTGCACACCCTGGCAGGCCCAGGCCTCCACTCAAGGCTACAAAGTTTCAATTATAGAAGATAAATAAATCCCAACAAAAATGGCGGCAGCCACAGAGTTGGAGAGAGCAGGAAGCTTGAGTTGCCCCTGGCAATGGAGGAAGCCAAGCTTCTGCAGCCCTGGCCTGCCTTGGCCTCCACGAAAGGCTACAAAGTTTCAATTATAGAAGATAAGTAAATCCCAGATACCAGGGCCCCCGCTTGGGTCGCCGGGGGGTGTGGCTGGCCTGCAAACCACCACAGGCCCCTCGCCCAGGCCGCCCCACACCCCAAGGGAACTCCCACCCTGATCCGGGACACCCTTCAGGGCAAACCAGCCAGCCCCCACCCGTGCACCAGTCCTCTATCCTATCTAATCCTCCTATCTAATAAAAGAGTAATATGCAAATTGACTGTCACTCCAACACACAAGATGGCTGCCCCCATGTGGTCAAAGATGACTGACCCCATGTGGACACAAGATGGCCACCACAAGATGGCCAGCAGGGGAGGGCATTTGGGAGGGACCAGGTCTGCAAGGGAGGGCAGTTGGGAGCAATCAAACCTGCAGGGGAGGGCAGTTAGGGGTGACCAGGCCAGCAGAGGAGGGAAGTTGGGGGCGACTGGGCCTGCAGGGAAGGACAGTTGGGGGGGATCCAGGCCTGAAGGGGAAAGCAGTTGGGGGGGACCAGGCCTGCAGGGGAGGGCAGGTAGGGGTGACCAGGCCTGCAGGGGAGGGAAGTTAGGGGGTGACCAGGCCTGCAGGGGAGGGCAGTTAGGGGCAAACAGGCTGGCAGAGGAGCAGTTAGGCATCAATCAGGCTGGCAGGGGAGTGGTTAGGGGGTGATCAGGCTGGCAGGCAGAAGCAGTTAGGGGTAATCAGGAAGGCAGGCAGGCAAGCAGTTGGCAGCCAGCAGTCCTGGATTGTGAGAGGGATGTCCGACTGCCCATTTAGGCCCAATCAGGATCGGGCCTAAACGGGCAGTCGGACATCCCTTGAGGGGTCCCAGATTGGAGAGGGTGCAGGCTGGGCTGGGGGATACCCCCCTCCCCCGTGCCGTGCACCGGGCCTCTAGTCTAACTATAAAAGTCTAGATCATAGATTATGCTGAGAAACAGAATGTAGACTACAACATTATAAAGTCAAAATATTATTCTCCCAGGTGTTTATTATCTACTAGAGGCCCGGCGCACGAAAATTCATGCACTCAGGGGGTCCCTCAGCCCAGACTGCACCCTCTCACAATCCAGGACCCCTTGGGTAGGGTCCCTGGGCCTGGCCTGAGATCAGGGCCTATCGGGGCTTTCCTTCCCTGGGCTGCAGGCAGCTGGCCCCACCCCTTCCTCTGCCACTGCTTGCCATCTGTGCAGCGCTGTCCTCCCTCCCCTGCCATCAGTGGCCTCCCTCTGCAGGCGACAGGCTGGGGTGCAATGGCCTGGCTGGCCTGGGCCTCCCTCTTTCTTTGCTGGGGGGAGGGGCCAGCCCTGCGAGGGGCCATCTGCCTACCTGATCACCCCTAACCGCTCACCTACCTACCTGATCACCCATAACCACTCTGCCTGCCTGCCTGATTGCCCCTTACTGCTTGCTTGGGGGCGGGGCCAGCACTGACTTCCGGTTGATCAGCCTCTGGTCTTTACTGGTCATTACAACCCAGGGTTTTTATATATTAGGATTATCATTTTGCTTTAATTCTTTGACATAAGTTGATATATTCTTACTCAAAAGAATCTACATTTGTGAATTTAAATGGGGAAAATGGAGAGAGGAACATGGAGACTACACCTGAATGAAATCCTTAGAAAGCATGTGTATGTTCAATTGACCTACTACATCACTGCACTTACAGTTTATCCTATAAATATGGTAAAAAAAAAAAAATTGAGACTAGAGCTACCATATGACCATCATGGTATTGACCTTCAGTGCAAGATGTTGGGGAGTAAAAGTTTCAGCCAGGGATGATGAACCTATCTCATCCCTATACAGCATGCCATTTTCCTGGAGATATTCCAGAAATTAATACTGTAAAAAAAATTTTTGAATTAAAATGAATGTCTTCTCTGACTGAAATCCCAGTGCATATGCCCAGGAGCCAGGAGGTCATGGTTCGATTCCAGGTCAGGGCACAATTCCAGGTTGCAAACTCAACCCCCAGTAGGGTGCGTGCAGGAGGAAGCCAATCAATGATTCTCTCTCATCATTGATGTTTCTATCTCTCTCTTCTCCTTTCCTCTGTCAAATCAATAAAAAAAAATTTTTAA
This sequence comes from Plecotus auritus, assembly GCF_963455305.1. Taxonomy (NCBI): domain Eukaryota; kingdom Metazoa; phylum Chordata; class Mammalia; order Chiroptera; family Vespertilionidae; genus Plecotus; species Plecotus auritus. The sequence continues at coordinate 53,844,116 of NC_137785.1, forward strand.
AGAGCTTCCTTTTATTTGAGTGTAAGGATCAAATTCCATGAGAATGAGCAATGCTCAGATAGTACCCTGCGTTTCCACTTCAATTCATTTTTCTGCCTCTTTAGACAAATCACAGAAAGCCAAAATTTTACCCCGTTTGTAATCAAGAGTGCAGCCTCTAATGCCATCACAGTTTCCTCTGGAAATTTTGCCTGAGTACTTGAAAAATCATCTTAAAATCTATTTTTTAAGTGGCAAGCATAATTGGTGTAACATGAATTAGTCCAACTAATATTCAGACTGATGGTGTTTATTTTGATCTTGCTCAGACACTCACCACACTCTTATTTTTAACATGAATATGGAAAAGGCTGATTAGTGGAAATGGGAAATCTAACTTTCAATGCTGGCCCTGACCCTTGAATTTTTCTTTTAGTTTGAAAAAGTAAATTAGCTCTTCGAATCAGGTTTATGTAAAATGGATTATTATTTGGACCAGGTGCTACCTAAGGAAGTTTTCAGTTGATATTTAATGAATCTCTGACCAAGGTTATGTTGATAAGAAATATTTCCCTATAATGGGACTCATGGCCCCAAAATGGAGACTATGTAAAGGTGAATCTAACCTTAAAGGTGTTTTTGTAAGCAAGTAGAAGACAGCAATTTCCAACCTTTTTCATCTCATTGTACATAAACTAATTACTAAAATTCTGCGGCTCACCAAAAAATATATTTTTTGCTAATCTGATGGGAAAAAAAGGTGTAATTTTTATTCATTCACACTGGACAGCTATTGTTCTAATGGCTATCATTTTTAAATTGACAATCTAAGGTTTATAAAACTGAATTAAGCATGTTCCTCAATTGTTCTAAGCAAAGCCCTTTTCTTGTTTTAATTTCTTTTTTTTCTTTCTTATCTTCAGGGTCCATTTCCTTTCTCCTCCCTACCCACAGCCTTGACTATATATGTAACTCTGTAAAACATAATGCTATTTTATGTGTGTTTGTATTTTCAACTTACAGAAAAATGATGCGTAATTTTCTCAATTCATAATTAATAATGACACATTTAACATCTACCCAAGTTTTACTATATGTATCCTGTTCATTGTTATATTTTACTTATTTTACCAGAAATAGACACATAAGTTACCTTAAGTTTTTACTACCACAAATATTATGTAAGCTGTTTGAAATCTAAGGATCAACACAAAAACCATGTTAGCGGGGCTTGAAGGAGGGACAGTATGATAATCTTGAGCATATCCCCTTTATAGGTTTATGTGACATTTTTAATAAGGTAGATAGCCAGAGCGGGGATTGTTAATCTATAGATCGTGTCATTGTTAATTTCATTACGAACCACTAAAATGCTCTCCAAAATGGCTGTATCATTTTTTATATCTCTGCCACAGTGCAAGAGGGTTTGTGTTTGTCCTTCTTCCTCAACCGAAGGACTTGTGCGCATGCATATAAGCATAACCAATGGATACAAGACACTGGCGGGGGCGGGGGGGGGGCAGGTAAAGGCATGTACTGGGGGGGAAGGGGAGGCCGGGGGGAGGTCAATGGGGAAAAAAAAAAAGGAGACATATGTACTACTATTTGTAATACTTCAAACAATTAAAAAAAAATCTTTCAAAAACAAAAACAAAAAAAAAGGAGCCCTCATACACTGCCGGTGGGAATAGAAACTGGTACAGCCACTATGGAAAATAGTATGGAGGTGCCTCAAAAAATTAAGAATAGAGCTACCATATGACCCAGCAACCCCTCTTATGGGATGTTGAAAACATTTATTTATGAAGATGTATGTACCCCTATGTTCATTGCAGCATTATTCACAATAAATAGCCAAAACCTAACAACAACCCAAGGGTCCTTTGATGAATGATTGGATAAAGATGCAGTTCATACATACAAAGGAATACTACTCAGTCACGAGAAAAGATAAAATATCACCATTTGTGGCAACATGGATAGATCTTAAGAGTGTCATGCTAAATGAAATAAGTCACGTGGAAAAGGATAAGAACCATATGATTTCACTGATACGTGGGAAATAAAACAAAAAGCAATAAATGAACAAACAAAGCCTCCTGGACACAGATAACAGTATGGTGGTTGCCAGAGAGGTGTGTGGGTCACTGAAGAGAGTGAGGGGGACATTGAAAGAGAGAAAACTTTGGGTGATAAACACAAAATGCAATATACAGATGATGCATTATAGAACTGTACACTTGAAACTTACATAATGTCATCTCAATAAATTTAATAATAATTTAAAAATTGGTACTTTCCGACTTTCTATTGTTATTTTTTTAATGTAACAAGGAAGCCCTAGCCAGTTTGGCTCAGTGGATAGAGCATCGACCTGTGGACCAAATGGTCCCGGTTTCGATTCTGGTCAAAGGCACATACCTCAGGGGGAGAAACCAAGATGGCGGCATAGGTAAGCACCTAAACTGCTGCCTCGCACAACAATTTCAAAACTACAACTAAAAGACAGAACGGACACCATCCAGAACCACAGGAAAGCTGGCTGAGTGAAAATTCTACAACTAGAAGGAAAGAGAAAAGCTCACAGAGAATTGGAGGTACGGCAAAGGGTCTTTGTGCGCGCAGAGAGGAAGGGCGGCTGAGAGCCTGGCTGACTTTCTCTGGCGGAAGGGGGAAGGAAGCCCCCGACCGCACTGAACCCCAGTTCTGACTGCACTGAACCCCAGTTCCGGGCAAGCCCCTGGGGACCCACGCTCTTACGGGGGGGAGTCTGGACTCTCGGGTGGAGACTCTGGAGCCGGGGAAGGCAGAGGTCTGAAGGCGCATGCGTGCCAGTGCACACAAAGGCTGCGGAGGTTGCCACAGGCTTTCCCTAGTGGAAGGGAGTCAAGAGGCTCCTGACTGCACTGAGCCCCAGTTCTGACTGCACTGAACCCCTGTTCCAGGCGAGCCCCTGGGGACCCACGCTCTTGTGGGGGGAGTCTGGACTCTCGGGCGGAGACTCTGGAGCCGGGGAAGGCAGAGGTCTGAAGGTGAGTTCGCACAAGGGCAAGGCTGACAGGAAGCCAAGACTGTCTGCTCCGCCCTGAGACTCCACCCCATCCAAGCTGAGCACAGAGGCTATTGCAATTTGGCAAGTCTAATCCTATAAGGCTGTCTCCAGCACCGAACTTCTCCCAGCATAGACACAGCTGATCCTTACAGCCAACGGGCCTGGAGGTCAATTCCTCCCAGTGATACCAACAACAATCAAGGCTTAATTACAACAAGGCTGTACACACAGTCCACAAAGGGGTGCACCAAGAGTGTCCACCTCAGGTTAACTCGGGAGGCCGACCCACTGGGCCATATAGAAACCTAGCACACAAAGCTACCCTACCAACTCAGGGAAGCAGTGAAAATGCGGCGTGAAAGAAACAGAACACAAACGAAAGAAATGGAGGAAAACAAACGACTGGATATAGAATTCAAAACCACGATTATAAGGCTTTTCAAGAACATCCTAGAAAAGGCCGATAAATATAACGAGACCCTCAAAGATATGAAAAAGGACCAACTAGAAATTAAACATACACTGACTGAAATAAAAAATATTATACAGAGACCCAAAAACAGACTAGAGGAACACAAGAATCAAGTCAAAGAATTGAAATACAAAGAAGCAAAAAACACTCAACCAAAAAAGCAAAAAGCAAAAAAAAATAAATCCAAGAAGTTGAAGATAGTGTAAGAAGACTCTGGGACAACCTCAAGCGTACCAACATCAGAATTATGGGGGTGCCAGAAGAAGAGAGAGAGCAAGATACTGAAAACCTATTGGAAGAAATAATGACAGAAAACTTCCCCCACCTGGTGAAAGAAATAGACTTACAAGTCCAGGAAGTGCACAGAACCCCAAACAAAAGGAATCCAAAGAGGACCACACCAAGACACATCATAATTAAAATGCCAAGAGCAAAAGACAAAGAGAGAATATTAAAAGCAGCAAGAGAAAAACAGTTAATTACCTACAAGGGAGCACCCATACGACTGTCAGCTGATTTCTCAACAGAAACTATGCAGGCCAGACGGGAGTGGCAAGAAATTTTCAATGTGATGAATAGCAAGAACCTACAACCAAGATTACCCAGCAAAGCTATCATTCAGAATTGAAGCGCAGACAAAGAGCTTCACAGATAAGAAAAAGCTAAAGGAGTTCATCACCACCAAACCAGTATTATATGAAATGCTGAAAGGTATTCTTTAAGAAGAGGAAGAAGAAAAAAGTAAAGATAAAAATTATGAACAACAAATACATATCTATCAACAAGTGAACCTAAAAATCAAATGAATTAAAAACCTGAGGAACAGAATAATCTGGTGAATATAATAAAATCAGGGGCATAGAAAGGGAGTGGAATGCCAAAACCGGTTTGGCTCAGTGGATAGAGCATCGGCCTGCGGACTGAGAGGTCCCAGGTTCGATTCCGGTCAAGGGCACGTAACTTGGTTGCGGGCACATCCCCAGTAGGAGGTGTGCAAGAGGCAGCTGATCGATGTTTCTCTCTCATCAATGTTTCTAACTCTCTATCCCTCTCCCTTCCTCTCTGTAAAAAATCAATAAAATATATTAAAAAAAAAAAAAGAAAGGGAGTGGACTGATAATTCTCAGGGGGAGAGGGGTTTGGGGGGTTCAGGAAGAGACTGGACAAAAATCATACACCTATGGATGAGGACAGTGGCGGGGAGGTAAGGGCAAAAGGTGGGGTGGGAACCGGGTGGAGGGGAGCTATGGGGGGAAAAAGGAGAAACAATTGTAATAATCTGAATAAAGATTTATTAAAAAAAAAAAAACAGGATGAGGGTGGGGGGCAATGGTAAGATATGTACACATATAATACCTTAATAAAAATTTGAAAAAAAACAAAACAAAAACAAAGGCACATACCTCAGTTGCAGGCTCCTCCCCAGCCTGGGCACTAGTCAGGGTGCGTGCAGGAGGCAACCAATCAATGTGTTTCTCTCACATCAATATTTCTCTCTGTCTTTCCCTTTCTCTTCCACTCTCCCTAGAAATCAATGGAAAAATATCCTCGGGTGAGAATTAAGATAGATAGATAGATAGATAGATAGATAGATAGATAGATAGATAGATAGATAGATAGCATAATGGGTGAGATGGTATCTCATTGTTTTAATTTGGGGTTTTTGTTTCCATAATAATATACTTGAGTATCTTTTCTTGTACTTGTTTGTCATTGGAATAGGACAAGCTAGGCCATGCTGAAATATCAGTGGCATAATTCAACAAATTGGGCCGAGCTCCAGGGCAACTGGCCTCCGGTGGTTGCTATAGACAGCATCCATGTCAATGATCTACTACCTCAACAGATGGCCTCCAACGCTGCCACTGAGGAGGAGAGAGGATGGAGGGGGCACACCCGCTCTTTCTGGCCTTAGTCCAGACGTGACATATGTCACTCAGAGACTGTCAGCCAGAACAAGTTACTCAACTCCAAGGAAGCCGAGGAAGTGCAGGGGACTGCATGAATATTTTGCGAGTACTTTCTGCCACCGCAATTTAAGTTTCCAACAAGCCTGTATGCTTTGGCTTGTTGTTCTACTGTTCATGCCTTTATAATAAAAAAACATGTAAGCAATGATCAAGGAATCAATTTTGGATGTCACTGCCAGATGTAATCATGCCACTCCTCTGTTCACAAGCGCCCCACTGCCTAACAGGCTAAGCTCCTTGGCCCAGTTTTCTCTCCAGTAACAGCAGATCAAATTTAGGATGACTTTTCAATCCCATAAATTTTTGATCCGTTTTTATTCAATCTTCGGGTAAATTGGAAGGTAGTGATGGTCCCTTAAGAATTGGTGGACAACTGAATGAAATTTAATAAGACACCAGACACTTTTGTGATTGTGATTTGTAGAGCTTTCATTTTATAACCTTAAGCAATATTGACCTCAGAGAAGAATAGACAGAATGAGGGATGAAAAAAAATGAATATGTTATTCATCTTTGTTCTAAACTTCCTAACGTCCTATTTGATAACTGCCTCCATAAAAGTCTAAGTTAATTTCTGAATCAAACGTGCACAAATTTTGAGAAAGTTGATTCATTGCCAAGACATTTCCTATGCAATATGCACAAAAGGATGACAGGTAAATAGGTTTGACAATGAGCACTTTGAGAGATAACAGGAAGGTATAGAAATGAACAAACAAAAAAATAACTGTCATGGGTGACTCTCAAGAGGACAGCCTAGGGGATTTGGGAGGTCCCTTTAAAATACGGGGGTCTACTTTGAACCCCAAGAGATGGCCTGACTCTCTCAGGCAGAAAGGACACATTTGAAACGTGCTCTTCAATTATTTCAGTCGGGCACACAATACTAATAGCTCTTAGGGTGAGCTTGAGTATCTGGAAGTTTGCAGGCCTGCTTTAGAAAATAAAATACACCTCTGCTAGAGTTTGAAAAATGTCACTTCAATTATTTTTGCACAATAGCATGGGAGAAGCAACGCTTCCTCTGATTAGCTTGACACGTGGTAATTTGGGTAGAGTTTATTCAACTCTAACTAGAACAAAGTGTCTCTCTGCCCTTGTTTATCAAAAATGCTGTTAATTTTTTATCCTTTCATTTGTATGCTCTGTAGCTTGGTTTCATCTTGAATGCTTGCAATTGGTACATTGAGGCAGGCTTGAACAGCATCAAACAGCTAAGGAAGCAAAGTGGAGAGGTACAAACATACGTCTTGTTAACCAAAAGCCAAGGATTTTTTATTTTGATGTTCGACAGAACAATGAACAAGCAAAGAGTTTCTAACTTAAAAACAAAAGGAAAACTGCAAAGGAGACATTTCCGATGCAACTAGGTTTCAATTCTTTACACTGAGGAGTCTCTCCTGACTCTCAAATGTATATCTATATGTTTAGACCAAGGGGACTCTCTAATAATTTTATCCCAGCCTGATAGGAAAAGCTCACATGTGTAGTTACAAGTCCTCTTTAAAGATTGTTGGCCCATTAAATGATGTTCACAAATTAGACTTGATAATGTGTAACCACATACAGCATTGTGAACTAACTGAATTTTCCCCCCTTAATTATGCTACATTTCATTAGACTGTACTGGAGTAGATCATAGAATCAGGTAAAACCTAGAGTTTTAAAGTTACCTTTGAGGCTACTTCTACCCACAGTTTATTTATTTTCATTTTTCAACACACTTTATTTTTATTCTGTTGACTTACATTAAATTCTATTCAATGTCAGTTTGGCCTTTCTATGAAATATCTACACATATTATTTCATATTAAGGCTTAGTACTGAACAGAGAAAATGAAAGAGAATAGGGGACTCACTGAGTACCTACAACTTGTAAGCCTTCTTGTAAGCCTTTTATATGCATTAACTCTCGCAATCCTCACACAAGAATCAAAATTTATGGCCATTTCATTAAGTGGGCTATGTTTATAATTTTTTATATTTGTCTTTTTTGCTAAATTTTCTTTTTTATAAAATTAATGATGTTCTTCATAGGAACTGTGGAAAGACGTTCAGAGGAAACTATAAATCATCCATAATCTAAGGTCTAGAGATATTATCACTATTAAGCTTCTATTCATTTACCATGTAGAAGTCTTGGTTTTTAAGGTAATTGGAATCACACAGGTTATGCAGTTTCTTGCCCTTCAATTTTCACTGAAATTATATAATCAACATTTCCCTATGTCCGTATAAATTCTACATCCATGATTTTGAAGGGCCCATTATGTTTCATCATTTGGATGCCCCATAATTAGCCTAACCTCTCTGGTAGGTTGGGGGGGCATTTAATTTGCTTGGAATCTTATTTTCTATGAAATCACAATGCATCTATGATAGTAGTGCCATGAACAATTGTGGCCACAGCCTCCCTTTGAAGGTCATTACTGAAACCCAATTGAAATGTAAAGGTCGCCGCAAAAAGGGTTATCAGGGGATGAAAGGGCGGGGACAGTTTGAAAAGATATTTCAGAGTTGGCAGGATATCCAGTGCTCTGCTCTCTAATTTACTCTATTATTCCAACCAAAATTTAAAGGGGTTGGGTTCAAAACATGTAGGCACCTGTGTCCTGGACTCTGAAGCTTCATCAAATCTATCCCACACCTCAGTGAACTTCTAATATAAATTCTTTTTTGGTAACATTTTTTTTATTTTTTAGTTAAATGGTTTTGCAATCTGCAACCAAAAGAGGCCTGATACTGGTACATATTTACTAGTGAACAAACATATCTAGTGCCCGTAACAAAGATGACAACCAGCCCACTCTATTCTGAGCAAACCACATTGGGATTAAAGGGGGTTCATTCATTTAAAAAGAGATATTGGCCCTGGCCAGTTTGTTCAGTGGTTAGAGTGTCAGCCTGTGGACCAAAGGGTCGCAGGTTTGATTCCTGGTCCAGGGCACATATCTCGGTTGCAGGCTCGATCCCCAGCCTCTGTCAGGGTGCGCACAAGAGGAGACCAATTGATGTGTCTCTTTCACATTGATTTTTCTCGCCCCTCTACCCCCACTGTCCCTCCTCCCCTCCATTCTCTCTAAAAAAAAAAAAATCAATGGGAAAAATATCCTTGGGTGAGGTTTAAGAGAGAGAGAAAGAAAGAAAGAGAGAGAGAGGGAGAGAGAGAGAGAGAGAGAGAGAGAGAGAGAGAGAGAGAGAGAGAGAGAGAGAGATTGAAAAAGTAGAGTCCCTCCACCCCACAGGACAAGGGCATTGGTAGCCCAAATTGCACAATGATTATTTGAAAACCTTGCAGGCATTAGACAAGCCCAGCAAGCATTCTGATTCAAATGCATCCATAATGACTCTGTTCATCAGTAAGAGCACAGTTTGTGAATTTACACCTGGCTCGTGAAAACTGTACCTATTAATCAATCATCTCCTAAGTGGAGAGACCTGCAAATGGAGGTTGTATGCTTGGGATGATCACAGTTTGATGGTCTGTTAGCACCCATATTCTAAATTCTGAACTGGCCTTACAATATCACAGCTATTTTTCCTGCAGTCAAACTCATGCCAGCAACCCTCATTCTTACTCACTAACACTGGCATTTCACTCCTCAAAACATCCATCTCAGGTTATACAGGACGTGAGCTTCAAGCATGCATATAAATTGTAGGTGTCTGTGAGGGGAAAATTTCTAATGCTTATAGGAGAGAAAAGTCATTGCTCATACATTTCTACATTTGTTTCTTGAATGGTAAACATTTCTTTTTTTCTCTCTTTTTTTCCCAGCTTCCTTTGAATAATAACTATTTCTTGGATGGTTTCTCTGGGCCATGTTAGTGACATGGCATATTCTTGGGGAGCGAGGATAAAATTAACAGCCCTAGCTGGTTTGGCTCAGTAGATAGAGCATCAGCCTGTGGACCAAAGGGTCCAGGGTTTGATTCCAGTCAAAGGGCATGTACCTTGGTTTCAGGCTCCTCCCTTATCTGGGCCCTGGTCAAGGATCATGCAGGAGGCAACCAATCGATGTGTTTCTCTCACATCGATGTTTCTCTCTGTCTTTCCCTCTCTCTTCCACTCTCCCTAAAAATTAATGGAAAAAATATCCTCGGGTGAAGATGAACAAAACAAACAAAAAATTTAACAGATTGTTATAATGCTTAGTTATATGCTCTAATTAGGTCAAGTTTAGGGTGATATAGGTATAGAAAAGACTGTCTAATAAAATCCTCAAAGATCAGAGCACATTACCTTGAGGACATGACATGTAAGTCAATGTGGACCAACAGCAACTGATGAACACAGAGATGAAAGAAAAGCATGTACCAGCTGGGGTTGGGGGGGACACAATGTACAAATGCCTAGAGGGAAGAGGAGACATAAAACAACTGAGGAGCTAAACGGAGGAGCCACTACCTCTGCAGCACAGAGGGGGTCATTGACAAGGGCACAAAGGATGAAATCAGAGGGGGAAGCAGTGGGCCTGTCGGGAAGAACCTCACAAGCCACGATAATGGGTTTGGACGCTGGATGCCAATGGAGTTGGAGAACCAGACTAACTTCTTGGATTTCTTTGGTTGCAGTTTGGGGAATAGATTGATTGGCGTATGACAAGACTAAAGGTAGGAGGAGGTCAACTTTCCGCAAACCTAGTATGACATAGTTAGGGAGCATGCTCTCCGGACTCTGCACGCCCAGTTAAGAGACGCACAGGTTCAGAGGTGAGGAGGGGATCTCCTGACACCTGTCTGCAGAGCTGCCACCTAAGGCTCAAGGCACAAGGTCAACCAGTGATCATGAAATGAAGAGAGATTCTGAGGCCCGGAGGGGTCTGGTTGGTGCCTCTCTAAAGGCACTGGACAAAGTCAGAATGGAAAGGGAGCAAGCCTGACCATGAGGATGGGGAAGGAGAGGGGAAGAGAGAAGCAAGGTGATTTGGAGTCCAAGGTCGTGAACACTGACCAGGCACTATTGCTTTCTTCTCCGGCTGTCGCAGACCTTTACATCGTCATTCCCAAGGGTAATTTAAAGCCATCAGTAAAGGGTACTCATACACAAACATGCCTCATTTGGGGGTTAGTACCAAACTTGATGAAAACATACTCATCTATTATGGACCAGCCTGGCATGGACACACAGGCAGATGCGGAATATTGAAAGGCCAGGGCAGATGAAAGTTTTGGTTCCAATTATTCAAATATGTGAATCTTGCATCTGAATGTGAGAGTGAAAGATAATAATGTCCAAGCAAATTAAGCAAGCGGGCCTATTTGCTAAGGTACGCTTGATTTTCCACAATAAAAAAATTGTCTGTGAATCGAATGTTGGGCTATTAACCAAATGTTAAATGCATCTTATTGGCATAAAAGACTTCTGGCCTTAATTAACCCTTTGGCATGATGAATTCTCTTCATTCACACTCTCCCAAGCAGATTAACCCCATATTCAGCCCCTGTTACTGCTAAACACTTCCAGGACCTATTGTCACACTGGAGCTTCAAGTCATCTAACTTCCAGCTATAAAAATACAGTGAACTAAGCAAATAACCAAGCAAAAAAGAGGAGGGGGTCAATTTTCTGCAAACCTAATGTGATGTAGTTAGGGAGCATGCTCTCCAGTCTGATCACATGGGCAACTGCTCGGGGCACGCGGTTCTGGTTTCCTCTCTGATACACGGGGAACTCACCCTGACGATGATGGAGAGAGCCCTGGTGCTGAGAGAAGAACACCCGATGTGTGTGCTCGGGTTTGTTATCACTTAACAGCAATTATGCTTTCAAGAAAGTCTTGCTTATGAACTGCCCATTTAATTTCTAAGACTTTGAAACCTTCTGGTAGAATAATAGAACACCTAGGAGGCGAATTGAAATAAAAAGCCTTTTACTGAGTGGCAAAGAGAAAGGAGTAAATGCTTGATTAGAAGTTCTATGGCGCTCGTAGTGAATGCAAGAGAGAAACAAAACACAGCCAGATGCGTGCTCTCTCTCACATCCCGCCTGCTCTGCCAGTGTGGACCATGCACAGATCCCCGTTCTACACGGGACACCTCAAAACAGCTCTGCAACTGGTTTCCTTACAGAGAACAAAGAAAAGCAATTGGTTCATTCGGTCTGTTGAATATTTTCTCCTTATTTTAAATATATTTTTATTGATTTCAGAGAGGGAGAGGGAGATAGAAACATCAATGATGAAAGAGAATCATGGATCGGCTGCCTCCTGCACGCCCCACACTGGGGATGGAGCCTGCAACCCGGGCATGTGCCCTGACCAGGAATCAAACCGCGACCTCCTGGTTCATAGGTCAACGCTCAACCACTGAGCCACACCGGCCGGGCTGTTGAGTATTTTCTTGCTGAAATCACTTCCTTCCAGGATTGCTATGCTCCAGCTTCAGATTCTGAGCCGGGCCTACCTGGGTTCTGCCACTTTCCACCGCCATGACCTTAACTCAGTCATGGAAACCTGGGAGCCTCAGCTTTCTCAGCCACAATATGGGGATGAAAACATCCCCTTCTTGGGTAGGTAAGAGAATTGAAACAGAAAATTCTCAGACACATATTAAATGCTTCACCGTTAAATCTCTTCTCCCTATTCTCCTGTCTCCTTGTTTATGTTCTAATTAAGCTCTGCCTTGTGCTTACAGGAGTATCACAAATAGATGATAAATCCTCTAAAGGCAAAACTATACCGATGGGATTCCAAGGAAAGAGTCTTTGATTGGCATTCGGGAGATTTAGGCCTGGGAGTGCGAAAGTGACCTTGATTAAGCCAATTGCCCTCTCTGTGCTGCAATTTCCGCAGGTATAAGAAGTTATTTAACCATGTGGATTGCCCAGCTCTCAAATGCCATGTGAGCACCTATTTTTTACCTCTTGAAAGACCTTACTGAGCAGGCAATAGGCATTCAATTAACACTTGCTGACTGCTGACTGAGCGTACTCAATATGAGAGGCTGAGTGGCAATAGATACTGGGCAGTAATGGAACTATATCCAATGCAAATTGTTCTTAATTTTAACCAAATATTTTGAGGAAAATAGGAACACACTCCTTGGCCGGTGTGGCTCAGTTGGTTGAGTGTCGTCTCTTAGAGCCTCCACACTGAAAGGTGGCCAGGAACCTGACCCAGGAGTCATTTAGTCCCCCAGCTATTCTGGTTACCAAGTGAGAGCGTGTTGACATATTGGCAGCTCACTATGACTCCCCATCCCTCCAACAAGAGTGAAACTTATAGTTAAATAATCCTGGCTACACCTCATCTAATCAATCACATTTTTTTTTTATCACTGTGGGATAGATTAGTACTTATTCACAATCTTTAGAGTATATCCAAATAGCCTGAAGAACTTGTTAAAATGCATAGTTCTGTCCTTAGCCAGTTTGGCTCAGGGGATAGAGCATTGGCCTACAGACTGAAGGGTTCAGGGTTTGATTCCGGTCAAGGGCACATACCTTGGTTTTAAGCTCCATCGTTGGCCCTGGTCAGGGTGCATGCAGGAGGCAACCAACCGATGTGTCTCACTCATCATTGATGTTTCTATCTCTCTCTCCCTCTCTCTTCCTCTCTGACATCAATACACTTTTTTAAATGCATATTTCTGGGACCCAACACCAGAATTTCTAACTCGATAGGTGTGGGGTGGAGCCTGAGATGTTTGCATGTTCAACAAGGTCCCAAGTGGTGTGGATGCTGCTGGCCCTCAGACCACACTTGGTGTAACACTGGGCCAGATTATCTACAGCATGATAATAAATTCCTGGTGAAAAACTGAGTTTTAGGTGGAGAAGGTGGCCAAGAGGGTTATGTAGCCAATTAACAGTAGGCCTGGAGCTTTAAGGTAATCGTCCAAGTCTTGACTCTATGTCACTGTTCCTAGAATTGGAATTTCAAGGACCAATCAAATTATAAAGTTAAATGAGAATGAGGTAGACTTGCCTCCACGTTTGGAGACAGACATAGACAGACAGATAGATAAGGAGAAAGAGAGATAACAGACAGATATAGAGATAATATAATCTCTAAATGTGTGCCTCTGAAGTGAAGCAAAAATCATTTTGAGACACACGTGCTACCTTGCTCTTACTTTTCTGCTTTTACTACAAAGAGGGAAACCTCCCAGGGGACTAGGCATTCTAGAGGACTGGGCATTGCTCCCTCTTTCTGAAATACGTTTTCTTTTTGTTTTCACATATATTTTACTGATTTCAGAGAGGCAGGGAGAGGGAGAGAGAGATAGAAACATCAATGATGAGAGAGAAACATAGATCCGCTGCCTCCTGCACACCCCACACTGGGAATCGAGCCCGCAACCCAGGCATGTGCCCTGACTGGGAATCAAACTGTGACCTCCTGGTTCATAAATTGAAGCTCAACCACTGAGCCACACCAGGCAGGCCTGAAATACTTTTTCAATGGCCTCATAAACCCTGCTCTATAGAGACCCTTCATCGGATTCCCAGACTGTGTTTAATTTCTTTACCCAAGCAAAAGTTTGGTGATTACTTGATTAATTTAACCTCATTCTTCTTTGTCATTAGAACAAATCTAAATGTCTCAGCTGACAAACACCACTTTAGAAACATCCTGATTCTGATAAATGGTTTCCTTAAATGCCTAGAAAGTGTGATTAGCATAGATGCTTGTTTGAATCTGAACTCCTGAGAGCCACTGGGGTGGGGACAGGAACCCTGATGGGGAGGGCTCTGCGTGCCCTGGGGCAGAGATTGGGATTCGTATGCAGGACCAGTATTTGTGACTGTGTGCATTTTTAAAGTCCTTTTCCTTTTTCCTTTTCTATTTTTTCATTTCCAGGTTCCCAAAGGAGAGCTCAATTACTCACTGTTACTAAGAAAGGCCACTGATTATCCTGAAAATCCAAGCAAGGGGAAAAAAAGGGACGGTGGGTAACTGATACTGACTACTTAGCTGCTTAAATAGTCAGCTTTTTATTCCTGTGTAATCGTTTTTCACAGCCTCCTAAATAGCATGAAGAGTATAAAAGAAACAGTATTATTGGTGATTTTTAATCAGGTTTCTATAAGTCTCAGTCATAAAGTAATTATTCAAACAAATGAAGGAAGACAGCACAATCTTAAGTACCTATTAAGGGAAGAATATCTCATTTTAAAATAAAGTACACAAATGGGATACAACTCAAGTAAAGCATCCTTTTTCCGCATTGTACCACTTCACGGAAAACAAATTACAAGTAATTCTGTTTAATGATTACGTGACATGTACACAATAATGCTCCATTACCATTCTAATATCTTTATCATTATGATGGATTGCTATTGTTAATGCTATTAACTATGACTAGAGCTCATTCGATAAAGTGCATCTTCTGTGCCAAGTGTTTTGCCACGTAACTGAAGTTAGTACCCACAGCCCTAGAGTTAGATTCTCTTTGTTTCCTGTTGAGGAAGCTGAGGCTAAGAGAGTTTAAAGACCTAAGTGACAATAAGCTAGTAAGCAGAAGACCTGCCTAGGAATTAAATTTGCCTGCCTGCCCCAAATCCTATTCCAGTCCCTCCCACACTACCGCTGGCTATGAGGTGCAAAGATAACACATGATGACAGTTAAGCCCTGGCCAGTGTTGCTCAGTGCTTGGAGTGTTATCCCATACACCAAAGGGTTGTGGGTTCGATTACTGGTGAGGCCACATACCCAGGCTGCAACATGGGTTTGCTCTTATAGAACTACATGGTATGAATCTTGCTTTACTTCGGAATGGTCCTGTCCCTGTTGGCTATTAGTTACAATGGTCTTTTTTCCCTATTAAAGCTATAGACATTCTGACTCAAGTGGGTGGCATAAATAAAATACAAAAATGAGCAAAGCATTATAGACTTCCCAGATGCCCCACATCTGGCAGGGCTTCACGATGGGTAGAAGCACAGTTTCTGGAGCAGGAACAGCCAGGTTTAGGTCCCCAGCTGAGGTTAGTACAGGCTCTGGAACACAGGGGAAGCCCCTTCGCTTTTCTAACCCCACTCCCCTTCTGTAAATGCAAGCAGATGGCTCTAAGCATTTAATTCTGTTCCAGTGTACTTAGCACAGCACCTGACGCGTAAGGACTCCCATGCAAGATAGTCAGTGACAGTATTAATAAGTGGTATCACTTCTCAAAAATAAACATCCCACTTGACTATTGCTCTCAAAAACCAGAAGGTATAGAAGAGTCTTTCTTTTTAAGATAAGTGTGTAACTGCCAACCTGTTTGCCATGGCCTCTCTAAATTAGGTACAACTACGTGTTAATCAAACGGAAGCAGTGAGGAGTTCCTCTGTTTATCTTGTGGTAACAGGCATGATGCTAAAGAGACTTGTGCTTCAGCACATGGCCTCAGACTTGAGTAGCTCTTGTGCATTCATTTATTCACTTCTTCATTTACATATTCATTAAGCACCTCTTAGGTGCTGGACCCTTATTATCTGAGTATAATATGGAAAGGGGTAAGTCACACTCCTTATCCTTAAGAGACTCACCGCTTAACAGGTTTAACAGGCAGTAAATAAACACTTCCATTAAATTAGTTACGATCTTTAAAAAAAAACAAAAACAGCACAAAATGCCAAAGAAGCATTTTAGAAGTGAAGATGGAAGTCATGGCATACATCACACTGGGCCTTGGGACGGCCTCCCTGGAAGGAATCACACAGGAGTCAACTTTTAAAGGGTAAGTAGGAATTTGCAAGATAATTAAAGGAGACAGGCGGTCCTGGTTGGAGACCTAGTAATCGGATGAGTGGTAGTCAAAGAATCACTGGAGCACGGGGCTGTACTCAGAGGGCTATCCATGAGTATAGGATTCACAGGGAGCATGGTAGGGGCAGGTTTAGAACAGAAAAAGCAGACTTCCCCTGGAAGCAGTGGTCTTCTGAACTTGGATTTGGTTCTGGCACTGAAGAGCTTCATATACCATCCATATAAAGACCAATCGATCAGAAAAATGCTGGAGAACCCAGCAGTGGGGGATCATCCTAGCTCCCTCCATGCTTAATTCTCTCCTTTTTATTTTGGAGGCTCCAGAATTTCAAGGCTGTTTCCTTCCCATTTGGCTTAAATATGAAGCAGAACTGAACTACTGGGGAGCCCCATTCTCTGACCTTATTTCCCCTTTTCCTGATGGGATCCCAATGGGTTTAATCTTTTGAAGATTCAGTGTGGATCACTCATCCTCCCTTCTCAAGCCTAGCTCATGACACTGTGCTTCCCAATATGATGGTGTTAGGAGGTCATGAAGGTGAAACCGTAATGATGGGTGTCCTTATAAGAGGAAGTGACAACAAAACTTAGCCTTCTTTGGTTGAGACAACATTCCTAGGGGATGCAAAGGGCTCTTTACTGCCTCATTCTGACCAAAATGGACAAAAATCAATTGATTGACCATAACACAACTAAATGACACTTCAAATGGGGCAACACTTTAAATGATACTTTCCAGTTAGAGCAAACACAAGATTGGGTGTTTCATACACTTCATTTCATCTTCACAACCATCTGGTCAGATAGGTGCTCCAGAAGTGCTGAGTTGATTGATCAAGCAATCAATTGATTGATTTTGCTGTTTTTCACTACTTTCAGACAAACTTCTTTTTGAGAACATCAGATTCTTAGCTGCCTTCATATATATCTGTAGCTTACCCATCAGCACTAGCCACTTTTTTATCTGCTTCAGCTTTTATAGTTAAAGAGATGGAGGAATGACAGCTATACCTTGCAATTAAAGCTTTACATCAGAATGGGTTTGATTTTTGACATCAACGAATAAACCCATTTGTCTATCTCTGTGTTTCAGTACTAGAAATCCATCATCATTATCTGCCAGCTGTTGGTTCACCCCACTCATGGTTTCTTATTGAAAAATGCTGCCTAACCTCCAGCAAAGTCCTCACTCCATTTGTAATTTCCAGGTATCGAAAGAGCTTGCATTTTTAATGAATTCCTAATGTACTCGCTCAAGCAAACAAGGAAATTATAACCGTGGAACATTACATTTCAGACATTAATCATAATTACCTAATAAGACCAAACAAGGAAATTTTATTACAAACGGAGACTTCTTATTTAACTTCAGAATCAGAGTAATTGTCACATCTGCACATATTCTAAATGATAACACATATTTCCAAATGCCTACATTAAATAGTTTAGTCATAAAGAAATATTTTGTCAGCTAATTTAATTTAATTGCATGGCATAATCATTTCACCTATTTCTCTAAAAACAGATATTTTAATAAGAGAACTGCAAGAAGGTTTTTTAAAAATCTCACTTTCTCAATTGCCGGGAAAGGTCTCTTCTGAAAGTTACAGATTCAGGAGGGTTCTATAGCTCTTCAATGTATGTATTATATACCATTAGTCACCAGGTAAAGCCCCCCACTAATAGCAATGCCCTTCAACAATAGCCCAGGAGAATTTAACACTGATTGATGGCAGGTCACCTGGAATTGGTTGGCAGAATTTCCAATTTTCTGTTGGGAAATTGCTTATTTCTCCAAGTCTCTTCCCATTTTTACAAGTGGACAGTGAGCTGAGATTATACATTATTATGTGTCTAAATATAAAATTGTGATGGATGGCGTCACACATTTAAAAAGAGTTAAGCATTTCATTTAAGATTTTAAAAGTTTAAAGAAGTTGAAAATGTATTTTTAATCTTTCTCGGGAATTCATGGGCTGATCCATATTATGGGAACTATTAAGAGATTGCCTAAAGATTGTCATATATAAGGCGGATAATTTTCAAAAAATTAGCCTTTTAGATTTTCAAAGCAGTGACACCATAAGTTTCTTGTAAATATATCTGAGGTTCTCAGGCTTATCAAAGGACTTGAAGGGATAAATAGGTTCTTTTTGTGAGAGCACGAACCCTAAATTTTACAAAGAGGCGAAAAAATAAGCAACTAAAACTCAAAAGTCACATTGAAATCACACATTATATACTATGGCAGATCGGTCAGAGAGATTGATACCAGGTCAGTAACAAAGAGCATTAAATATCATTCAAAATTCTTGTTGGTGTTTTTATCAACAATGCTTGTAATTACAATTTAATTTGTGAAAATATAAAATGGAATGGGATGGAGATAGAGTCCACCCTTTACAAACCAAGCCCAACTCAGACCCAGGCATAGAAAGGTTAACTCTGCTATGAGGCCACTACAATTCAGTCACCTGGGATTATGACAGGGGGGAGAGAGATGTCCCACACTCAACCTGATATGGCGTGTTTAAAAAACAAGTGAGCCACATGCCATTTTGACAGAACCATGGGACCACTTCTATTTAAAGCAAACAAAGAGAAGTGGGAAACCAAGATGGCGGCATAGGTAAGCACCTAAACTGCTGCCCCGCACAACAATTTCAAAACTACAACTAAAAGACAGAACGGACACCATCCAGAACCACAGGAAAGCTGGCTGAGTGGAAATTCTACAACTAGAAGGAAAGAGGAAAGCTCATGGAGAAGGAGCGGCAAAGGGCTGAGGTACAAAGACACGCGCGTGCAGAGAGGGAGGGCGGCGGAGTGCCTGGCTGGCTTTCTCTGGCGGGAGGAGGAAGGAAGCCCCCGACTTCACTGAACCCCAGTACCAACTGCACTGAACCTCAGTTCCAGGCAAAACCCTGTGGACCCAGACTCATACAGGGGGAGTTTGGACTGTCAGGTAGAGAGAAAAGGCACACAGAGACTTGGAGACTTGGAGACTCAGGGGAGCCGCAGCGGCAGGGGTCTGGAGGCGTGAGTGTGCACAAAGACTGACTGCGGAGGTTACCACAGGCTATCCCTAGCGGAAGGGAGTCGGAAGCTCCTGACTGCACTGAACCCCAGTTCCGACTGCACTGAACCCCAGTTCCAACTGCACTGAACCGCAGTTCCGGGCAAGCCCCTGGGGACCCACGCTCTTACGGGGGAAATCTGGACTGTAAGGCGGAAACTCGGGAACCGCGGAAGGCAGAGGTCTGCGCGCAAGGGCAGGGCTGATGGGAAGCCAAGACTGTCTGCTCCGCCCTGAGACTCCACCCCTTCCGAGCTGAGAATATCCTAGAAAAGACCAATAAATATAACGAGACCCTCAAAGATATGAAAAAGGACCAACTAGAAATTAAACATACAGTGATTGAAATAAAAAATATTATACAGAGACCCAACAGCAGACTAGAGGAATGCAAGAATCAAGTCAAAGATTTGAAATACAAAGAAGCAAAAAACACTCAACCAGAAAAGCAAAAAGAAAAAAGAATCCAAAAAGTTGAAGATAGTGTAAGAAGCCTCTGGGACAACTTCAAGCGTACCAACATCAGAATTATGGGGGTGCCAGAAGAAGAGAGAGAGCAAGATACTGAAAACCTACTGGAAGAAATAATGACAGAAAACTTCCCCCACCTGGTGGAAGGAATAGACTTACAAGTCCAGGAAGCGCACAGAACCCCAAACAAAAGGAATCCAAAGAGGACCACACCAAGACACATCATAATTAAAATGCCAAGGGCAAAAGACAAAGAGAGAATATTAAAAGCAGCAAGAGAAAAATAGTTAATTACCTACAAGGGAGCACCCATACAATTGTCAGCTGATTTCTCAGCAGAAACTATGCAGGCCAGACGGGAGTGGCAAGAAATATTCAAAGTGATGAATAGCAAGAACCTACAACCAAGACTACTCTACCCAGCAAAGCTATTATTCAGAATGGAAGGTCAGATAAAGAGCTTCACAGATAAGAAAAAGCTAAAGGAGTTCATCACCACCAAACCAGTATTATATGAAATGCTGCAAGGTATTCTTTAAGAAGAGGAAGAAGAAAAAAGTAAAGAGAAAAATTATGAACAACAAATACATATCTATCAACAAGTGAACCTAAAAATCAAGTGAATTAAAAATCTGAGGAACAGAATAAACTGGTGAATATAATAGAATCAGGGGCATAGAAAGGGAGTGGACTGATAATTCTCAGGGGGGAAGGGGTAGAGGGGTGCAGGAAGAGACTGGACAAAAATCATACACCTATGGATGAGGACAGTGTAGGGGGAGGTAAGGGCAAAGGGTGGGGTGGGAACCGGGTGGAGAGGAGCTATGGGGGGGGGGGGGAGGAGAAACAATTGTAATAATCTGAACAATAAAGATTTATTAAATTAAAAAAAAATAAAGCAAACAAAGAAATTTCTTGGAAAAAAATAAAAAATAAAAAACAAGTGAGCCATTCTTCCCATTAATTTATGTCATAGAACCACTGTTATCCTGCTAAGAGTCCTCACCATCTTTGCATGATTAAAATCAAAGTCACAGAAAACTGATACAGATGGATTCCAAGGACATCTGAATGCAAAGTTCCATTGAATTATAACCTACATAAAGGTATAGGTCATACATATGTGACATATGTTTATTTACATATATACCTCCTAAAAGAGTGTACATACTGTAAAATAGAGTATAAGTAGGTGTCAAGGGCAGGTATGTATATTAATAGAGTGGCCCAATGGATCTTTGGGGAAAAGTCATTACTTCTTGCATTTATCGGAAAGTTGACTCAAGGATGTTTTGGAAAAGTTCAATTTTTAAAGCTAATCATCTCCTTTCTACACTTTGCACATAAAGAGCTAACCATTAAGATAGTAAATCATGGATCACAGCTAGTTAGCATAACCTAGAGAACAGAAAAAGTCTTTTCCATGAGTAAGAAGTAAGAAGTTTAATGTTATCAGGCATCTGATCATTTTCACTCGTGGAAATAAGGTGTGATACACAAGTTTTCCATAACATTTGCATGCAGATGAGCTCATGTTGTTTTCTCTGTCCCTGGATCCAACATTGGTATAATTATTTGATGTATATAATTTTTGTATCAAAAGCATTGGTGCACAACAGTGAGAACTTTCGACCACCTTGAAAATGACTTTTAGAACATTTCATTAGCAGGCTGTCTTTCAGAGCCTGAGCTGACATTCACGTTTCTTCATACCAGTCTTTCATCCATAAAACCCTTTGTTCTGCTGAACAGCTTCCAGACAATGTGGGTAATCAGAAAGAAAGCATCCATTCCAACATCTGATCAGTCGTATTCAAATCTCATCTATTAATAATCTTTTGAGACCTTTCTAAGAATTTTATTTCCTTTCTTTCGGTATCATCATATTATTTCCTTAAAAACATCCCCAAATTTAATGAAATGAAACCTTGATATTTCACAGGAAATAGGCCCAATGGTTAAATCTTACCCATTTTTATCACTTTCAATAAAGTATATGGGAAAATAACTGCTGTGCTCAATTCAGAGATTTATTTTTAATTACCAGAGATTGAATTTTTAGCACTGAAATTATTAGGAAAAAAACACAATTATTTAAATAGTGTGCACAATTATTATGCACACCAAAAAAATAAGTTCAAAATGAAATAATCCAGTCAACTGGATAGTTTTTCAATATTTTAATAAAAATAAAATGCTAAATGAGTATTTAGAGGAGCAACCTGTTTATAACAGACCCTATAAATTGGATGCATTTTATAATCACAAATCCATGTATCTATTCTCCACAATGCAAGAATCGTGTTGGCTATTTCAGCCTTCTAATATTTGTGTGCAAAATGTATATCATTTCAGCTGATCTAACATGGAAGCTTAAAATGAAAATGCTCCCAGAGAAGTAAAAATGTTATGTACCTTGGTGTGTGAAAGTACACATTTTGCAACAATGCACATTTTCAAATGCTTTTGCTGCACAACTATACCTATTAGAGTAATTTATACAACAATTTGGAGGGCTTAGTCTTAAGAATTAAAAACAAACCATTAAAATCATAGAAACATAAAGCTCAACTTGAATTATTATCTTTTTTGTATTATGTGTCGGTCTACTGTATATTGGACTCCCCAGAAGTCAGACTGAAATATGTCATATTCCTTTGTATAGTAGAAATTTTAATTTCACCTTTTGTTATAGAACTTAGAATTTCTAGGTTTCATTATATTTTAATATTTTGTTTTTCAGACTAGTTTGTTTTTTGGTACTTCATAATATTATGTTTCATGGATGAAAATAAAAAGTAGAATTTGGTTTCAAATAACATAATTTAGGAGAGAGAGATGAAATTGTCAAAAATGAAGGAGTTGGAAGAATCAAGATTCTTTTCACACTTTTCTTTCAATGATATTACTGAGAATTTCTAAATATGTCAAAAGCCTTCTTAAACAAGAGAGCTGTATTTAACACGGTGTTAGACTATCTAAGAGCAACTTTCTACCCCCTTACACCAGTTACACAGGAATTATTTCTCAGTCAGTCATGGTAGTATCGGTTTGGAAATGGAACAAGTTAAGGTCAGAGAAAACTACCAGAAAAGCCGTCCAAAGAAAATTCAAGGAGAGAAACAGCGTAGCAATGCACTTAAATTCACACGAGGAATGTGCCCGCACTAGTGCAAAGCTGATATGATTTATCAAACAAAGATCAAACACTCTCCTGATAATGGGGGTTAAAAACTCATTTATGGTAAACCACTTACGGAAGGAAAAGAAGGCGTGACAAAAGTGAGATGGATAGTAGATACCGAACACCGATGGGACTCTACTGAAGAGCTAAATTGTTTTCTCAGCTATCGTAAATATTCCTAAATTGTGTTCGTGCATCAGATTATGCCTGCAGAATGTTTGTATGGTTTTGAATGTTTCTGCCCTCAGTGATTTTCACTGAGTGCCTTCCATGTTTAAAACACTGAACTAGGCACTGAGGTTATCAGGACATTTAGTGTTGTTAATCCGCACTCAAGGATATTTGTCCCACTGGTTTTTAGAGAGAGTGGAAGGGAGGAGGAAAAACAGAGAGAGAAACATTGATGTGAGAAAGACACATTGATTGGTTGCCTCCCCCACACACCCAGACCAGGGCCAGGAATTGAGCCTACAACTGAGGCATGTGCCCTTGACCAGAATTGAACCTGGGACCCTTCAGTCCGAGGGCTGACCTCTATCCACTGAGCCAAACTGGCCAGGGCTATAATGACAGTGAAAGCAGAGTCCGTGCTCTGCAGTGGAGGAGAACGTGTGTGCAGAGCTTGTGTGCAGCTACGGGGAACACTGAACATGGAGTCGGGAGGACGTAGGTCTTCTTACTGGTTGGTCCTAACATATGCCTCTTTATATGGATCTGGCCTTTTTCGTCATCACAATAATAGAAAATTACAGAGAGATCTTGGGAAATTGTGACACTCTTTTGAGTTAGTATCTTCATATTGCTCAGCATATACTCATGAATAAGGGTCTGCCTTCTGAACTCATATCTGCCACCCATTTCTCAAATTTATATCCAGTCAGTCCCCAGACTCCTCCCTTTAACAGCTCCTCTTCTTCGTTCCTGTTCTAACCTGGGTTTACCCTCTGCCCCATTCGGATCCATTCCCATCTCTCCTCCAACCTGCTCAACACTGGAGGCTGATCTAGAGGGACTACTTCCCGGACTCGCTTCCTTCTGGCTGGGCGTGGCCAACGGAGAGCACAGGCAAGAGAAGTGAGGCAAAGAGGCAAGAGAGGGGTCAAGGCAGTTACTCTCCAGCCCCTCCCTGCAAATCGCCTCAACCAGAGGTCAGAGCTCCTTACGCAGCCGTCTCCCACCACCTCTCCCATGCCCCATCTGGTAACTGCTTCCTCCTCTTGTCCCTATTGGCTGAGGACCAGCCGTGGCATCACCCTCCTACTAGTCCTGGTGAGAGGCACTATTCCATGGAGTTTCCTTACACCCAGCCCACACTTTGGTCTCTTTATGGAACTCTCCTCAAATTACTCAGTTTAAGAGTGCAATCTGTTTCCTACTGGCAACCTGACAAACTACAGTCCTTATCTCACTTGCCTGCTCTCCAGCACTGGATACCAATGTCCACTCTCTTCTTATCTCTGACTCTGCCTGCTTAGTCTCCTTAATGAGTCTGTCTTAGCTTGGTCAAGAAAGAGGAACAGCATTAATCTTGACCAGCCATCCCTCATAAACATAGAGTCGGGGTAAAAAGAAGGTGCTTTGATGGGAACACAGCTTCGGGACAAGTTTCTTAACACAGTTCTCTTTCGCTTTCTCTCTCTCTCTCTCTCTCTCTCTCTCTCTCTCTCTCTCTCTCTCTCTCATTGCAAATTAATTTTATGCCTCCAATAAATTGTGGATTCACTTTAGTGGCTCTTTCCCTCTGCTTATCCCTTAAATACTGCTACTTTCCAGACTTACGTTTTCCACGCTGTTCTCTTTTTACTATATAGGAGTCAAGAATTCCCTACTGAGGTTCTTCTATCTTAATTATTTTCTGCAGCTTAGAAAACTGCCAACAGGAAAATAATTGTGTGATGGATTTTGTTCCTGTGAAATAATTGTTTAGCTCTCCAAAACAGAAAAACAAGAAAATCCAGAATATAGCCAACCATCCATTCACCCAGCCATCCAAGTATTCATTAAACAAGCTCTGTTTATCGATACATCCCAGAGTCTAGTACATGGAAGTTGCTCAATGAATCAGACACTCATGAACTGAGCCCTGTGCTAATGCTAAGTTTACAAAGATGAACAAGACACCATCCAAAGCACTGAAGAACTCACAGTTTAAGAGAGCATTGGAAAAGTAAATACTAGCTACAATGCATTTTGAAGAGAGATAATGTGTTAGGAAGGATGTATAACTCCCTTTTTTATGTTTTTAATTGGACTTTAGAGAGAGAGAAAGAGTAAGAAATATCAGTGTGAGAGAGAAACATTGATTGGTTGCCTCCTGTACACACCGTGACCCAGGGAACTGAGCTAGCGACCTGGGTATGTGCCCTGACCGTGCATTGAACCAGTGACCTTCCAGTGCACTGGACAATAACAGCTGAGCCACACTGGCTAGAGCTATAACTCCACCTTTAAAAATTAATTTATTTAGTAAAATACTGGAAATTCAAATAAATCGGGGGGAAATGTGGGGGGTATTAGCAAAAATCGTAAGCATTTATAAACCAAGTTAAACTAAATTTTTAAAATAATTTTTACACCTAAGTACAGTTTAAAGACGCCTTGTTATAAAACTGGTCGCCTGTCTTATCCATCACAGCTCCACTGTGTTTTTTCTCTTATGAGTCTAAACAGGTTACACAGACTTCATTTCTGGGCAGACATGCTGTCATGTGTCCTGAGCCAGCGCTGCAAATGCTGGTCAAGGTTTCATATCAACAGAGCTCCTCACCTTCATCCAGAACCTGTGGGTGACTGAGAAGATGTCATTTAACAACTTGCAAGGAATCATTTTTTAAAAGAAAAACGGTAAAAGAAAAAAATAATAGAAATAGAATACATGTATGACCTTGACTTTCTAACCTCTATCTACACACTTCTTGTTCACACCACGCGCCGTGGGTCTCTCTCGGCACAAAGGGAGGTGTCTCTTTCCTCTGTGTGACTGGGAAGCCTACATTTCTCTCCACTCCCAGCCCCAGTACGACATCAACCTGTGATTGACAGAGAGAACAGATCCTGGAGAAATGGGCTATTTTTCCACATGGCACGTGTCCCCAGGACTGCCTTCTTCCTGGTCTGGAAGAAAAGTTTCCATGACAACCAAGTCGCTAATGTTCACTCCCCACCAGCTGACTTGCCTGCCTCCCAGAAGATCTGCTGGATATTGTGTTGAAATTATTTTCAGAGACTGGCTAATCCGCAGGGATTATTTGTTTTTGAGAAACTGGCTCCTTGGCAGAAACTTCTTAAATGGGTCTAACTTCCTTTTCTGGTCCCTTAAAAGCATCATCTCAATTAAACAGAACAAGTTTAAGCTGCCACCAGACAGTCACCTCGTGGGAAATAAAATATAAAGCTTCCTTTCCCGTGAAGGGTACGTAAGTGCTTTGAGGGCAGAACTAAACTTTCTTTTTCTCTCCTTTCTCGTCTGCCTTACACATGGTTTGGCAGGTAGTAGACATAAGACAAATGTTGAATATTCCATCATCCGAAAAAGAGTATTCATGTTGAAGGTTGATGAGTTGAGGGAGAGTTAGCCTCCTGAAAATGTAATAATCTTTTTGTTTTTTAAATATGTCTATAAAAAAGGCAAGAGCCCAGCTGGCATGGCTCAGTGGTTGAGCATCGACCTATGAACCAGGAGGTCATGATTTGATTCCTGGCCAGGGCACATGCCCAGGTTGCGGGCTCAATCCCCAGTGTGGGGCATGCAGGAGGCAGCCAATCATTGATTCTCTCTCATCATTGATGTTCCTATTTTTCTCCTCCTCTGCCTTCCTCTCTGAAATCAATAAAAATGTATTTTTTTAAAAAGAATTTTTTTAAAAAGGCAAGAAACTTGCAGTGGAATATTAATACATACCAATGGGTACCCTGTGCACATAAGAAGGACTGGAAGGAAGTACAGTATACCAAAATATTTACCATTGTTATGGTTAGTAGGTTGAAACATGGGTGTATTCTGATTTTTCTCAATTTAAATTTTATTGTTGTTAAATAAACAAAATTTTCTGTTGAGTATTGTTCGTAGTCTGTTCCATCTTCTACAACAAAATACCATGGACTGGGTAGTCTATAAACAGCAAATATTTATTTCTCACAGTTTTGGAGGCTGGGAAGTCCAAGGATCAGAGTGCTAGCGTGGTCACAGTTTAATGAGGGCCCTCTTCCTGGTTCATAGCCAGCACCTTCTGACTATGTCCTCACCTGGTAGAAGGGGCAAAGAATCTCTATAGGGTCTCTTTTATAAAAATAAAATAAAAATAAATAAAAATTAAAAAAACCATTAATCCCATTCATGACCTAAGTACCTCCCAGGGCACCACCTCATAATACCATCACATTGAACATTAGGATGTCAACATATGAGTTTTCGGGTGGGCAGGGGGAACACAAACATTCAGACCATGACAAGCATCTACTATGTTCAAGACATTGTACTATCCCAGGATCACAAAGATTAACAGAAGTCTCCCATATTCAGAGCCTTGAAAAGAAGAGGTGAACCAGGCAGCAAACAGCCTGCTGGGAGGCTTATCTACCCTGGCACGCATATGCACTGGTGCTAGGACTATACCCTGTGCTGTGATCAAGGTCAGATGAGCTTGTGGAGAAGGATGAACAAACGCTTTTCTCCTTCTCTAAAAACAAATCTGGTTATAGGTTAACTTTCCGGCTCTTTCGACTGAAAACTTGATAAAGGTGGAATCCCATTTGCATTACCAGGCACCATTGTTTATGGTAAAAGTAGCCCACGATAGATAACTTGCATCTGGCCTGGGAAAGTGTAAATAAAGCGTAAGTACCCGATGGGAAGCCACAGCTCTGTGGTTTCTTGAATATAGAAACTCACAACTGGGCATCTCCTTTGTGGGGACCTGAGAGCTATGCTCAAGCCTATTACAAGCGATACTGGTCTTATCGGGCATGAAGCTTCTATGCCAGGGCAGCTCAATGTGGAGCTAAGATATGTGCGTGTGCGTGTGCATGTGCGTGTGTGTGCGTGTGTGTGCGTGTGTGTGTGTGTGTGTGTGTAACATAAAACAATTAGAGTAGCTCACCTTCCTTACTGGCCCAGATATATATAGTGTTTGTAACAGTCTTGGATCTCAATGGCACAATATTACTCAGCAGTTATGAGCTAGTGGGTGTATGTACAGAGAACAAAGCTTTAAAGTCAGGCACACCTGAGCTTTTATCTCAACTCCACTACTTACTTGCTAAAAGGAATTGGGCAAGTTACATGACTGAGCTACTCTCCCATCTGCTCTCAGACTGCTAATCACACTCTGCAGGGTTGTCATAAGGCTTAAATGAGATTATATGTAAAAGCATTTGGCACAGGGGAGAAACCAAGGTGGCAGCATAGGTAAACACCTAAACTGCTGCCTCGCACAACAATTTCAAAACTACAACTAAAAGACAAAACGGACATCATCCAGAACCACAGGAAGGCTGGCTGAGTGGAAATTCTACAACTAGAAGGAAAGAGAAAAGCACACTGAGACTCACAGGAGCTGTGGAAGGCAGAGATATGGAGGCACGCACGGAGAGGGCTGGCAACTGAGTATGCGGATGGCTTTCTCAATCGGGAGGGAGACAAAAGCTCCTGACCTCTCTGAACTCCAGTTCCAGGCAAGATTCTGGGGACCCAGACTCATTCGGGGAGAAACTGGACTGTCTGGCAGCAGGCGAAACTCGAGGGTGGCTTTCTCTCAGAGGTGCTTGCAGTGATTACTGCGGGACACTGAAACCCAGGAGCCTCTTAGGGCAGGGCTGATGGGAAGCCATTGCTGTTTGCTCCGCCCTGACACTCCGCCCCATCCAAGTTGAGTGCAGAGGCTTTTGCATATGAATGGCCTAGTCCTTTGAATTTTAAATTTACCTAACAAACTGCAGCTGAGTCAGTGAGACCCAGAACATCCAAAAGAAGGCCCAAGGCCCCACAGCAGCTTGCATTGCTTCACAGATGGGCCTCATCTGGGCACCTCCAAAACCGAAACAAAGAAGAGGAATCTGCAGATCTCTCCGTAGCTCCTGCTGGGTAGCCTCAGGCAGAGGCTAAATTAGCACCTCCTTGGAGATCCAAGAGCCAGTGTAGCCAGGTGTCAGAGTGGGACCATCCAGATTACAACTCCTCAGATCCATAAGGGACACACTCAGGGGGCAGACTCAGTGAGCACCAAAGCCCCACTGAAGTAAGTCTTGTCTCATAAGGGTGTCTCCAGCATAACAGTGTTCTCCCAGCGTAGACACAGCTGATCCTCACAGCCAATTGGCCTGGAGGTCAATTCCTCCCAGTGATACCAACAACAATCAAGGCTTATCTACAACAAGACTGTACACACAGCCGACAAAGGGGTGCACCAAGAGTGTCCACCTCAGGTAACTGGAGAGGCTGAGCCACTGGGCCATATAGGACACCTAGCACACAAAGCCACTCTGTCAACTCAGTGAAGCAACCAAAATGCGGAGACAAAGAAACAGGTCACAAATGAAAGAAATGGAGGAAAGCAAATGACTGGATAGAGTTCAAAACCATGGTTATAAGGTTTTTCAAGAATTTTCTAGAAAAGGCCGATAAATTTAGTGAGACCCTCGAGGATATGAAAAAGGACCAACTAGAAATTAAGCATACACTGACTGAAATAAAAAATAATATACAGAGATCTAACAGCAGACTAGAGGAACGCAAGAATCAAGTCAAAGATTTGAAATACAAAGAAGCAAAAAACACCCAACTGGAAAAGCAAAAAGAAAAAAGAATCCAAAAATATGAAGATAGTGTAAGGAGCCTCTGAGACAACTTCAAGAGTACCAACATATGAATTATGGGGGTGCCAGAAGAAGAGAGAGAGCAAGATACTGAAAACCTATTTGAAGAAATAATGACCGAAAACTTCCCTCACCTGGTGAAAGAAATAGACTTACAAGTCCAGGAAGCGCACAGAACCCCAAACAAAAGGAATCCAAAGAGGACCACACCAAGACACATCATAATTAAAATGCCAAGAGCAAAAGACAAAGAGAGAATATTAAAAGCAGCAAGAGAAAAACAGTTAGTTACCTACAAGGGAGCACCCATACGATTGTCAGCTGATTTCTCAACATAAACTATGCAGGCCAGACGGGAGTGGCAAGAAATATTCAAAGTGATGAATAGCGAGAACTTACAACCAAGATTACTCTACCCAGCAAAGCTATTATTCAGAATTGATGGTCAGATAAAGAGCTTCACAGAGAAGAAAAAGCTAAAGGAGTTCATCACTGCCAAACCAGTATTATACGAAAAGCTGAAAGGTATTCTTTAAGAAGAGGAAGAAAAAGAAAAAGGTAAAGATTAAAATTATGAACAAATACATATCTATCAACAAGTGAATCTAAAAATCAAGTGAATAAAAAATCTGATGAACAGAATAATCTGGTGAATATAATAGAATCAGGGGCATAGAAAGGGAGTGGACTGACAATTCTCGGCGGGGAAAGGGTGTGGGGGTGCGGGAAGAGACTGGACAAAAATCGTACACCTATGGATGAGGACAGTGCGGGGGGAAGGGCAGAGGGTTGGGTGGGAACCAGGTGGAGGGGAGCTATGGGGGGGGAAAAAGGAACAATTGTAATAATCTGAACAATAAAGATTTAGTTAAAATAAAAAATAAAATAAAATAAAATAAATAAGCAAAACAAAAAAATAAAAATAAAGTGAATAAAAAATCTGATGACAGATTATACTGGTGAATATAATAGAATCAGGGGCATAGAAAGGGAGTGGACTGACAATTCTCAGCGGGGAAAAGGTGTGGGGGTGCGGGAAGAGACTGGACAAAAATCGTACACCTATGGATGAGGACAGTGGGGGGCGGGGGGGGGAAGGGTAGAGGGTGGGGTGGGAACCGGGTGGAGGGGAGCTATGGCGGGAAAAAAGAGGAACAATTGTAATAATCTGAACAATAAAGATTTATTTTTTTTAATTTCAATATAGTCAACAATAAATATGAAATTAATATTTTTTTTTAAAAAAGCATTTGGCACATAGTAGGCCTTCAGTAATTCTTCAGTCTCCCAACCCAAATAGTTTTTAGTGATCTTCGCACTTTCTCTCCCACCTTCCCTCTCTCTCCTCTCCTCTTTTATTGCCTCCTGACTCGTTTTCCCTTTAAACTCATACTGTGCATATAAAGCAGGATTTCAGTTACCTAATAAAGATAAAATCCTGCCCCACCCTCCCTTTGTACTGTCTGTCCCCGAATGTGTTTGTAATCCTCTCCTGGCCTATCTACATCTAATTTACTTTCTTTCAGTTGAATGTTATCACACATTCATGAATTGTTCTCACTTCACGTTTACTGCAAACAGATAGCCACTATCTCCGAGGGACTTGCTTGGTTTTAACTTAGTGGTTTCGAATTCTGCAACTTTTTAAATATATATATGTGTGTGTGTGTGTTTATTGGTTTTAGAGAAAGTAAACATCGATGAGAGAGAATCATTGATTGGCTGACTCCTGCACACCCCCTACTCAGGATGGAGCCCACAACCAGGATGTGTCCTGACCGGGAATCGAAACAGTGACCTCTTGGTGCATAGGATGAAGCTCAGTCCACTGAGCCACACTGGCCGGGCCATCCTGTAACTTTTTAATTATTTCATTTTATTTCTCTACCGTTAGGTTGTTTCCTTCTGCATTGATACTTGGATAAAGAGACAAAAACAAATTTGTAATTTAGTATATGCCTTTTCAAATGTATTACAGCTGGAAGCAAGTTGAGGCCCTTAAAGTAGATTTTGATTGTCAAGTTCAATGACCATATCGAAATTCTTTGGCTGGTAAAGACAAAAGTCTTTCAGATTCCCCTTTGCAGGGGGCAGCATTAATTTAGCAAGGGGTCTCGGTCAAGCGAACCGAGGCTTGGCTGGTTCCAGGAGACAGGGTTCCTTCATTTGAGGGATTACACAGGGCAACTGGAATAGATGGGATCCAGGGACAGGTGTCAGGCCCCATCCAGGAAGGGAAACCATGGCCAAACTAGAGAAGGAAAGACACGGGATGAGACAGAGATGGGGGGGGGGGGGGGTGGCGGGAACAATACTCTGAAATTAGGTAAACATAAGAATATTTAGAGAGGGTTCAGGTCTTAAACTGTGAACACTGCGCAGGGGTACTTAAATTCCCTCTTAAGGGATGATGGTCAAATATCTAAAAATATTACAATTCATGCTGCAGCCGATACAGACAGGCCCTTTTTTCTCCTCCTGAGTGTGGCTCTTTGATTCCCATCCAAGAAAATTCTACCAGAGCCTAAAAAAGGTGGGCCCGATCGAGATCCTGCCTTTCAGCCTTCCCTGCCTCACACATCTCATCTCCTCACCCTCCACTTGTTCCCACTTCCCATCCCCGCAACATATACTGAATGATTTAGTTTCTCCTTTCTCTGCTCTTTTTTTTTTAATATGTTTTTATTGATTTCTTTAGAGAGACAGGAAGGGAGAGGGACAGAGAGACAGAAGCATCGATGAGAGAGGAACGTCACTGATGGCTGCCTCCTGCATGGCCCCTACTAGGGATCAAGCCTGCAACCCTAGCAGGTGCCCTGACTGGGAATTGAACCTGTGACCCTTTGGTTCCTGGGTCGACGCTCAACCACTGAGCCACACCAGCTGGGCTCCTTTCTCTTCTATTGATCGCTCTGTCCGACTACAGGTCTCACCTCTCCTCTCCTACGTTGTTTAGCCCATCTCTCTCTCTGCCCACTGAGAGTTCTAAAAGAGAATATAAAGATTGAGGCCAAAAAGTCTTCCTCGGCCTCCTTGTTAACCGTATTGATCAGCCCTGAACAAAGGAACTGAGAAGAAAGGGAACAGCATTTTCTGAGCACCATCCATGTGCCCAGCATTTCAATACTTTACATGAGTGATCACCCCACTGAAGCTTCCTGTTTTCCATTTCGGGAAACTGAAACTCCCTAAAGTGCCAACGCTGGTGGGTGGAAGAGCTGGAATTTAGACGCTGGCCATTCTGACTCCAAATTCCACTTTTGAAGAATTGCACTTTTTTTTTCAAAACTTAGGAATTGTTTATTTCTGGAATTTTCCATTTAATATGTACAGACGTGGTCGGCTGTGGTAGCTGAAACCTTCGATGGTGCAATGTCAATCATTTCTCCGCAATGAGCTGCCAGCACCCCCTGACAGAGCTCTCTCTCCCCTATGTGGATGGCATTTGGCCGGCCAAAAGCACAAAGCGAACTAGGGGAGTGAGCTGGAGAGCACACAGCTCCGAGCCCCTTATTCTCAACTCTGGGTCTCTGGTATGATCTGCTTTTCCCCGCACATACATCGAAGTATAATGTATTTTGTGAAGTTAGTACTGGAGTGGCCGTTAGAGACCCAAAACCTGACACTCAGCTTTAAAATCCTATCATGAGATAAATATCCCTTTTTTTTTTTTTGAAGAAAAAAAATCAAAATGAAAAAGCGATGCATTTCATAATCATCCAAATTAACAGGAATGAAAGGAACTGCGCGGGCTGATTTGATGCCCAGGCACCTCTGCCCTGTCTGAAGCTGATCCACCCACCCACCACCCCTCCTCTGTCTTCAGCTGTTTACTCGGCCCAAGGGCCTCACTTCCTGTTTGATATGCAGCCCGGAGCTGCAGTGGCAGACACCCTGAAAGAAATCACCCGTGATACCTCAATCAATAAAGAAATTAATAAAATTTTTTAAAAAATAAAGAAATCACCCAATGGGCTCCAGGCAACTCGCACTTGTTAGGAATCTGTAGAAGCAGCAAGAACTTCCCGTGGACACAGTCCTTTCCGGAATGCTGAGAAAAGGTCCGGGCTCTCCCCTTCCGAGGGATGTGTCTCCAGGAGCCCACGAGCACAGAGCCACAGTCACACCTTCCGTGTTTACAAATCCCTTCTGCAACCTGGTTCAGGGAGAAGATCTGGGGCTTTGGAGTCAGAAAGATCTGGGTTCAAGTCTGGGCTCTGCAACCTTCTGCAATGGGCACTGATTTCGGACCCTCAGGATCTCCCTATGTAAGGTCGGTGAGAAATTACAGTGGGAAAACGTGGCGGTAACTCAATGAGATCATGCCTAAAGGCACCTTCCTGGTCCTGGGCATGTGGTCCATGTGCAGGAACTGCCGAGCCCCTTTGAAGAGAAGCGTCACCTGCAACTTCCTAGCGACCTTATGGAGTAGGAAAAGTACACAGCGTGGTGCAAATGCTGATGACTGAGAGATTGGGGGGCGGGGGTAAAATAATATGCCAACAGCGCTTCAGAAAACTGAGGCCAAAAAATCTAGTCCTGCCAAGGCACCTGTACAGTCTCCCAAACCTCAGGATTTCCCACCAATAATCTGGCTCCAGAAGCAACTAATGGGGTAGGAATCAGGTTCACTCCTTCCCTAGCTCCCAGGGGAGTTTTGTTTTCAGTTCTTGAACAATTGGAAGGGAGGCAGGAGAGAAAGGTACGTTGCCAAGACAGACCGATGGAAAACAGGAAAAGTGCTAAGATCTCTGACATCCTCATTTTTGCCACACCATAGGCACTCTGGAGAAATTGTCTCTTTAGTTTTATTTCTATAGGAGTTAATATCTGCCCGTTCATAAGGAAACTGAGGCCAGAGACGTTATGTAACATTTGCAGAGAAATCAGCCTAATGTCTGCCCATCTTCCTGTACTATTCTGTTACCCACTCCAATCTAGAGCACAAGATTTTTGAGGATAAGGACCACATGTGTTCATTTTAACCTAACTACTCGACAAGCACAAAGTACACAATAAATATTTATGAAATATGCCTTCAGTGAATAACTGTTTAAAAGGAGTATACTGCCTCCTTTTGATCGATTGACCATAATAGAAAATGGAGAATAATTAGTTAATAGTTATGATATTTTTAAGCCATTCCCTTTTTGTCATGTTTTGAAAGCATTGAGCTGCCGACAAAGACATCTCTTAAAGCTGTAGATGATTCATAGATTCAGAGAATAAACTGATGGTTGCCAGATTTGGGGGTAGAAATGGGTTGAGAAAATGGGTGAAAAAGATGAAGGGATTAAGAAGTACAAATGGGCCCTGACCGGTTTGGCTCAGTGGATAGAGCGTCGGCCTGAAGACTGAAGGGTCCCGGGTTCGATTCCAGTCAAGGGCATGTACCTTGGTTGCAGGCACATCCCCAATGGGGGGGGGGGGGTGCGGGAGGCAGCTGATCGATGTTTCTCTCTCATCGATGTTTCTAACTCTCTATCCCTCTCCCTTCCTCTCTGTAAAAAATCAATAAAATATAAAACACAAGTGGGCAGTTATATAAAGTACAGCATAGGGAACAGTCAATAACATCATAATGATTATGTACAGTGGCAGGTGGGAACTAGACTTATATCGGGGTGATCACTTTGAAGCTATATAAATGTCGAATCACTATGTAGTACACCTGAAACTAACACAGTATTGTCTGGCCACTGTAGTTGAAAATTTTTGTCATTATTTTTTAAAAGCTATAGATGATTCACTGAAGCCTGTTAAACCCCGAATTCATAATCGTACTAGGCAATGTGGTTCGTTTCCTAAGTTCAACCTGACACGCCTTTTGATCAAGGAGAGCCAGGCTAATGGCACCTGTGGCTTATAACCCTTCAGAAGAACCCCGGAACCCGTTTGACTATGCTCCAAACACATGTACAGCTTCTTCGGACTAAGCACCAATTTCCTCAGCATTAAAAAACAATTGACAATGAATAAAGAAGAGGGTTCGCTTCTAACTAGA
Organism: Plecotus auritus; assembly: GCF_963455305.1. NCBI lineage: Eukaryota > Metazoa > Chordata > Mammalia > Chiroptera > Vespertilionidae > Plecotus > Plecotus auritus. Next base: position 53,879,838 of record NC_137785.1, read on the forward strand.
CACAGTGTGTTTCTTTATAAATCCTCTCTGAGGGCCCCTAATGACACATAGCTCATATTGTAGACATGGAATGAGCCGCATTTGCCCCTGGGCCTTCTCAGTCTAGTAACACATTAGACATTTGGGATGTGCATTAGTACTCTCATACCATTCAGTGCCTTGTTTTTCTAAAGAGCGAGTAGCTCACTGCTAATGAGGTCAAGGTCCCAGCTTTGATTTCTCATGAGCACAAATAGTTATCCCTCTCTTGTTTAGACATATAAATATCACTGAACCTCACCAGTTCTTCATGGACAAATTCTTGTAGGGAAAAGAGGTTCATTTCATCTTCTGGGTCTCAATGTCCTACTCTATAAAATGAGAATAATAATAATAAATCCTTATTACCTATCTTATAATGTCCAAAGAAGGATCTGAGATAATTTATATGAACATACTTAATAAACATTATAGAAAGAAAGGAGGGAGAGAAGAAAGATAGGAGAAAAGTAAGAAAAAGCTTTATTTATTAACATGCTATTAATACAGTATTACACTGCCTTTCATTGTTTTTTTCCCTACCCCATGTCCATATGCCATGTATATAATAGCAACCCAATATTTTTCTCTTTTCTACTTTGTGCTTATGTGGCTTGATACATTCCCAAGATCTAGAGGTGGGCCTATGTCACAGGTCTCACCAGTCAAATTTAGTTCCATTTTTTGGCCATGATTATTATTTCAGGATTGGCACACACCTACATCAATCCAAAGTCAATCTCAGAACTCTTCCAAAGCAATTGGACAAGAGGCCTTTTCTGCAGATCTGGAAAGTGAAAAAGTGAGCCACGGTGTCTTGGAACATTCCTGATTTGAGGGCCTGCAGGAAAATTAAACCAAAACAGAACTGCAGAATCTAGGGATGTAGAGAAATCACTTTTGATGATATTGTGTGAGCACCTAGATCTAGCTATACCTGAAGCTAATATTTTAAATTGTCAACCTTTAAATTTTCTTTTTATTTGAAGCCATTTTAGATTTGGGTGTCAATCACCAAGACTGGAAGCGTCCTGATTAACAGAATTAGAGAAAGTAGGAAAGAGAGTCAAATGCCTCAGATCTGCTCCTGCACCTCTTTTAGCCTGTACATGGAAAAAGAAGAACAGCCTAGCTGGTCTGGCTCAGTGGACAGAGCATTGCACTGCGGACTGAAGGGTCCCAGGTTGGATTCTGGTCAAGGGCACATGCCCAGGTTTCGGACTCAATCCTCAATAGGAGGTGTGCAGGAGGCAGCCGGTCAATGATCCTCTCTCATCATTGATGTTACTATCTCTCTCTCCCTCTCTCTTCCTCTCTGAAATCAATAAAAAATATATTAAAAAATAAAATAAATTTTAAAAATGAAAAGGAAGAACACTGCACACATAACTCACTCAAATCTTGACTCTACTAACTACTAGTGTTGAGCAAATTACTTAATCTCTGCAAGCTTATCTTTGCACATGTAATATGGAGACAAAGCTAACTACCATATGAGGTTACATAAAGGATTAAATAAAATGAAATACATTAAGACTGTGGTGCCTTGTATGAGTTCCATTCACTATTCCCCACATTCCTGATTACCTCCTGGAAACCCAGAGAGGAGAGGGAATTGGACAAGTTCTCAGTGGCTGTGTTCTTAAGGCCATCAGCTCACCGAGTTCCAAGCTCAGTTTTCCATTCACTTGGGTTCCATCGCAGTGTGACTAACTAGATTACTATCTCCAACCAGATGCAATTACTGTTTCATTCTCCATTAAACCCAGAATCCTTCCATCAGCGTAAGTGCTTATTTATAAAGGGATGGGGTTTGGGTTCTGCAGCAACGAGAATATCTCAGGTACTTGGAAGCACAGCAAGACGAACAAAAGGAAATGCTTTGTTGTGTCTCGTTCTCCAAAGAGCTTTGTAAAGGCTGGCATCTGTTCATGAAGGCAGAGATTTGGCCTTTTCTTATAATTTAGTCAGAAAACAAACAAACAGGGAGAAACCAAGATGGCGGCATAGGTAAACACCTAAACTGCTGCCTCGCACAACAATTTCAAAACTACAACTAAAAGACAGAACGGACACCATCCAGAACCGCAGGAAAGCTGACTGAGTGAAAATTCTACAACTAGAAGGAAGGAGAAAAGCTCACAGAGAATTGGAGGTACGGCAAAGGGTCTTTGTGCGCGCAGAGAGGAAGGGCGGCGGAGTGCCTGGCTGGCTTTCTCTGGCGGAAGGGGGAAGGGAGCCCCCGACCGCATTGAACCCCAGTTCTGACTGCACTGAACACCTATTCCGGGCGAGCCCCTGGGGACCCACGCTCTTGTGGGGGGAGTCTGGACTCTCGGGCGGAGACTCGGGAGCCGGGGAAGGCGGAAAACTGAAAGTCCGCTCGCGCCAGTGCGCACAAAGGCTGCGGGAGGCTGCCACAGGCTTTCCCTAGCGGAAGGGAGTGAGAGGCTCCTGACGGCACAAAACCCCAGTTCTGACTGAAGTGAGCCCCAGTTCTGACTGCAGTGAACCCCAGTTCCAGGCGAGCCCCCGGGGACCCACGCTCTTGTGGGGGGAGTCTGGACTCTCGGGCGGAGACTCGGGAGCCGGGGAAGGCGGAAGACTGAAAGTCCGCTCGCGCCAGTGCGCACAAAGGCTGCGGGAGGCTGCCACAGGCTTTCCCTAGCGGAAGGGAGTGAGAGGCTCCTGACGGCACAAAACCCCAGTTCTGACTGAAGTGAGCCCCAGTTCTGACTGCAGTGAACCCCAGTTCCAGGCGAGCCCCCGGGGACCCACGCTCTTGTGGGGGGAGTCTGGACTCTCGGGCGAAGACTCGGGAGCCGGGGAAGGCGGAAGACTAAAAGTCCGCTCGCGCCAGTGTGCACAAAGGCTGCGGAGGCTGCCACAGGCTTTCCCTAGCAGAAGGGAGTCAGAGGCTCCTGACGGCACTGAACACCAGCTCTGACTGAAGTGAGCCCCAGTTCTGACTGCAGTGAACCCCAGTTCCAGGCGAGCCCCCGGAGACCCACGCTCTTGTGGGGGGAGTCTGGACTCTCGGGCGGAGAATCGGGAGCCGGGAAGGCAGAGGACTGAAGGCACACACGTGCTAGCAAGGGCAAGGCTGACGGGAAGCCAAGACTGAGACTCCACCCCATCCAAGCTGAGCACAGAGGCTATTGCAATTTGGCAAGTCTAATCCTATAAGGCTGTCTCCAGCACCGGACTTCTCCCAGCATAGACACAGCTGATCCTTACAGCCAACTGGCCTGGAGGTCAATTCTTCCCAGTGATACCAACAACAATAAAGACTTAATTACAACAAGGCTGTACACACAGTCCACAAAGGTGTGCACCAAGAGTGTCCACCTCAGGTTAACTGGGGAGGCAGACCCACTGGGCCAAATTGGAAACCTAGCACACAAATCTACCAACTCAGGGAAGCAGTGAAAATGCGGCGTCTAAGAATCAGATCACAAACGAAAGAAATGGAGGAAAACAAACGACTGGATATAGAATTCAAAACCACGGTTATAAGGCTTTTTAAGAATATCCTAGAAAAGGCCGATAAATATAACGAGACCCTCGAAGAGATGAAAAAGGACCAACTAGAAATTAAACATACACTGACTGAAATAAAAAATATTATACAGAGACCCAAAAACAGACAAGAGGAACACAAAAATCAAGTCAAAGAATTGAAATACAAAGAAGCAAAAAACACTCAACCGAAAAAGCAAAAAGCAAAAAAAAAAATCCAAAAAGTTGAAGATAATGTAAGAAGACTCTGGGACAACTTCAAGCGTACCAACATCAGAATTATGGGGGTGCCAGAAGAAGAGAGAGAGCAAAATACTGAAAACCTATTTGAAGAAATAATGACCGAAAACTTCCCCCACCTGGTGAAAGAAATAGACTTACAAGTCCAGGAAGCCCACAGAACCCCAAACAAAAGGAATCCAAAGAGGACTACACCAAGACACATCATAATTAAAATGCCAAGAGCAAAAGACAAAGAGAGAATATTAAAAGCAGCAAGAGAAAAACAGTTAGTTACCTACAGGGGAGCACCCATACGACTGTCAGCTGACTTTTCAACGGAAACTATGCAGGCCAGACGGGAGTGGCAAGAAATTTTCAATGTGATGAATAGCAAGAACCTACAACCAAGATTACTCTACCCAGCAAAGCTATCATTCAGAATTGAAGGGCAGATAAAGAGTTTCACAGACAAGAAAAAGCTAAAGGAGTTCATCACCACCAAACCAGTATTATATGAAATGCTGAAAGGTATTCTTGAAGAGGAAGAAGAAAAAAGGAAAGATAAAAATTATGAACAACAAATACATATCTATCAACAAGTGAACCTAAAAATCAAGTGAATTAAAAACCTGAGGAACAGAATAATCTGGTGAATATAATAGAATCAGGGGCATAGAAAGGGAGTGGACTGATAATTCTCAGGGGGAAAGGGGTATGGGGGGGTTCATAAAGAGACTGGACAAAAATCATACACCTATGGATGAGGACAGTGGGGGGTAGGTAAGGGCAGAAGGTGGGGTGGGAAATGGCTGGAGGGGAACTATGGGGGAAAAAAGGAGAAATAATTGTAATAATCTGAATAAAGATTTATTTAAAAAAAAAAAAAAAAAAGAAAACAAACAAACAAGGTAACCCCTGGCAATTAAGGAGGCATAAAAAAATTTTTTAAACAGGCAATGAGGAGCCTGCAAATATTAAAATAGAAATCAAACTCAAAGATGATAGCTCTTAATTCCTGGGCTTCCTATACGTGCCACAAAAGCTCTCTGTGTGTTTGACCCGCAACCCTCAACATCCTATGAGGTGGATGTTCTATTTTATCCTTTCACAGATGAGAGTCAGAAAGGTTTGGCCTGAGGTCAAGTTTACTTCTGTCCATCTCTATTAGTGTCTCTCTAGCCTGAGCCCTTTGGCCTCTGAGCTTGTATCTACCAGTTATACCAGTTAATAATGCGGATTTTTTTCAATAGATGGAGTTACACAAATGTTCATATATATATGAGATTTGATATGTATGCTATTTTGTTGTATTGACAACAAGCTTCAGAACTTCGTATGTCAAATTTTATGAAGGTGTTAACATCTTAGATATTTTTACGCTTAAAAATGTCGAATTTTGTGCCCCCCCCCCAAAAAAAAGAGCATTTGAGGGAAGTTTTAATTCATTACTTTATTTTGAAGAGAAGTGGTGCTGAAAGTTGTCATATACTTCGGGAAGCTTATGGTGAACATGCTCCATCTCAAGATACTTGTGAACGCTGGTTTAAACACTTTGAAAGTAATAATTTCTATGTGAAAGATAAAAGATGTCCAGGTCAACCGAAAAAGTTTGAAGACCAACAATTACAAGCATTATTGGATAAAGATGCGTGTCAAACTCAAAAACAACTTGCAGAAAGATTAAATGTTGCTCAGCAAACAATTTCCAATCGTTTACAAGCAATGGGAAAGATTTTAAAAGAAGGAAAATGGGTGCCACATCAACTGAACGAAAGACAAATGGAAAACCGAAGTCATCAGTAAAATGTTGATTCAACAGCACCAAAGAAAGTCTTTTCTGCATCAAATTGTGACTGGTGATGAAAAGTGGATTTATTTTGAGAATCCCAAATGCACAAAATCATGGGTTGATCCAGGTCAGTCATCAACATCGACTGCAAGGCCAAATCACTTCGGAAAGAAGACAATGCTCTGCATTTGGTGGGATCAGGAAGGTGTGGTGTATTATGAGCTTCTAAAACCAGGTTCAACCACTAATACTGATTGCTACCGACAACAAATAATCAATTTGAACCATGCTTTAATCGTGAAACGACCAGAATGTGCCAGAAGACATGGCAAAGTAATTTTGCTTCATGATAACGCACCATCTGGAGTTATCTTAACAAAAACAAATAATAAATCAGATCATTATCCTCTACTTAAAATGACCCAAAGGCTCTGGAAAATATTTTGGTGGCTTCTTAAAAAACTAAACATGCAAAATACCACATGACCCAGAAATGCACTCTTGGGCATTTCTCCAAGAGAAATTAAAACCTAGGTTCCTACCTAAACCCGTATACAAGTGTTCAGAGCAGCTTTATTCATTCCAACCTAAAAAAAGGTACTGAAATGTCACTTGAAATGCAATGAAATGAGGACAAACTGAATTTACCAAAGTTCTCTCAAGTACATAACATGGTACCGATAGTAAAGGTGAAATCCAAGGGCACTGATTAGCTAAAACCAGGCAGTTGCTAAGCTTCCTTGTGAGATAGCGTGTTTGGGTAACTAACATATGTTTGGATAACTAACTATTTTGCTAAAGTATGTGTGCATTTTAGGGCCAGCGCCGAATCCCTCAGGTCAGGAGAGGAAAGGCTCTGGACTGCCCCACGGCTCCTCTGCTCAACCCCTCCTGCAGGTGCCTACTGAACAAAGGCGCTCACAATTACCCATCTGGGGGGTGTCCATTCATAACCTGGCCAAGCTTCAAACTCAGCTGCAGATCAGGTAGACTTGCTGGGTGCTGCTTTAATATCTCACTTCTCTATTGTTAAAATGTATTACACATGTAATGATGTAATTAGCATGCGTCTTCCCTAGCCCAGTACTCTAAGAGTCAGTATTGCTCATTCTCCTTCAAAACTGCATGGTACTTAGCTCGCTGGTGGGAACCTTGTAGGTAGATCTGCAAAAATTATATTGAATAAATAAAAGAATAAAGCCAGGATATTTACCTAGACACATATATATAGATTAGATATAAGCATAGCTATAGCTATATAGATATAGAGATATAGATGATATAGATATAGATATAGATATAGATATAGATATAGATATAGATATAGATATAGATATAGATATAGATATAGATATAGATAGATATATAGATATAATAAAAACATAATATGCTAATTAGACCGGACATCATTCCTTCCGGACAAAGCCGCGGTGGGCAAGGGCCGAGGCCGAGGCCGAGGCGGCAGAGGTAGGGGCCAAGGCCCTTGCATAAATTTCATGCATCGGGCCTCCAGTATATATATATACCAGATCAAAAATATAGTTAGATTGCATTTTGTTCTGGGCCAGTGAGGAACTATGAGTTTAATTCTAGGTATCTTCATTTTAAGGGGACCTTGACCAATCAAAATACTCCTAAGAAAATGGGGGGACTTTAAAAGTCCTAGAAATCATCTGATAACTCTTGCAGTCAATTTCTAGCTCACTCCAAATCTACTTCTTAAATGCCACTTCTTTTCTAAATACTGTCAAATGCATTTGCACAGAAGGGGACGGGGGCCCTTTAACTGTGAGAGGTAGCTTATTCACTTGTATGTATACACCATGCTTACCACTTCTTATCCCAGTAATGAGATTTTGAGATTGAGAATGTTTGCATGAACTGGCAGGAGAGAATGAAAGATCATGAAATTTACGGTTTGAAACCAAAAACTGGCATTTTTTACAAGTCTATTTAAAGAGACTCTGCAAGCAAAGTAATACATGTGCTCATCATAAATGTATAGCTACAAACCAATGTGCTCTATTAAACCTTCACCTTAAATAAATCAAACAAACCCAAAGAAGTAAACATAAGACAATACCTAGAATTTCATCTTTTTCCAAAGAAAAGGCCATTTCCCAAACTAAGTTCTAAGAAAAAATCATCTTTCTGCCCTGCCCAGTGTGGCTCAGTTGGTTGGGTGTCATCCAATGCACCAATAGAACAGGTTGCTGGTTCGATTCCCAGGCAGGACACATGCCGGGGTTGCGATCTCTATCCCCAGCAGGGGGCGTGCAGGAGGCAGCTGATCAATGTTACACTCTCACTTGGATGTTTCTCTCTTCCTCTCTTTCTAAAAATCAATTTTAAAAATCTTTTTTAAAAAGAAATAATATTTCTTTTTTATTTTGGAGATATTTTTTATTTTTATTCTGGCAATACACCACTATTGCATGTCTGCTCCTTTAAAAAAAAATGAGTTTATATTGATTCATCTTAAGAGCATGTAGCTATCATTCTGATTAGGTCACTGGCTGCAGACAAGAATGCAGATGGCAACACAGCTCTATGCATTGTAAACATGCTGTACTTTGATGCTCAGAGATCCCAGATGTCACAATGAGAAGCACCGGCGCCTGTCTTTTCTCCTTTTCATTTTGGACGGCACTCCGAGTCCCTGCTAATATCATTTCCCATTTCCCAGGGAAGAAATTAAAAGTCAGAAACAATTTAAATTACTTGAATCCTCTCCCGTGAGACGAATCTGTATACCTCGGGGATGAATGTGGCCCTTTGATGGGGAATGCTTATTTGCTGTTGACAGCTTTTTAGTGAAAAAGATAAAAATCAGATTGAATTTCGACAGTGAGAAATTGAGTGCTTGTTCTGCCAGCAGGAGGCTGAGGCCTCTAATTTTACCTCTGTGAAACAATATGAACCAGGAATATAATCTACCTACTTTTCAAAAACAAAACTAAAAATTCTGCACACAGCCTGCTTTAAGGTAAGAAAAATTCCACATAGCGCCCGCTCTGTTCTGTCCATCTTGGTATAAATATAACAGCTGGACTGTATTCAAAGCAGATAGAATAGGTTCCAAATTCCATTATACTCTATTCTGAACTTTGCATTTGAAGAATGAAGTCCACAGTAACCCCATCAAACTTCCTTAAACCAAATATCTGACAGACCAAAATCTCTCTAACACACAAAATTACATTTTATTCTATGCGCAAAGTGTGGATTATCAAAGATGCATTTTTGCAACAGTGCTGATCTAGAGGCTCTTCATTAGACTGCAGTAAGCTCCTAATTATCTGTGATCAATCCAAACAGACAATACTTGTTTTGTAATAGAAATAAAATTTGGGTTTGGTGACGTGTCAGATTCTTCAAAGATATTTTGTTTTCTAACATTCTGACCTGAGACAATGGGGGTGTTTATAAATTTCACATCCCAAATAAGGCCCAAGGGGGGAAATGTCATAACAAGTTTCCAAGTTAGTATGTGATGCTTGTAGAAGAGATTTTTGCTAATACTAGAAATTTTTAACATCAAGGATGTTTCTGGTACTATATATGACCCTGTGTGTATTATCTCAGGAAAAAAAAAAAAAAAAGAAGTTATAGGCTCAAAACAGGGTTTTATCAGGTAACATCCCTGGACTCTCATTCCCTCCAACAGAACAGAGAAAACCTAATCATAATACTAACTAGTATTACTACCAATATGCCAGGCAGAAAAGCAGATAATGTTTCTGGGGACAAAACTAATCAAACACAAAAATACATAAAAGGAAGTAGTGTAGTTTTTTAAACAAAAATCATAGGCAATTATAGAAATATAAGAAAAAGGACTACACGCCCAGCTGGCGTGGCTCTGTGGTTGAGCATCCGTCGAACTATGAACCAGGAGGTCACGGTTCGATTCCCAGTCAGGGCACATGCCCAGGTTGCGGGCTTGATCCCCAGTGTGGGGCGTGCTGGAGGCAGCTGATCCATGATTCTCTCTCACTGATGTTTCTATCTCTCTCTCCCTCTCTCTTCCTCTCTGAAATCAATAAAAATATTTTTTTAAATAAAAAGGACTATATAACTACAGAAAAATGTAGGTGTCATATTTAATTGAGAAATGAAAATGTGTTACAGCTATATACAGGAAATTCTGTTTAACCAAGCCTCGATTTACCATGTATTTACAATTCTAAAAGAAATTGATTCCCTGTATTTTTAAGCATTAAAACTACATGCCAGTCTAGCTAGAGAAAATATCTAAAGTCTAACTGAGCTTATTAGTTCAAAATAATTAATTTTACTGTTACTAAATTTTCATCAAGAGTAATATCAAGTTTAAAAACAAAATCTGAGGGCTTAGCCAGTTCAGTTTGAAAATTCTACAGTAGGAAAAGTGAATCCACTGAGAAGAAGCAACTGATTTCCATTCCTGGAAATATGGTTGCAAGAAAACAGAAATTGAAGAGTACCTGACTTCCCTTCAAGGGAGGTAAAATAGCATCTGTAGTTTTGGGGGTAGATGAGGTCTTTAAAATTGATTATCCTGAAAAATCTCCTAAAAACAACTAGAAATACAAAAATACTGTAAGCATCCTTTTAAAGGATATTGATTGGCAAAAAAAAACACACAATTATCCCAGGTAGAAACATGGGAATAAAAGATGGAATGAAGAGCAAAGAAGGGGGTTAAAAAAAAAGTGGGGAAATCTAAAAAATACTTATTGTGCAAAACAATAATAATAATAATGCATTGCGATATTTAATATACGTAGAAAAGTATAAGATAACAATAACATAGGCAGGAAGTAAATAAAAGAAATAAGGTGCTCTAAAGTCCTAGATCTTTTATGGCAGTACTTAAAGACCTAAATTTTATTACACTAAAATAAGTTAAGGATGCATGTTTTAATTTTCTGAGGAACCACAAAAGGAATAGTAAAATTCACAATTTAATAAGTAATGAAAACAGAACCATAATTTTTAAAATAATTAATCAAAAGAAAAAGACAAGAAAAGTAAGAGAAGAAAGAATGTTATCAGTGGGATAAACAGAGGACAAATAATAATCCGTTACTATAACAATAAATATAAATGGACTAGATTCTACATACACACAGAAAGTAGAGAACAAAGCTAGAAAAATGGGCAGGAATGAAGGGGACCACATGTCAGTGAAGCACAGCCAAGGTCATTGGGTAAGATCAGTCTGAATACTTCATCACTGATGCGCAACCAGAACAGTCACCAGACAGCTGGTGCCCCTCAGATGACTCTTGACTCTGTTATGATAGGTATGAATTTCTAAAGTATTCTTCACTATTTGGACAACTCCCTTGGTATTAAAAACAAAAGAGAAGAGGAAGGAGGGAGAAGGAAGAGGAAAAAAGAGGAGAGGGGTAAGAAGAGGAAGAGCAGGAAGATGATGGAGAGGAGGGGAGCGAAGGAAAGGAGAGCGGGAAGAGAAGGTGGGAAGAGGAGAGGAAGTCATTGTTAATACTAGATTCCAAAGAATGGTGCCCATGTTATCCAGATGGGGAAAGAAAGACCCCACCACCAACAACAACTCCTTACCCAACCACCTTCAGTTTCTGAAATGTGAGGCATTCCTACACTGTAAGCAATAGGGAACTTATTCTAAATAGAAAGTTTAAATTCTGGGTAGCCTTAAAGTTTAAATTCCCCCAAACCCACTTCAAATAAAAGCCCCAAAGGACCTCAAGTCTTCAAAGGTGTTCATGCTAAAAAATCTCCTAAAACAACTAGAAATAGTTGTTAAAGAAATTCTGCTTTATGCCCTAGCCAGTTTGGCTCAATGGATAGAGCATCAGCCTTTGGACTGAAAGGTCCCAGGTTCTATTCCAGTCAAGGGCACATACCGAGGTTGCACACTTGATCCCCAGTAGGGGGCGTGCAGGAGGCAGCCAATCAGTGATTCTATATCATCATTGATGTTTCTATCTCTCTCTCCCTCTCCCTTCCTCTCTGAAAACAATAATAATTTAAAAAAACAAAAAAAAGAAAAGAAATTCTGCTTTAGTGTATGGTTAAACAATACTTTTTAAGAAGAATGCACATGGCCTGGCTGGTGTGGCTCAGCGGTTGAGCATTAACCTATGAACCAGGAGGTCATAGTTTGATTCTGGTCAGGGGACATGCCCGGGTTGCAGGCTCAATCCCTAGCAGGGGGTGTGCAGGAGGCAGCCAATCAATGATTCTCTCTCATCATTGATGTTTCTATCTCTCTCTCCCTCTCCCTTCCTCTCTGAAATCAATAAAAATATTGTTTTAAAAAATGCACATGGAGCTAAATATTTTAGGTTTGGTATTAGTGTTGGGTATATTCTACACAGAGATTCTGTAAAGATTTCCAGAATGTTTTTAATGCTTCAAGAACCAGTGTCATGATTTCCATGGAGAAGTGTAGCAATGTTGGGGATTCTGCCTGAGTTCCTCCTTGATAGCAGTTCTGTCTTTCCCAATAGCTTCCTTGCTGCAAGAACTGCCACATGGAATATGTCCATGGGAAAGCTAGAAAACACCGAGGTCTTAGGAAAACAGGTTCTATTCAAATATCCCTAACACAAGTGAATTCTCTATCAGCAGGCTGCTGAAATTAGCATGGAGACTGAAGAGAAAGTCAAGTCACTAAAGACTGGCTAGTGGTGGCTCAACAATCTATATATATAAAACCCTAAGCGACCGGTCGACCAAATGACCGTTTGACTGGTCACTATGATGCGCATTGACCACCAGGGGGCAGATGCTCAACGCAGGAACTGCTCCCTGGTGGTCAGTGCGCTCCCACAGCAGGAGCACCGCTCAGCTGGCTGACGGGTGCCAGATGCCGGGCTCAGGGCTGGAGAGCGCAGCTGCAGCAGCGCGAGCCTCTCCTGCCTCCGCAGCAGCGATACCGAGTGGAAGCGGCAGCAGGCGCAGTGGAGCCAGGATGAGTGGGAGCGGCGCTGCACCCAGCCAGGGCTCGGGCTCCTCCCCAGCTGCCTGCCACTTCGTGCACTACTACATCCCTCAGGCTGAAATCGGCAGTCCGACACCCCCCGAGAAATCCTGGATTGCGAGAGGGTGCAGGCCAGGCTGAGGGACCCCACCGGTGTGCTGGTGCACAAATCCGTGCACCGGACCTCTAGTTCATATAAAATATATGTAATGTGGCCAATAGGGAAAGGAGATTGAAATGGAAACCCTACCCTGCCTATCATTGTGTCAAGAATTTCACACGGCCGGCTGGAGTGGCTCAGTGGTTGAGTGTCCACCCAGGAACCAAGAAGTCACTGGTTCAATTCCAAGTCAGGGCACATGCCTTAGTTATGGGCTTGATACCCAGTAGGGGCTGTGTGGGAGGCAGCCGATAGATGCCGTTCCTCTCTCATGGATGTTTCAATCCCTCTCCCTTCCTTTCTCTCTAAAACAAATCACTAAAAACATATTTGGAAAAAAAATATGCTATGGATATTCACCGGCAAGTCCTTGCATGAGCCTGTGTTTAAAAGAAAAAGAACTTTACATACATAATTTTAAATCAGCAAACTTACCTACAGGCCCTCACTTCTAGCCATTTACCTCACCTCTTTAAGCCTCGCTTAACTCACCAATAAAATTAAAGCAAATATTCTTGGCCTGGTTATCACATTGGATTGTCCCAAAAACTGAATGAATGAGTGAATGTAAGAAGTGTTTTTGGCAACTTAAATGCAAGGGATTATGGTGACAGCTACACTGACGGCTCAGCCCCCATCTGGGCTCTCCAACCATTCAGGGCAGTGTTCTGTTCTCGGCTCTGCTGCTCCTCGGAGAATCTCAAGCTGGAAGCACACTTTTAAATGCAGCTCTGCTGGCTCCAAGACACAGATCCACTCTATAAGAGAGAAATTGAAGCCTGTTCCTAAAAGTACACGGAAGCTGCCAAGGGAGAAGACTTATCAAAGAGAGGACCTCAAGGTGTCCCTCATCCTCCCCATCTGCACCTGTGACGGAGAAAAATGTTCTTTCATACAACTTGACATTTAGAAAGAAAATGGTAAAATGGGATGCCTTCCTTTCAACATTTACATTATGCCATCAAGGTATAAATTTAATCAAAGGCATTCTGATTTATGCCAATTGGTGGAGTGCACCGCATGATGGAAAGAGTCACCTTTATTCCTAGGAGATACATATATATATATACATATATATATATAAGATCTGTGTATAGATAGATAGAGACAGTTATATGTGTGCATCTATTAGATCAGAAAACTCTCTTGCTCAAAAGTACCCAAATGTTTCCCATCATATTAAGAATAAGATCTAAAATATTTACCATGGTCTACAAAGTGGCCCTGGACCGTTGCTCCAAGTGTATCTTCTATCCTTAACGCACAGTGCCCAAACACACCTGCTTCCTTGCTCCTGGAGCACACTAAAAGTACACCAGCCTGGAAGGCATTGCTGTTCCTATTCCTTTGACATGAAATGTTGTCCTCCACTGCATTGCCTGGCTCAGTCCTGGCCTTTGTCAAAAAACAAAATTGACTCATTTTGAAGCTATTCATGAATCGAATAGCATCCCATCTAGCAACTAGAAGGATGCTCCAAGGGATTATACAAAATGAAGGCTATTTTTAGAGCAAGAGAGTGGGGCACGTGAGCTATTAACAAAAGGAAAAGATATTTTCAGACCAGGACCTCATCTTTTGGGGGAAAAGTAATGGCAAGGGTTTTCATTGTGCAGGTTGCCTCTTCTTCCAGTGGAAGGCAGAGATGGTCCATGTGACAGCTTCCCTTACTGGTGCTTGACCAGAAAAACTCCAGACTGGTGGATTAAGATGATATTTCTGGCCGGGCTGGTGTGACTCAGTGGTTGAGTATCGACCTATGAACCAAGAGGTCACGGTTCCATTCCAGGTCAGGGTACATGCCCAGGTTGCAGGCTCAATCCCCAGTTGGGGGTGTGCAGGAGGCAGCCGATCAGTGACTCTCTCTCATTACTGATGTTTCTATCTCTCTCCCCCTCTCCTTTCCTCTCTGAAATCAAAAAAAAAAAAATTCTTTTAAAAAGATTATATTTCTGGGTGAGGTTGCAACAGCACAAGTGACGCCATTTGGGGCCTGTGGTTTCGTCTTTAATACCTTCATTCAGGTCTCTCCTTCAATGTCACCTTCTCACATTTTTTACCCGAACATGCAATCAAAAATAACACCTTTGGTTACTCTTCCTCCTTATTCTTTATTATTTTCCTTCATTTCCCTTATCACCACCTGAAAATATATCACTTGTTGGTTTATCTGTTTACTGTCCACCTCCTCTACAGAAACGTAAGTTACACAGAGCAGGGACTCTACCTGCTTGGTGCCAGGCATTATCCTAGGCACTGAATACATTGAGCAAAATAGACAGTCAATGGGTATTTTGAACAAAGAGCGGCGGCAGCCTTCCAGACTGAAGCGGTTTGAATGCACATCCCGTGTCTTTCTCTGACCCCCAACCTCAGTTACCTCAGCACAGGCTCTCAGGAAAACATATTCCATCCTCTCAAACAGCTTGGTCTATATGTACTTACAAATTTATTACTAGATGAATGCCTATCACACCTGTTTTTTTATTAATATTTGCTTCCCCAGCTCCTTACAGTGTGTGTCCCACACAACAAATATATACTGACCGGATGGGTGTGTGTCTGATGGATACCTGGCAATTACCCAGTTGTGGCCAATAGCTGAACCTTTGCCCTCCACTATTTAACAAGGCAAAACGCTTCCCTGTGAAACAATTCCTATTGCTTAAAGCAGTTGTTCATTTTTGTCATATACCTTCATTTAGAATTCCAAGAGTAAGGATTAGCAACTAGACAGATGTGGATTCAAAACCTGATTCCCTGACCTCGTCACTGATATGTAATACTCAGAATTACCACATATAAAATGGATATACCGATACCCATGTTTTTAACACTATGATGTCAGAATTAGTTTGTGCATGTAATCAGAATATAAACTATGGCCCCTGTGGTCCAGTCTCCATGCTGTCCAGCCATAAAATTAAACTTGGGAATTATAAAGGCAACCCTTTCTAATGCTTTACGTTCATCTCTTTGGGGAAGAAAAAAAAAACACATTAAAAAGAATCAAACTCCTAATTCACGGTTGCCTCTCAAACTTCCCAGCATCACTTTCTAATCTCGGGATTTTTGTGGCCATGGCAGACCCTCTCATGGGACTGTCCCAAACTCCCCGGTCCCTCTAATCCTTCTCTTTCTCCTTCTTTCCTTTCACCTCTGTATTATTTCCCTTTATTTCGGCTTCTGGTTGTGCTGTCCTGTTCTCCCTTCCAGGCTCCCTCTCTCTCCTCCTCTCAATCCGTTTCTCACACGTACCCATGGAAATCCAACGACCAAAACAAAATAAAACCAGCCAAAAACCCACTCAGTTTGCAGGAACCGGGGGAGAGCGACACGAACCATACAGGAGTGGGCACAAGTAGAACTACAGTTGTTCGAATGGAAAACTACAAATGAATAAATAAGAATATAAGAATAAACTCTGCCCGGCCGACATGGCCCAGTGGTTGAGCGTCAAACTATGAACCAGGAGGTCACGGTTTGATTATCGGTCAGGGCACATGCCCGGGTTGTGGGCTGGATCCCCATAGGGGGACATGCAGGAGGCAGCCTGACCAATGATTCTCTCTCATCATTGCTGTTTGTATCTCCCTTGCTCTCCCTTCCTCTCTGAAATCAATAAAAATTATTTTTTTAAATAAACTGTTTTCATACTCACAACTGTAAGCCTACTTTTGCCCACCCCTGTATAATAAATCGTATCCGTCATACAAACACCAGGGAAGGACGGTACCTGCTTAGATTACTCAGCTCATAAACATTGGAGCTCAGACTAAAACAGGTTTGATTCCAAGGACAAACTGGACCCTACCGGGAGATTCAGAAACCCCAGATCCGCCCAAAACCACATGCCAACTAATGAAGCAGGAGGAAGCCTCGGCTGCTATATCCTTTCTGTCCCGTTTTGGAAGGAACGGGAGACGCAGCCACATATGGATTTCTGTTTACTCCTTTCAACGGGGAGCCCCCAGAGAGCTCGGTGGCCCGGCTTGATTGAGCTGCAATCAGCTTGTTGCCATGTTAGCTCGGTTTAAAAAGGGCAGGCTATGTCTGTCTGCTCCAACCCGCCGCGCGGCGCGCCAGTTGGGTGAGGTTTATCATCTGTCTCTAATAGCGGCGGGCCCCAGACATGGCACAGAGCAATTTTCTGCTTTCATTTCCGTAGCACTTGAGAAAAATCTGGGGGCAGCTTTTTCGTCTAAGGCGATATTTCTTCATGTTTTTATCTCTTAGAATTGCTACTTCATCCTCCCCTTGATTCACTTGCAAGGTTTAAGACAGAGGCTGCCATTGGGTAGCTCGGGTCCCACCAGCAGGGTTAAAAGAGGGGTCGGAGGCTGAGAGAGGCGCTCAGGTGGGGGCACCGGGAGAGTGAATCAGCTCAATCACAGGGCAGTTTCTGGGTGAACACAGAAACGCTTGTCTGTCCTTACAGCCAGCCCAGGTGTGTCCGCAGAATTGTTCCCTCCACTGGTATGCGTGCAGTGCCTCTGATTCTGACACTTCCTTAATTTTCTCTCTTCACAAATGTTAACCTTTCTATCCATCTTTTTTAAGTTAGAAGTTTATATGCTGAAAGGATGGCAATGCATTTGTTGAAGATTTTAGCATTTAGAAATAACCCCTAATGACTTTCCATTGCTTGCAATCTCACAGACAGACACATTCTTAATTGACACAAAGTGGCACGGGCTATTTAACTTGCCACCTTAAAGTGACGTGACATAATCATTTTCAAAGGCACCTAATTTTCTTTCTACTGCGTCTTTTGTGATGTGCCACAAATCTAGTGGTTTATGGAGCCCACCATCTGCGGTTGTTCGTGTATTTTGTTTACAAATCATTCACTTAGACGTGATCCCAGCACTTCCATCAATACCCTTGAGGCTTAATACTGAGATGCCATTGAAGAGCTGATAGACGTTTTTCTTTGTTCTCACGATGGTGGAGATCTAATGTTTGCCCTTGATTGGTAAACTGACCCCAGGATTTGGAGTCCCTCTTAAACTTCCATTCAGCTCTCATGCAAACCCGACGTCCTCACAGTGTCTGGCCGGGTAACAAGGGGTTGCTGGGTAAGTCCTCTTAGGAAAAAAGTCAATTTTCGCTATTGATTCTTCTCTCTAACGCCACAATTGTTGGGGCGATGTTGAGGACAGAGGAAAGACGTAACATGAGGACAGTGAGAGGGAGTGGGAGTAAAAAAAAAAAAAAATGAAGGTGAGGGAGGAAAATAGCTGGTTCCACATCTCTGTCTCAAAAATAGTCCTATTCCTTTAATAGAATAGTGAGCTTCAGTCACTGCAGCAGCTCTTAGAAACCATCGAATTCAATCACACCTTTCCTAGCATTGAGCAGAAACTGTGGACTAGCAAAAAATGGACGTGGATCTTAGAGGCAGCTTTCCCAACCCCGCACCTAAAGCTCCTCACTCCACCTTGCTACCTTTTACCAAAACTCTAAGCTAACATTCAGGGAGAGGTTGTTAACACTGAGCAAAAACACTTTTGCATATGTTATTCTATTCTTTTTTAATATATTTTTATTGATTTCAGAGAGAAAGAGAGAGGGAGAGATAGAAACATCAATGATGAGAGAGAATCATTGATTGGCTGCCACCTGCATGCCCCACACTGGGGGTCAAGCCCACAACCTGGGCATGTGCCCTGACTGAGAATCGAACCGTGACCTCCTGGTTCATATGTTGATTCCCAACTACTGAGCAACACTGGCCAGGCTGTTGTTCTATTTTTTAGGTGGATGGTTGCTTTATTTTTTTTTATTAAATGTACTGGGGTGACATTGGTTAATATGATCATACTAGAGGCCTGGTGCACGGATTCGTGCACCGGTGCGGTCCCTAGGCCTGGCCTGCACCCTCTCGCAATCCAGGACCCCTCAGGGGATGTCAGACTGCCGGTTTCGGCCCAATCCCCGCAGGCCAGGCCAAGGGATCCCACCGGTGCACGAATCCATGCACCGGGCTGTTTTCGGCCAATCCCTGCAGACCAGGCCAAGGGACCCCACCAGTGCGAATCCGTGCACCAGGCCTCTAGTATGCATTTAAGATCTTTGGTTAATCTCTTCCTGCCCTCCTCCCTCCTCCCTTCCCTCTGAGATTCATCAGTCTGTTCCATGTTTCCATGCCTGTGTGTTGAGCGTCTGCCCCCTGGTGGTCAGTGTGAGTCATACTTACTGGTCAAATGGTTGATGGTCCAACAGTCACTTAGGCTTTTATATATATACTAGTTGCACGAAGATCCGTGCAAGAATAGGCCTTCCTTCCCCTGGCTTCACTCCTGGCTGCCCGGGAGCCTGCAAGTCCTCGCTCCTGTAGTTCCCTCTGCCCTCCACCCTTCCCCTCATAGCAGGTGTCCTGCCCTGCCCAGCCGCTCCATGCCTGCGTATGCAAATTAACCCGCCATTTTTGTTGGGTTAATTTGCATACTCACTCCTGATTGGTTGACGGGTGTCATGGAGGTATGGTCAATTTGCATATTTCTCTTTTATTAGTATAGACTAGAGGCCCAATGCATGAAATTTGTGCACAGGGTTGGGGGGGGCGGTCCCCTCAGCTCAGCTTGCACCCTCTCCAATCCGGGACCCCTCAGGGGATGTCCGATTGTTGGTTTAGGCCCGATCCTGGGGATCAGGCCTAAACTGGCAGTTGGACATCCCTCTCACAATCCTGGACTGCTGGCTCCTAATCGCTCACCTGCCTGCCTGCCTGGTCGCCCCTAACTGGCCCCCCCACTGGTCACCCCCACTACCCCCCCCTGCCAGCTTAGTCAACCTCACTGCCCCCCCTGCCAGCCTAATCACCCCCAACTGCCCCCCCTGCTGGCCTGGTCACCCCACACAGCCTTCTGTTCAGTTGTTTGGTCATCCCTCACTAACCCCCCTGCCGGCCTGGTCGTAGGCAGCCATCTTGTGAGGGCGTGAGGGTTAATTTGCATATTACCTCTTTATTATATAGGACTAGAGGCCCGGTGCACAGAAATTTGTGCACTCAGGGGGGTCTCTCAGCCCAGCCTGCACGCTCTCACAACCTGGGACCCCTCGGGTAGGGTCCAGTCCCATCACAGCATGGCTCCGTTCCCTGGGCCTGTGGGTGGGGGAGGGACCCAGAGGCCAGTCCGATGGCAGCATGGCTCCGTTCCCACAGCTCCCTCCCGCCGCCGCACCACGGGCGGCTGGGACCCAGGACTGACTCCCGCCGCAGGCAGCCTGGACCCAGGACTAACTCTGCCACAGGCCGCTGGGACCCAGGACTGACTCCCACCATGGGCCACCGGGACCCAGACTGACTCCTGCCACACCAGCTGGGACCCAGGAATGACTCCCACCATGGGCCACCGGGACCCAGGACTGACTCCTGCCGCACCAGCTGGGACCCAGGACTGACTCCCACCATGGGCCACCGGGACCAGACTGACTCCTGCCACACCAGCTGGGACCCAGGACTGACTTCCACTGTGCCGCCCGGGATCCTAGCCTGGTGTTCGGTCGTTTGTTCAGACGTTTAGGTCATGACGGACCCTGGCTCTTTATATATTAGGATAGATAGGTTTCAGGTGTAGGTTTCTGTTTGAAGATCTGTATATTGCACTGTGTGCCCACTACCCAAAGTCAAATCTTCTCCTGTCACCATACATTAGGAACCCCAACCCCCGTCCCTCTGGCAACCACCACTGAATTCGTTGGAGGCCGGCATCTGAGGGGTCCCAAGCTCTACCACAGCTACCAAGTGAGGGAACTGGATTTGAATGAAATCCCACCAAATCTCAAGCACTTTCTCACATACTGTGATTTAAGCTCAACCTTCTCATCGACTGTGCTAAGAGCAGAACCACAGATGTTTCTATCGCAACACAATAAATAATGTGCTTTTCTGGAGGATATATTTAAAATAAGCCCAAAAGATAGCTTTATACAATATACAAACCTTTCTATAATAAAAGGTATTTTCAGGAACATGGAACATCTCCTGTGCATATTTTAAATAGTTTGGTGTATGAAGACACAATTTTGGCAGGAAAAGCTTGATTCATTATGTATCCATGACTCAAGCATTGTATCCAAAAACAAATGAGAGTTTAAAAAAAAAAAAAGGCACTCACATGCATTTATGAACAAAAGTACAGATCTATTACACTTTGACTGGAAAGGATCCATTTATAGTACACAAGTGTGTCATCTCTTCTTGGCTATTTTACATTCCCATTTAGGAACTTTGGGGAGGGGGGAGCAGAAAAAGTTGATTGCAAATACTCTGATTATACTGACAACAGCCTCTTAGGCATGACACTCTGCAAACCTCTTCAACAACCCCATGAAATTCGGAACATCGCTTGGTTCCACTACCTATAGGGAAATACAATTCTCATCGGGAGTTACCTGTGGCTGATGCAGGTGACAAATGTCATCTAATCAAGTCTATAAGCATCTCAGACAGGTGCGTCTCTCCCCCAACCTAGGAAATCACCCTGAATAATTCATTATGTTTCTCTAAGCAGGGGTGGGAGGGGACATAAACCCCGTTGTGGCACTCTTTATGTGGAAAAAGTAAGGACTTGCGAATTTTCAAATTCTCATAAGAAACATCATACAAGTTCTTTGATCTCTTCTCACCCACCCACCCTCCCCTGACTTTTTTTTTTTTTTTTAAAGAAAAATCAGCATTAGGGAAATGCTGCCTTGCTGCTCCATAACCACCTTCCTAAGTGATTTCCACATCCATACCTTGGCACTATCCTGTGTCGAATATAATCCTCTCCATTGTTTAAACCCATTTCTAAAGCAACCTCCACTTCTCATATTCAGTCTTGCCACAGACATGAACATACTTGCTTTGCAGCTCCTGTGAATCTACATCTCTGTTTTGTGTTAACATGAAAAGAGCAGAGAGTGACTGAGGTTCTAACTCAGCCATATTATATTACACGTCTTTCATGGGGCAAGTTACTTCATCTAACTTTCAGTTTCATCATCTATAAAATGAGGATAAAATGTCTAATGCATTTAGTTACTCATGAAGAGCAACTAAAATAAGAGCATTCACTCACTCTTTCATTCATTATATTATTCATTCACTTAGCAAATTTTTATTGATCGCCCACTACATGCTAAGTGCTGTTATAGGCCATACGGACAGAACAATGACCAAGAGAGACCAACACATCCCTGCCCCCACAGGACTTAGCAAAGTTCTGGAAATGCTTATCACAACTGTTATCCAAATAACTGAAGATGGTAATGTCTACCAGCTCAACATGTAATGATCAAATGAAAGGCAACATGATTTTTATATTTCAAAGGAATGTTCAAATTAATAATTACAGGTGCAGCCATTCTGGAAAACAGTATGAAGTTTCCTCAAAAAATTAAATATGGAACTGCCATTTGACCCACGGATCCCACTTCTGGGAATATATCCTAAGAGACCAGATACACCAGTCAGAAAGAAAGTATGCACCCCTATGTTCATAGCAGCACCATTTACAACAGCTAAGATCTGGAAACAGCCCAAGTGCTCATCAGTAGATGAGTGGATAAAAAAGCTGTGGTACATTTATACCATGGGATACTGTGCAGCAGTAAAAAAGAAGAATCTCTGGCCCTTTGAGACAGCACAGAGGGACCTGGAGAGTATTATGCTAAGCGAAATAAGCCAGTCAGAGAAAGACAAGTATCACATGATCTCCCGCATATATGGAATCTAGTGAACAAAGTTAACTGATGAACAAAATAGATCTAGAGACATAGAAGCATAGAACAGAGTGCGAAATCTCAGAGGAAAGGCAGGGGAGGGTGGGAGGGTGGGTGGGTGGGTGGGTGAGAAGAGATCAAAGAACCTGTATGCATATATGCATAACCCATGGACACAGACAATAGCATGGTGAAGGCCTAGGGTGGGTGGTGGGGGTGGGCTAGAAGGGGGTTAATGGGGGGGGGAGGGAATATATGTAATACTTTAACAATAAAGATTTAATTTTAAAAATTAATCATTACAGTTGTCTTTATGGTTATAATTGATATTATATTATTATGACCAATTCTGTAAATTTGAAAATTGCTTATTTTTTCCCTTTCCTATCCATAACCTAAAGGATGATATAGCTATGAGAACTCAAGACGATCCCAGAGATTATTGAATGAAATTCCCTCACATCAGATGAGAACTCCACAGCCCTCTGAAGTGAAGTTCCTTCCTTTTAGACTTGTTGGTTCTTTCAGAACAGGCACCGAGTGTTTTCAATCGGTGAATACTCCCTAATGCTTGCTCACTGCCTTGCAGAGTGTAGGTTCTGAATGAATGTTTGTTGGCTGAGAGAATGAATGAAATGTATAAATAAAGGTCAGTGGTAATCTTTGCTCAAAGAACATGCATTGAACATCAGACAGCCAAACGGGCAGCTTTTCAACTTGGTATTTTAAAACATGACAAAAGGCCTATAAATATCTCATTTTCTCTGAAATACAGCCATACGTAAGCATGGTAGAGTATTAAATACATTTTATAACAAATAAGTTTCTTTTCAATGTAAATTAATAAATCTCCTTTTCACAATATTTTTAGCTCTCTAGGTCCTTAGCCTTCACTTAATGATGATGCACTTGATTAAATAAAATAAAAGAAAAATGAAAGTTCTTTCAGACATTAAAATGAGTAATGAGTTTAGCCTTAATCCAAAAGCAATTTAACTTTAAACATTCATATGAAATTAAATGAGCCATTGAATTTGCTATATAAGCAAGCATTAATCTTATCAAGCTATGAAAACGAGAAAGTTATACAGTGACCCATTAATTTCAGAGCCTACTACAAGGGCTGTTTAATGCCTGCACTCCATTAAAAAGTCGTATTGCATGATATAACTGCTTTTTCATAAAAGTTTAAACCCCGATTCATTTTTATTTTTACTGCTACAATCATGTGATAATCAATTCTGACAAGATCATGCCTGCAAATCTCAATACGGTACATAATGTTTTCATGTGAAACCAATTTTCTTCATGGCCAGCTTCCACCAAAAGAAAGAGGGCATTTAGCCCTAGCCAGTTTGGCTCAGTGGACAAAGCGTCAGCCTGCGGACTGAAGGGCCCTGTGTTCACTTCCGGTCAAGGGCACATGCCCAGTTGCAGCCCAGTAGGGGGCGTGCAGGAGGCAGCCAATCAATGATTCTCTTTCATTATTGATGTTTCTATCTCTCTTTCCCTCTCCCCTCCTCTCTGAAATCAATAAAAAATATGTTTTTAAAAAAAGAAAGAGGACATTTATACCATTGACAGGAATGTGAACATAAATTACTACAGCCCACTTCCTCTCCATCCAAGGATATTTCCTTCAGATAAGGTAGTTTAGAAGTTTCCCATGGATTGATACCCGTTACCTGGAAGCAAAAGTCTTGCATGGAATCACACAAGCCAAGAGCAGCATTCTGGCACGTGTGAATCCTATGCTATAGGCAGATACAGTCCAATGTTGAAATCAATCACCATGTTTATTGTTATACCTTTAAATATTTCTCCAAGCGTCATTACTTTTGAACCGAGTGGCGAGTGGCGGGAGCTGCTGGGACTCCGCAGAAGGCCGGTGCGGTGGGCGCTCCGGCTGCGGGCCTAGCCATGGCGCGGCAGCTGTCCCGGGAGCAGGGCGCGGGAGCGCCGACATCGTGGCCGAGTTTTTCTCATTTGGCATTAATAGCATTTTGTAGCAGCGTGGCATTTATCCGCCTGAAACCTTTACTCGCGTGCAGAAATACGGGCTCACCTTGCTGGTCACCACGGACCCCGAGCTCATGCAAACCCTAAGCAATGTGGTGGAGCAGCTGAAAGACTGGCTGTACAAGTGCTCGTGCAGAAGCTGGTGGTGGTCATCTCGAATGCTGAAGACGGGGAGGTCCTTGAGAGGTGGCAGTTTGATACTGAGTGTGATAAAACAGCCAGAGATGACAGTGCACCCAGAGAGAAGTCTCAGGAAGCCATCCAGGACGAGATCCGCTCGGCGATCAGACAGATCACAGCCACAGTGACCTTCCTGCCGCTGCTGGAGGCTTCCTGTTCGTTTGACCTGCTGATCTATACAAAGATTTGATTGTCCCTGAAAAGTGGGAAGAGTCCGGACCCCAGTTCATTGCCAATTCTGAGCAGGTCGCCTGCATTTCTTCACGACGACAATCCACAAAGTGAACAGCATGGTGGCCTGCAAAATCCCTCTCGATGACTGAAGGAGCCAGAGCATAATGGAATCCCACACGTGTGTTTCCTGAGACCAAGTCAGCTGTAGTTCTTATTTTGTTTCATTGATTACTTTGAGGTGGGGAAAACTTAACATTGTACTTCACTGGACTGTACGTATTGTTCCATTTGTTGGTGCCTGTTTGACTTTCTGTAGGGTTGACATGATTTCCATAGCGTTGACACTGTTCAAAGGGAACCAGCAAATCCCATCAGCGCTGGAATGTCAGCTCTTTTGAAGGTGGAAACTGGAGATGGGAAACCTTTGCTATTCAGCTAAATGCCTTCTTAAACCAGAACTTTCGGTCAAGTAGCCTGAGTGAGTCTAGGTGAATATGGAACAGCAAAAGAAGTCTGAATATTCAGAATCTCTGTTTAGTTCTAAAGTAACTGATCAGCCACTGTAACAGTATTCCTAGGAGGTCTTTTTGCCATTTATTTCATTTGTATAGTTTCCACATTGAAAAACCCCCGATTATTTGACTTTAATGTATATAATTTACACTTACAAATCTGTCGCCATTTCTCCTGTTTCAATTCCGCTGATACAGAGCTCTTAATGTCTTTTTGTGTTATATAAAATCAAGCTTTAAATGACAGTGATAAAGTTACATGTGCATGTTTTAAAAAATAAATAAATAAATATTTCTCAAAATTAAAAAAAAAAAACTGAATCATAATTTAATCTTGTTTATATCCCAACTTTAGGCTCCAATAAGCCCATTTTACAGTCGAAACCATAGTTCAATAAAGAGGGAAAAGGAAAAAACAACACTGTTGTACTCATTGCCTTATAAAATATTTATATAATGGCAAATCTATTCTGCCATTCTACAAGGCATGTCATGAATCAATGTTGTAAGATTTGGGAGAAAGGAGAAAACAGTAGGAAAAGTGAAATATATGTTTTCTGTTGGCAGGCAGGGGCACTATCAGTTTTATTATATACCATATGACAAACTGATTATTTCATGATAATAAAGAGGGAACCAAGGGTGTAGAATGTGTTGAGAATATGATCAAAGTGCTGTGGACTCACATGTGTTACTTATTTCATCGCATTGGGATTAGATTAAGAAATTACGTAGTTCACACATTTTAAATCCTCATTAATAAATATTTGTTCTTATTATTTAGACAATGGCTTATAATTCGCCAGTGGCTTGATATTTGATATGTAAAATTTACAGCAGTAAATTTAAATAATGAAGTCTGTTATTAATGAAGAAGGATTTTGTGGTACAACAGAGCAAATAGTTGTAAAATTCTTTTAACAAAATAAATCTATTCATTCTTGGACTGGCACTCAAGGTTTCTATGATCTGTCTCCTAAAACAGAATATGGGCTTTCTTTTCTGTGTCACTAATGGCATTGTGGCCATTCACAGCATTTGAGATATTGCCCAGCTGGCGTAGCTCAGTGGTTGAGCATCAACCTATGACCAGGAGGTCACAGTTCAATTCCTAGTCAAGGAACATGCCCCTGTTGCGGGCTCCATCTCCAGTAGGGGGTGTGCAGGAGCCATTCCAGCATGGCAAGCCCCTCCTTTTGTGAGTCATAGTATGATGCAGGTTCCCAACATCCTACCAATAGGTTATCATTTTTTCAAAAGGTAGCCTGTTGTTTCCCATTAGCTGCAACCAAGAACTTTGAGAGGCCCATTATGTCTTTAATACGTCATTCCCCTTTCTCTAAAATTGGGGAATATTATGACCTGTGCTACCTAACTCGTGGGATTGAGCAAATAAATGACATAATAGAAAGAAAATAAACTATATTATAATCGACAAACAGTCTTCCACAATGGTCTGTTCTTTCCTCTTAATGATCTCTGAAAACATTGAGAAGTCCACTCCAGAAATGGGTTTTACAAAAACCTCCTAGTTTTTCTAAAAATGGAAATGATTTGCTCTTTAACTGTTATTGTGAAGATCATATGTATAAAAAATAACTACTGCCTAAGATATTATAAGCACTCAAAAACATTCTTTCCCCTGAACGCACCCAGTCTCCTCTGGTCTGGGAAGCTAAGCAGAGTCAGGCCTGGTTGGCACTTGGATGGGAGACCGTCTGGGAATACCGGGTGCTTAAAACAAACAAACATTCTTTCTTCTTTCCTCTTAATAAGAAAGAATGATCCAATTTCAAACTTTGTGACAATTAGCCATCCAAAATCATAGAATGTCTAGCTGAATATACTACGCACACACAATCAAAGATGTATCAAAAAAAAAAAAACAGAAGTAATGTGAATTGGTAAGAATATGGAAATACAGTCATCCTTACAACTTTATATTCTCTTATAATCTGTAAGATCTTTTTAACTTACTTAACTTTTGATCCTCAGTTCCTCCATTTGTAAAATAGGGATAATTACATGTACCTCTCAGAGTTACAGTTGGGATTGAAATACGCATATATGTGGGCATGATTTATGGACTCTTACACACTATGCCAAGACTATTTATCATCATTATCATCACCAACTTAATATTTATTGAGATGTAACTGCTCTCACAACCATCATATGCGTGCGTGCGCACACACGTTAATTTTACTTAACCATGATAAACATGCCAGGCTGAAGAAAAATGCAAATATAACTATATGGCTGTTTATTTTGCTCCTGACAAAATTCCCAGCAATAGGAGATGTTGCCAGCAATGTACTGGCCCCTTGGTGAAGATTGACAGGACAGTGTTGCTAGGACGCCAGAAGAAACCAGGAATTAGACCAACAGAGCCATGTTAATTTCAAGCTTCATTAGAACTTAGGCAAGCATGCCTGTGGAGACCACCTGAGCAAAGGATACACCTCGCCAAGCACTCACTCACCATTAATCACACTCACTTTGCTTACCACAGCAACTCACACCCACATTGTCCTGCGGACCTGCCTGGAATAAATCAGATTTTCTTTTGCATTTGTCTTTAATTGTATCCCAAATTAAGATAATCAACTGAAGATACCACATTTTCCGGATTGTATCAACCCAAACTTTAAAATAATAAGCGAATGATTGATGATAGATAAATGACATCAATTGATCAATTGATAAGTAGTTTTAGCTACTTGATTCTGTGTGAGATAAGCTGTAGGAAAGAATTTATTTCTTCAATTTACTCCAGATCAATGATGTCTTTAAAACCTGGCCTCTAAAACAATTTATTTTCAAACAGGAAAGCTTAAACAGAATAGTCCCTGAGGGCATCTCATTAAACTTAACAAATTTAGGATGAAACACTTTCCTCAATGTGGAAAAATCATAACTAAATAATAATACAAAACCATGGGGAAAATTAGATATTCATCATTAGTCTTTCTTAAAGGCATCATAAACTATGAATTTAAAATTATTAAAATCAACTTTTTGTGCCCAGCCAGTGTGGCTTAGAGGTTGAGTGTCAACCTATGAACCAGGAGGTCACGGTTAGATTCCCAGTCAGGGCACATGCTCGGGTTGTGGGCTCGATCCCCAGTCGGCGGTGTGCAGGAGGCAGCCGATCAATGATTCTCTTTCATCATTGATGTTTCTATCTCTATCTCTCTCTCTCTCTCTCTTCTTTCCTCTCTGAAATTAATAAAAATAATTTTTTAAGCTTTTAAAAAAACACTCTTTTGCAAGTCCTTCTTAAAGTCCCAGGTTAAAGATACTCTACACAAGGTCGTCACTTTAAAAGGGTGTGTTAATTCAAGATTAAATATTCAAAATGTTATTAGGGAAAATACCACATGAGAAAAAAGGAAGAGGGAGCTGAAAAGGCTGAGAGACCTACAACTGACCAGCAAGCACGTGAAAAGGCGCTCGGCAGCACTGATCATCAGAGAAATACAAAGTCACAACCCAGAGCTACACAATCCAGCAGCATACAGATGTTGTTAATCTTCTAACACAAAATACTATCCTAAATCTTAAAAAAAAGTCAACCACCGTGTGTGTGTGTGTGTGTGTGTGTGTGTGTGTGTGTGTGTGTTCAGATGTAAATGCCTTAGTTGGTTATTTTCATTGTATCACTCTGGATTCACATATACTGCCTCCTCTACTTGCTCAAGATGAATCCAATCTTAAAACATACAACTAATTTATGCATCACTTGTGTGGAAAATCTGACCTGCAGGCCATTCGCGCCAGTTAATTAATGTTCCTTTACTCGCCAGGCAGCTGTCATGGAGGTGGAGGATGCTCTCGTTTCTGCCCAACCTGTGTAGGGAAGGGCTTTTCAGATTAGGATGCAAGAAGCCACTCAGAGCTGGCCCTGGAGGGGAAAACTGTGAGGCTGGAAGATATTCGCAGCCCTCTGTCTCCCTTGCTTCCTGTTTGCCCGATGTGCCCTCTCTCTCACGATCCTTGGGTTATGAAATTCGTATAATCAGTTCTCTACCTACCTATCAAAAACTGCTTCTTTCGTCCAGCCAGCATGGCTCAGTGGTTGAGCATCAATCTATAAACCAGGAGGTCCCGGTTCAATTCCCGGTCAGGACACATGCCCGGGTTGTGGGCTCCATCCTCAGTAGAGCAGCCAGTCAATGATTCTCATAATTGGCCTTTCTTTTTCTTCCTTTCTTTTCTTTCTCTTTCTTTCTTTCTTTCTTTCTTTCTTTCTTTCTTTCTTTTCTTTATTTCTCTCTCTCTCTCTCTCTCTCTCTCTCTCTCTCTCTCTCTCTCTCTCCCCCCCCCTTCCTCTCTGAAATCAATAAAAATATATTTTTAAAAAATAAAAGGGGCTTCTTCCCATTTATGCATTCATGCATTCTGTCAATCCATCAATCAGCCACCCACCCATCAGTTCACCTGTCATTTATTCATTCACTCACTCATTCGGTCATTAAATTCTCCTTTTTCTACTTCTATACAAAGGACCCTTCTGGGTTACTTCTTCTTGTCCACATAGGACCTGTTATACTTTATTCACAGTACCTTCAAAAACGGGGGGTTTGAACATGGTGCTGTATCTGTCTCCTCTGTGGGCAAGAACCAAGCCTTACCCTTCCCTCCCTGAACCCCTACTAGCATCTCTTTCCCTCACTCCTTTGATCGCTCTCCTCCTTTCCTTCGGGACTCAGCTCACATGCCACCTTCTCATTATACTGCCTCTCAATAGCCTGGTTTCTTTATCCCTTCCCAGTATTTGTCACTATGTACAAGTATTTTATATATGGCTTTATTTGCTTTCTCAATCTTTACTCCCAATTGGCTGCTAGTCCCACAATAGCGGGCACCAGGTTGGTCTTTGTTTTTGAATGCTGGAACCCCCAGTACATTGCACAAAACTGTTACTCAATAAATACCGTTGATCAAATGGATGAACATTTTTATCTCTGCATCTCTCGCTACTAGGTCGGAGTTCAGCATGCAATCGGCACCTGATAAAGGTTGGCTCCTGGGAAATAAACAGTCTCTATCAAATGCAGAAAGGGACTAGAAAATGCCCGAGGATGATCTATTTCTAGTTTGCATTTGCTTTGACACTAGTGTCCCTCCCTCCCGTCTCTCTCCCCCTTCTCTGCTCCTCTCTAGCAATAAATAAGAGGTATAGATAGAGAGAGATGTATAGATACAGATACAGAGAGAAATATATCACTTTGCTAACAGGAATCCTTTGGAGCCATTTGAAGTTCCAATGCTGTTCTGAAGCCATCCTGGGCAAGCTGGATAATGTTGTTTCAGCAAAGCATACACCATGAAAGTACAACCTGCTGACTTCTTAACTCTCTTCTTGGTAGCTTCCCATTTATATAAAAAAATATGAGTGAGAATGGACGGAATGTATAATTTTAAGCTGGGGGTCGCTCATTCACTTACTTTTGATATATTGCTTCATTTGGGCTGAGAAGGAAATTTGGCAGAGAGGGAAATGTTGCATTGTGGATGGGGGATTTGACCTGAACGCTCACTTTCCGATGTACACCAAGGAACATTCCGCAATCCCCGCTCCTCGTTGCCTGTTAAAGTAATCTGAGTTATGAAGCTAAATTAGGCTCCCAGAATGCAGAAATTGTTGCTCATCTTCTGAAGCAGAAATGTTAAACAGAGTTGAACAGAGAACACTGAGGAAGACGTGCCTCGAGAGCCACTGGTAATATCGGGCGATACCTTTCTGCTCCATTCCACAACTTAGCATGCTGTCTGAGCTCAGCAGGAGAGAGCCAACAGAGCGCCAGACTGTTAGCACAGTTTGTCTCGAAATAATGAGATTATATCCCAATGGGCAAAACTGAAAGCAACATACTTGTCGATCACCTAGCACAAGGATAGGCAAAATGCCGTCAGTCGATACAGTGGAATACTATTCAGCAATGAAGAGGGAACAAACTACTGACACCTGCTACATCATGGCTATGAACAAGGAGGTCATGGTTCAACTCCCGGTCAGAGCACATGTCCAGTTGGGGGCTCAATCCCCAGTGTGTAGTGTGCAGGAGGCAGCCAATCAATGATTCTCTCTCATCATTGATGTTTCTATCTCTCTCTCCCTCTCTGAAATTAATAAAAAAATATTTTTTTAAAAAAAATACATGACTCTAAGTGAAAGAAGTCATAAATAAGAGACCAAATATTGTGAAATTCCATTTATATGAAATGTCCAGAAGAGGCAAATGTATATAGAGAGAACATTAATTAATGATTGCCAGGGGCTGGGGTTAGGAATGGGGGTTGGTTGTAAATGGACATGAGGAACCGTGTTGAGGGAGTGAAAATACTAAAAAATCATTGAATCGTACTCTTGAAATGGGTGAATGTTATGGTGCATAAAACATACCTCAATAGAGTTGTTTTTAAATTTTAAGATTACTTTTGTATGCATGGCACTGCAGGCTTCACTGAAGTCAGTGCCCCTTTGATAATAAAAAAAAAACTCGATGAATTTTTGCCCACAACTCTTGTTTATTGACTTATGTTTTTAAATTAAACTTGTCCAGAAAATAAAACTGGGCCAGTTTATTTTTACGGAATATTAATTCTGAAAATGAATTGCCCTAATGGAAATAAATGGATTGAAAAACACTGTTTCTGAACCAAAGTTTTTCTGAAAGATCCTAAAGAATGAAGTTTGGAGCTTTTTTCTCTTCTTCTTCAAAATGAAATCTTTTCTCCTTTCATTTGATTCATCTCACTTGATTTCAGAGATTCTAATTTCTTCTGGGCTAATGGGAGTGGCCAGGTTTTTGTACATCTTCTCAAAGGGAATTAAATTTGCAATTATTCCTAGCATATCATAGACCCTTGCAAACCTGTGTTTCGCACAGTCTTCAGATCCCTGTTGCAATTAGCATATTTTCAAGGTGAAGTGCAGATGTCAAATTAATGCGGAAGGCACCAGGATTGCCGAGGGCCCAGGTCAATCGGTACTGGTCTAATTGGAGGACATGAGTGAAAGGGGTCCAGGGACTGACATCAGAAACAGAAGAAGTCCTTCATGTGTGAGCAGGGGCAGGAGGGGGAAAAACCACAAGAGAGGACTTGTTTTTATAGAGAAAGTCAGGACTCAGAGAAGAGAGGACAGAAGGAGACTTTTATTATTACTTCTATTCAGGGGCTGTTATGTGCCAGGCATTTTACGTGCAGGACTCCGTTTAAGCCTGACAGAAACTCTCCTGGTAAATTATTCTTCTTCTTCTGCAGAAGAGAAAAGGGAGGCCCAGAAATATGAAATTATCTGCACTAAGTGATCACTGAGCACATCCTATAGGCCAAGCACATTTTTTAGTGTTTTGCTTGTGATCAAATTTACCTCTCACAACAACCCATGAGGTAGATGTTATTATCACCTGCATGGTGTGGATGAGGGAACTGAGGCAAAGGGGATTTAAGAGACATGCCCAGGGCCCGGCCAGCGTGGCTCCGTGGTTGAGGATCGACCTACGAACCAGGAAGTCACAGTTCAGTTCCTGGTCAGGGCACATGCCTGGGTTGTGGGCTCAATTCTCTCTCGTCATTGATGTTTCTATCTCCCTCTCCCTTTCTTTCTGAAATCAAGAAAAATATATATATTTTTTTAAATAGATAATGAGTGGCTGGATTCCCCCGTGCACCAAGGTACCAGGGGAAGCAGCACCCTTAACGAGGCCTGTTTCCTCACTTCTCCAGTAGAATGTCACCTTGCTAACCTGTTCTCACTATCAAGGCACCTCTTACAGCCTCCTTTCCAGCTCAGGAGTTCCAGCAAAGCTGATCTCAAATCATCCCATTGTACACGTTAAATACAATTTGCGTTTGTCAATTCTACCTCAGTGAAGCTGGGGAGAAGCTAATAATCCATAGTATCTCTCAGTAAAGCTGATCTGTAGCAGGCTTTTTTTATTATCTATGCTAAAGCTTTCAACTTCAAAATTAATAAAAGCTGTTATAATCAAAGGCTTTTTTTTTTTTTTTACTGTTGGACATTGAAATTGGGACTCAAACATTTTTTGTTATTATATGTTTATTTCTAGTCTGCAGAGGCAAGATTTTTTAAAGGAAAGAAATGGGGGGAAAATAGATACAGAGGCAAAGAAGCATTGGACAGACTGTCAAATTACAGCGGGAAGGCAGGGAAGGCTGGGGGGATGGGGGGGCTGTAAGAGATCAACCGAAGGACTTGTATGCATGCATTTAAGCATAACCAATGGATACAAGACACTGGGGGGGTGGGGGAGGTGCAGGTAAAGGCATGTACTGGGGGGTAGGGGAGGCTGGAGGAAGGTCAATGGGGGAAAAAAAAAAAGGAGACATATGTACTACTATTTGTAATACTTCAAACAATTTAAAAAAATTAAATTAAATTAAACAAAATTTTTTTTAAAAAAGGAAAACTAAGGAAAAACAATCTTGGTAAATTTAATGAAAATTTACAATCTGGGTCCAAAAATAGAGTCAGAATAGGCCCTCTCTGAGCAACATTTCTTAGCATTGTCTCAGAAGTGTTCAGTACATGTTTAGAAAATCTGCTTTTAAAAATGGGTCCTTGTGAGAATGGCACTCGGCCTCTGTGGTTTTCCTCCCAGTCTCATCTCAGCCAAATATCAGACAAATCCCAGCGTTGGTACATTGTACAGAATACTTGGCCGGTACTCCTCAAACACAAGGGAAGTCTGAGAAACTGTCATGCCCAAGAGAAGCCTGAGGCGTTACAGCTAAAAATGTGATGTGCTTTCCTGGATGGGACCCTGGGACAGAAAAGGAGCATTAGGGAAAAACTAAGAAAATGTGAATAAAGTATGGACCTTAGTTCATGGTAATGTATCAGTATGGGTTCACTCAATGCGATAAATGGGCCACACCCATGTAAAATGGGAACTTTTATTGCCTTCATAATATGGGAAACTGAGAGTGGGGTATATAAAACTTTCTGTACTACTATTACAATTTTTCTGTAAGTCTAAAAACTACTCTAAAATAAGTCTATTAAAGTGAAAAAATGGATCCTTTTGACCAGAGGAAAAACACACAAAATGCTGAATATAATCTAAAAGTGATATGAACTCCCTTTCGTTATCTCTGGATCTCCTTGAATTCTAGATTAAGAAAGTCTGTTGTCCAACTTCCTGCAGATCAAAAAATTTTCAAATTCACATACATCATTAAAATACAGATTGGTGCAGCCACTGTGGGAAGCAGTATGAAGTTACCTCAGGAGAATAAAAATGGACCTGCCTTATGGCCCAGCGATTGCAATTCTGGAAATTTATCTGAAGAAACCAAAAACACGGATTTGAAAGAATATATTCACCCCTAGGTTCATTGCAGCATTATTTACAATAGCCAAGATTTGGAAACAGCCCAAGTGTGCATTGTGGATGAGTGGATAAAAAAAGCTGTGGTACATTTACACAGTGGAATACTACTCGGCCATCAAAAATAAGGAAATCTTACCCTTTATGACAGCATGGAGGGACCTGGAGAGCATTATGCTGAGTGAAATAAGCCTGTCAGAGAAAGACAAGTACCATATGATTTCACTCATATGTGGAATCTAATGGACAAAAAACTAACAAGCAAAATAGTGACAGGCTCATAGAGAAAGAGTAGACCGAGAGCTAGCGGGAATTGGGGTGGGTGTTGTGGGACTGGGTGGGGCGAGTTGTGGAGGGATTGAGAAAAAAATCAGAAAGAGGGAGAGAAATTCATGGACACAGACAGAGTGTGGTGATTGCCGGGGGGAGAGGGGTGGAGGGAGATGGAGGAGGGTAGAGGAAGATAAATGGTGATACAAGGAGACTTGACTTGGGGAGTTGAGCACACGACACAGGTCACAGGTGATGTGTTGTGGAATTGTGCACATGAAACCTGACTAATTTTGTTAACCCAACAAATGCTGGAACAAGCACTTATTCCGGTAGCTAGCACCGAGGTCCTATTTAATAGTTATTACCACTATATCTCTATTAATTCTGTGTTTCATAGATGGAAATTAAAAATACTGTCAGCAAACTCTCAGTCATCTTTTTTTAAGTGTCCAAAAGCGTCATGCACAGTCACTGGGGTATTTCTTCCCTGGGTTTCTGAAGAAATTCTGCTTCTAAAATGTGGTATCAAAAACTGGCAGAAATCCAGCTGAGTCCCACCACAGGCCTCAAAGCACATCTATCTCTGCATCCGTTTTACTTAATTTCCCAAAGTAGGTCACTGGCATATGACACCCTTTAATCTTGTATAAAGAAAAGCAGCAGAGTCACATTGCTTTTGCATAAATACATTATTTTTCTTCTAGTTAGCCTTTTTTTTTCCTTCTCTTTCTTTAGATCTAGGCCTCAATAGAAGCTATTAGGCAGGCGTTGTTTTTTTCCAGAACTGTAATAAGGCAAGTAAAAACATCTTCACCAGATGACCCTGAAGATAATTTCAACTTGATTTTTATTATTACTCTGGACCATCCTTTGCAAACCAATTTTTGCTTTGATATTACAAAGTTATTTTCCCCCAAACAATGTAGCTACAAATATCTTGAATGAAACGTTTCTCTTATTTATGATGCTTCAAAATGGATCACTCCTCAATTCCCTGCTTACTACATCTAGTTGTTGTTTTTAAAAATGTTTTTATTGATTTCAGAGAGGGATGGGAGAGGGAGAGAGAGATAGAAACATCAATGATGACAGAGAATCATTTATCAGCTGCACGCCTCCTACTGGGGATGGAGCCTGCAACTGGGCATGTGCCCTGACCAGGAATCCCGCTATGACCTCCTGGTTCATGGGTCAATGCTAAAATACTGAGCCACACCAGCTGGCACTACATCTAGTTTTGTTCTCTTCCTTACCTTTCACCAGCACACACTCTTCCAAATTACATTCCATTTTCAGCTAGAAAAGAACTCTAAGGAAATCATAAATAATTATGATAAATATGGAAGTTTAAGTGTGAAAAAAAAACAAAAATGCTACTAGCTGCCCTTCTCTTCCAGTTTAAAATGCATGGACTTTGTAATAAATACTTCCCCTAATGGAATAAAGTCCTCTCTTACTATTCCTAATTCTTGAAACTCTTCAGTAAGTCTGCTCCGTAGGAAAATAGGTTACTTTATTACAGAATGAAAATGCAGAGCTTCGCCCTGCTCATTGTGGCTCAGTTGTTTGGAGCATTGTTCTACGCACCAAAAGGTTGCTGGTGGGATTCCCGGTCAGGGCACATACCTGGGGTTTGGGTTCGATCCCTGGTGGGGGCACAAACAGGAGGCAAGCAGTCAACCTTTGTCTTATACCTCTCTCTCTCTCTCTCTCTCTCTCTCTCTCTCTCTCTCTCTCTCTCTCTGTTGCTCTCTTTCTCTCTCTCTCTCTCTATCCTTTTTTCTCTCTTTAAAATCAGTAAAACATATCCTCAGGTGAGGATAAAAAAGTTGTAGAGTTTCAGTTATGTTGCCTGAATTAAGAATAAAAACACTCAGGATGTAAAGTATAGCATAGGGAATGCAGTCAATAATATTGTAATAATTATGTATGGTGCCAAGTGGTTACTAGAATTATCAGGGGATCACTTTGTAAAAAATATAATTGTCTGACCACTATGCTGTACACCTGACACTAACACAAAATGCTTAATGTCAATTGTAATTGAAAATATTTTTTAATTTTAAAAGAAGAAAAATATTCCATTTCTATTTTTGCATATGATAAAACTCACTCCAAAGGAACTCTTAACTATGAAATGAAGTTCCAATTGTGGACTAGACAGAAACTCGTGGGCTAGGTGGGTCATT
This sequence comes from Plecotus auritus, assembly GCF_963455305.1. Taxonomy (NCBI): domain Eukaryota; kingdom Metazoa; phylum Chordata; class Mammalia; order Chiroptera; family Vespertilionidae; genus Plecotus; species Plecotus auritus. The sequence goes on from NC_137785.1 coordinate 53,916,918, forward strand.
CACAATTCAGATTCCCAGTTCCCACCCATAGACATTCTAATCCTGTAGTTCTGGTGGTCTAACCTGAAATCTTGCCGTCTGAAACATGGTTAAAGGATTTGGTGAAAAGCTCGCTTTTAATAAGCTGCATGCCATATGTTCAAACTCAACATTACCTGCACCTCCCTACTTTTTACCGATAAATACATTTTTCTAAATATACTTCCCTTTTATCTAACATCAGTTAGAAAGAACTGGGTTATATTTTTGAAAGAAAGCCAATTATTGCTCTGCAAAGTGAAGGTGGTATAGTTTCATTGGAGCAGAGTTTTATACACCAATAAAGTCTAAGACAGTATGCATATGATCAAACCTTTGAAGGTGGTTTCACGAGAAAAAGGGACTTACAAGAGTCTGATTTTTCACTTTCAAGATGAAATCCCCTAGGATAGCATCCTATTAATGTAATTACACAGATCCAGGCATGGAAGGACGCCCCGGGTTGATTAGAGATGATAGTGGGAGAGCTGGCAAGCACAAGCACAGATCTCTGAACCGACAAAATCAGAACTGAACAGCATAAATGTTAAGCTAGACTAAGTCTTGCTGAAGAATGCAACCTCTTCAAAGAGAATCGTAAAAAGTAAAGAGAAGTGAATGTGCCAGTGCAAAATGGCATCTGGTTAGCGGTCCCCATATCAATATCTCAACACAGGCCATTGCAATACCTACAAAGGCTCAAGGGAGACATGAGAACTCAAAGGAAGTCTGGGAACTGAGACAGAGACAAACAAACCAGGACCGTAATCTGTACGAAATCCCAACAATGACAAGCCAAGGGAGGTCCCGTGACTCAGGAGCCACACTCAGTTATAAATGAGTCAGGTGCCCCTATCCTGGGAGACTCCCTTCCTTCTGCTTATGCCTTCGTACCATCCAAGTATCTCCAGTTCAAAATATATTGGAAAACTTGAAAGTTAAGAAAAGCAATAGGGCTAAAAAGAGGATGAGTCTATGCATAGTGATACAATGCATTTAAGATGGTGTAGTATGAACAAATAAATTGTGGTATATTCACTCAATGAAATTTCAGCAGCTATGAGTATCAATAATGTTCAACCACATGTAGCAAGCAATACGGAGGCAAACGTGGTGTTGAGTGAAAGAAACCGGTACAAAAGAGTATGCGTCGTGTGATTCCATGGACATAAAATAAAATAAAAAACAGGTCAAAGGAATGTGTGTTATTGGATAGCATGGACCTTGGATAGAGCAGGGGTCCTCAAACTTTTTAAATAGGGGGCCAGTTCACTGTCCCTCAGACCGTTGGAGGGCCGGACTATAGTTTAAAAAAAAAACTATGAACCAATTCCTATGCGCACTGCGGGCCCGGGACGCGTCGGCTGCTAAGCAGGACAGGCAGTGGCACCCGGCGGGCCGGATAAATGTCCTCAGCGGACCGCATGTGGCCCGCGGGCCGTAGTTTGCGGACGCCTGGGATAGAGCATATTGCCTGGGAAGGAGCCTGTGGGGTACTTTTGTAATCTGTTTCTTAATCAGGGTACTAGTTACATGGGTAAGTTCAGTTTGTGAAAATTCGTTGAGCTAGACATTCATGTTATGTGCACTTGTCTTTATTTACATGCTAATTTAACAAGAAGTTTTTAAAAGTAGTACAACTGTAGCAACATTTAATAAAAGATCATATCTTTGCAATCAATTCCCTGAAACAAGGCATGACATGCATTCATTTGTAAGAATTAACAATGACTATAATTGGCTAAAACTCTGTCATAAGAAGAGGTTACATTTTTTTATTGTAGCAATTTAGCAGTCATGGACTTTTTATTATATTAAACTCAGTATAGTATTCCGTGAATATCACGGTGTTACCAATTATCTCCATGAAATAGTAAATGAAATCTTCAGTTACTGCATTCTAATATTTTGTGACTAGTCATGTGGGGAAAATTGCATTTTTCTACAAAAATTTTTTTAATTATTTTTATTTAATTTATTGGGATGACGTTGGTTAATAAAATTATATAGATTTCAGGTGTGCCATCCTATAATACATCATAGTATTGTCTGTTCACCACCCAACATCAAGTCTCCTTACATCATCATTTATCCCCCTTTACCCTCTTCTACCTCCCTCCCTCCCACCCCCTTTCCCTCTGGTAATCACCATACTGTTGTCTGTGTCTATGAGTTTTGTGTATGTGGATGGATTTTTTTTTTTTTTTTTTTTTGCTTAATCCCTTCACCTTTTTCACCCAGCCATCCTTCCCCTCTCCCCTCTGAACAGCTGTCAAGACTATTCTCTATCTATAAGTCTGTCTCTATTTTGTTTGTTGGTTTATTTTTGTTCATTGGATTCCACACATAAGTGAAATCATATGGTATTTGTCTTTCTCTGACTGACTTATTTCACTTGCATGATATTCTCCAGGTCCGTCCATGCTGTCACAAAAGATAACATTTTATTTTTAAATATATTTTTATTGATTTCAGAGAGGAAGGGAAAGGGAAAGAGAGAGAGAAACATCAGTGATGAGAGAGAATCATTGATTGGCTGCCTCGGCCCACACTGGGGATCGAGCCCGCAACCCGGGCATGCGCTCTTGACCAGAATCAAAACAGGGACCCTTCAGTCCGCAGGCCTACACTCTATCCACTGAGTCAAACCAGCTAGGGCAAAAAGGTAACATTTTAAAGTGTTGAAAATTTTTTCCCTCACTATGTATCTCCTTAGCACAATGTTTGGCATAAGGTATGCACGCAGCCCATGTTTACTAGTAATGAATTTAGTGATTGTAAAATTCACTTTATTTGTTTAAAGATATTGTAAATGAGCTTTAAACAGGGAGTTTTAATGTGAGATCCATGGACCACCACTAGGTCTAAACTTGGATGGGAAAAATGACATCTGGATTTCCGTTAACTTCTAAGTGAATCTGAACATTTCCTTTTTCACTTTGTCATTAGTAGAAATTAACATTACAATTGTTATCTTGATATTTTTTCTATGCTTATCATAACATTATCAGGTTGACATTGTAAGAGACCTACCACAGGAACAAACTACTTAGTGCACTAATAAAAGAAGCTCCTATTTTACTACATCACAATTTTTTAGATATTATCTTAACAGTATTTCAACATAATTGTTTCCTTTTTAACCTTGTATATTATATTTTAAAATTGTAAAAGATAATTTTGTGAGTCTATAAATTTTATAATTACTCAGGGAACCTGACCTTTTTTTTTTTTCCCCGATATTTCATCTCACCCAAAACGGAAAAGAGGGGTTGTCTTCCCTAATGTCGCTAACACACCCTCAGTACACTAATTCACTCCCTAAATCCAGCCACATCAAACCCCAAAACAGAAGGTTCTCTCTCATTCTGCTGTTCCTTGGCTCACAGTCTCCTGTGACTGGCAGCCTCCACCCTTCTCCCCCACTGCCAAGTTTTCTCTGTGAGCTGTTTCTTGTTCATCGAAGTCCAACTAAAACTGTACTGCCAGGTACTGGTTTTGGCTCCAGGCCCACACTTCCCCATCTATTTTCTTTCCCAAAAAGGTGACTGCATGTCCCGACACCTATGAGTGACGGAGACCTGTGACTTCCAGTTGTACTCAGCCACTGGAGAGCCCTGGCAAGAATCCGGAGGTGGGAAGAGATTGACCATTTCTTCCCCCTGCTCACTCTGAGCGCAGGGGAGGTGCATACCCACTAGTGCCATAGTTTTTATTCCCTGGCCACATTTTGGAAATGGTCCTTTGTTCAATGACCTTAAGTTATCCTATTTGGCGCATGCCACCCATTTCCTGCTGGTATCTGGACTGTTCAGTCATTAAATTAAGTCTTTACATTCTCCCATCCAAAAGCAGTCATAGGCCTCTGACTCTGTCAATAACACTTATTGTTGATATTTTTATTGTTTGGGTGGTTGTTTTGGGTTGTTTTTTTTTCCATGTCTCTGTTTCCATTAGCTCCTTAAGAGCCAGGGCAATAATTGTATAAGATCTGAAGTCCCAGTACCTGGCAAAGATCTCATATATAAAAGGTGTTTAATAAAAGTTTATTGAATAAATGCACAAACAAATGGTAAAAGTTATAAGGGTAAGTCTCAGCATAAATAAATGCTTTTATCAGTTAAAGTAGTCTTTATCATCTCATTATTGCTGCCAGTAAATACCTTAAGCTTTAAACTTCATTTAGGGATTGGAATAGAATTTTATAGGCTTTATCATTTCTGTGTAACAATATATTTTCATAACAGTTTTATAACACAACATATATTACTACCAAACAAAACAACACAATTGTGCTCTTGTATCAAATGCCATTTAGTTTTCATCTTTGTAATTTCCTCCACAAGAATCTCAGAGTTCAGAGGGTACTAGATAACATAAGGAATTATTTCATTCTGACTCAAAATTAAATATTTTAATAGATTGCTAAAAGCAAATCCCTATTTGTGTTTTCTTACTATTTTTCTCTTCAAAATATTTATTATGGATTTTAAATGGCAAATCTCATTCCCAGAAAGTGATTATATCAATTTAATTAGATGGTCACCTCAGGGTCGACTCTTTCATATTTAAGAAGTTTGGAATAAAAGAGATTCTGAAAACAGAAAAGCATTGCAACTAGGCACCTGGAAAACGAGACTCAACTCTGATGACTGAGAAGCAAACTCTAAAATACATAATTTCATAAAAGATGTCCATAATTATTTTTTATTTAATTTCAGAACTTTTGCTTAGAAATCACGCATTAAAGAAACTATTGAAACCCCCTTTGTAGCCTGCGCTGATTTATTCCCCTCTCTTGCTCTCCCAAGTAGGATAGCTTTCCCAGACATCCTTTTGTATTTTTAATACATACGAAAGTATTCATAAACAACAGATAGTACTACTTTGTGAATTGAGTGATTGATTGATTGATTGATTGCTTTCAGAGAGGAAGGGAGAGGGAGAGAAAGATAAACATCAATGATGAGAGAATCATTGATCAGCTGCCTCCTGCATGCCCCCTGACTGGGAATCAAACCATGACCTCCTGGCTCATGGGTCAACGCTCAACCACTGAGCCACACCAGCTGGGCTGTATATCTTTTTTTAAATTATAAAACTGTATCATATCATGATATTGTTCTGTTGCTTAGATTTTTCACTCAAATTGCGCTTCTGAGATTTATCGAAGTGTATCAATCTGGATAAAGCTCTTTTTATTTAACTTTTTTTTTAATCCTCACCCAAGGACATGCTTAGAGAGAGGAAGAGAGAGAGAGAGAGAGAGAGAGAGAGAGAGAGAGAGAGAGAGAAATCCGAAACCCAGGCATCTACCCTGACCAGAAATCGAACCGTGACCTCCTGGTTCATAGGTTGATGCTCAACCACTGAGCCACGCTGGCCGGGCTAATGTATCCATTTTTATAAATTCTATTACACTGTGACATTATTCGGAGGTTTGTGTGGACATGGAGAAGTTATGAATTGTCCAAAGTCAAATGTCTGTTCCACTAGGAAGTTGTGGAGCAGACATTTGAATTGAAACCTGCGGACTTCAGAGCCTGTGCATTTTTTATTACACAATCCTGCTCAGAAGATTGTTTTCAGCATAAATTGTATGCAAGAAAATTATCAGCAGCTGTGGAGAAGGAAACAAAATTAAAACAAGCAATCTTCTAAATTACGCAGACAAGAACATATATATTCATACTGATTTTCAAACATGGAAATGACAGACATATTTAAGAAACAGTCCTGGCCACAGAAAATATGAGGTAAATAAAAATTCAAAACAAGAAAGGCTGCATATCACCAGAGAAATGTCCCATAATTGCCACTTGGACACAACTTCCATTTTAGTAGGTTAAGTGAATGCAAGGGATCCATCTTACTTTGAGAGAAGCAGGTGCTGCCTTTGCTCATGAAATTCTCCTTGCAGAATTAATTGAAATTGGCTTGGCTATGAGTGCTCTCAGTTGATTTGGGAACTGGCTCAAGAGTCACGAACAAGAAATAATCATAAACCTCTGAGTACTTAGTTTGCTAGTGGGGTGGCACAGGGCTTGATGGATTGAGTTTCATTTAGCATCTTCATTAATGACCTGAAGGAGGGGGCAAATAGCTTGTTAATGAAACTCACAAATGGTAACAAATGAGAAGCCATTGCAAACCCTGATAAAGACTGCTAAATTTTCCAAAGAAACCCAAAGAGGTGAGATCTCTAGACAAAAGTGAACAACCTAAATGCAACGTGGAAATTCGAGAGTTGAGAGCAGGATTGTGGGGTGGGGGGAGGTTGTACTGAGAAGAAAGGTAATGGAGAAAAATATTCATTTTTATGCTGTCATCTACTAAGAAGCTTCAACAGCATTATTTCTAAAAGGAACCCAGGAGTTAAAATGAAAAGTCACCCATTGACGGACACACAGGCTATTTCCATATCTTGGCTACTGTGAATAATGCTGCAATCAACGTGAGCGTGCAGACATTTCTTTGAGATCCTGTTTTCGGTTCCTTTGAGTGCACACCCAGAAATGGGATTGCAGGACCATAAGGTAGTTTTATTTTTAAATTTTGAGGTACCTTCGCACTGTTTGCCACAATTGACTGCACCAATTCACATTCCCACCAACAGCGCACAAGGGTTCCCTTTTCTCTGAATCCTCGCCAACATTTATGTCTCATCTTCTTTCTTTTTTTTCTTTTTTCTTTTTTTTTTTTTTTTAGAATAAACACCTTTATTACATGAGCCAAGACAGGAGGGAAGAGGATTTATTTGCCTTTCCGGGCCCTGATTTTCCTCAAACAGAACTCCAGCTCCTTGCCCTCGAGCACATGGCCATCAGCTCGGCCACACTGGCCTGGTCTGGAGCGATGCGTGCAAGAAGCTTGCCCTTCTGGAACTGCTCCTCGAGAAGACTGCTGATTGGGGCATTCTTTTTCCTTTCATCGTATTTCTTCTGAATTTTCTTTGATCGTTTTTTGTTCAAAATCTCTTCCTCCTCAGGAGTCCGCTCGGCCCCCTCCTTGCGGCCCAGGGGCAGTGCGCAGTGGGACTCGTACCACTGTCGGTACAGGGTGCTGTCAACGAGCACGATGCAGTTCTTACGAGGGTCTTGGTGCGGGCCAGTTCGTTGTTGGACGCATTGTAGACAACATCAATGATCCTTGTGTTGCGCGTACAACGCTCCGAGCCCCAGGAGAAGGTGCCCACGTCCAGCCCCAAGGCTCGGAACTTCTTGCTGCCTCCCGCACTCGGACTGTGTGTGTGCGGCGGGGTCCAATCTCAGGGTTGGCAGCAGGGCGTCCCAGCTCACATTGTCGCTTCTTGTGACAGGGCTTCCTCTTGCCCCCGGCCTTGCGGCGCTTGTGCCAGTTGTCCCGAGAGACACCCGTGCTCGGCGCCGGCTGGAAAGAGCTCCCATCTTCTTGATGACAGCCTTTCTTACAAGTATGAGGTGATATTTTATTTGTATTTCCCTGATGTTGAGCACCTTTTCCTGTACCTGCTTATCCTTCGTATGTCTTCTCTAGAAAAATGTCAATACAGTTCCTCTGCCCGTTTTTTAATCAGGTGGTTTATATTGTTGTCATGGATAGATAAAGAAGATACATATGTGATATTATTATATAGATGGTATTATTCAGCAATGAGGAAGGACATCTGCCATTTGCAACAACATGGATGGAGCTTGAGTACATACTGCTAAGTGAAGTAAGTCAGAGAAAGACAAATATGTATGATATCACATATATGTAATCAAAAAAGGCTGAACTCATTGAAACGGAGACTAGACTGGTGGTTACCAGGAACTGGGGGGAGGAGGGAGAAGAGAGGGGAGGAGAGGTGTTGGTCAAAGAGTATAAACTTCCAGCTATAAAATGAATTAAATCCTGAGATCTAATGCACAATATAGTGATATAGTTAATCATACTGTTTCATATACTTGAAAGTTGCTACAACAGATCTTAAATGTTCTAACCACAAAAAGGAAATGGTAATTATGTAATATGATGAGGTGGTATCATTTCTGCAATATATTAAGTATATCCAAACAACACCTCGTCCACCTTACACTTATTCAATGTTATATGTCAACTATATCTCAATACAGGTAGGGGGAATAAAGGGAAAGTAAATTAAAGCTCAGCTTATAATGTAAAATGGTTGCCAAGAGGAACTCTGGCTTATTGCTGGATGGTAGAGCAGAAAGAACACTGGATTTGGAGTCAGTAAGACAGAACTGAGGTTTAAATACAGGTCTTCCATCGGATCCCATTTTTTCACCTATAAAATGCAAATGAGGATGACCACCTCACAGGGCTGCTGCGGGTGAAATAAGAGCATATGCAAAAGGCAACAGGCACAATGCCTGGCATGACCAGATGGTCCAGCAAACCTTGGCTGCACATGACAGGAAGCCTTGAGATGGGCTGCTGGACCAGAACTGAGCACGGTAGCTCCTGGAAGTGGGAGTTGAACGGAAGAAAGCCCCAAGGAAAGTAAGAGGGAGCCCAGCCGGCGCGGCTCAGTGGTTGAGCATTGAACTTGTGAGCAGGAGGTCACGGTTCGATTCCTGGTCGAGGCACATGCCCAGGTTTCCAGATCGATCCCCAGTAGGGGGCAGGCAGGAAGCAGCCAATCAAAGATTCTCTCTCACCATTGATGTTTCTCTCTCTCTCTCCCCCCCTCTCCTTTTCTCTCTGAAATCAATAAAAATATATTCATTTTTTTAAAAAGAAAAAGAAAAGTAAGAGGGAAAAAGGGGGCAAAACCAAGAGAAAGACACAAGAATGTAATCCAGTTCCCCAACTCCAGAAACTCTGCTGAAGTGTGCAAGGATGCAAGCGGAGAGTGAATATTTAACATGAGCAGGGAGATGTAAGAGTAATGGGGTGAAATTAAGAAAAGGAAAGCTTACACTTTAGATCAGGAAAAAAAAATGTTCCTTGACACTTCTATTAGATATTAGCAGAATATTCATACAAGGAGAATAGTAAGTGGATCACTTTTAAAGTGTTTTAAATTAACTGGATAATGGTTTTCAAAGTTTATCAGTAGGAAAAAAATCCCTCCTGACTTCTTTTTCACTCCAAAGCCTTTGAGGCAAAAGGAGGAATGGGGGACATCTGTAATAGTGTCAACAATAAAAAATAAAAATTAGAAGAAGAAAATAAAAGGGAAAGGCTGTCGCTTGATCCCCGGCCGCAGGCATTGGAGGAGAGAGTGAAGCCAGGCCATGTGCCACTGCACCTGACGGCCCTCTGACCTTCCTGCAGGAAGCACTGGAGGGAGCGGGAACCTGGGTGGCAGAAAGGAAAGAACCGTGTCCGACAGTGTCCTGGGTTTTGCTCCCCTAAAAACTAGCTGCACACAAAAATGGGCTAGTGATTTCTAATCTTCCAGAGAGAGAGGTGGGTACTGGAGGTTAGACAACAAAAGGTACAGGATTTCCAGGGTAACAGGTAAGAGACTACAAATGTCCCAGCAACATCAGGGTCAGCGCAAAGTGGGGAGGTGAGGGAGGAGAAGGGACGCCACCACCTCGTGGAGCTTAAGGGGTGTATCAGTAACTACCACAGAGCAGAGATCTGGAGGCAGAAGGCATAAAGGGGCAAAAACAGCCAGACCACGTCCAGAAAATTACCCCTTAAAGTAGGGCTGGGAAAGGATACAGAGTAGGTCTAGAGATTCCAGTGACTCATACCAAACATCCATAAGCTGGTAGGTATCCCTAAAGGACATCGGAGTATCTGCAGTGTTGCTTTCTTTCCATGTCATCTGCATGAATCCTGCTGGGACAAATTTCTTTTCTTTGTCACTAGGAACAGAGAGGATAAAAGGTGACGATGATGATGATGATGATGATGATGATGATGATGATGATGGAGGAGAAAGAGATATGAAGAAGGAAGAGGGGAAAGAGAGAGAAATAATACAATACAAGTACTACTGAAGGTTAAGAAAATGTGCATTCAAGAGCTATTTGTTGAACACCTGCTAAGTGACAGGAAGGAGAGGGGACATGGCTTTCAGGCCTTAAGAGCTTCCTTTGTACTGGAGAAATCAGATCTGCGAATCAGTGTTCACAGTGCAGCCTTAGCTGCTACACGGATAAGTAAATTTAATTCAACTAACTTTGATGGCTATTTTATTAGTAGTAATAAATATTATGGGTATTATTATTAAGCTTTACTATGTATCAGGCAATTTGTTAAACTGCTTATATCAGACCTACCTCATATGCTCATAAGAGGACTAAATTCAATCATCTACTATCTTCACTTTATAGAAGAGAAAGTTGATGTTTACAAGTTTAAGTCCCTCATTTAGAGTCTCCCAGCGAGTTAGAGTGGGGAGGTAATTAAAACCCAAGCATGCCAATGCCAGAGACACGCCCCTAATCACCACAATGGCTTCCCTTTGAAAGATGCCTACACTCCGTACCCTGTCGAAGTCCTAGGGAGTTTTCTTGACCCATCAATGTATCATGTCCCCTGTTATCCTTCTCAATATCTATCACTCACTTTACTAATTACATCCAGTATTTCATTAGATCAGTATTTCACTGATTAGTTGCATATTGTTTACTAGATGATGACAGGGCGGAATGGAGTTTCCTTTCCTTGACATCCATTATGACAATGATTACTCCCCAGGGAGTGATGTGGGGAAAGGAGTGAGCCGCACTGCAGCACATGTGCCCACCTGTGGCCTTTAGTAAGGAGGATGGCCCTACACCAGCTTATTCCATCTGGCGGAGCCATTACCTGCTGCAGTTCACACATGACTGGCAGTGATTTGCATGCAAATCGAAGCCTACATGCTTTCTTGGAGCTAAGAGCTGTATTTCCACATTTCACAGTGGAATCAGTCAGGGGACAGGTGCCGCGATTTTGTGACCGTGCCAGCAAAAACCCTTCTAAATACCAAGCTCTATGTTTCACAGCAAGACTGTTTATTGAACCGGTTCATGGAAGCTCCAAAGACTCCTCTGCTGAAATACTGCCAGCTCCAAGCTCTGATTTTGACATTGATGTTGTCAGTTGAGATTAAGCATTGGTCTTAATGAAGGCTGGCAGACATCTTCTGAGGTATGATCACCCATGTTCCTGTGGCTAAACAGCAAAGCTCTGGACAGCAGTGAAACTAAGGTCTTGGGAGGGACCAGTTGCCTTTTTTTTTTCTTGCCCCCCTTCATTGGTTCCCCAGTTCTTATAAGATAAAGGTCAAGTTCCTTGACTAACCTTCATGGGTTTACATAATCTGAGCCATATTGATCATCTCCCCCTCTTGCTCCCTTATACTCCAACAATCCAAAAGCACTTCTATTTCCCCTTACACATGATGCAATTTTTAAAAAGCGTGGAGGGGGTCAATGGGGGGCGAGGACATATGTAATTTGGAAAGAAGAAAGCTTTCCTTCCTTTGCACATGCTGTTCCCACTACCTGGAATGACTTCCTTCACTGTGCTGAAGGGTAAATTTTAAAACCTTGATGAATCCTTCAAAACCCCATCCAAGTTATTCTGAAAGATCTCCCCTGGTTGTTCCAAATAAAGGTAACCTCTCTGGTTCCAAAACCTCATCTATAACTTTACTCTTATAGCATGAAACAAGACATACAAAAAAAAATTTTTTTTGAAAAGACATACAGGCATCCTATATAATAAAACCCTAATATGCAAATTGACCAAACGGCAGACCAACCAGTCGCTATGACACACACTGACCATCAGTGGGCAGATGCTCAACACAAGAGCTGCCCCCACAGCGGGAGCGCCACTCAGCCAGAAGCCGGGTTCACAGCTGGCGAGCACAGCGGCGGTAGTGGGAACCTCTCCTGCCTCTGCAGCAGCACAAAGGATCCATGGGGAGCGGGCCTAAGCTGGCAATTGGACATCCCCCAAGGGGTCCCGGACTGCAAGAGGGCACAGGCCAGGCTGAGGGACCGCCCCCCCAAAGTGCATGAATGTCGTGCACCAGGCCTCTTGTACTAACATAATAGTCTTGCCACTTGACACTGAATATCCATAACCTGCTCATCCTTCTATACCAAGATCTCAGCACAATGCTTGGCATACAGTAAGTGCTCCAGCCTTATTTGTCTAATTTAACTGAACTCTTCTACCTAAGTATTTGGTATGGGAGGTATTCATTTAAAACAAATCACAACATATGTTAGTAATTCAGGAATTAGTGCTAAATTTTTATAATGTTTACTTCTGCTCATAAAAATGCACATGATTATTATAAAACTTTACCTCCCCCAAAAGAAAACACAAAAGAAGAAAAGCATCATAAAGAATGCAAAAAAATTCCTTAATCTCACTAACCAAAAATAAAAGAACCACTTTCAACATATCTATATCTTTACATGTATAGATATATTCATATACATATAAGAAGTAGAGCTTTGATTAATATGTCTTTTTCTCTTTTTAAAAAAATTACTTTGAATAGTAGGAATGATTTATCCTTTGTAGACAAAGATGATACAATGGAGAAATAAGTATTCCCCTTGATAGAACAAGAGAGTGAGGCTTGCTGGAATCCATTTAGCACAATCAGTTGGTCTATTATCTCCCGATTATGAAAGTGGAGAAATGAGATATTTAATCAGGACATAGTTTAGAAAGTTGTAACATATTTGCGTATTTCCCTAAGGCCTGTAATGAAAAGCTCTTAATATTTCATTTTCATTATTACCAGAAGAGAAGGACTACAATAAAAACTCTCCTTGTGGTCTCGGTCCCAGAACAAAGAAGAATTTAAGCACCTCTGGGTCATTCAAGCATTGACCCCCACACTCAGACTAAGTAGAGAGCAACTCAAGATCAGGGCTCTAGGTCCACTTCCCAATCCATTTCCATTCTGTCTTTGCCCACACTCTCTGCCCCCAGCTCACAGAAGGACATCTTATATTTAGAAACTTTTTTGAAGGTCAAAGAAAATAATCATTTCTATATGCAGGATAAAGTGAGCGCCTTCCACTGAATCCCAAATCCTTCCACAGGTTCAGGACCAAGGGTTATATTATCCTTGCCATGTGAAAACTGGCCACCCCTGAAGGGAAGGGGGCATGGGAGTAAACTGAGGCATGTCCATGGTAAGTTAAAGAGATTGGAGTAAGCTATCTTTAAGATTCTTTTCAAGCTAAAAAGTTACCTGATTTAGCCATAGCCAGTGTGGCTCAGTTGGTTGGAGCATCATCCCAAAAAGGTTGTGGGTTTGATTCCCAGTCAGGGCATATACCCAATTATGAGTTCCATCCCCACTAGAGGCATGTACAGGAGGCAACCAATCAATGTTTCTCTCTCGCATCAATGTTTCTCTCTCTCTCTCTCTCTCTCTCTCTCTCTCTCTCTCTTTCTCTTCCCTTCCTCTCTCTAAAAAAAAATCAGGAGAAACCAAGATGGTGGCATAGGTAAACACCTAAACTGCTGCCTCGCACAACAATTTCAAAACTACAACTGAAAGACAAAACGGACATCATCCAGAACCACAGGAAGGCTGGCTAAATGGAAATTCTACAACTAGAAGGAAAGAGAAAAGCACACTAAGACTCACAGGAGCTGCAAAAGGCAGAGGTACGGAGGCACACGTGCAGAGAGGGCTGGCAACTGAGTACACGGCTGGCTTTCTCAATCGGGAGGGAGACAAAAGCTTCTGACTGCTCTGAACTCCAGTTCCGAGCGAGACTCTGGGGACCCAGACTCATTCAGGGAGAAACTGGACTGTCTGACAGCGGGTGAAACTGGAGGGTGGCTTTCTCTCAGAGGTGCTTGCAGCGATTACCACGGGACACTGAGACACAGGGGCCTATTAGGGCAGGGCTGATGGGAAACCAATGCTGTCTGCTCCGCCCTGAGACTCCACCCCATCCAAGCTGAGCACAGAGGCTTTTGCAAGTCTTGTCTCACAAGGGTGTCTCCAGCACAGAAGTTCTCCCAGCGTAGACACAGCTGATCCTCACAGCCAATTGGCCTGGAGGTCAATTCCCCCCAGGGACATCAACAACAATCAAGGCTTAACTACAACAAGACTGTGCACATAGCCCACAAAGGGGTGCACCAAGAGTGTCCACCTCAGGTAACTGGGGAGGCTGAGCCACTGGGCCCTAGAAAACACCTAGCACACAAGGCCACTCTATCAACTCAGGGAAGCAGCCAAAATGCGGAGACAAAGAAACAGATCACAAATGAAAGAAATGGAGGAAAGCAAACGACTGGATATAGAGTTCAAAACCACGGTTATAAGGTTTTTCAAGAATTTTCTAGAAAAGGCTGATAAATTTAGCGAGACCCTCAAGGATATGAAAAAGGACCAACTAGAAATTAAGCATACACTGACTGAAATAAAAAATATTATACAGAGATCTAACAGCAGACTAGAGGATCACAAGAATCAAGTCAAAGATTTGAAATACAAAGAAGCAAAAAACACCCAACCGGAAAAGCAAAAAGAAAAAAGAATCCAAAAATATGAAGATAGTGTAAGGAGCCTCTGAGACAACTTCAAGCATACTAACATCCGAATTATGGGGGTGCCAGAAGAAGAGAGAGAGCAAGATACTGAAAACCTATTGGAAGAAATAATGACCGAAAACTTCCCTCACCTGGTGAAAGAAATAGACTTACAAGTCCAGGAAGTGCAGAGAACCCCAAACAAAAGGAATCCAAAGAGCCAAAACCGGTTTGGCTCAGTGGATAGAGCGTCAGCCTGCGGACTGAAAGGTCCCGGGTTCGATTCCGGTCAAGGGCATGTAACTTGGTTGCGGGCACATCCCCAGTAGGAGGTGTGCAGGAGGCAGCTGATCGATGTTTCTCTCTCATCGATGTTTCTAACTCTCTATCCCTCTTCCTTCCTCTCTGTAAAAAATCAATAAAATATATATTTTTTAAAAAAAGTGTCTTTAAAAAAAAAAAAAAAGGAATCCAAAGAGGACCACACCAAGACACATCATAATTAAAATGCCAAGAGCAAAAGACAAGGAGAGAATATTAAAAGCAGCAAGAGAAAAACAGTTAATTAACTACAAGGGAGCACCCATATGATTGTCAGCTGATTTCTCAACAGAAACTATGCAGGCCAGATGGGAGTGGCAAGAAATTTTCAAAGTGATGAATAGCAAGAACCTACAACCAAGATTACTCTACCCAGCAAAGTTATCATTCAGAATGGAAGGTCAGATAAAGAGCTTCACAGATAAGAAAAAGCTAAAGGAGTTCATCACCACCAAACCAGTATTATATGAAATGCTGAAAGGTATTCTTTAAGAAGAGGAAGAAGAAGAAAAAGGTAAAGATAAAAATTATGAACAACAAATACATATCTATCCACAAGTGAATCTAAAAATCAAGTGAATAAAAAATCTGATGAACAGAATAAACTGGTGAAAATAATAGAATCAGGGGCATAGAAAGGGAGTGGACTGACAATTCTCAGGGGGAAAGGGGTGTGGGGGGTGTGGGAAGAGACTGGACAAGGACAGTGGGGGGGGGGTCAGGGCAGAGGGGGGAGAATCGGGTGGAGGGGAGCTATGGAGGGGAAAAAGAGGAACAACTGTAATAATCTGAACAATAAAGATTATTAAAAATAAAAATAAAAATCTCAAAAAAAATAAAATAAATCAATAAAGACATATCCTTGGTGAGGATTTTTTAAAGTTATTTAATTAATGCCAATCAAAAATATTATCCACTGGACCAGAGATGCAATCATTGAGCCAGAGAATATTTTTATCAAACACCAAAAAGCTGATTGTGATTCGATTACCATCTTGGCTGCCAAATCCTCATAGTTTATGAAAAGCTCGATTTACATTTAGATCTAGAGTCTAGCTAACTGTGTTCTGTTCCTAAACAGATCAAGACTCATCGCTGAGGGTGATGAATCATTGCAGAATACACTGACAAATGATTCCTCTCTGGACAAAGACACAGATTTGGCCCTCTTTCCCATATTTCTCAATGTGCTGCTCTCATATTCTGGTCTAGGGCTGATCATGCCATATAAAGAAGCTTCCACTTGTATGGCAAGGGACGGAGGGGTGAAACTCCTAGGGATGTGTGGTCTAATCAGACAGTGCTGCCTGCTTCCCATATCCAGCGTGATCTTTGGTGGCGTGTCTGATAAGAACAAGTGACAAAAGGTAGATGGCATGACCACTGTGGTGGAAAATGAGAACTAAAGCACAACCAGGTCCCAGCAGCCCCTCATATGGTGGTCCTGAATAGCTAAATTTCAGCCATTCCTAAACACTGGTGGAAGGAAATGGATTCTAGCCCAACTGGTGTGGCTCAGTGGTTGAGCAATGACCTATATGGAACTACATTACTTAAAGTCATAAAACTAAATCTAAGTTGCATTATCTAAAATAGCCAGTTTAATGAAAATTATTATTAAGAATCCAGAAATAGCCGAAACCGGTTTGGCTCAGTGGATAGAGCGTCGGCCTGCGGACTGAAGGGTCCCGGGTTCGATTCCGGTCAAGGGCACATACATTGGTTGCGGGCACATCCCCAGTGGGAGATGTGCAGGAGGCAGCTGATCGATGTTTCTCTCTCATCGATGTTTCTAGCTCTCTATCCCTCTCCCTTCCTCTCTGTAAAATATCAATAAAATATATTTTAAAAAAAAAAGAATCCAGAAATACTTCTTATGGCCATTCCCACTCATGTATTACAAATGTTGAAATAACCCCCTGCCATCATTCTTTGTCTATCAGGTGAACTCTTGGTTATACTTCAAGACCCAAATCTAAAAGTACCTATTTGATAACATTTTCCTAAATGTTCCCAAAGAAGGTGACTCAATCACTCCTATGTATTTAGGGTGTTTTGTGCTACTTTCATAATCACATGGGTTCAAACCTCAGCTTTGCCATTTGTTTGGGGATAATGTTAATTGTACAGCTTTCCACCTAAAAAAGCAGAGAGAAAACTAGAATTTACCTCCTAGAGTTATTACATTAAATAATCACGAATGAGTGTTTGCCTGGGTCCCCAGCACATGGAAATAACAGCTCTTAGTTATAGAGGGTTTGCTCTGATATCATGCACCATTTCCCCCCATTAAATTAGGAGCTCCAGCAAGGAACAGACTGTGGAATCTCAGAGGGAAGGCGGGAATGGGTGGGTGGGTGGGTGGGAAGAGATCAACCAAAGAACTTGTATGCATATATGCATGACCCATAGACACAGACAATAGGGTGGTGAAGGCCTGAGGCGGGGGACAGGGGTGTGCTGGAAGGGGTCAGTGCGAGCGGGCAGGGGTATATGTAATACTTTCAACAACAACAAAAAAGATTTCATTTAAAAAATAAAATAAAGAAAAGGAAAAATATTAGGAGCTCCTCCATGAATGAGACCATCTTCGTCACCTACAAATTCCCTCCTAGCAGTGGTTCGGCCTCTAGAGGGCGCTCCATATATACATTTTTGTTGACGGCTTGAATGAGTGACTGGGTGGAAGCAGGGAATCTGATGATCAGTGTCCACGGCCACAGATAAATTACAGCCCTTACTCTTGGCAGATTCCAGGTGATGAACTGTTGGGGCTGGTTCACAGAGCCACAGGTGAGCCTGCTGAGCCACTGCTGCACGTGGACTGCATCTCAGTCTGCTCCTCATCCTTATCCCTGGCTTAATCATCTCTGCTGGCTTCTTTCCAGCTTCTCGCTTCTCGGGGAGTGGAACGTTTCTGCTGCTGAAAGAACGGCTGCCTGTGATCCATCCTTTCCATTTGGGCGGTCTCCTATTATTGTCGATCCCCCCCCCTCGCTCTAACAAGTGGCTCCCGCTTCATCACAAAGCGTTCTGTGCTTCCATCCCCCTTGATCCCTGTGCAGGGTAGAACAGAGCAGAGTCCCTCCCTGCCCACATTGTGCCGACGCTGAAAGAGACACAATCGTCAGGCAGGAAGGAGCGATGGCTTTTGAATCAGAACAAATGCATCCCGGCTCAATTCTATGCTTCATTTAATTAAGAATCAATTGGCTCTGGCCACCAGGACTGAGTTCCTCTTTTTGGTACGAAACCAGAACTGTATCTATCTACCTCTCCCACACAGGTACCTCTCTCTCTCTATTTATGTGAGGAGTGCAGACAGAAAAGGAATAATTGAGTGGTGCTTGAAACAAAAACAGCATCCTGCAGGAAGAGAACCAGAGTGAGCAAAAGTACATATAAGCAAAGATGATATGGTAAGGAACTCATTCCAACCCTGAAAACATGGTGAGCACCTAATATTGCCAGGAAGTGTGCTAAGATTTGGGAAGTCACCTTTGAAAAAGACTAACTGGCCCGGATGGCGTGGCTCAGGGGTTGAGCATCAGCTATGTACCTGGAGGTCAACATTTGATACCTGGTCAGGGCACACGCCCGGGTTGTGGGCTCGATCCCAGTAGGGAGCATGCAAAAGGCAGCCAGTCAATGATTCTCTCTCATCATTGATGTTTCTCTCTCTCCCTCTCCCTTCCTCTCTGAAATCAATAAAAACGGGGTTTTTTTTAGAAAAAGAAAAAGACTGATTGCTTACATGTAAGGACTTTTGGTAAATAACTTCATACGATGATTATTTGGAGTAACCAATATTTTTTTTAGCTTTGGAAGGGAAAGAGGCAGAGGTAGCGTGAGTCTGGTCTTAAAATATATAATAGTATGTAGAAGGGGCTTCCTCCACGATCCTTGCCATTGTCTACAAAGCTGTGCACTGTCTAGCACCTGCCTGACTTGTCACATTGTAAATGGGAGTTTCACAAGGTGGTACATGAAACCACCTATAACCACAGCGCTCCTAAGAGGCAATAAATGGGTAAGTGCCCACCTTCTACCAATCATCATGCCTCTTCTCCCCCAAACCTAAGACGGATCCATGTGCTTGTGTTTGCCAGCCATAAATAAAGATTAGAAACACACCTCTCCAAATGACCACTGCCTTTATGGGTAGCATGTAAGAATCCGGGAAATCGAGAACAGGATACACAACTTGACGGGATCCTGAATTCGAAGTTGAGGGTTTTTCACACGCCCTCAGGAAGTGTGACTTCGGTTGTCATATCAGGGCTTTCCAGTCACAAAGTGTCATTGACGAGATTTGCAACCTTTCACTTCATCCCTTTAAATTCACACGTGCCATTTGTCACGCTCAGAACCAACTCCGAGTGAGCTCGGTCCCTCTGCTTGGATGTTTGCGCGTTTCTGTATTTCTAGGCCACTTGCTTTCATGGCTTCCTGCCTTTGTCTTCTTCCTTCTGAGTTAACAACCCAATTCCAAAGGTTCTGCTTTGCTTGGGACCCAGATGGTGGTGAACATACATTTACTAGTCATCACCCTTACTTAAAGTTGCTAATTAGTGAAGATTCAATTCAAACTGGGTTAAGCAAAACAGGGAAATCATTACATCATATAACTAAAAAGACTAATAATAGAGGTGATTTTAGACCCACTGATCTCTCTCTGCCCTCTCCCCTCATCCTTCCTCCTCATTCTACCTCTATCTCTCTTTTTTTTAATATATTTGTATTGATTTCAGAGAAGAAAGAAGAGGGAGGGAGAGAGAGAAACATCAATGATGAGAGAGAATCATTGATCGCCTGCCTCCTGCATGCCCCGTCTGGGGATCGAGCCCGTAAACCAGGCATGTGGCCTTGACCGGGAATCGAACCATGATCTCCTGGTTCACAGGTCAATGCTCAACCTCTGAGGCAGGGCATACTTCTGTCTCTCAAAACCTCCCATCTCTCTATCTCTTTCCTTTCCCCACACCTTGGCTCTGCATCCCTGTGTGTGTGTTTCATGCTCAAACAGAATCTCTCCGTGTGGCCTCTAGAAGCTTTAGTTTTTCATCTTTATAACCATTACTAGTAACCCTGCACATGAATCCATGCGCCAGTAGCTCTCCAATAGCTCACTGCCGCCCTCCTATAGCTCTCTGCCCGCTGCCCCGCCCTCCTGTAGCTCCCTCCGCACCCCCTCAAAGCTTGCTGCCCTGCCCGCTCCTGTAGCTCTCTGCCTGCTGCCCCGCCCTCCTGTAGCTCCCTCCGCACCCCCTCAAAGCTTGCTGCACTGCCCCCTCCTGTAGCTCTCTGCCCGCTGCCCCACCCTCCTATAGCTCCCCCTGACCCCCCTGCCACTTGCTGCACTGCCCCCTCCTGTAGCTCTCTGCCCGCTGCCCCGCCCTCCTGTAGCTCCCTCCAACCCCCCTCAAAGCTTGCTGCCCTGCCCGCTCCTGTAGCTCTCTGCTGCCCACTTGTAACTCTCTGCCCCACCCTCCTGCTGATCCGTGATCCGGTCGTTACGCTGTCAGTCGTTAGGCTTCACGGCGTAACAACCATTTGCATATTACATCTTTATTATATAGGATAAGACCGGCACAAAGGAGAACAACTTCCTTCCAAACTCCCCAGTAAACATCCAACTATTAGCTCTGATTGGATTGACTGGAGAATGTGCCCATCCCTGAAGAAAGCACTGCAGTCCAGAGAGCAGATGAACTGATCGGCGGGCTGGTCACTCGCCCACCCGGGGACCTGAGGATGGGTCAGCTCCTGGTCTGAGAGAGGAGAAGGTTTACTTCTACCAGACGCTGTTACAGGTAGAAAAACTAATAAATGCTGAGAAGGGAAAAAGAAAAAGGCAGACATTTCCCCTTAGTTCCCAGTGTGAACGTCGAACCCATAGTTTCAGGGGCAGAGCAAAACATAAATCTCTGAACCACATGTCAGGTGGATAGGGCTTGGCTTGTTTCCTTTTAGCTCATCGTCCTCTTACGTCTCCTGGAGGGAAAACGTGACAGAAACCGAGGGTCAGAGAACAGCTAACAGGGAGATTCTCAATCTTTTGTGAGATCAGTGAAATCAGATGTTAATAGAGGGAAAATGTGACCGATCCAGACTACAATTATTGATGGGACTGTGGGGCTGTTCTAGCAGGAGGCTCTTGCTGTGTTTTCCTTTAGGATGTCACACTGATACCGAGCTGAATTATTCACACAAAGAATGAGGTTATTTCTGAGTCATGGATGCCATAAAGAGAATCCTAACTGGGATTTGAACTTCACACTCTAGCTTGACTTTGGATAGGAGAAAGAAGATATCAGTCCAGCCGGTATAGTTCAGTGGTTGAGTGTTGACCTAAGAAGCAGGAGTTCATGGTTCGATTTCCAGTCAGGGCACATGCCCAGGTTGCGGGCTCCATCCCCAGAGAGGGATGTGCAGGACGCAGCCGATCAATGATTCTCTCTCATCACTGTTGTTTCTGTCTCTCTCTCCCTCTCCCTTCCTCTCGGAAATCAATTAAAAAAAATTTTTTTTTAAAAAGAAGTTATCAACCACCCATTTGAGCCAGAATTCTATCCCTTCGTCTCTCCAATCAAATACAAAGGCCATGGGTATGGAGAAATATTTTGCTACGTTTTAATAGCAGGAAGAAACTTTGTCAGAGCATCTTAGAGTGGGTTTTTTTGTCGTTCTGTTTGCTTTGCTTTGCTTTTCATTTGCTCCTTCCCAATGCCTGCCCCCATCTCAGGGTCACTACATTGTACACCATTTCATCCATGTCACTGCGATTTGGATCTTAGAGCAAGGCTGTCTTATAGAAACAATATGTTTTCTCTTCCCACGGCACCCAGTGGAGTTTCTAATAGCAATAACAACACCATTAACCACATCATTACTATTAACACCAATAACTATAGGACAAAAGTTTAATATGACAAAATAGCCATATTGCTGAGCAATTACAGTGTGTCACATTCTCTGCCAAGTGCATTACCTGTATCCTCACAACTAAGTCTCACATCAAAGTATGGGGTCGGCACTTTTTTGCACCCCCACGTTAAAAAACAACAGATCTGAGACTCAGAAACCAATGCCTCCACTAACAAAACGAAGCTGACGAGTGTCCTCCCCAATACCTCTGGTCCCCTCACACCTAACACCTGTCCTCCGTGCATTTCATCCCCTGCCCTGCTCTCTCCAGCTCTGCCGGTGCTGCTAGCTATTCCTAGTGCTCATTCAGAAAGCTGTTCTCAGGGCGTGATCTTCACAGCCATCTGTGATGTCCTCCTGTTCCTGCCTGCTTAACGTTAACTCATGCTCTTAGAACAAAAGCAACCTCCTCAGAGCTGACTCCCAGATGGGACAATATTGAATGATCCCTCCTCTTTATAAGGTATGTTAGCCATTGATTACCAGCATCGCCTTGCACTAGACTTAAAGTTCTGTTCAGCCCGGCCAGCGTGGCTCAGTGGTTGAGCATCGACCTATGAACCAGGAGGTCACAGTTTGATTCCCAGTCAGGACACATGCCCAGGTTGTGGGCTCAATCTCCAGGGTGGGGCGTGCAGGAGGCAGCCGATCATTGATCTTCTCTCATCATTGATGTTTCTATCTCTCTCTCCCTCGCCCTTCCACTCTGAAATCAATAAAAATATGTATTTTTAAAAGTGCTGTTTGATTTTCACCCAGACTTGGGTCCTTCGTTCTTAGCTCAGTTTCAGCCATCGACTGCATAACTCTAAACAGACAAGTTATGATTCTCTGTCATCATTGATATTTCTGTCTCTCTCCCTCTCCCTTCCTCTCTGAAATCAATATAAATATTTTTAAGTTAATTATTTGGTATTTGTGAGCAGCTTGGAGCAGTTTTTGGCACATAGTAAGTGTTTACATATATATTTGGATATGTAATAAGTAATTGAATACGTAATATTCCATTTCATGTTGAATATATAACTAAATATTGAATACTAGAGGCCCGATACATGAAATTCGTGCACGGAGGGGGTCCCCTCAGCCCAGCCTGCACCCTCTCCAATCCAGGACCCCTCAAGGGATGTCTGACTGCCAGTTTAGGCCCAATCCCGGGGATCGGGCCTAAACCGGCAGTCGAACATCCCTCTCACAATCCAGGACTGCTGGCTCCTAACCCAGGGGTGGGCAAACTTTTTGACTCGAGGGCCACAATGGGTTCTTAAACTGGACTGGAGGGCCAGAACAAAAGCATGGATGGAGTGTTCATGTGAACTAATATAAATTCAAAGTAAAGGAGCGGAGTGGAGAGCAAGAGAACTGGATAGAACAGCCGGATCCAGCCCGCAGGCCGTAGTTTGCCCACGGCTGTCCTAACCTCTCACCTGCCTGCCTGCCTGATTGCCCCTAATGGCCTCTGCCTGCTTGCCTGATAGCCCCTAACAGCCTCTGCCTGCCTGCCTGATCACTCCTAACTGCCCCCCCCCCCCCCCCCCCCGCCGCCGGCCTGGTCACCCCACGCAGCCTGCTGTTCAATCTTTGCATGAGGGTGTCCCGATCAATTTGCATATTACCCTTTTATTAGTAAAGATGTAATTAAATAACAACAGTAATAACACAGTTAAAGAAAAACACTATAAGCAAAACAAAACACATCCACCGAGCACTTATGTCCTGCAGGTTACCAGATAGGGCCTCCTGCTTCTGCTTTCACTCAAAGCCTCATGCTACGCCTTTGATGCATCAGGCCTCTTGACTCTTTATCCTACACAGTTTCAAAAACAGCCCTTTCTCTGACCCCAGAGTCCCCAACTGTCTAAAATCACGACTGCTCAGCCCACCTCTGTGTTTTCAAGACTACCCAAGGGACAGTTTGTAATATCTGCCTTCTCCCCACACCATCCCATGCGAGTGTGGTTGCAAAACTTTACCCTAAAAAACTCCTGCTTCCTCGGCCTGGGAGGGGTCTGTCAGCTGCAGCCCACTTTTCAATCCATCTTATCTGTAATGTTTGCAGGTGGCACGGCCGCCCCCAGAGCCAGCTGTGTTATCGGCAATCAGCAGCACCGCGAGGACAGGGCTTGGGCACAGTGGAGAACGCGGCTAAATACAACCCTTTTCAAATTAAAATCCTGAGTCGGAGGAGAAGCAAGACAGGGTAGGGCAGGTTTTCTTTATTTACACCAATGAATCAAAGATAAAAGGAGGGAAAAGGCATTTGGAAGGAGTCGGGACTACGACAGAACTGTTTTCATCTCCAGAAAGGTTGTCAAGACACAAAAGATGACGCAAAGCCAATGCCTGTCAGACAGACCCAAGGAAGCTTATTTACATGTTTGGGATGAGCAAGGATGTAAAGGATGGTGTAATTGAGAAAAACCTGCCTAGACCTAAAAACATAGTGCTGCGAGGAAAATAAATTTCAAGAAAGTTATTTCCCATTGCTTTACTTAATATATTTCTCTCTTTCCTACTGCCTCTCTCTAGTCCACTTTCATTTTCATTAGAAGAAACACTCCTCAGCATTTACCTTCCTGACTTGCTCACCTGGAGCCTGTAGAAGACAGAGCATCCCCTCAGGCTCCAGGCAGTGCCCAACACACTACACCAACCTCTGGGGCTGGGATGGTGCCTTCCTAAAAGCAACAGTGCAGGGGCTAGTGGATTAGGAAAGATGTGTCAACTGTTCAACTTGATCTCCAGCAAATAAAAAGCATTCAATAGCCCGTCCGGTGTGGCTCAGTGGTTGAGCATTAACCTATGAACCAGGAGGTCACGGTTCGATTCCTGATCAAGGCACATGCCCAGGTTGCAGGCTTGATCCCCAGTGTGGGGTGTGCAGGAGTCAGCTGATCAATGATTCTCTCTCATCATTAATGTTTCTATCTCTCTCTCCCTCTCCCTTCCTCTCTTTCTATAATCAATAAAAACATTTTTTTTTTTGGTTATGTGTAGGGCATAATGTCACAGGAACGTCAGAGCATATTGTCACCCGTGAGAAGTTAGCCCAAGTTACTGTTGGATG
Organism: Plecotus auritus; assembly: GCF_963455305.1. Taxonomy (NCBI): domain Eukaryota; kingdom Metazoa; phylum Chordata; class Mammalia; order Chiroptera; family Vespertilionidae; genus Plecotus; species Plecotus auritus. The sequence continues at coordinate 53,941,699 of NC_137785.1, forward strand.
TGTTATACACAGAGGAGCCATTCTTCGGGCACTCTGCTCTCTCCTCACATCCCAAAAACAATAACCTTAAGCCAAATACCACTTGACATAATTGTAATCACTCAAAACATACAAAAAAAAACACATGTAAACATATAAAAGAATTACTATAGCATATGCAATTTATTTCATATTCTGGCCATTATTTTTAGGTAACCCTTTTTGCCATAACAGAATCATTCCATTTCCCCCTCAGTCTACCTAATTTCAGCTATGGCATAGTGGACAATTCCATGCATCTTGGGTGCCTCTCTGTACTGCTTTCTCCAAAGCCTCATGCAGGTGCAACCCAGAAATGTGGGGGAGACTATGCCCCAGTGAAACTTTCAACCTATGAAGGATGAAAGTCTATGGATAAATGAACCAACTTCCTTGTCTTCTCACGTAATGTTGAAAAAGAGGAGGTTTTGCCCATGGGCTGGTAAAACACTTGCTTACTTTACCAGGACAATTCTCAGCAATAACCAGCTATTAATACATACTTTATTGTTTTTCTTCCTTCCCTGTCTCTCTCTCCACTTTCCCATACTTCTGTTTTCTGTGTTCATCTCCAAAATAAATTGCCTGTATCAGGTCCTTGTCTCGGGGTCAGCCTTAAGTGGTGGAGGGAGGTGTGGTTGGACCCCATATGACATTAAAATTCCTAAAACAGTCTTCCTGGAAGACTATCCCTAAAAATAGGCTTCAAGTCACTAATGACAATAGTGTCATTAATGACTATTGCAGACTAGATTTTATTTATTAGAAGGGGGTGCCCAAATTAAACATGTAAGCAACCTCCAGATCGAATGAAACTGGCATGAAATTCCTTTCTTCAGGGATGTGCTGTTAGTACACAGAACTGTGCCAGGCACCGAGACAGTAAAGCAAGCACATGTTTTTACCAGCCTGTGGGCAAAACCTCCTTTTTTCCTAACTCCTGGCCTTGAAGAACCAGGATCCTAGAAACACAATGAGCGTGCAAGACTTGCCTCATTCAACAGTAACTGCCTCCTTTTAGTCTGAGTTTTTGACAGCCTAACAACTGAACAAGAATTCCATCAGCGTTCCTGCTTAGCATGAGCTCTGCCACAGGACCAGTGACATGTAATGTGTGCACTTGCTTTTCCTGCCACAAAGCTGCGACACGTTGTCACAGCCTCACAAAGTCCTTCCGCCTCAGTACAACTCTGGGCAACTTGTCTCCATCTTCATTCTGGGACAAGGACATTCACTGTAGCCTTCTTTCGTTGTCTTTTAAATGTTATTCCCCGCTCCTAATTGCTTTTAATATAATAAGTTACTGAGGATGAATCCCAGATTCATCACACAATATGTGACCTTGCTTCATCAAACCTCAACCTTTTGTTCCATAAAATACAAGGAGCAAGAACATATTGTAGATTGTTATGAAAATTGCAAAGATCCCTGAAATGTGTTTAGTGAATTCCCCGGCACAAAAGCATCTCTAAGTTTTAAATATTATTATTAAAATTAGATCCAATTATAATAACTGCACAAGGAAAAAATAACAGTCTGTTTTGCACTTAGAATCTGGAACACTCTAAAATACATAGAAGGCCTTCTCAATCAGACCTTTTCATTTGTATGCAATTTAACCTTCATTAAAATTGAACTATTATGTGTAAAGACATGATTTTCTCAAAAGAAAATGATCAAAATACCGGTCTAGGGGAATCTAACAATATATAAGGGAAATCAGATATATGTATAGACTTGATCATGCACAAAACAGTTATTAAATGCCAGCTTTGCACTAGAACTGCACTAGAGGACAGAGGCACAAGGCTCTGTGTCCTTCCAGGGAAGCAGCCATCCAGTGAACCAATAGCCCTATATTGATATGACATACAGTATGTTCCAGGTAGCATGAGAAGACTTTAAAAGGAATAACCAGATCCATGAGGGGGGATTGGAAGTAGGGACAGATTAAGTCAGGTTCACAGTTGCAACTGTTAAGCTGGTATGTGAAGGGTGAACAGGAATTAGCAAGTTGATCCATGGGAAGTGAAGATTCCAGGACACAGCACACACAAAAGCAAGGACATATGGAAGAGCACCATGTGCTCAGGGACCCCCAAGTAGGCAGATTAGATTGGACCCAGGAGAGATGGGGGAGTGTGAGGAGGAAAGAGGTAGGAAACAGTTCTCATGAATTGTAGGCTGTACTTATTTTGAAGTTAGCATAATGGGATGATAAGCAAATGTGTATGAAATACTCATGCCACACAAGGAGAGATCACTTGTCCATTTTTACATAACTAATTGGTAGCAAAACTAAAACTAGAAGGTGAGCCTCCCAACTCTGAAAGTGGTGTTCTATCCACCAGACCCGTGGTCGGCAAACTGCGGCTCCACATGCAGCTCTTTGGCCCCTTGAGTGTGGCTCTTCCACAAAATACCACGGTCTGGGCAAGTCTATTTTAAAGAAGTGGCGTTAGAAGAAGTTTAAGTTTAAAAAATGTGGCTCTCCAAAGAAATTTCAATCGTTGTACTGTTGATATTTGGCTCTGTTGACTAATGAGTTTGCCGACCACTGCTCCAGACCAATGGTTCGGAGAGAGGGGTCCCAGGACCACCAGATGAAGCATTACATGGGAAAGTGTTTGAAATGTACATTCTCAAATGTACGCCCCAAACCCGAATCAGAAATGCTGAGGATGGGGCCTGGAAATACGTGTTTTAAAAAGCCCTCAAAATGATTCATACTAAAATTTGAGAACCGCTACTTTTATTTTTTTCCATCACCATTTATCCCCTCTATGCCCTCTTTTACCTCCATCCATCCTCCTCCACTCCCACAATCACCACGCTGTTGTCCATGTCCATGAGTTCTCTCTCACTTTTTTCTTTTTTGCTCAATCCCTCCATCACCCCCCAGGCCTCTCCCCCAGCTATCTGCCTGCTCTCTATGAGTCTGTCTCTATTTTGCTTGGTAATTCAATTTGTTCATTAGATTCCACATATGAGTGAAATCATACGTACTTGTCTTCCTCTGACTGGCTTATGGCACTTAGCATCATGGAGAATCACTGCTCTTAAAGCTGTGGTCTTCACCTTCCCAAGGAGATGTTCATGGAGGAGGAAACTAAAGGAAAAGCAGAGAGTGCAATTTAACCTTCATTAAAATAGAATGCTTTTCCTTTAGTTTCCTGTTATCACATTCAGAAAACAGCCTTGTGTTCACAGCAAAATGTGATCAAACACTTGACAAAAACATATGACAATGTTCTGTCTTGACAAGTCCTTTGATGACCAATGTCTTAGAGGCCATAACAGGTTCAGGTTGCCAGAAAAGTCATTTACCCCCAGATAACAATCAGGTGCCAGCTACATGGAAACCCAAGGGCAGATATCTACCAGTGTACCTGATAGAAGAAGTTAGAAAGGGGGGAAATTATAAGAAATAGAAGGAGATGAATCACCCTATTTTTCCGAGAGTTTACATTTAAGAATAAATGTATTCTTAAAGAACTTCAATAAGCCCATTCTCAGCACCACAACATTTTAGCGTTTAGGGGAACATGAATAAAAAGTCTGTTGAGCCCTAGCCAGTTTGGCTCAGTGGATAGAGCATCAGCCTGTCCCATTCTGGTCAAGGGCACATACCCAAGTTGTGGGCTCGATCCCCAGTGCAGGGCGTGCAGGAGGCAGCCGATCAATGATTCTCTCCCATCATTGATGTCTCTGTCTCTCTCCCCCTCTCCTTTCCTCTCTGAAATCAATAAAAAATATTTTTTTTAAAAAAAAAAAAGGTCTGTTGAGCTATTTTCAGTATTATTCACCTCCATGCTCTCAAAACCTGATTTAATTTCTTGCATGTAAAATGCGTTTAATAAAATACTATTAACTGAATGAGCAACCTAAGTAATGCAAAGAACAAACTAATGTTTTGAATATATGTCTGCAGACTAATAAAAATGTTAAAAGTTGGCTGAAAACAAAAGTTAGAGCCTATTTTATATGACTGAACATACAATATTGGAAGAAGTGCAGTCTGAACACTATGCTTATAAGATTGATTTTTCTGAAATTAGAACCACTCTGCATTCAATCAGCCTGCCTCTTTATTGCTGACATCAACCATTGAAGATATGAAGAAAAATCTCATTTGTGCCAGTGGCTGGCACACTAACACAAGTTAATTTGTCAATTAAACTATCAGTGTAATAAAGAATCTTACAAACTAACATTAGCAGGTGAGGATGGTCAAGCTGTATAATTCATAAAGAGAAACTCAAGTCCACAATAGGAATTCAGATGTAACTTAAATAAAGATGAACACTAGCAAAGCTGAAGTAGAGACAGGGCATGAGTGACCTCTAGTGTTGCTGGGAAGAATATAAGGTAAGAAGTATGAGAAATAGGAAATAGCCAAGTACAGAATTCTAAACATATGTCCATATAAATAATAAGATATATATGTGATATATACATATATACATATATACATATATCACTTCACTGAAACATAATTATCCTTTTCCTCAGCTTAAAATTCACCTAAGAAACACATGTAGGATTTCATATTTCAGTCTTTATCAGTAAAATACTGACTCCTGACTTACTGATTTAGTATGAAAAGTCTTTATTCATATATATGCAAAAGTTTGAGATCTTAGCCTCACTGTTCAAATACCTTGCGGGGGGGGGCGGAGGGGGAGAGATGGTGCTTTGTTTTAAATGTTAAATAAGAGTAGGTTTCCCAATGGCATTGGAAAAAGGTCAAGGGAATGCAGAGAGGCAATAAAGTCATCCCCATTTTAGTAGTGTTGAGAGAGTGTGCTTACATTCAGCTGCTTCACCTTCTAATGTACGCATTGATTTTTCTAAAAGCGCAGCTCTGATCACCTTCAGTCAAGGTTCTTCAAAAGCCCCCGACTGCCTACCAAATGAAGAACAAATCTTTAGGTGGCTCACTCAAGGTTTTTCACAATGCGACCACCCAACCTTCATTTCCCGTGAAGAAGGTGTTGCCAGATATCACGACACCTGTGTTCTTTCTGGACGGGCAGACTTCCCACTTACTGGTGTCTTTTTTAACTGCTGATATTTTGCAAACTTTTGTGTAAAGATAGCCCCAAATCTGCGAAGGGCTTGTAGCTTCTTTTTAATAATCCCCTGATTTCAACTCCTATTTCACCACTTGCTAAACGTGTAATTTGGGGGAAATTACTTAGCCTAACTTAGCGCAGTTTGTACATCACTAATATAAGGATAATGCATATCATGAATATGTTACTACAGCTGCCTCTGCATGACAGGAAGCAAAGAAAGGCAGAAAGGAACCAAGGTCAAATACTAGCACCGCCATTAATTAGCTTTGGGATTCTGGGTAAATCAGTTAGCTCTCTTAGTTCTCATTTCCTCACTTGTCAAACAGGTACAATAATAACCAACCCCATAATATTATTGTGAGGATTAAAATCAGATGACACAATAGAGTGGTGAAGGCCTGGGAGGGGCAGGTATAGGGTGGAGGAGGTTCAATGGGGTGGGGGGACAAAACAAAGGGGACATCTTTAATACTTTCAACAATAAAGAAAAAATGCTTCAAAAAAATCAGATGGCATATCAAAAAGCACCCAGATATCATAGGCACTCAATAAATGTTTAACCCTGCACCTTCTATCCACCTCTTTCATTTGGGATAAGAGCATGGATTGTGGGTGATGCCTTCAAACACTCTGGGGCCTATGATTATCCTGTTCCCCCTTTAACTACTGCATACATAGTCAGCCAAGGATTCGAGAAGATCTTAACAGTACAATATGGCATGATGATTATGGGCCATCTGATAATCATAACTTACAGGATGGTCCAGTCAGCCTTCTAAAGCCAACATCATGCAATCAGTACTTTAGGTCATTGTCTTGGTCTAAACGAGGCTCAGAGTGAGAAGTTACAACCATGTTTTAATATCTGATTCCAGTTACATGAAGTCTCTGAGTAGTCAAACGCCTAAAAACGGGAAGCAGAGTGGGGGTGGCCAGGAGCTCGGGTGAGCTATTGTTTCACGGGCACGGAGTTGCAGCGCTGCAAGTTGAAAAAGTTCTGGACGTTGGTTGTGCAACAATGTGAATATACTTGACACTAAAGAAGTGTTCACTTAAAAATGGTTAAGTTGGTAAATTTTATGTTACGTGTATTTTACAATTAAATTTTTAATTTTAAAAAGCTTTTATGAGATGAAATTCATTATCCCTTAAAGGTAACTTCTGTTGGCATCTCCATAGCAGGCAGGCCACATCACACACACACACATATACACAAATGAGCTCGTGCACATGGAGGTGCATACACACACATACAAATACATACATACACAAACATACACAAATAAGAAGGGTGATCTTTGTCTCATAACCCATGACTTAATAATTGGCCCCACACCACCATCAAAAATCCTGTATTATTTTGATTCCATGTTTAAGAATAAGAAAAAAGTACATTTTCTTCACCCCTCTGAACACTACCTACCATGAAGTAAGAGGAACTGATTCTAAAACATTGAACTAGAAATAAAAGAACTCAAAGAATCAGCATTCGTCTTCCACCTGGAGCAACCTGGGTGGAAGCTGGGACAAGGCCCCCATATAAATAATTTCAAACTCCTTCCAATTATTATCAGGCTTCTGTGTGGTTATTAAAACAATTTCTCAACCAGAGTTAGCAGCGGGTCCTACCATCCCTTCAAACTGAGAAAAGCGAAGGAAGAAGTAAGTCCCAAAGCCAACGCCAGACTTGGGTCCCTTCCTGCCGAATACACTGAGAGAATCAGTAAAAGTCTTAAGTCTGCACTGCTGCTTTATCAGGTTAGAAATTCCAGATCACTTTGTGTTCTATTAAATGCGTTGGGGTGGCACGGGTCAAGAGGATCATGTAGGTTTCAGGTGTAGACTTCTATGATACAAAATCTTTATATTATACTCTGTGCCCACCACGCAAAATCAAATCTTCTCTCTCCCTTCCTGTCCCCCCCCCCAAAAAAAGTCAATTAAAAAAATAGGCCTCCAGGGCAATGTGCCCTGTTTCCCACTTGAAAGTTAGCACCCTTGTAAACCACTAATATATTAAACCACTGCAAATAGCCACTGAAGTTTGAAAAGGACAAATCTAAACCACCTGTAAAAATTTACCGCGGTAATAAAAGAAGAAGAGGCACCTCTATCAATCTTGTAGATGATCCACAAAAACCTGGCCATATTGTGTTTTGATATATACTAATTGATTTGATCTACTTTTCCCAGGAGATAAATAATTCTTCAGATATTTTAGCCATTTTAAACGACCATGCAGATCATAAGAAGTATCTGAGGCTTTAAATCACAAACCTCAGTAAAACACAACCTGAAATTCTGGTGTCACTCATCCATTTAATAACCAAAAAGGTAATATTCGTGATTTTTCTGAACTGTTTGAAAGTAGAAATTGACTCCTGGCAAGGCAGGGAAGCCAATTTGCAATGAGCAGCTTTCATTTCCTGCTCTTAATTCAAATCTTCCTAAAATTGTTTGAAGTCCTGGCATGGGCTGTAGCATTCCAATGTAAGCCACACGGGGCTCTTTGGGGAGAGACATTTATATGCAAAATACACTCTGGGTGTCAACCAAAATAGTCGGTGGACTTTTGAATCCTAAAACAGTACCTCTCTAATCGCCAAGAAGAAGAGTGATGACGGGGGCACAAGACGATCAGAACTGAAGGTGCGGATCCTGCAGGCTCTCTGTCTTTTCTGTACACAGGGAGACATGATGTCTTTCACTCATTCAGACCCGCAGCCTGGAACGCAGAAGGTCTAACTAGGTTTGTCCAATAGGAGCCCTCAGAATGCGGGTGGGAATTAAGGAACTGAATGACATCGGCTAAAGCAAGAAAGAAAAATGTGTGAGGTCTGAAACCTAGTCTGATGCAACACAGAGGGCGAGCTGAGGGAAAGGGAAGAAGCAGGCTATGATGTAGGAGGAGAAACAGGAGTGTGGGGTGTCTTCGAATTATTGGGGGCAGGGGGGGAGCGGGAATGTTTCAACAAGGCGGGAAAGATCAAACATTCCAAAGCTTCTCAGAGGCCAAATGAGCTTTCGGCCATGACTAACCATCATCAAGACAAAGTCATGGGTAACCATGACAAGTATGGTTTCGGGGATGGGGAGGGCACACAAATGGATTGAAGAGTATATGCAGTGAATCTAAAGTAAATAAGAATACAGATAAGACTTTTGAGGAATTTGCTATAAAGAAAAAATGCACAGCCCTAACCGGTTTGGCTCAGTGGATAGAGCGTCAGCCTGCGGACTGAGGGGTCCCGGGTTCGATTCCGGTCAAGGGCATGTACCTGGGTTGCGGGCACATTCCCAGTGGGGGGTGTGCAGGAGACAGCTGATTGATGTTTCTCTCTCATCGATGTTTCTAACTCTCTATCCCTCTCCCTTCCTCTCTGTAAAAAAAAAAAAAATAAAATAAAATAAAATAAAATAAAAATAAAGAAAAAATGCACAGCCCTAGTTGGTTTGGTTCAGTGGATAGACCATCAGTCTGCGGACTAAAGGGTCCCAGGTTCGATTCCTGGTCAGGGTACATGGCCAGGTTGCAGGCTCGATCCCCAGTGTGGGGCCTGCAGGAGGCAGCCGATCAATGATTCTCTCTCATCATTGATGTTTCTCTCTCCCTCTCTTTTCCTCTCTGAAATCAATAAAAATGTATTTTTTTTTAAAAAAGAAGAAAAAATGCACAAAGTTGAGAATCTCTGAAGCGGGCCTTTTTAAAGATATGAGGCCATGTGTTTATGCTGATGAGAATAACCTAGCAAAAAAAGAGGAACGGTGACGATTCTGGAGAGAAAGGGGTGAATGCAGGCTTGAAGTTCTTGAGCACGTTACGGGCACGAGGCCCAGTTTACAAGGGGTGTGTGGAGGGGAAATCAGATGATGACATTCCCTCCCCTGTGAAAGGGAGCTCAGAAGGGGCCGGCTGGAGGCAGGTTTGCCTGGGGAAGCTGCAGCGCATTTCTCTGGATGCTTCAGTTCCCTTTGGTGAAATAAAAAGGGAGGTCATAAGCTTAGAAAAAAAACGAGGGGTGTTGAAAACGTGAAGAGGAAAAGAGAGAGTTGACCATTCGAATAACCTGGTTTTCTACCCAGGTCATTAGTAACCTATTTTTGCCCAACCCTGTATTTTGGGGCAAAATTCTTTTTAAAAATATGCAATCTTTAAAAATCAGTGTTAAGTCTGACTTAATCAAGACAATGAGGAAATGTGATTTTTTTCCAATTTAGTTCATTTTATGGAAAACTTACTTTATCCTCCCAAGACAAGTTCAGCTGTTTAAAAAAAAACAAACATGAATACCTAAAAACATTTTTTTAATATATTTTATTGATTCTTCACAGAGAGGAAGGGAGAGGGATAGAGAGTTAGAAACACGATGAGAGAGAAACATTGAGCAGCTGCCTCTTGCACGCCCCCTACTGAGGATGTGCCTGCAACCAAGGTACATGCCCTTGACCAGAATCAAACCTGGGACCCTTGAGTCCGCAGGCCGGCGCTCTATCCACTGAGCCAAACCGGCCAGGGCTGATACCTAAAAACATTTAAATGGCACAACCACCTGTACAGTCACATGTTTTAGTTAGTCAAAATAAGTCTTGGTTCTGCATGTCCAGTGATAAGATAAACATTACCTAGACTGATTCTGTCACTCAGGATGGACTCTCATTAGGGGATTTGTAGAATAATAAAGATCATGATCAATAATAGGGTGGAGAAGGCCTGGGGCAGGAGCAGGGCAGGCTGGAGGGGGTCAATTGATGGGGGGGAGGGGGAGGGGACATATGTAATACTTTCAACAATAAAGAATTTTTTTTTTAAAAAGATCATGATCAACATGTCTTGATTACCCCAATTTCCAAGTCCCTTCAATAGCAATCAACAAAGCATTGCTGGCTCATTTAAACCATTGTCCTAACCCTCTCCTACAATAGCAATAAATTTAAAATTTGGTTACTATTCCCCTTGCAAAGATGTCCCAAGGTTTCATTATCTGTCCGTCTCCTTTGGGTATGCCTATACCTGTGGTCGGCAACTCATTAGTCAACAGAGTCAAATATCAACAGGACAACGATTGAAATTTCTTGAGAGCCACATTTTTTAAACGTAAACTTCTTCTAACGCTACTTCTTCAAAATAGACTCGCCCAGGCCGTGGTATTTTGTGGAAGAGCCACACTCAAGGGGCCAAAGAGCCGCATGTGGCTCACGAGCCGCAGTTTGCCGACCACTGGCCTATACTAGTAAACTTTGCTGAATCGGACTGACTGAAAAATCCAAATGACACTTTCCTTGGAATAGGGCTGCAGGACGCTTATTTAAAATTGAATTTCAGATAAACCATTTTCAGTAAGAATGTCCTAAAAATTGCATGGGACATGCAGACACTGAAAAATAGTTATTGTTTACTTAATTCAGATTTAACTGAGTGTCCTGTCTTTTATCGGACAACCCTGCCTGCTAGGTCACCCTAGCTGTTGGATAGGATCCAGGAAGTTCACCGAGATCACACTGTGATGGTGGTGACGGTGATAGCATATGATTTTTATAAAGGGTTTATAAGGGCCCAAAACTAGGGAGATTTTCTGATTGTATAATTGGGTGTGATTTGCTTGAATTGATCAAAATGAAGCATTCATCTATTTTGTCTAATTGTCTGAAAACTCATCCCATGCATTATTAATGGAAGTCCTACGTGTGCCAAAGTCTTATCAAGCGCTGGGGAAACAGCAGTAAACAAAACAGTGTAGTTTTTCCTCCTGGAGCTCGAGCTCGTAGGAAAAAGGCACCCAGCAATCCTCTCCCAAGTGCACAGCACTGGGGAAAAGACGGAGCGCACACACGTAACGTGTCGTGAGGGAATAAACAAGAAAAACTACTTTAGTAAGAGTTTGAGTTTATTTGAGCCACGCTGACAACATGCTGGGAAGCCAGACCTCAAATGCTCCCAAGGGGAATGGAGTTTACCAAGGAGTGTAGTTGGGTAGAAAAGCCAAAGAAGGCCTCTCTGACTCTGAGACCTAGAGTGTGAGTAGATCTGAGCCAGAAAAGCATTGAGGGCCCTACCTGGTCTGACTCAGTAGATAGAGCGTCGGCCTGCGGACTGAAGGGTTCCAGGTTCGATTCCAGTCAAGGGCACATGCCCAGGTTGCAGGCTCAATCCCCAGTAGGGGGTATGCAGGAGGCAGCCAATCAATGATTCTCTCTCATCATTGATGTTTCTATCTCTCTCTTCCTCTCCCTTCCTCTCTGAAATCAATAAAAAAAAATATATTAATTTAAAAAAAAAGAAAAGCATTGAGGGAAGAGTAGGAGAATTTGGTGAGTTAAAGGAGAAGTGTGGCAGTACATGGTGGGCAATGTGACAAGGGCAGAAAACGAGTCTGCAGAAGTAGAGGGTGGCCAGCCTGGCCAGTGGGGCCCAAAGGTGGAGCATCGACTTATGAACCCGGAGGTCACAGTTAGATTCTTGGTCAGGCACATGCCCGGGTTGTGGGCTCGATCCCCAGTATAGGGCATGCAAGAGACAGTCAATCCATCAATGATTCTCTGTCATCCTTGATGTTTCTCTCTCTCTCTCCCTCTCCCTTCCTCTCTGAAGTCAATAAAAATATTTTTTTTAAGAAATAGATGGGGGCCAGACCACATGAGGTCTTCTGGGTCATGTGAAGGGTTAGGGATTTTGTTTTACATGGCACAAAGAAGCCCGTGGAGTTTTTTCGGCAGTGTGGTGACATGATCAAAACTGTCTATTAAAATACTTTAGCTGCTTTGTAGGAAATGATACAGAAGGGAGAAGTAGTACAATCGAGGAGAACAGGCCATTGAAGGAGAGGAGGCATGAAATGAGAGTGTCTTCAGTGTAATGACAGTGAGATAGAGAAATATTTTGGAACTAGAAAAGACAGCATTTGTCACTGGATATAAGTAAGAAGTGAAAACAGAGATGTCTAAGTTGACTTAACAGTAAAAAATCAGGGTGGAGGGGTGCTTGAATATGCCATTTCCAAAGCAAGGCAATTTGGGGCAGAGCAAGCGAGATTACAGTGGGTCCGGGGGTAAGCAGGCCCCCTAATTTCGGCTGTTGAATTTGAAATGCCTATGTTGTCTCTACCCTCATACCTAGTCCCAGCCCTCATATCGCCATCAATGTGAATCTGAGAATAAAAGACCGGAGTTAATGCGTGCTTGACTAAAGTATTCTATATTCTTTTGCTTCGTGGTCCAAATACAAGTGAAGAGGAAATGTTACTTATCCAGCACAGCACCTAAAGAGTTTGGGTGACATGATGACTTGTAAAACTGGAACCAGTTAAACACTGAGATTGGAAGAAGGTATAGCAAGCAGTATTGCTCGTAAAATGCGGACAGATGGTATCATCGAAGAGATTTGTCTCCACTATGTAGAGAAAAAGATTCGGATAAAGGAAGTCTTCATGTGCTAGTTATTGAATTTCTTCTTAACAATTTGGCAGACAAGACACAAACGGTTTGCTTTTATAGCTGAGTCTGTTTTAAGCACAGCGACCGACAATCTGGCTGACTGGCTAAAACTATTAGTTGAGCAAAGTAAATGAATTTCCCACCTCCCCCTCAGCAATTCCATCAAATTGACTGTATGGACATTTACATGGAATGGTCAATATTCCTGACTTCATTTTATTTACATAGGTAAGTTTGGGGAGAGGGGGTGTTAAATTCTTACATTTTCCCCCTCACTCACAGATAATCCTGAGATGGGATGATAACCCCATCTAGAGTTCATCGTAGGAAGTTTTCCGACAAGAGGGAATCATGAAAATGAGACTAGAAATGGTTAAGAAATAGTACAAGGATACATTTACGTGATTTCTATGTGCTGCTGCTGGTCCAGTGTAGTGTGGTACAGACCTTACAATGAATTAGACACTGGTGTGTGTGGATATGCATGTAGACTGATGGGCAGAGCTTTAGGAAAATATGCCCATTAGGAAAGGAACAAAATATGTGTCGCGTCTGAATATTCTTACGCAGCGCATTAATGCACAGAGTAGCTTTTTAACATAACCGTGCCTCCCCCCTCCGCCCCGCAGAAACATCTTAAAACTCTGGAAGTATACCTGCTAATGTCTTTAGAGAGAACAGTGTGTTCACGCTGCTCTTTGAAATGAAAAGTGTCAGCCATCACTGCAGTTCTTGTGATGAAGATGTTAAAAGTCTGTGGTGTCAAGAATGGGCTCATTGGGGGCTGTTGATGGTACAGGCTCCTACAAATGTTCCTCTGTACTTCCGAGCCATGCTCATGATCGTGCCTAATGGATCATGAAGAGCATTTTGAAGTCACCTTTTCCCTGAACAGCGCCAACTCTCAATGCCTTGTCAAAAAGCACCAGTGGCTGTCACCATGATATCCCTCAAGCTTCCCTTCCCAGTGCAACCATCAAATGCACTTGAAGGCTCTGGGAAGCAGGCAGCGAAATTCAAGGGGAGTTCAAGAGTGCATGTCTGAGCTTTTAAAAAATTAAAGCTGAAAGAATATTAGAGAACTAGGCCTTTCATAGTGAAGAAAAATAAGCTTTTACTATATGGGAATACCATTTTTATCCTACTGGGATGAAATAGTAGCTAACGGTTCTAAGCATTTTTTTAAGTTCTGTGTTTTACAATTGTTATCTTATTTACTAATACAACTTTCTATAAGTGCCATTATCATTCTGATTTTATAGACGAGGCCCTCAGAGACGTCAAGAGACATTCCTTCTTTAGCAAGTGGTAAATGGTGATTGAAACCCAGGTCTCTCTGATTCCAGAGTGTGAGCTGGTAAGTACCCTCAAGGTTCCCAATAATTGTGCCATGATATGCAAATCTACGAACTCAGCCAATGTTTCCAGAAGTCCAGTATAAATCGCACATTTACTCATGAAAGAAACTCCTAGGTTTACTCAATACTTGGGGGGGAGGGTACCCATTTGTTTGTTTTTATGTTTTAAGGGCATGGGGAGTTGGGGCTTTTAAGGTAGAATTAGGAAAATAGAAAATTTGGAGTTGAAAGAATTAGGTTCACATCTCAGCTCTGTCACCTGTGCCCTGTGTGACACTGGACAAGTTCTTTAACACTACAGTGCTGTTAGGATAAACTCATTGAGCTGAAGTTTTCCCCAGCTTTAGAAAATTAAAGAGGAGGGCCTCTTTACGAGAGAGGGAGAGGGAGAGGGAGGGGGAGGGGGAGGGGGAGAGGGAGAGGGAGAGGGAGAGGGAGAGGGAGAGGGAGAGGGAGAGGGAGAGGGAGAGGGAGAGGGAGAGGGAGAGGGAGAGGGAGAGGGAGAGGGAGAGGGAGAGGGAGAGGGAGAGAGAGAGAGGCCTGTCCTCCTGGGAGTAAGGCAGTGAGGGAGAAAGGAGTGTGCCCTCCTCTGAGGACTGGAGGCGGGAAACCAGTACCACGGTCACCATCGGGAGGCAGCCCATTCCATGGGGTGATGAGCTTCCTAAGACCTAATTAGGACCATGGTCACTGAGTCCCAGGATGTCAACAGGAGGGCAACACCTTCCTCTAAACTCCCGGAAATTGGGTTATTTTAAGTCACCTATGATGTGCCTGTACACGGAACCTGCTTTGCCAATACTTGATTCCTTTCCTCCTTCCTTTCTTTGGCTAATTTTAACTTTGCAACCCTAGTGTGAAATGATATGTTTAGTTCAGATCTGAACTGTTGAGCTTTTCCCCCTAGTTCTGACTAATAGAGAAATAGGAAAAACAAATCCTTATTATGTAAAATATGCAGTTATTATTTAATTTTAATATTGCTGCTTGATGAGAGACTAAATTGTTAAAGACCTACTCAAGGGATAAAATGAAATAAGATCAGCCTGGCCCAAGTGGCTCAGTGATTGAACCAGGAGGTCACGGTTTGATTTCTCGGTCAAGGCACATGCCTGATTTGTGGGCTCAATCCCCACTGTGGAGCATGCAGGAGGTAGCCCATCAATGATTCTCTCTCATCATTGATGTATCTCTCTCCCTCTCCCTTCCTCTCTGAAATCAATAAAAATGTATTTTTTTAAAATGAAATAAGACCATATTACAAAAGACTCCTTGATGGTGGTCTCCACCACTCCCCCATATAAAAGTTGCCCATGTCTTTTTCTCCACATCCTGTGTGTGCCTCGGTGTGAGCATGTACACACTCACAGGCACCTGTGCTTTTCTCCAACCTCTACATTTATGCGCACCATGAAGTAAAAACTTTCATTAAATGCATTCATCTTTTGGATTAACCAAAGGAGAGCCTTGTAGACACTAATGTAGCATAGAAAACCAATACATCACAATTAGCAAAAGGCAATTGGGAAGCCTCCTGGCTTTTATTTTCTTTTTACTCACATACGCTCAGTTTGTTCGAACAGAGACGAGTTTTGCTATTCATTCCATCAGCCAGAATCCTTGAACCAACGAAGCCCATGGACACTAATGAAAAGGCATTTGTCATGTCCGTTACATTTGACTCAACACCAAGTTGCTTAATGAATTACATTTGGGGTTCACCTTGGAGTTGATTAAATATTTAACACTCGTAACAAAAATACAGCTGCATTTGGGTAGGTGAAGAGTGAACCACACAATGGCTTCTTACAACCAATTCTAGAAGAGGTGCGTTATGGGAAAAACTTAAAAATCATCTAACCAAATAAGCCAGTATTTTAGGTTAGAAAATGGAGTCCCAAGAGATCAGGTGGGACGTCCAAGGTCATCCAACTAGGTTTTGACCTGACAGTCCTTTCAGCAAGATAATAGGCTCATTTTGAGAAGCCGGAAATTAGATTTGTATAGGTTGGTCAACTCCTGCTTTTCAGAGATTGGCCCTCTTTTTGAACAGGTGCAGGCTGCACTTGTCCTCAGAGTGCACATGTTTCTGACCATTTCAAATGAAATTTCTGCTCTAAGGGAAAGATCTGGATTTTAGCTGCTGCCTGCCGGTGGTGCAGGGGTAAGTCGCAGCATGTTTGAGTGCGGGATTTATCCCTGAGTTTGCCGGCTTCAGCTAATTGCAGATGTAAAAGATAAGACACCAATTTCAAAAAAAAAAAGCACATTGCAATGAGACCACAACTATGTTCATTGTGCTTCCATTGGCTGCCTTCCATACACCTCCTGACCCGGGATTGAACCCGCAACCCAGGTATGTGCCCTGATCAGGAATCAAACCCACAACCTTTCGGTGTACAGGATGATACTTAACCAACTGAGCCACTCTGGCTGGGCAATAGTAGCTCTATTTCTGAAAGCCAAAAGTATAGAAACTAATGTCCCTCAATTAATTAATTTTTAATATTGAGTTTCTACTTTCTGCAGGACCTACGGTAGATCTTGGGAGCAACCCTCAGCCAATGGGGATGAGCTCTGTGAATGAACGCTCCAGCACCCCTCCTTTCAGATGAAAAATTCTAAGAGGCATTCTGGAATCTTCCCAGGGACTTCCAGAAGAGTCATCCTCCACAGCCATGACCTTGATAACACGTGCATTGGATTTTCCTCGTTCCTTCTTTCTCCCCACTCCCTCATTCCTGCTTCCAGCTGTCAGTTCTCAGTGACATCTATGTACCTGAGTTTATGTCGGAGCCTTTCTTGGGAGACTTAGAACTAAGACATGGCCCCTGCCAAATGCCAGGCTCAGTTCCAAGAAACAATGTGTATTTTCGAGAGACAATATCGTATGTGTCATCCACATTAATTCAGTTGAAATACTGCCTGGGACAAAAAGGGTTTCCTAGTCTATGTGATGGTTCTGGAGAGGAATTTGAAGGAGAGAGCATGAAGGGGGGGCAGAACTTATTTCTGTTTTTAATAAACTTCAACAGGCACATTTCAGTACTTGAAAAGTTGGCCCTTACTTCTTGATTCGGCACTCATAAGAAGTTTTGGTTCTTGTCCTGGAAGAGAGGGCTTTCGAGTTCCATTTGTAATAACCATGTGTCTTTATAGCCCTCTTGCATTTTTTTAGAGACTTTTTTATTGATTTCTTAGAGAGAGGGGGAGAGGGAGGGAGGGAAGAGAGGGAGGGAGGGAAGAGAGGGAGGGAGGGAAGAGAGGGAGAGGGAGAGGGGAGAAGAGAGAGGGAGAAGAGAGAGGGAGAGGGAGAGGGAGAGGGAGAGGGAGAGGGAGAGGGAGAGGGAGAGGGAGAGGGAGAGGGAGAGGGAGAGGGAGAGGGAGAGGGAGAGGGAGAGGGAGAGGGAGAGGGAGAGGGAGAGGGAGAGGAAACATCAATCGGTTGCCTCCAATTGGGGATTGAGCCCACAACTGGGGCACCTGCCCTGACCAGGAATCAAACTTTTGGAACATGCGTCAACACGAGCCACACTAGCCAGGGCAACCCTCCTGCATTTTAAACTTGAGAATTCCCTGGGAAAATAGTCCACCCCCGCAAACACAGTGGAGCCTAATATTACCAATTTATTGCTGATTTATTCAGTATCTAGAATTGAAAGGCAATATTCACAGATTTCCTGGATTTTGTTTTCACTTTATTTTATATCTAACACATTTATGGCTTCGCTCTTTTCAAGATTTCTTTTAAAATGAAATGCCCCCTTTCTTCACTCTGCAGCAAGAGCTCAGAAGACAGAATACCGTGAAGATCTGAACCCCTGGTTCCTGGGGACGCGTTACACTTTTCATTCACGTTTCAGCAAGAGGGGGGAAGGATCTAGAAACAGAAACCTAATCCATTTTCCAAGGCTCCACACAGAACTGCCCTCACTGTAAAACATCCTTAGATGACAACCTCAGCACTCTTCCTTGCTTTCAAACCAACTCTTTCACTCTCCCCAACAAAGAGCAAGGCCGTGCCTGGCGGAAGAGAGCTTTTATTTCACTGCCTCCCGCGGTCCCAGTTTATAATAACCCTTTCCATGAGCACGGAAGATGTTTTCACTCAGAAATTCTGTTCTCTGCGACTCGGACACCTGAGTTTCAAATCTGACTCTGATATTAACTTCAAGTGATTAATGGATGCCCCTGCAGGTATTATGGTCCACGTCCATAGTCCTATGGGCCCACTGGCTTCCACCCCACTGGCAGGTGTAGGACACATATTCAAATGCACGGGTTTATTTGCAAATCATAGTCAGTGTATTTCAACAAAGTACTCACTAAGTAGAACCCTGATCAAGACACCAACATTCCCTCTGCCTCAGTGTCTCTTCTCTGTAGAGCAAGCACTACAGAACCTGATGAGGGTGAAAAGTAAACAGCTTTGCTTGCCTGGTGAGGCTCAGTGGTTTAGCATTATCCCATGCACCAGGAGGTCGAGGCACACACCTGGGCTGTGGGCTCAATCCCCAGTAGGGGACGTGCAGGAGGCAGCCGAATAATGCTTCTCTCTCATTGATGTTTCTCTCTATCTCCCTCTCTATCTCCCTCTCTCTCTATCTCCCTCTCTCCCCCTCTCCCTTCCTCTCTCTGAAATCAATAAAAACATATTTTTTTAAAAGTAAACAGCTTTTCCCCAAATGAACCAGCTACCCAGGGATGTCAAATTATCTCTATTGACAGTTTAAAGATATTTTTAAGAAGTCACTTAGGTCAAGGTTCAGAGAGAAATTCCAATAATAGTGACATTTTGCTAGAAAGGATATCATTAGCCAACAATAGGGAATGCTTGTGGTGACTGTGAATGTTGGTGTGTATCTTAAACTGTTGAGTATTTAGTAGTTATTTGGGGGGATTGTTGTGGTTGTAGATTATTAGAAGGAGTGTTAAGAGATTAAGCGAGGGATGAAGTGATATTACCCCTACATTTTACAATTGCTAAAAGTTCTCGTGTTGTAGAGGACCTTTAAAAGGAACAGTGATGAGTTACTTATGACTTGTTCTATTTTCCTACAACACTCCCAAACAGAAGATACCCCCTTGCTCACTATAAACCAAGATGTCATAGTGAGTACAGCTATAAAGCTAAAATTTACATCTCGGACTTTGATCACTAAGTCAATTTTCCATCACTCGGTTCTACCTGTTGAATATTGTACCTCTATCAGCTCGCTAGGCTTCTTGAGGAGCAGTGGAGACTCGTATTTTAAAAGAAGAAATGGGAAGAGATCTTTGGGCAGGTGTGTGTGTGTGTCTGTCTGTCTGTCTTTCTGTCCATCTGAATTTTATTCTTCTCTGTATTCTAAATGCCTGGAATCATCTGAGAATATTCTAGATGTTGTTATAACTCTAAAAGAATTATAACATATAAACATTCCAAGTTCAAACACAGAAACACGCACACACGTACCCTCGGTATATCTATATCACTGAGGCAAATGGACAAAGAGGAGTGGGAAAGGCTTTAAAACGGAGCAGACCTTAGTTGGAATTCTGGCTGCCACCCACTGAGAATGGCTGAGTGTCCTGTGTGACTTTGACAAATCACTCCACCTCTCTCTGTCTCCAGTACCCCATGGCCAAATGGAGACCAAAGCAGTGTCTTGTTCACAGGGCTGTTCTGAACATCAAGTGATACAACACACAGAAAGAGCCTGAGAGAGTGCCTGGCACATAATTAAAACTCAATTAAATAGTAATTATTATTTTCATTATTATTAACTAGCTCTGTGTCCTTATGCAAGTTACTACTCTCCCTCTGCCTCAGTTTCCCCCTCTCTGAAACCGGCATGAGATTACTATGAAAACAACATGATATGGTGGATGAGGAGTCATTCAGGACAGTGCATGGCTAAGGAGGTCCCAGCTCAGTCACAAGGTAGAACATCAACTGAGGGTCCCATGTTTCACAGTCACTGATCAAGAAATACCACATTGCCTGGCCAGTCTGGCTCAGTGGCTGAGCATCAACCTAGGAACCAAGAGGTCACTGAGTTCGAAACCCAGTCAGGACACATGCCTGGGTTGTGGGCTCCATACCCAGTAGGGAGTGTGCAGGAGGCAGCCGATCAATGTTTCTCTCTCATCAATGTTTCTATCTTTCTCTCCCTCTCCCTTCCTCTCTCTAAAAATCAATAGTATAATTTTAAAACACACACACACACACACAAAGAAATGCCACACACTCTGAAGCAGCTGAAGGTGGTCCGGCCTGGGGCGGTCGCCAGCTTTATTTATCGTCAAGGCCAGCACATTCATCCACTCTCCTCATTAAAATTTGCCAATTAATGAGCAGTGGCATACCCCTTAGCAAAGGTCAGCAGCAACCTAAGCAAACTTATCAAAAATTCAAAGAGGTACAGAGTTTGGAAAAAGTTCATTCTTCCCTTAATTAACGGATCTAATTACAATCCTGACATAACAAAATGCAAAGCGCGCTCTTCAAAAGACACTAAGCCAAAGGTTTAACAGCCAAGATAACCTTCTCCTTTGGTACAGGCTGACCCAAATGTAGGAGGGGGGCGGGGGGAGTCTTAGCATATAGTCAAGAAATTAAAGCCTAGTCGCACACCAGAATCCCAGAGCAACAGAGGAATTGAAAGGGAATGAAAAGGCTCCCATATCCTGGGATCTGGGTGAACACGAAGTCAAGGCTTTCACTAATCTGCCTTCTTAGCAGATGTCAAGGTATGTCTTCGGTAACCTTTCCTGGCCGGGTAAGAATAGCACTTCAGTGTCCTAGAATCTGGTGTGTCCTTGTTGCCTCCCTTCGATAAAGCCTAAAGGACAGTAAGATAGAATGGACATGCTGTGCTTCAATCGTTTCTGAAATAGCAAGTCCAGAATTTTCAAACCAGGTACCACTAGCCAAGGCTTAGAGCAAAGGCAGCCAGACCTCCCGCTCATCCGTTCAAAGAAGCGCCAGCTTGGAAGGTAAGTCTGGTCTCAGGATACGGATCGGTTTCATAGGAGACTTTGAAAACGTTTTGATTCTTTATGAGAAAGTGAATGACTAGGAACCGTTAAGTCTTAGTGCCTCCCACCAGTTTCAAGGGTGTTCAAAACTCTTAGACACAAGAGGGTTTTCCACTCTTCATGTATCAAAAAATTCTTGAGGCGTTCATGAGAATCACACTCACAGATTAGAATAAAAATATTACTAATCTGAAAGAGAAAACATGCTCAGAAAGAAGAAATAACCCACCTACAGAAAAGTAATAGCAAAGAATCCTACAGCCCACCCTCTCAGCAGGGTCCGATATGGTATTTCCACCCATTTAGTCATTTACTTATTCAGCAAATATTCCTGGAGCATCTTTGTGTGTTTGGCCTTCGTCACCAGGATGTGGTTCAGTATCCAAAGCAGACATGACCCTACCCTTCATGGAGCTTGTATTCTAGTGGAGGAAGATAAACAATAAACCAACGAATAAATAAGCAAGCAAAGTGCATCCGGCATCAGTGCTTACAGAGAATGAAAGCGGGGGGACATGAGAGTGGGTGGGTGACTGTTAGGACTGAACTGGCCAGAGGAGCTCTTCCTGAGAGGTGACGCTTCAGCTGAGACATGAGTGACGCAACGTGCTATCCATGTAAAGACCAGAGATGAGACTATAAAAGCGGGAGGAAGTAATGGGTGCAAAGGGCTAAGGTTGCCTAAAAACAGCAAGAAGACTAAGGTGTCTAGAACCATAGAGTGAGGAGGAGCGTGGTCTGAGATGAGGCGAGAGCAGCAGCCAGCAGTAAAGAACATAGGGTCTTGCATGTTCATCGCAGTGTACAAATTTTATTACAAGTGCAAAGAGAATTCACTGGAGGGTTCTCTTAGAAAGCTCATCCTGGCACAGGATGGGAGCACAGAATCCAGTAAGAAGGTTGCAGCAGCCACCAGGTAAGAGATGAGAGTCTAGGTGTCAGTGGAGATGGAGGTAGATCAACGGAACTTGAATATGAACTAAGGGTGGGAGGAGGTGAGAAAAGAGAGGAGAGAAGCATTGTTGGTGAGTTTGGAGTGATTCGATGAGGGGAGCTGGTTGTTACTGGGATAAAAAACACAGGCCATGGAAAAGAAGCAAATGTGGGGGCTAGAAATAGTTCTTTTTGGCCAGATTGGAGATGCCCATGTGAGATATAGGCTAGATAATTGATATATAATAGAAATACACAAAAAGCTGGGATTCTGGGAAGATGTTCGGGATTGAGGGATCGAATTAAGAGTTACCTTCCTGCCCTAACCGGTTTGGCTCAGTGGATAGAGCATCAGCCTGCGGACTCAAGGGTCCCAGGTTCGATTCTGGTCAAGGTCATGTAACTTGGTTGCAGATACATCCCCAGTGGGGAGTGTGCAGGAGGCAGCTGACCGATGTTTCTCTCTTGTCGATGTTTCTAACTCTCTATCTCTCTCCCTTCCTCTCTGTAAAAAAATCAATAAAATATTTTTTAAGAAAAAGTTACCTTCCTCAGAGATGCTACTTAAAGTCCTGGGCTGGATGAGGTCAGCCAGGCAGAGGGAGAAGTTTTCCACGGAGCAGTCCCTCGCTCCTGTGCGGGAGGAGCTCTGGGGGTTTCCCTCCCACACAGCAGTTCTTGGACAGCACTGGAAAACAACACGGGAAGGGAGGTGGCTCTCGTGTCCTTGGACGCATCAGTGTTTGGAGTTGGTGCCTCTTCCCTGTAATCAAAAGGCCCTCGGAGGTGAGCCAGGAAAAGCACACTTTCCGTGACGTGCTGCGGAGTGAGCCCTGCTCCCTCACTCCAGCGCTTCAGAAAGAAAAAGGAAAAAATCCGCTTCCACAAAACTGTTGAGTTTTACTGACTGCACACATGGAGGGGAAAGCAGCAGCGGACCAGAGGCGGTGTTCCCCAGAGCCCGGTGTCAGGCTGCCCCCTAGTGTCCACAGCATGCATGACCCACTCAGCAATCAGAATGGTTTTCTTAAAGGTGCAGCACAGAACTGCCTTTGCCGTCCTCTCAGCTTTTCTTCTTAAATAAGCACCATTTCCTAGAAATTAATCCCACACTCCCCATTACAGGAACATAGATGAAGAAATGACTTTAACCATCAAAACATCAAAAGATGGGTGTGTTTTTTTAAATGCCCCTTTCTTTATCAGACGAGGTATAATTCTCAAGCGATGATATTGTTGGCTTAACAGTTTCAGGTACCTGGTGGTCCTTTAAGATGCCCAGAGGAGACTGAACTGGATGTAGCAATAAGGGCTGATGAACTAGTGTCTAGATTTGGGCTCCTCTGAAAGCAGAGCCTGACACAAGGCGTTGGGTGCAGACGTCAGAAGCAGGCGTGTGGAAGGGTGGGAGTGGACAGAGGAGGAAAACTGCAGAATGGTTCCTGAGCTGCCTACTGCTGGGCCATCAGAGCTCAGTGCCACCGGGGAGCCCCTGAGAAGCCATGTGGAAAGCATCTGAGACTTGTCCAGCTGACCCTGAGGTTTTGTTCAGTGGTTAGAGCGTCAGCTTGTGGACCAAAGGGTCTCAGGTTCAATTCCCAGTCAAGGGCACCCTGGTCAGGGCGCATGTGGGAGGTGACCAATCAATGAGTCTCTCTTACATGGATATTTCTCTTTCTCTCTCTCCCCCTCTCTCTCCCCCCACCTCCTTCCTCCTCTTTCTCTCTCTCTGAAAAATCTATGGAAACAATATCTTCGGATGAGGATTTTTTTAAAAATTGTCCAGCTAAAGGGCAGAGTCTGGGGGTAAAGGACTGCTCCCTCGCACCTCTGGGCTGGGACTGTAAGAAACCAACTGTCTGGCTGGCTGGTGTGGCTCAGTGGTTGAGCACTGATCTATGAACCAGGAGGCCATGGTTCGATTCCTAGTCCGGGCACACACCCAGGTTGTGGGCTCAATCCCCAGTAGGGGTTATGCAGGAGGCGGCCGATCAATGATTCTCTCTCATCATTGATGTTTCTCTCTCTCTCTCTCTCTCTCTCTCTCTCTCTCTCTCTCTCTCTCTCCCTCTCCCTCCCTCTCTGAAATCAATAACAATATATTTTAAGGGAAAAAAGAAACCGGCTAGCCGAAACCGGTTTGGCTCAGTGGATAGAGCGTCGGCCTGCGGACTGAAGGGTCCCAAGTTCGATTCCGGTGAAGGGCATGTGCCTTGGTTGCAGGCGCATCCCTGGTGGGGGGTGTGCGGGTGGCGGCTGATCGATGTTTCTCTCTCATCGATGTTTCTAACTCTCTGTCCCTCTCTCTTCCTCTCTGTGAAAAGTCAATAAAATATATTTAAAAAAAAAAAGAAAGAAAGAAACCGGCTGTCCTTTTGAGGCTTTAGCAAAACTCCAGGAACTGTCCACCCAGCAAGGCCGAGAGGCGGGGACCAGGCCTGGGCATGACAGGCGTCTGTGCCATCCAGGAAGGCTCACCCCGACCAGTGTAGGAAGCCTGTTCCGTGGAGGGTGGGGAACTAGTTACCACTCACTAGCTCCGGGAGCTCTGGCAAGCTTCTCCTCCCCTGAACCTTAACGTCTTCATCTATAAAGTAATTAGAATGGTAGCTATAATTAAGTGCTCTTCTAAATAATAAATGTGTTAATGTATGCGAGGTGCCCAGTGCAAGGAGAAAAGAACATGAGGTTGTTATATTATTGCTAATAAAATATTCATTATAAGAGCAGTATCTCACGGGCCTCGCTGGCCTCCAACTTTGGTTCACACTGGTCGGCTCCATCCTGGTCTTGATCTTAGTCGCTTCTGTTGATTCGGACGCACGTTAGTTGCCTTGGCTTGTTTCTGTCCTTCCTTCTTCCTCCCTGACAAATACCTGTTGAGCGCTAGCTGTGCTTCAGACATCAGGCTCACCTGCCTCTACAACTCAGCTTTGCTTCTCTGAATGCATTTCGTGTTCGGATTTAAAGGACTGGAATTTCACTGTTTGTGTAAATACTGCCCACAACTAACCCCTAGCCCGCACCAGGCACACTCTTCAGTCTTGCCATGCCACACGTAAGAAATACAACAAACAGACCAGAGCATTGTTCCTCTTAAAAGTTTCACAATCCACCTCCTCTCCCTCTCCGCCCATGCATGCATTTAGGGGACAACACAGAGTTGGCGCATAAATTCTAATGTGTTTGAAGACAAAACGTATTTTCTGTTTGACTTGTAGGCATAAGCAACAACACAGAGGAGTGCACGATGCTAAAGGCCACATCTTGTTCTTCTTTGGCCATTCCCACCCCATACCTAGCCTAGTCACCGTCACTGGGTAAGTATACAGTAAGTATTAGCTACTGTAGTCAGCCATTTATCAAACATTTTAAGCACCTACTCTAAGCTAATTGATGTATTAAGAGCTGATGAAGGACACAAAGGTCATTAAAATATGATTTAGGTTGTCAGATCACTACGGTCTAACACAGAAGATCATATTCAATGCCTCTGCAAAGGGATCTTAGACGAGTTTTATGAGTGAAAGTGAATGGGAAGGTAGGTAGGATTTCAGGAGACAATAATGTGAGAGGAAGAAGGCATTACTGGTAGCAGAAACAGCACAAGCAAAGGCACGGAGCTGGGAAATATTTATGTACATCCTAGGATAAGAATACTGCGGTATGATGGGAATTTAGAGTACTTACCAAGGGACAGAAGAATATGCCCCCACCGGCTTTTTGACTTACTGACCCCAGATATTTATGAAGCCTGATCCTGTATTCTTTTTTTTTAATATGTTTTTATTTATTTCAGAGAGGCAGGGAGAGGTAGAGAAAGATAGAAACATCAATAATGAGAGAGAATCATTGATCAGCCACCTCCTGCACGTCCCCTCCTGGAGATCCAGCCCGCAACAGGGGCATGTGCCTTCGCCAGGAATCGAACCGTTCATGAATCGATGCTCAACCATTGAGCCACACAGGCCAGGCCGATTCTGTATTTTTTTGATACTGTTTCACCCTTCTCTGTTTCAGTTTAACCACACTTGAAGAGTGTTCACGCCTCAAAACTAAATGGTTATTGAATTTAGCATACAGTGATACTCAAAGCTAACAAAACACAGGAAGGATGGAAAGAAGCAAGAACAGAAAAAAAGATCCTTTTTCCAAAGACTCAAGTATTGCCCTAGCCAGTTTGGCTCAGTGGATAGAGCATCAGCCTGCAGACTGAAGGGTCCCAGGTTCGATTCCAGTCAAGGGCACATGCCTGGGTTGTGGGCTCGATCCCCAGTAAGGGGCATGCAGGAGGCAGCCGATCAATGACTCTCTTTCATCACTGATGTTTCTAGCTCTCTCTCTCTCTCCCTTCCTCTCTGAAATCAGTAAAAATATATTTTTAAAAAAAGAAAGGTGAAGAGGGCCGGAAGTTTGGGGTGGTGACATACCTGTTCCCCAAGGGTGACCCAGTCCCTGGGAGATTACATCCGATATGAGAAACTGTAAAGGACCTGGGATGGCCAGGGAAATAGAAAAGACACACGGTAGAGAGGAAAACTGGATGCTGAAAGAGGCAGACACGGCTTTGAAAGGAGCCTGAGAATGAGTAGACAGACCACTTAGGACATTCTACGAAGACACTGGTATAATACCGGAGGTCTCCAAACATGGTGTTAAAGCTCACTTCCCAGAAACCTTTTTTTTTCTTTTCCATAAAAACGCAGCCTGTAAATTTGAAAAAATGTTCATCCCCAAAGAATTCTCCGGAGGAGCGGGAAAGCCGCCTGCCTGCAGCTGGCACTCTACTCGGTTAATGGTTTGTACACACGTGAACAAAGGTTCAGCACTCCTGCTAATTGCCCAAAGCATGATTAATCTCCTTCCCTCTGTCGAATTAGAGAACCAAGAGATCACCTACACCTTGTCTGGACCACAGACATCAAAAATAATGTCCTTCCTTGTACACTTTTTTTAATATATTTTTATTGATTTCAGAGAGGAAGGGAGAGGGAGAGAGAGAAACATCAATGATGAGAATCATTGATCGGCTGCCTCCTGCCTACCCCACACCAGGGATCGAGCCCGCAACCCAGGCATGTGCGCTTGATCAGAATCAAACCCAGGACCCTTCAGTCCACAGGCCGATGCTCTATCCACTGAGCCAAACCAGCTAGGGCCTTCCTTATACACTTTGCACACGCTTCCTTCCCCCTTCTCTCTCTGCTCCCATTCTGAACACCCACAGAGAACACTGAGAAGGGATGAAATTCACATTCTTGTTCAAAACCTGCAGGTGGAAATGGTGGGGGCACAAACCTTCCAACCCAGGACACATATACAACTAATCATCACCATCCGCATGTCCCCTTCTCTTGGGCGGTAAACACACAGTGTGCGATACAGATGATGTAGTAGAGAAGTGTACACTTGAAACCTATATGATTTTATTAACCAATGTCACCCCAATAAGTTTAGTAACATGTTCAACAGAAAAGAATTGTCCCCTTCTCCTACATTCTCCCATAGTAATCCCTCCCTGCACATGGACTTCACCTGCGTTTGCCATGGAATCCTGAAAGTGTCCAGTCTTTTTTGTTGTTGTTGTTCATCCTTACCCAAGGATATTTTTCCCACTGATTTTCAGAGAGAGTGGAAGGTAGAGAGGGAGGGAGGGGAGACAGAGAAACATGGATGTGAGAGAGACACTTCGATTTTGCCTCCCGTACATGTCCGTGCTGGGACCGGGGATCAAAACTGCAACCCCACGGATTGAAACCTGACTGGGAATCAATCCCGCTTCTCTTTGGTGTGCAGGCTGACACTCCAACCACTGAACCACACCAGCCAGAGCCACAGTCTTCTTTTAAACACCACTGGGCGAACCCTATCTCCTTTGCCTAGCACTGGGGTCTTGACTTAGCCTCTAGTCTTGCAATTCACCTTCCCATTTATGACTCTCCTCTGGACTGTAATTTCCCTAATTCCATTGCCCTATGCCAGTGGTCGGCAAACTGTGGCTCGCAAGTCACATGCGGCTCGCAAGCCCCGGTTTGCCGCTCTGTTGACTAATGAGTTTGCCAACCACTGCCCTATGCAAACATATCACTGTTAGTAATATTAGAAGAGAACTTTAATTCTCCTTATTGTTCAAGCAGGAGCCACAGACTCATCTGTAATCCACTTCCTGTCAATCTCTATAACCCCCTCCAGCAGATGCAAGCATGACATTCCAAAATCCTCCCTAGGGTGACGAAACCTATTAAAGAGTGGAATTAAAGAGTCGCCATCGGGTCACAGGTCAGGAATCAGGCCAATCAAGACAGCATCCTAGCCAGGTTTCCCAGTGGTTAGAGCAGCCGTGGGCAAACTACGGCCCACGGGCCGGATCTGGCCTGTTCGGCTGTTCCATCCGGCCCGTGGTGCTGAAAGAGTGGAGGGTTCTCTTGCTCTCCCCTCTGCTCCTTTACTTTGAATTTATATTAATTCACACAAACACTCCATCCATGCTTTTGTTCCGGCCCTCCGGTCCAGTTTAAGAACCCATTGTGGCCCTCGAGTCAAAAAGTTTGCCCACCCCTGGGTTAGAGCCTCAGCCCATGCACCAAATGGTAGCGGGTTCGATTTCCAATCAAGGGCACGTACCTCCGTTGCAGTCTGATCCCCAGCTCCAGTCGAGGCACAAGCGGGAAGCAACCAATCAATGTGTCTCTCTCACATCGGTGTCTCTCTCTCTCTCTCTCTCTCTCTTTCCTTCTTTCCCTCCTCCCTCCCTTCCACCATGTCTAAAAATCAATTAAAAAAATATCCTTGAGCGAGAATTTAAAAAAAAAATTTGTTTTAAAGACAGCATCAGATTTCAGTAAGAAACTCAGAAGACTGTGAGGACTCTCAGAGCAGAGGCAGCAGAAGCTGATGGGGAAGTGAGACCCCGGGAATGTAGGGAGGGCGGAGGGGAAGGAAAGAGTCCGCAGCGCTGAGCGACCACAGGCATGTTCCTCCGGAACCTTAGAACAGGCATGTGAAGCAGGACTCCATCCCTACTGCACAGATGGAGCCACTGAGGCCTAAAGACCCATTACCTGTCCCACATGGACATCCCACGGCTGAGATGGCATCACCTTACCGAGGCCTGCCCATCCTAGAGCCGGCCTGTAACCAGTACACCAGCAGTCCTCAACGATCGTTATTTCTCCCCACCCCACACCTCCACCCAGGGCGCACACAGCAATTTCTGGCGACATTTTTGGGTGTCACAACTGGGGGCAGAGAGGAGGCCACTGGCATCTAGTGTGTGGAGGCCAGGGATGCTGCTAAACACCCTACAAGGGGCGGGACAGCCCCTCACAACAGAGAATTTTCCAGCACAGAATGTCAACAGTGCCAGGCTTACGTAACCCTGCACTGTGCCATGGGAGGCATGGAGGGAAAGGGACCAGGAGGTCGGGGTTCAATTTCCGGTCAGGGCCTGTGCCTGGGTTGTGGGCTCGAGCCCCAGGATGGAGCCTCTTGCCTCCGTCTTGGCCCCCACGGCGTGCCTTTCCCGCATTAATGACATAAGCCCGAGGTCACCAACTGTCTGGTTTCTGCCCTTCGGAAAAAGGAGGCTGGGACGATACAGAGGCAGCTTTTAAAGACACACACACACACACACACACACACACACACACACACACACACACACGCGGCAGGGTGACTGTGTTGAGCTGAAAGAGAGCTTTGGGTACACGTGAGCCCGGTTCAGGAAGGCGCCCCGCAGAGCCCAGGACTGTGTAGCAAGCAGCAGGAGGCCCTGAGCCCTGGGGCAGGGCCGGCGTGGGGCTGGGCATTACGTCCCCATTAGCCACAAAGTGAGCATTTTGCTAACAATAACACTGATTTCAGAAGCAGTTTTAAAAACAAGAATCCTTTCCCCCAACTCCGAGCTTTTCTGACTTTGGTCAGCAACAAAAGAGTTCGGCTCCAGAAGCAGGCTGCAGCTCTGAATATTAACACTCCCTCCTTGGGACAGCTTGTAAGCCTTCAGACAACCCCTTTTCAAGTTTTAAATGAAAGTCACTCAACAGATTATAGCGCTCGTGGCCCCTTTTATCTCCTGAAGAAAAAACAACAGAGTGAAAACCTAGGAGCCGAGACCAGATGACTGACCTTGAGTCACCTTCCATACCGCGTCTGGCCCCAACAAGATAGGGAGCTAAAACCTTTAACTGGTGGCGAGAGCAAATGATGTAATTTGATGATATAAAGAAATCCATCAAGGGAGAATGAATAAACGGCTGGATTGTATTATTCTTGTAGTTTTTTTAAAAAGCCTCAATTTGCCTTCCGTTTTTTTTAAAAGCCTCAATAAGTCCTTTCACGCTAAAAATCAACCATTCCCGGGGGCGGGCTAGAAGGGGTCAATGGGAGAAAAAAGGGGACTTATGTAATACTTTCAACAATAAAGATTTTTTTTTTAAATCAACCATTCCACTTTCCCCTCCTGTCCAGAGAACAAGCAATTCCAGGACCCAAGAACTGGTCCAGTGGGTCTGTCCTAATGGGTTTATTATGCTCTGATTTCCTCCTTCTACGCTGGTTATTATTATGCCGCACTCATACCTATTCGTCCACATCTGCAACCTGAGTTCCTGTCTTCCCTCCCCACCCCCCTGCCCCCCGCCCATGGAATAAATGAGTTACACTTGGCTTCACAGGAATAAAGCAGCAACAGTGACTGGGCGGAGAAGCAAAGTAAAACCCCTGGGCCCCACCAATAGCCCAGGAGCAGGCACCGTGCGGAAGATAACGTGGCCCCGCTGGGGCACCTCCGTCTTTCCATGCTGTCACCCTGTCAGTCTCATTGGGTGTTTGATGTTTTAATGTTTTGTCGGTTTCCTTGTTTGTTTTGCCCTCTTTTCAAAGCATCCTATCTGTCCAAATAACAGCAAAGCAGCCAAATGATCTTAAACAGCCAAAGAGTGCTGGGTCTTATTTAAAGAAATATTAAACTGCCCTAACCAGTTTGGCTTAGTGGATAGAGCGTTGGCCTGTGGACTGAAGGGTCCCAGGTTCAATTCCGGTCAGGGGCATGGACCTTGGTTGTGGGCATATCCCCAGTGGGGGTGTGCAGGAGGCAGCTGATCGATGTTTCTCTCTCATCGATGTTTCTGGCTCTCTGTCCCTCTCCCTTCCTCTCTGTAAAATAAAATCAATAAAATATATATTTTTTTAAAAAAATAAAGAAATATTAAACAAAGACAGTTGCCAAGCTTCCTCAGGCAAGACTACTCTTCTAGCTTCTTTGAGGAATAAAGTGACAGGTGAGAATGAACAGAATGAGAAGTGGGCTGAACGCTGAGTACCATCCAAGAAGACTACTTAAAAAAACTGGGGAGAAAAAAGATTATTTATCTCACTGGTGAGGTTTTTTTCATTCATGGATTTACCCATGTAATAGTAAAAAAATAATGTGTAAAGAACATGTGAGCCTTGGCCAGACAGACAAGGTCTTTGAACCTTGGGAAAGTGACTTGAGTCTCAGGTTCACCACATGTAAAACGGGAACAATAAGAAATTGCTGCTGCTGATCTTCAGATTCAGACACAGAGCTAGCTGGGGGCATCTGTACTTAAATGATGCATAAGTCTCTTAAAACCTCAGCATGTCTGGACCCTATTCTCCCGTCGGTGAACCTATACAATCTCCCAAAGTTCTCTGATCCTCACGGCATCACCACACACATGGCCAGAAAGCTGAGAGTCATGCTACATATGTCACTCTTCTTGTCCCTTCCCCACCCACCTCAATCCAGTCACTAAGTACTGCCATTAAAAGGGAGTATTATGCGGTCATTAAAAATAAGATCGAAAAATACCTAGGGGAGAAACCAAGATGGCGGCATAGGTAAACACCTGAACTTGCTGCCTCACACAACCACTTTAAAACTACAACTAAAAGACAAAACGGACATCATCCAGAACCACAGGAAGGCTAGCTAAGTGGAAATTCTACAACTAGAAGGGAAGAGAAAAGCACACTGAGACTCAGAGTAGCTGCAGAGGGCAGAGGTACTGAGATGCGCGCGTGCGGAAAAAGCTGGTAACTGAGTACTCGGCTGTCTTCTTCTAGTGGGAGGGAGACACAAGCTCCCAACTGCTCTGAACTCCAGTTCCAGGCGAGACTCTGGGGACCCAGACTCATACGGGGAGAAACTGGACTGTCTGGCAGCAGGCAGAACTCGAGGGCAGCTTTCTCTCAGAGGTGCTTGCAGCGATTACCGCGGGACACTGAGACCCGGGGGCCTCTTAGGGCAGGGCTGATGGGAAGCCATTGCTGTTTGCTCCACCCTGAGACTCTGCCCCATCCAAGCTATGCACAGAGGCTTTTGCATATGAACGGCCTGATCCTTTGAAATCTAAACTTACCTAACAAACTGCTGCTGAGTCAGAGAGACCCAGAACATCCAAAAGAAGGCCCAAGGCCCCGCAGCAGCTTGCATTGGTTCACAGCTGGGCCTCATCTGGGTACCTCCAAAACCCAAACAAAGGAGAGGAATCTGCAGATCTCTCCGTAGCTCCTGCTGGGTGGCCTCAGGCAGAGGCTAAATTAGCACCTCCTTGGAGATCCAAGAGCCAGTGTAGCCAGGGGTCAGAGTGAGTCCATCCAGATTACAACTCCTCAGATCCATAAGGGACACACTCAGGGGGCAGACTCAGTGAGCACCAAAATCCACTGAAGCAAGTCTTGTCTCATAAGGGTGTCTCCAGCACAGAAATTCTCCCATCAGAGACACAGCTGATCCTCACAGCCAATTGGCCTGGAGGTCAATTCCCCCCAGGGATACCAACAACAATCAAGGCTTAACTACAACAAGGCTGAGCACACAGCCCACAAAGGGGTGCACCAAGAGTGTCCACCTCAGGTAACTGGGGAGGCTGAGCCACTGGGCCCTATAGGACACCTAGCACACAAAGCCACTCTATCAACTCAGGGAAGCAACCAAAATGCAGAGACAGAGAAACAGGTCACAAATGAAAGAAATGGAAGAAAGCAAACGACTGGATATAAAGTTCAAAACCACGGTTATAAGGTTTTCCAAGAATTTTCTAGAAAAAGCCGATAAATTTAGTGAGACCCTCAAGGATATGAAAAAGGACCAACTAGAAATTAAGCATACACTGACTGAAATAAAAAATAATATACAGAGATCCAACAGCAGACTAGAGGATCGCAAGAATCAAATCAAAGATTTGAAATACGAAGAAGCAAAAAACACCCAACCGGAAAAGCAAAAAGAAAAAAGAATTCAAAAATATGAAGATAGTGTAAGGAGCCTCTGGGACAACTTCAAGCGTACCAACATCTGAATTATGGTGGTGCCAGAAGAAGAGTTAGAGCAAGATACTGAAAACCTATTTGAAGAAATAAGGACAGAAAACTTTCCCCACCTGGTGAAAGAAATAGACTTACAAGTCCAGGAAGTGCAGAGAACCCCAAACAAAAGAAATCCAAAGAGGACCACACCAAGACACATCATAATTAAAATGCCAAGAGCAAAAGACAAAGAGAGAATATTAAAAGCAGCAAGAGAAAAACAGTTAGTTACCTACAAGGGAGCACCCATATGATTGTCAGCTGATTTCTCAACAGAAACTATGCAGGCCAGAAGGGAGTGGCAAGAAATATTCCAAGTGATGAACAGCAAGAACCTATAACCAAGATTACTCTACCCAGCAAAGCTATCATTCAGAATTGAAGGTCAAATAAAGAGCTTCACAGATAAGAAAAAGCTGAAGTTGTTCACCACCGCCAAACCAGTATTATATGAAATGCTGAAAGGTATTCTTTAAGAAGAGGAAGAAGAGCCCTAACCGGTTTGGCTCAGTGGATAGAGCATCGGCCTGCAGACTGAAGGGTCCCAGGTTCGATTCCAGTCAAGGGCATGTACCTTGGTTGCGGGCACATCCCCAGTAGAGGGTGTGCAGGAGGCAGCTGATCGATGTTTCTCTCTCATAGATGTTTCTAACTCTCTATCCTTCTCCCTTCCTCTCTGTAAAAAATCAATAAAATATATTTAAAAAAAAAAAAGAAGAGGAAGAAGAAGAAAAAGGTAAAGATAAAAATTATGAACAACTGCCCTAACCGGTTTGGCTCAGTGGATAGAGCGTCGGCCTGCGGACTCAAGGGTCCCAGGTTCGATTCCGGCCAAGGGCATGTACCTTGGTTGCAGGCACATACCCAGTGGGGAGTGTGCAGAAGGCAGCTGATCGATGTTTCTCTCTCATCGATGTTTCTGACTCTCTATCCTTCTCCCTTCCTCTCTGTAAAAAATCAATAAAATATATTATAAAAAAAAATTATGGACAACAAATACATATCTATCAACAAGTGAATCTAAAAATCAAGTGAATAAAAAATCTGATGAACAGAATAATCTGGTGAATATAATAGAATCAGGGGCATAGAAAGAGAGTGGACTGACAATTCTCAGGAGGAAAGGGGTTTGGGGGGTGCGGGAAGAGACTGGACAAAAATCATACACCTATGGATGAGGACAGTGGGGCGGGGGTAAGGGCGTGGGGTGGGGTGGGAACCAGGTGGAGGGGAGCTATGGGGGGAAAAAAGAGGAACAACTGTAATAATCTGAACAATAAAGATTAATAAAAAAAGAAGTATAAAAAAAAAAAATATATATATATATATATATATATATATATATATATATATTACCTTAAAAAAACATGTGTGCACACACACATACACTCATACACACCACACATACACACACAAGGAAGATAAGGTACAAGGCAGGGAAGGAGTTAAAAAAAAACAACTATAAATTGTTGACAGTGGTTACCTAAAGGATGTTGGGAATGGCATTCATTTTTTCTCTTTTTGTTTATCAGTACTGTATAAATCTTCTATAATGAATATTAATCAAAGAACAAAGTTCTGCATTTAATTATGAGAATTATCTAAGGAATAGATTCCTTTGATAAAAATAACAAGCCTAGCTTGTTTGGCTCAGTGGATAGAGCGTCCGCCTGTGTACTGAAGGGTCCCAGGTTCGATTCCAGTCAAGGGCATATGCCCAGTTTATGGGCTCAGTCCCCAGTGGGGGGTTGTGCAGGAGGCAGCCAATCGACGATTCTTTCTCATCATTGATGTTTCTCTTTCTCTCTCCCTCTCCCTTTCTCTCTCTGAAATCAATAAAAATGTATTTAAGATTAAAAATAATAACAGAACAATAAACCCTGTTGTTGTTTCTAGACCAAAAGAAGCACATGGAGTGTTTCTTAGAACAGATTTGGAGCCAGACCTCTGCTCAGCCACTTCTCATTATGGAATCTTAGGCGAACTACATAACCTCTGACTATTGGATTTCTCATCTGTAAAATGGGGATTATATTAATATCAATTGCAAAGGATCACTGTGACAATTAAATGAAATAATTCACGTAAGCCCTAACCGGTTTTGCTCAGTGGATAGAGCGTCGGCCTGTGGACTGAAAGGTCCCAGGTTCAATTCCAGTCAGGGTCATGTACCTTGGTTGCAGGCACATCCCCAGTGGGAGGTGTTCAGGAGGCAGCTGATCGATGTTTCTCTCTCATCAATGTTTCTAGCTCTCTATCCCTCTCCCTTCCTCTCTGTAAAAAATGAATAAAATATATATTTTTTTTAAAAAACAACCTCAGATGATATTATGGGATTCATTGAAATGGCAATTCCCTCCTGTTGACTTCCTCCTTCAATCAAAATAAACAATGGGGGGGGGGGGCGGGATACCTAAGCACCGGCCATGTGCCAACTCTAAACTGGGTACTATAGCCGAGACCGGTTTGGCTCCGTGGATAGAGCGTCGGCCTGGGGACTCAAGGGTCCCGGGTTCGATTCCGGTCAAGGGCATGTACCTTGGTTGTGGGCACATCCCCAGTGGGGGGTGTGCAGGAGGCAGCTGATCGATGTTTCTCTCTCATCGATGTTTCTAGCTCTCTATCCTTCTCCCTTCCTCTCTGTGAAATATCAATAAAATATATAAAAAAAAATAAAATAAAAAAATAAATAAAAATAAACTGGGTACTATAGAATTGATAATGACTTCATAATACAAAAACAGCGATAAGATTTTTAGAGAATAATTATAGTATGAGGTAACATTTGATAAAGTCCAAAGACAAGATACAGGTAAAGGGTAAGGAATAACAGACTGTTAAATTCGGTAAGCCAAGACCTGTGAAGTCGGACCCTGAGAGCTCAGAGCTCCAAGGAGTTCTCCCAGAGAGAAGGGCGGCAACATCGCAGCTGTGTGAAGAGTTCTATGTTTTGCTTTCTCCTTGGAGTCTTTCCTTTTTTTCCACAGTAGCACCCAGGAATATTCGGCTCGCTTCTTACAGTCCCACGATGGCCACCCAACATGTCTTCTGTGTCATGAGCAGAGCAAGGATAGGTTGGTATGTACAAAAACAACCTCAGTAACCACCAACATGGGGAAAAAGCAAAGGAAAATATAAGAGCAGAAACTGATGGACCAATATCCGAAGTAAACATCTTTTTTTTTAATATATTTTATTGATTTTAGAGAGGAAGGAAGAGGGAGAGAGAGATAGAAACATCAATGATGAGAGAGAATCATTGATTGGCTGCCTCCTGCACGCCCCCTACTGGGGATCAAGCCCGAAACCCTTGTGCCCTTGGCCAGAATCGAACCTGGGACCCTTCAGTCCGCAGGCCGACTCTCTATCCATTGAGCCAAACCAGCAAGGGCCAAAGTAAACATCTGTGAGTATCCAAACATCAATAAAAGCTTCAACACACACACACACACAGATTGTACATAAAGTAGCTATCATAGTGCCTGCGGAGTAAGAAGCCTTGACAACTCACTGTAATTATTTCTTCAGAACAAGCCTAGGCAGCGGGCGTATTGTACAGGCAAGGAAACTGAGGCTCAGAATGGTCAAGAGAACTGCTCCAAGTCACAAGGTTGGTTGTGGAGACGAAATTCCAATCAGTGTCTGGTAGACTACAGAGTCTGTGTTCTTTGCATCGCACTAAGCTGCTTGCTTAGCCTGCTGTACTCCCTTACACGTGCAATAGATTTTCCTTCTGATCAATATTGGCTATTACCTTAAGCTATGCCTGCTAAATATTGATTTGCATGAGGCTTCAAAATGTTCACCTCCAGTTGGCTTCAGAGGGGAAGATGATCCAAAGTAAATCCATGTTCTCTGTGTTTTGGTCTGTTGTGTGTCTGGCCCAGTTTCCGGATGCCCCCACCTGAATTACTCCCATGAGCACCCTAATCTGGCTCTACCATGGTGGCAGGGGAGAAGCACAACACGGGGAACTATACTTTACATACAGGTTGCTCACTTTCGCTGAAATTACCAAAAGAGGGCGTGGAAATAATGAGAGATTCTATTCAAAGACCTATCCTGCCCAGCCAGTGTGGCTCAGTGGTTGAGTACTGACCTATGAACTAGGACAGGGGTGGGCAAACTTTTTGACTCGAGGGCCACAATTGGTTCTTAAACTGGACCGGAGGGCCGGAACAAAAGCATGGATGGATTGTTTGTGTGAACTAATATAAATTCAAAGTAAAGGAGCGGAGGGGAGAGCAAGAGAACCAGATAGAACAGCCGGATCCGGCCCGCGGGCCATAGTTTGCCCACAGCTGAACTAGGAGCTCACAGTTCAATTCCTGGTCAGGACACATGCCTGGGCTCCATCCCCAGTAGGGGGTGTGCAGGAGGCAGCTGATCAATGATTCTCTCTCATCATTGATGTTTCTATCCCTCTCTCCCTCTCTCTTTCTCTCTGAAATCAATAATATATATTATTTAAAAAAAAAAAAAAACCCTATCCTAACTGTCCTAGTCCCCACCATGTAAGACAGAAACAGCACTCTCAATTCCCAGCACAGAAGACAGAGCACAAACTTTGGTGTCTGAACCAGGAGTTAGAGCTTTGGAGCTGAGAAATCTGTTTTCACGTCTGTAAAAGGGATTGCTATGAGGATTCAGATAGTAAGTGTAGTTTGCTCAACCCATTGCAAGGCAGGTTGAAAACTTACTATTGTGAATGTTTGTAATACGCAGGAGTGATATTGTTTTAGCACATGGACACAGGGAGCAGCAGATGCGCCTGGAAAGCCCTTAATGAATTGTATGGGCTCTTGAGAACCAGCTCCCACATGGGTCCTTTCCCTTCAGCACGGGACCATGTACAGGCAATTGAGACAAACCATCAGGGCTTTGACAAAGCGCATGTGAAAAGACACAGTACGGTCTCCCATTCCTCCTTGAGGGGCCCCCAATCTTCTGCTGAATGATGAGTGTGGGTGTCGGTAATGAGGCAGAGTGGTGGGAAGCGCTCCACGTTAAACATCCTAATCCCAGCCGCCATTCCCAAGGCCCCCGAATCCACATGCCCGGAGCTGAAGCAAATGAAAGAGAAGAGAGCCAGTAATACGTTAACAGCCCACTTCAGCAATGACTGCATTCGTTCTGTTGAGCAGCTACTTAAGTTCTGATGGTTCCCGCTCATTTGCCAGTGTGTAATTCTAATCAGAAGAAAAGTCCTTAATCATAGCAACATTACAGAATCTTCTATTCTGAACCTCGCAGGACTCCTGAAAAAGTCAATACTTCGTGTTTGCTGGCCTCTGCATGTATTACAGTGGAATGACTCCACAGACTGAGTCTTCACCCTTTCAATCATCTTCCTCTCGTAGCGCAGCAACAAATCAATCTCTTGATTCAGCCATTAATTAGATCTTTGACCAGGGGTCATTTATTTAAACTCCACCAGCCTCCATTTGCTTGGTTGTAAAATGGGGATAAAAATGAGTCCTACTTGCCCAGCCGGTGTGGTTCAGTGGTTGAGTGTTGACCTATGAACCAGGAGGTCACAGTTGGATTTCCTGTCAGGGCACATGCCCAGGTTGTGGGCTCAATCCCCAGGAGGGGTGTTGCAGGAGGTAACCGATTAATGATTCTCTCTCATCTTTGATGTTTCTATCTCTCTCTTCCTTCCTCTCTAAAATCAATAAAAATATTTTTAAATCATTCCTACTTCAGTGGGTTGAGCAATAAAATGAGCATTTCTGAAATATGTCCGGTATTAGCCTGCTGTCTGACATATAAGGGCTCATTGAATTTTAACTGTGGTTCTTATTTATTTTTATCTGCAGAAGAGACTCTACAAAAAGGGTTGCCATCAATTCCTTCCTTCCCTGTGAGTGTGTCCTACTTCATCCATTAACTCTATTACCCGTCCTCTTGAGTCAGGGCTGGTGTTGTGATTTTCCTGATCAATAAAATGTAGCAGAAAGGATGCCATCTCTGCTCCTTCTCTTTGAGAAGCCTGGCAGCTTCCTCTTCCTCCCTGGCACTTTCTTCCTTTCCTTTCAGTAAAGGAACTCAGACCAGACAACTGAATGAGACACCACAAGGAAAGGGAAAGGACAGATGGAGGAACTCTGAGGCACCAGATATCTGAGTAAAGCCCTCCTGGGTCTTCCAGCCAAGCCCAAAGCCAGCTGAAGGCATTGTTAGGAGAGCCCCAACCCAAGCAAGACAAGTAGAAGAATCTTCTTACTGAGCCCCAGCAAACCCACAGCCAACCCATAGAGTCATGAGAAATCATAAATTATTATACAGATACTTTTTGTAAATCCATTCATTGTTCTCTTCTACCAGACCATGAGCTTCTCAAGGGCTGAGACCACATCAAAGTTATATCTGTATTGCCAGTTCCTAGCAGACAGAAATCTGAACAAATTCATATACCAGTAAGCCAGCGGAGTGAGTCTGTGAGTGGCTAAGGTAGAGTGCTTGAACAGAAAGCTACTGAATGAATTCTTTCCTGTTTCTTTTTTATTTCTCTTTTTTTCTTTTCTTTTTTAAATTGATTTCAAAAAGGAAGGGAGATGGAGAGAGAGATAGAAACATCAACGATGAAAGAGAATCATTGATTGGCTGCCTCCCACACGCCCCACCCTGGGGATCAAGCCCACAACCTGGGCATGTGCCCTGACCGGAAATCAAACCATGACCTCCTGATTCATGGGTAGATGCTCAACCACTGAGTCACACTGGCCGGGCTGTTGGTCAACATTTTACATGGATCCTTTGAAATGGAGTAGACAGGGAAACCAAAAAAAAATCAAGTATATGCCCCTCCAAATTTGAGTAGATGATAATGACACCCAGTGCCAGATGTTCTCAGCAGCTTTTGCTCTATTTTTCATCATGTGAAAAGTCGTGCCCTCCCCAGTAATTTTTGTTAATTCCCAAGGACCTTATATTCTGACTGCCACTCCTTGCTGCAATTTACTGAATTCTCTGAGCTCTTGTTCCTGATTTTAATTATGCCAGATGTTCATCTACTGAGCCTCAAATATCTTTCTTACATCATCAAATATTTATTGAGTCTTTCAAACGTGAATGTAACAAAACACAGTTGCTGTTGTCTAGGACATATGATCTAGTGGAGGTGACGGAAAAATTAATAGGCAATTCAACACTGCTAAGTGCTCAAGTGCTCCTGCAGGAAAATTAGAATGTGCTCTGTAAACACCTCATTCTGGGGGTGAGCTGGGAGATCAGAAAAAGCTTCCGGGGGAAGTAAGTAGCAGGAGATACCTACATACTTGCTACTCAAAGGGTGGTCCGTGAAAATAGACAAAGCCACAATTATAGTTAGAGATTTCAGTGTCTCTCTGCCAATAATTGATAGAATAAGTGGACAGGACGTCAGGAAGGGTCCTGTGTTCCAGTAGCGATGCCCAAGAGGTCACAGGACATGAGAGAGGCCAGGCCCCGTGGTTCCTTTATACCGGGGCTGCGGGGGAGGGGGCTGCGAAATCATTTGGTCTGGCCCTGCCAAGGCATTAGGGATAAGTTAATTAAATGCTTGACCAAATATAGCAGTCTAATTTTTAAGCTGATAATTTTGTATGGCCCGAAAACAGTGTTATAAATATTCAAATGGCCCTTGGCAGAAAAAAGGTTCCCCACCCCTCTAGACAAACAAAGATGTGGGCAGGGTTGGCAGAGCCCCGTGTCCTAATCATGCCACGGAAGTGGTGGAGGGCCACCGGAAGCATCAGAAACAGGGACTTTTAAAGATCCCCTGGGAGAATGGAAGACCAAGGGCCAAATGTCCCCTCAGCAAATCCCAAAAGTATAACATGTATAACATGCAACATGACTCTTGGGGCAGGGGGGTATCATTACTTCCTACATATATACATGCTGCGTTATTAATGTTAAATCCAGAAGAAACTATTTATGTTGGTTTTCTTTGGGGAAAGAGACAGGGTAGGGGGGAGGGAAGCTTTTTCTTCTTTTCATTTAAAAAAAAAACAACACATTTTTAACGATTTTTAGAGAGGGAAAAGGGGAGAAGGAGAGAGAGATACATCGATGAGACAGAAACG
Organism: Plecotus auritus; assembly: GCF_963455305.1. Classification (NCBI taxonomy): domain Eukaryota; kingdom Metazoa; phylum Chordata; class Mammalia; order Chiroptera; family Vespertilionidae; genus Plecotus; species Plecotus auritus. Next base: position 53,982,940 of record NC_137785.1, read on the forward strand.
TCGATCAGCTGCCTCCCCCACACACCTGGACAGGGGGCTGAACTTGCAACCTGGGTATGTGCCCCGACCAGAAAGCAAACTGGCAACCTTTAGGCGCACAAGACAATGCTCAACCACTGAGCCACACTGGCCAGGGCTCTTCACTTTACCTTATATCCTTTCCAATTAACATATACCCTGTTAGAATTTTCATATTTAAAAAGTGTAAACAGGAGAGTATTGAGACACAGCCTATATAATAGAGGTAATATGCAAATTGACCATCATGCCCTCACAAAGATGGCTGCCTACTACCAGGCCGGCAGGGGGTTAGTGAGGGACAACCAAATGACTGAACAAGCAGACTGCATGGGGCGAACAGGCCAGCGAGGAGGCCGTGAGGGGCGACCAGGCTGGCAGGGCGGGTAGTTGGGGGTGATTAGGCTGGCAGTGGGGACAGTGAGGGGCAACTAGGCCAGTGGTGGGGGGAAAATTGGGGGCAACCAGGCCGGCAAGGGGGGCAGTAAGGGGTGACTAGGCTGGCGGGGGGGCAGTTAGGAGCAACCAGGCCAGCAAGGAGGGGGCAGTTGGGGGTGACCTGGCCGGCAGCGGGGGCAGTTAGGGGCAATCAGGCCGGCACGCAGAGGCAGTGAGGGGTGATCAGGCCAGCAGGGGGAGGCAGTTTGGGGTGAGAGATTAGGAACCAGTGGTCCCGGATTGTGAGAGGGATGTCCCGGATTGGAGAGGGTGCAGGCTGGGCTGAGGGCCCCCCTCCGCATGCACGAATTTCGTGCACTGGGCCTCTAGTCTATTAATCGTAAACACAATGCAAAGCAGAATGAAAGGGTTTAGCAGGGTCTTGGGTACATGGCCTTATGTGGCTTGGCATTTGGTAAAGTTTCTATGAAGTTAAAAATAAATATGTGAGGGAGGGTGGGGTGAGGAGGTGGGGCGCCGGGGCGGTGAAAATGCTGTGTGATAGCAGAGTGGCCGATAAACTTGCCCACGCCTGTAGAATGTACACCACCAAGAGGGAAGCTAATGTAGACTACGGGCTGTGAGTGACGATGACGTGTCAGTGGTGGTTCGTCGCTTGTAGCAAACGTGCCATTCTGGGTGGGGAGCAGATAGTGTGGGAGGCTGTGCATGTGTAGGGGCAGGGAGCATATGGTATATGGGAAAACATCGGTACCTTCTGCTCAATGCTGCTGTGAACCTAAAACTGCTCTGAGTCTTTAAAAATAGAGTTTTAAAAATTAAAATAGATATGACATACATTTTACTCCAGAATACATCCATTTTTGTCCTAATTTATACAATTTTTAAAATTACTTTCTGGTATTTACGGAAAATAAAGAGCATTATAACCTGATGAACAAAAAGATAGATACAGAGGCAGTAAAGCATCAAACAGACTGTCAAATTACCGCGGGAAGGCTGGGGATTGTTGGGGGGGGGCGGAATGAGATCAACCAAAGGACTTGTGTGCATGCATATAAGCACACCAATGGACACAAGACACTGGGGGGTGGGATGAGGGCATGTGACAGGGGGTAGGGGAGGGAGGCTGGGGGAAGGTCAATGGGGGGGAGGAGATATATGTACTACTATATGTAATACTTTAAACAATAAAGTAAAATTTAAAAAGATTACTTTCTGGTAAAAATCACTTCATTCTCTTTCAAAAGCAGAATGGGGACCGCTTTGGATCCAGGTAAAATACTCAGCCCCTGAAGCATCCTGCAGGGAGCATTCTTACATGTTTACCACCAGATGGCAGCATTGGCCCACAGATGCGGCAACCGGCAAGTGGGGAGGGGGGCCGTGCGGGGGGTGGGGGAAGCAGGATGGTTCAGAAAACATCTCATCGCTCTAACCTAGTGGTCGGCAAACTGCGGCTCGCGAGCCACATGCGGCTCTTTGGTCCCTTGAGTTTTTAGCAAAGGCCAGCTTAGGAGTACCCTAATTAAGTTAATAACAATGTACCTACCTATATAGTTTAAGTTTAAAAAATGTGGCTCTCAAAAGAAATTTCAATCGTTGTACTGTTGATATTTGGCTCTGTTGACTAATGAGTTTGCCAACCACTGCTGGTTTGGCTCAGTGGATAGAGCGTCGGCCTGCAGACTGAAGGGTCCCAGGTTCGATTCCGGTCAAGGGCATGTACCTTGGTTGCGGGCACATCCCCAGTGGGGAGTGTGCAGGAGGCAGCTGATCGATGTTACTCTCTCATCGATGTTTCTAACTCTCTACCCCTCTCCCTTCCTCTCTGTAAAAAATCAATAAAATATATTTTTAAAAAAAAAAAAAGAAAAGAAAACATCTCATCTCGGAGGCAGTCCTTTCCACAGGTGCACATACACTTAGTAGGTCCTGTTACCATCTATACAGGTGTGGCTACTTAAATCACACACACACACACACACAATGGCCAAGCTGAGAAAAACACCTGAACCACCAAATCTCAAAATTCACAGGGATCCTGTATCTGTTCCTTACTTCCTTTTTTATTTTTTAAAATATATTTTTATTGATTTCAGAGAGGAAGGGAGGGGGAGAGAGAGACAGAAACATCAACGATGAGTGAGAATCATTTATCGGCTGCCTCCTGCACGCCCCACTCCAGGGACCAAGCCCGCAACCTGGGCATGTGCCCTGACTGGAAATCAAACCGCAACCTCCTGGTTCATAGGTCGACGCTCAACCACTGAGCCATTGCTGCCGAGCCTTACTTCCATTTTTAAACACAGAAGTCACACACTAAATAACAGAGTCAGTGTCAGGATATATTAGCCCTTAATGTCACCCAGGGCGCCATCAGTGGGGGCTGCACGCTGCATAGCCAGGAACGTCGGGAAACCACAACTAGATGAACCACTGACGCTGACTGAGCGCTGTCCCGAGCCAGGCACTGGGAAGTAACTGATCCCCTTATTTCACTTCCCCATTGTCATACACTACCTAGTGATAGACAAGACCCCTTCTCTCCACTATCACATTATTGTACTTTTTATCTACCTATTGTAGCTTTTCCTACAGTACTGGGGGGACAAGAATATCCAGTTCTCTGAAAAAAGGTTAGTGTTGGCAGATCCCCCAGAACTATTCTTGCTTCAACGGTATTTGGACAGAACAGACCCAGGGACGCCCCTTCTTCCAGCCTCCAACCACCTCCAACCTCTTTTCCAGTCGCCACCTTCAGAACCATCTGGGTCGTCCTCGGCCTCCAAGACCAGCCAACACCATTTTTTTGAGCTTAACTCCGTATGGCCAAGCACCCCGAGCTCCCAGATTCAGCAGAAGCATTCCACCGAGGTGGCGGCCACGGTCCACCGCCTGGCCACCCTGCGTCTGCGGCCCCCTCCACCTACCTCTCTCGGGGCTTCTATTTCCACCGCTGCGGTGTGGCTCTGAAGGGCGTGGGCTACCTCTTTCTCCAGCTGGCAGAGGAGAAGCCCAGGGGGGCCAAGCGGCTCTTGAAGATGCAAAACCGGCGTGGCGACCGCGCCCTCTTCCAGGACGTGCAGAAGCCGCCCCAGGATGAGTGGGTGACACTCAGGACGCCAGGGAAGCCACTGTGGTCCTGGAGAAGAACCTGACCCAGGCCCTTCTGGACCTGCAGGCCCTGGGTTCTGCCTGCACAGACCCTCACTCTGTGACTTCCGGGAGAACCACTTCCTGCGTGAGCAGGTGAAACTCAGCAAGAAGATGGGCGACACCTGGCTCTTTGCAAGGCTCACCCTCGAGTAGGAGCCTGTGGAGCCAAGGCCTTTGAGGGGCCCTCTGCGTCCCCCTGGTGTCCGGCTTCTGCCTGATCCTCTCCCTGCAACCACGAAGCCTCCTTTTAACCTCCCTGGACCCCGCTCCCGGGCTGTGGACCAAGTGGAAGCAATAAAGCTTTTAACAGCAAAAAGAAAACATTAGTGTCATTTGGGTTTTTTCCTTTTACAGACAGGATCCAGTTGAATTAAACAAAAAATGTTGCCAAATGCTAACGAGAAGTTTTCCTACTATAGACAAGTCATAATTAAATGGAATGAAGTGTGGAATTCTAGTCGATAGGAATCCTCAGAGGTACTGCATAAAATGCAGCTTTCTGTGATCACAACAGCACCTAAACTGGCTCATCATCATGTCCTTGAATAGCCAAACCTACAGAAAAGTTTCATAAGAGTTGTTTAAACCAAATATTTGAGAACATGCCCAGAATCAAGATCTCAGCAGAATGAGACCAGAAGCCTTTTTCGGTCTTCTAAGCAGCCAAACCCAGTAAGAGTGATGGTCTGGAATCTGGAAGATTTGGCTTCTGCTTCTGCCTCAACCAGGAACTCAGTCTTGATTAGAAGCAAGTCGTCTTCCTTATCAAATCCTGCATTTCTCCTCCTGGAAAGCGAGCAAGTGGAGCTGGGTGGTCTCTGGGTTCTCACGCAGTGTGAGAGCGTCGTTTCATTCTGAATCAATGGCATCTAAAGGCAGCTTTTTGTTTTAAATATACTTTATTGATTTTTTACAGAGAGGAAGGGAGAGGGATAGAGAGCTAGAAACATCGATGAGAGAGAAACATCGATCAGCTGCCTCCTGCACACTCCCCACTGGGGATGTGCCCGCAACCACGGTACATGCCCTTGACCGGAATCGAACCTGGGACCCTTGAGTCCACAGGCCAACACTCTATCCACTGAGCCAAACCAGCCAGGGCTAAAGGCAGCTTTTGATCTAGCAACTCCAAGGTGTGTCCGCACAGCCTTGTGCAGCAGCCAGACACCTGGTCCCGGGTGGAGTGCAATAGCCTTTCTAGCCTCCAACAAGCAATAGCTGGAGAGGGAAATAGCCCGAGACCATCTGGGTGTTTTCAAGGAGGCTGCACCATATCCCTATTCTGGTCAATGCCCACACTGATGTCAGCCTTACTCTTTTTTTGTTGTTAATCCTCACCCGAGGATATTTTTCCATTGATTTTTAGAGAGAGTGGAAGGGAGGGGGAGAGACAGAAAGAGAAACATGGATGTGAGAGAGACACATCGATTGGTTGCCTCCTGCACACACCCCAACCAGGGCCAGGGATCGAGTCTGCAGCCAAGGTACATGCCTTTGACTGGAATCAAACCTGGGACCTTCAGTCCGACGGCCGATACTCTATCCACTGAGCAAAACTGGCTTGGGCATCGCCCTTCCTCTTGGGGAAATGCTCTGTCTCCAGTTTGGGGACAGTCTGTGTTCGCTAAACCAATGGCTTGAACTCCGGGGTCCTGATATTTTCTTTTTTGATAATTCAAAAATATCAATAATAATCCTCACTTACGTATGTGAAGGCATTTACTTCAACCCACTAAAGCAATGAGAGCTACACCTGGGCCTGGAAGCGGGGCCAGACACAATGGCTTTAGATAGATTAAGGCAGGGGAATAGCTTCAAGTTGGAAGTTCAAGTTTGTTCTTACTTTTGTGGCTGTGTCAGGTCCTTAGCATGATTCAAGCATAACTTATGAATGTGTACACTGGCTTCTACTTCTCCAAACCATATTTAGGAGGAGCTCAGATCCTCTTAACTATTGAGCACAGGGAATCTCTCCCCAGTACAGCTTCCAACCTTGGCTTTGAGGCACCTGACGGCACACTCCCCTCCCTACCCTCAATATGGCCAGTTCAGTGAGGCCTGGGGCTTGTCTGAATCCCCTCCGTCACCCACTCGGGGCTGCACACTTGCCGGATGAGGAATATTGAAGACCTGGTTGGCTCTGACTCTTTTGATCTGTGACCTTCAGCCAGTCACGTGACCTCTCTGAGTCTCCGACACTCTCTTCCTCTGTGCAATGGGGCTAATAACCCTGCCATGCAAACTGCATCGGGCTGCTGCTGGGACATCTCTCGCCCCTCCCCAACTTGTGCTGTAATATCTGGGAGCATCTTGACTTTGTCTGACTCTCTGTACCTCGTTCTCTGGCGTCTTCCAGCCTTGACAAATGCTGCTCCTGCAACCTGCTCACTCTTTTACTGCTCATTCCCAGCCGTGGGCAAACTACGGCCCGCGGGCCGGATCCGGCCCGTTCGGCTGTTCTATCCAGCCCGCGGAGCCAAAAGAGTGGAGGGTTCTCTTGCTCTCCCCTCCGCTCCTTTACTTTGAATTTATATTAGTTCACACAAACACTCCATCCATGCTTTTGTTCCGGCCCTCCGGTCCAGTTTAAGAACCCATTGTGGCCCTCGAGTCAAAAAGTTTGCCCACCCCTGATCTAGACTCTCTTTTGCTGCTCATTCTTCTAGACTCTCTTTTGCTGCTCATTCTTCTAGACTCTCTTTTGCTGCTCATTCTTCCAGACGCCAGCGAACAGTCTTCTCCTCCAGGTGGTTTTTCTTGACATGGCAGGCTGGATGTCTCCATTCTGCACTCCTCTGTAGGCGGCATGTGTATCTACGTTTGTCACTGCACTTCGTGGACCCGAAATCACTGTTCCCACCTGCAAAATGCTCACCATATTCTTTTGTAATTGCCCTTTTCTTCCATGTCCCCCTAAGGTGGCTAACTCTACTCTACACTGAGTGACCAGATATATATATTAGAGGCCCGGTACATGAATTCGTGCATGGGTGGGGTCTGGCAAGCCTGGCCAGGGGGAGGGGACATGGGCGGTTGGCCGGCCTGCCTGTTGGTCGAACTCCTGGTCGAGGGGGAAATTTGCATATTAGCCTTTTATTATATAGGATATACACTGAGTGGCCAGATTATTATGTGTTCAGAGATCATCATCATCTGACCATTCAGTGTATATGCTTAATGGCTATTGAGAGTGAAGGCACAGGGGAAACAGGAGGTACCAAGGCAGTAAAGAGACCCAACAGGTATGTGTGGATGCAGCATTGGCATCGTCTGCGACACGGGAGGTCAGCTTCTGCCTCTCTGTCGGCGGGCAGATCCTGCAAGGCTGCCTCAAGGGTTACATGGGGGATCGGACTCTATCCTGAGGGCACTAGGGAGCCTCCGGAGGGTTTTAAGTGAGGAGATGTGAGGGCCATATGTTTTAGAAGGATCCTGGTGGCTGCTCTATGGGGAATGTCCCAGAGAGGCAAGACTGGCGTCAAATGGTCCAGTGAGGGGTTATTGGCCTGACCCAAGAAAGGGCCATGTGGATGGAGAGAGGTAGGTGGTTTCTGCTTCCTGTGGTAGTGAGAGATCGCTGGGGCTAAATCCTGGCGCTGCCTCTCCCTAGCTATGAACTCTGGGCACCCACTTCAGCATTTTTGTCAGAATTAATGAGGAACTAAATGTCTTGGTAGTAGTATTCCAGACACGTTCTGGAGGTGAACTGGGGTGTATGGGAGGTGAGGGAGAGCTGATCAAGATGACTCTGGGATTTCTGGTTTAAGGAAATGGGTAGATAAGCCAGAAGTGACTCAACGATGGGCATGTCAGGTCTTGAGAGAGGTGGGAGGAGGAACTGCTTGGGAATATGTGCATGGAATATGTTCAGGCCCTCACATCTCAGCCTGGCCGGCTCTGGATCCTGGTCCTCACCCCTGTGGGCAGGGCAGGGTGGATCCAGCATAGGCAACCGGAACGGGTGGGACTGACTGGAAAAAACAACAGTCCAAGAATTTGAAAGGTGAGGTCCAATCAGAGGTGCTCTGTGTGACCCTGGATAAGTCACCTTACTGTCTGGGCCTGAGCTCTCTGGGGGAGACAACTGTAGGCAGGCCTGGTCTCCCAGACACTGAGAGCTGGGAAGTACAGGTGACGGTGTTGAAACACCTCCTGTTCCTTTGAGGTCCCACTCACCTGCTACCTGCTCCCTATCACCTCTCCTGGTTCCCAGCCCAAAGCCAGCCCTCTCCACTCTGGGCTCCTAGAACCTCCACTTTGAGCACTGACGGGGCTGTGTCTGGCCCCTGCCTACCCCACAGCCCCTGGAACGGGCTGGCACACTCAGGCGCTCCCTGCAAGCAGCCAGCACAAACCCAGGGCTCGTCCCAAACTTACGGCTCTGCTGTCATGGGATTGTAGTCCTCCAGGTGGGAAGTCCGAGCGAGCGGCAGAAGAAAGGAGTCCAGACACACCCAGGGGCTGCGCGCGGGCAGCCACAGATGGACACCATTCACAAAGTATTTTTTAATCATTTATTAAAATCCTTATCGTGGAAGCAGGTGGGTGTACTTTTCCAGAGTAGTTTCACATACACAGAAAAGTGTTTGGAGACACTTTTTGAGCCAGCCGGCCAGGCGAAAGGATCATTCTTTAGCGTGGAATGGCTGTTGTTGGAATTATTCAACTTCTAGAATCGCAAATTCAGTCGCTTTTTCCTTTAAATGTAATTCATTCCCTTGCACACAACGCTGCACTGATTTGACCACCGCAGGCCTGTCATTAGCAACCACAGGTTACTTGTGCTTACTACATCTGGCTCTGTTTTTAGATGTAATTGGCTAATCTCACTTAATCCTCACCAGTGCCCACAGGAGACCTTGCACAACAGAGATGAGGAAACATTTGTGAAAGTGATGTGGCCCGGCTGGCACCGCTCAGTGTTTGAGCATGGACCTATGAACCAGGAGGTCACGGTTCCACTCCTGGTCAGGGTTGCTGGCTGGATCCCAGTGTGGAGCGTGCAGGAGGCAGGTGATCAATGATTCTCTCTCATCATTGATGTTCCTATCTCTCTCTCCCTCTCCCTTCCTCTCTGAAATCAATAAAAATATATATTTTAAAAAGAGAATGAAAGTGAGGTGATTTGCACTTAGGGAAGCAGTGGGCTGAAGATCGAGGGTCGTCCACCTTGTTACTGGCTTTATGATGCTACTAGGCAAATGACTTTACCTACATCAGCCATGTTCCCATCTTTCCAAATGGTATAATAGCTGCCACCGCTCCCGAGCTGCCCCCTCGCGACACCTCGAGACCCGCAGTGTCGTCACGGTTCTCCGGGACCACGTGGCCCGGCGACGCCCACGTGGGGGCGGGCGGACCCAGGCCCCGCGCCCGCCCAGCGCCCGCCCAGCGCCGGCTCCGGCCGCCAGGGTCCGCTGTGGCGCGGCTCGGCCCGGCCGCTCTAGCCCCGCGGGGAAGTCGCTGTCCTTACCTCCCGCAGTCTGCGCTGCCCTCGCTCCGTGCTGCTGCTGCTGCCACTGCCCGCGTGTCCACCATGGCCCTGCTGCACTCCTGCCGTGTCCTGTCCGGGGCCGCCGCCGCCTTCCACCCAGGCCTCGCGGGCGTGGCTTCTGCCCGAGCCAGGTAAGCGGGGAAGACGGAGCCGGGGAGACGGGCCTGCCCCCCGAGCCACGGACACCGCAGACACACACGCACGCACACACACGCGCACGGATTGATGGCGGCGCCTCACAGTGACCCTCGGGGTCCTACATCCCTCCCCTCCCCTGCCCCCGAGACCGCAGGAGAGCGTGCCAACGCGTTCCCCTGGGTGATGAAGTATGGCCCTCCACGGCACTCGGACTCCCATTCAAGGTGGGGGTCACGAGGCACAGATTCTGCGCGGGGGGAGGGGAGCAGGGGGGGCCAAGGGAGAGCCCACGGGCCACGGCGCGGTCGGGCCTCACGCTCATTGGCTGCAGGGTCCGGGCTGCCTCGCGCCCATTGGCTGCGGCGCCGGCCGGGGACCGGTGCGCCAACGGTGTGCCCTTGACGGGCTACCTGAGGGGCTGCGAGCTCACACGTCTTGGCCTCCCTGGCCGAGCGGGGTGCGCGGGCTGGCGGCTGGCTGCCGTGTGTGTGCCCGGGAGAAGGAAGTGCCCGGGACCCTGGCTTTGAGACCCGGCCGGCTATCCTCTTTGCATCCCATGACCTTGACGCGTAGCATCCTCACCTGTGACCCTTCCCCTCTACCCTTTGGCCTTTGGATGGAGAAGAGTGGGAGTGTAGTGCACCTCTTTTTTGAAGCCCTGAGATCTAGCTGGAGGGGAGTGGCCGTCCTTTCTCCATCTCACGCTGCTCTTTCATTTAGTCAGTATTTCGTCACCAGAGTTTCAGAGAGCCAGCCAGGTCCTGGACCAGATATCAGCCAGTGATAGACGCTGCGGTGAAGAAGCCTGAGAGATTACAAATGCAGGGCGGGGCAACCTTAGGTATACAGTTGTTCCTAGGGAAAAGAATACACGAATAAATAATAATACAGGAATACACTCTGTTTCACGTACTCACAGCAGTAAACCTACTTTTACCCCATCCTGTACATTATCCCAAACGAGTGTCTGCAGAGAAAAAGTACAGGGCATTCAACGAATTGGTACTTCCTAGTGGAGACCTGAGCCAGGCGATTTAGTTCTCTCAACAAGCCGATGGGGGACAGTGCCCTTAAGTACTGCCTCATCTGGAACCGAGTCTCCAAAACACCACAACCGGATAGATACTCACTCCAGCGAGCAAAGCCTTGACCTCTTTCCCCGGCCTTGGCCTTTCCTTTGCATGTTGTATGCCGTCGTTAAGCCAGCCGAACAATTTGACCTTTGCAAAGCCCCACACTCTTGGCAATAGTTTCTCGCAGGCTTTCACACTGTCTTAGCTTCTTGATTTGGTTCCTTCTTGGCTGTCAGGTGTGCTCTTTAAGTCAGCCTACCTGCTGGCCCAGAATTAGGGAGCGGCTATTACCATTTATGCAGCAAATTTGGAGAAGAGGAAGGGGTGCCTAAAATTATGGGCAAGAGAAAGTTGGCGTCACCACTGTAGTAATGTTAAAGTGATCTCTTGTTTTATGGATTCGGTTGGGTGGTCTGTGGTTCTGTTTATACTATTTAGTGGAAATCCCTATGGGTGTGACCTTTTAGTCATGTTTCAGTTCGGGAGCCTGACTCATTTTTCTCTTCCGTCTTTCCCCCGTTAGCATGTAAATTCCATGAAAACAGAGACTGGACCAGCCTTGTTCACTGTTATATCTCAGCACTTAGAATAGTGCCTGCATGTCTTTCAATTTGAGTATTTTTATTTTAAACATCAGTTTGATTTTTTTTTTAATCAATGCAATAGAAACAAATATGACATTTTGCTATTGCTTCTTACATCAAAGCCTACACATATAGGGAACTGGGGATGCAAAATGTTTGTTTTTTAATAGTTTGGGCCCTGGCCAGGGAGCTCAGTTGGTTGGAGTGTCGTCCCAATATGCCAAGGTTGTGGGTTCAATCCCCAGTCCAGGTGCTTACAGGAGGCAACCAATCAATGTTTCGCTCTCACATTGATGTTTCTCTCTTTCCCTACCCCCTCTCTAAAAATTAATAACTTTGTCCTCAGGTGAGGATTAAAAAAAAAAACCTAAAAATTGCTAAGTAGACTCCCAGGAATACGGCAAGGCATTTAAATCGCAAATGCTTGCTCTGGCTGGTTTGGCTCGGTGGATGGAGCGTCGGCCTGCGGACTGGGGTTTCCCAGGTTCGGTTCCGGTCAGGGGCATGTGCCTTGGTTGTGGGCACATCCCCAGTGGGGGGTGTGCGGGAGGCAGCTGATCGATGTTTCTCTCTCATCGATGTTTCTAACTTTCTATCCCTCTCCCTTCCTGTCTGTAAAAATCAATAAAATATATTTTTTAAAAATAAATAAATAAATCGCTAATGCTTATCAGAATACTTTGTACCTAACATATTTTGGTTGTCTGGTCAGTATTGCTTAATAGCTCAGGCTTTGAGCTTATGTCCAAAGTTCATTGAGAGGAATCGCTTTGTAGGCCACTGGTTGTCCGCCTCAACTTCATCCCTAGAGCACTCATTTTTTTAAAAATATATATATATTTTTTTTTATTGATTTTTTTACAGAGAGGAAGGGAGAGGGATAGAGAGTGAGAAACATTGATGAGAGAGAAACATCCATTAGCTGCCTCCTGCACACCTCCTGCTGGGGATGTGCCCGCAACCAAGGTACATGCCCTTGACCAGAATCGAACCCGAGACCCTTCAGTCCGCAGGCCGACGCTCTATCCACTGAGCCAAACTGGCCAGGGCTAGAGCACTCATTTTTATCAAGTACTATCTGTTTAAAGACATCAAAGTTCTTAAACTGTGATAGTCATTACCCATTTAAGGAGTGGAATAATGAAGGACATGGAGGACCTGAACATAATTACTGATGTAGGACTGATCAAATTGAGAATCCCTGCTCCTGTATTTAGATTTTTAAGGTTGAATATATTCAAATTGCTTTTAGAATTCTTCTTAAAAGATATTACTCTCAATTCAATCTCTGCCGGAAGACTCAAGGCTGTTTCTGAGAGGATTTCTCTGCCAAATAAACGTTTTAAAGAACATGACAAATCAGTGCTCTTCCCACCAGGAACAAGGGTACTTCTGTCCTGTGATTAGGGGCAACGGCTCTGTCATCATTGATTGACGACCATGGAGACAGAGCCATCTTTTTAAAAATGAAAATTGCTTACTAGAAGCTCTATCATATGTCCTTGACATTCAAAGTATTCCTTTCAGTCATCAGCTGGTGACAGTGATATAGACAGGCAGGTGCCTCTGTGTCTCCAGGGTCTGAATTGTGGGTAGGGAGCAACAAAAGCTTGCTTCAGGCCCTGTTCGGAAGTTGCTTGGGGTACCTGTTTCTTACTGTTGCTGAGATACTGGAGCAACCAGGAAGCCTGGCAGTGGGACTCTTGAGGAGGAAGAATGATAATATCTCCCGAGACTCTAGAAAAGACTTAAGTTATTGAAAAGCAGGAAAGACCTGTATTTTATCATAAAGCCTGGTGACCACGTGTTCCTTGAATTCTCTGCGTACTTCCCTCACCAGGCTTAGTGGCACAGAGGTTATAAATAAGAGTGTAGTGGGATAACTTAGTAACAGTGATACCAGCTAATATCAAGTACTCACTCTGTACCAGGCTCTGTTCTGTTTTATAGTTAACTAGAAGCCCAGTGCATGAGATTTGCGCATGGGTAGGGTCCCTAGGCCTGGCTGCCGATTGGAGCCTGCCTTCCTCTGGCTGCCGGCCGGTGCCTTCCTTCGTTCCTCGCCACCCCTTGGTTGTCAGCGTATGTCATGGCGAGCTGTCGAACTCCCGAGGGGACAATTTGCATATTAGCCTTTTATTATATAGGATAACTCCTTTCATTCTTACAAAAACCCTGTGATATAGGCAGGGTTGTGCCTCATTTTACAGACTGGCTCTAAAAATGGAAGTATATTCATGCCCGGCCAGCATGGCTCAGTGGTTGAGTGTCGACCTATGAACCAGGAGGTCACAGTTCAATTTCCAGTCAGGGCACATGTGGCCTCAATCCACAGTGAGACTGTGCAGGAGGCAGCTGATCACTGATTCTCTCTCATCATCATTGATATTTCTATTCTCTCTCCCCCTCTCTCTTCCTCTCTAAAATCAATAAAAAATATATTTGAAAAAAAATAAAAATTCAGGTATATTCATGTCACTCCCCCTACCTGATCACCATACTCCTCCCCCCCTCCCCCAAAAATGATTCCCATATTTTCACTACATCCAAGGTGGGGCCGAGGAAACGTTTTAACAAGCTCTCCAAATGGCACCCTTAACAAATTTGGGAACAGGATAAAAACCCAAGCCCCTTGGGGTGGGGGGAATTGTCACATTATCCTCTTACACTGGTCATGGCTTCTCTAGTTTCATCTTTTACCATTCTCAGCTTCTCACTGCAAATTACTTGAAATAGTCTTTGCCTGGGAATTCAGGTCAGGTCTGGACCGCTTTGAAAGCCTACACATGCATCCTGTCCTCCCCAGGGTGATTCGGGGAGGTGGCCCCTTCCGCTTCTCATAGGACTCGTATTGAAATTATTGGTCTTCCCCGCCCTTCTGCGAGGTGCTCTGAGGTCTGATGCATTATTGAATTATGGTGCCTGTTGCCTTACCGTGTGCATAGTAAACATGCAACCAAGCGTTGAAGTGGATTTGTGGCAGATCCAAGATGTCTCTGGCCGTGGGAATCTTGCTTCTGTAACTGATGTCTTGTCTTTCCCATTTCAGCTCCTGGTGGGCCCATGTGGAGATGGGGCCCCCAGATCCCATCCTGGGAGTCACAGAAGCCTTTAAAAGAGACACCAACAGCAAAAAGATGAACCTGGGAGTTGGTGCCTACCGGGACGATAATGGAAAGCCTTACGTGCTCCCCAGTATCCGGAAGGTGAGCTTGCCGTCCATCTCCTGCCTGGCTGGGATAAGTAAACTGCCGGGAGCCCCCAGGGAGTGGCCGAAAGACCGCTGGACTGGGAGTCAGGAGACCCAGGTTGAGGTTCTGGTACTAACTGTTGCCATCAGGCTGTAAAAGAGAGCCATTGGAACCGCATGGTCCTTCCTAAGGTTACATTTCTGTGATTGTCTGTGAAAGAGGCATAATGTCATTGTAATTCTGAGAGTGCGCAAAAGGACCAAGAATTTCAGTGCTATTTCAGTCAGAGAATTAGGCCTTTGTGGACGGGCATTACTCTTATTTTCCATTTCTCTCGTTTTAATTGCCTTAATAAAGCCCACCTTCTTACACAGACATACTCTGTCCCTTCTTCCTATCGAACAATAGAATAATTTTCATTATTTTTGTTGCATATTTATTAGCAGTCTTACTATTGGTTACTATAGTTACAATTTAACTAACCTCTAAGAACAATTCTTTTTTTAAGAAATTATGTCTTCCTTTGCATCTTTCCCTCCTCCACTGAAATATGAATGTGCTGCTTTGCCACTTCCAAAGTGGATGGTGATGTGTCTGTCATTCCTCCAAATAAAAAAATAACGCTTTGCCTCCAAAATTTAAGTAGAAAATGTTTAATACAGGCTGGGGCAAAAGGAGGTTTACACGAAACACAGTTTATTCTTGTATTATTATTTATTTGTTGTATTTTCTTTATGAAAAAACTGTAAACCAACTTTTGCCCCACCTGTATTAACCGAGGTAATTCCAGGGGAAAAGAGCCAAACGGATGCTTTTCCTCTTGTCTAGGCAGAGGCCCAGATTGCTGCAAAAAACCTGGACAAGGAATACCTGCCCATCGGGGGGCTGGCCGAGTTTTGTAAGGCGTCTGCGGAGCTGGCCCTGGGCGAGAACAGCGAAGTGCTGAAAAGCGGCCGGGTAAGCGAGCAGACTCCGGCGTCGTACAGGGTCTGTCGTTAAATGTAATAATTTTAAATGCATTTGAGATGATTCAAACAATTTAAAACAAATAAGAAAAGAAACACCACTTTGTGCCTGGTGATGGTTTTGAGGTGGCCACACTTTTGCTAATATCTCTTCTTTAGCTAATAAATTGGCCCTAATTAAATAGATGATTTCCTATAATACCAGTTCCAAAAATATGGTAGTGATTTGATAGATTTGACACTGCTTTTCTGTTAGTTTCTATGTGCTTATGTTCATTTTACATTAAATATGCTTTAGAAACTCCAAACTATCCCTAGTTTTAGGCTATGCTTAGCCCCCACCCTCATGTCCTAAGCTTCCAGCTCAGATGGCGGAAGCAAGCAGGAAACAAGCCACAGGTAGGCTCTGGCAGCTGGGACCAGCGGGCACTCTGCTGGTCCCTCGCAGCCGTGCTCCCTTCCTGCTGCCTCCCTCCTCTCTGAGCTCCAGGGAGCATCACCGCAGCCATGATGGAGGAGCACAGGTGTCCCTTAGTTATCTCCTTCCAGCTCCCTGAGGGGTCCCTTCTTGTGGAAGAGAGAGGGCCCTAAAGGTCACGGCACATAAGCTTTTTGCACAGATTCCCGTTTGTACCGTGGAGTATTTGCAGGCGCACACTTGTAGTAAAGACCAGCATCAAGCATGCGGGCCACCAAACAGCTCACCTGACACAAGGGCTCGTGTGCCTTTCTTTTGAAACATATATGTTTTTCTAATGGATACATGTGTCTGTTTAAACTTGTTTTTCTGTTTAAGTCTGGGGAAAACACACAAAGTAATAAAACTAAGCCAACACTTCTCCCCTCCGTACCCCTCCAAGGACAGAATAAATACATTTTATTTACAAGACTGTTCTAAGTCCACAGGTTAGTTCATTGACTCAGAGTAAAAGGTATAACCTTGACCCAGTGGTGATGGAGCAATGACCATAAGTCATGGACAGAATATGGTTTGGCTGATATCCATACAGTCAACCACCTGTTAACCCCTTGTGAAAACTTCTGGGGTTTTTTCCTGTAATTTTTGCTTAGTCTGTGTACCTCTAGCCAGTTGTTACGTAAGTATGAGACTGGCCTATCTTAAAAGAACATCAGCTTGTGTTTTATAAATTGCTGTGCCTTTGTGAATCATTGGTATCAGATCTACAGCCAGGTTTTTATTTTTATCACGCCAAAGTTTGCAGAGACTTAACTTTGTTTAGGAAAGAGTTTGTTGGTTGGGTTCCTCCCATTTAATCCAGTGTCCGCCAGTCCAGAAAATAGGTTGATGTTTTGTAGAGCCTTGCTTCTATGGTGCCTTAAAAAAAAAAAAAAGAAAAAAACCGATTGTGGTTTCTTACTCATCTCCTAACATGGACTGGTTTGAAGAAACAGATCTACTCAGGCATCTATCCAAATGATTAATATTTCAGATTCTGAAAACTCGTAAAAGGAGCCTCTTAGACAACCTTTAATATGTAGTAATGTTAGTCTAAGGTACTTTTCAAGGACCTTTGATGTTCGGAGAGTCATTCCATTTTGTATAATTCTACAACACCTAGTGGCCCGGTACATGAAATTCGTGCACATTAAAAGGGGATTAATTAGAGGAAATAATTTAAATCGTACACCTATGGATAAGAACAGTGGGGGGGAGGTAAGGGCAGAAGGTGGGGTGGGAACCGGGTGGAGGGGAGCTATGGGGGGAAAAAAGGAGAAACAATTGTAATAATCTGAACAATAAAAATTTATTAAATTTAAAAAAAGAGGAAATGATTTAATATTGCTATTTGCCCTTTCTCTATAATAGAAGTGTCAGAGATGAAAGAAAAGTAGTAAAATGTATATGAAAACCTTCCTCCTGTCAGAGTCTGGGGTGCACCATGGGACCCAGAGTCAAGTCCCCACCTACCCACATGGGCCTCAAAATCGCGTGAGACCCAGACCCGGCCGTGCCCACCCACCCCCATTGGGCTAGATCCAGACCTGGCCAGTCCCACCCTTGTCAAGCCCCGTCGGGCAGGGGGCGTAGCCTCAGGTCCCCTGGCCTGGCGCCAGGACGGGGGGCATGGCCTGAGGTCCCCCATCAAGCCCTGCCAGGCGGGGGACACAGCCTGAGGTCCCCTGTCAAGCCCCACAGGGGTGGGGAGGGCGTAGCCTCAGGTCCCTGCTGATTGCTCATTAATGCTCCTTATGGGAACTTGGCCTCAGCTGTAGGTGCAGCCATCTTTTGTGACGGAGTGATGGTCAATTAGCGTATTCCCTCTATTAGATACGATGTTTAAATGTAGTAACTGTTCTTAGTGCCTTTTTTTTTTTCCACTGGGAGATGGGGATTTTGTGTCCTGAAAGTTTCTCACGTAACACGGGATGGTGCTACTAACAGGCTGTAAGGAATTAGCTTCTGCATCAGCAGGGCTATTGGAAACTGAAGAGACCGCCCTTTGGGGAACCAATGAGGAGAGTCCAGTCAGTCTGTGGCTTAGTAAATGGGGAAATGAAGCAGTACCGTTCTCTCATTTCCTGATGCTCGTTTGGGGGTGTCGCAGCCTCTGTGCACTTGGCCTCTGCTCTGCTGAGTTACGGGAGTGGTGCCTCACTGACCTCGTGTCTCTCCCTCAGTATGTCACCGTGCAGACCATTTCTGGAACCGGGGCCTTAAGGATCGGAGCCAGCTTTCTGGTGAGTCTGGAAATTTCTTCAGCAAAGAGCTATAAGGATGATGGGGTTTTCTACCGCATGTGTGTTTGCTGACCCAGAAGTAGACTTCCTGTCTCCACAACATTGGAAGACTTCTCATTCCCTGATAAATGAACTTGGGGGTTAAAAATTAAAGTACCTGGAAGGAATCACAAAGACATTATAATTATAGTAAGACAATATAATAATGAATATCATTTGTTGAGCACATCCCGTTACTAGGAGCTTTTATATTTTAACTCATTTAATCTTTCTGAAGGAGGTTCAGGTAACACCATCTTACAGATGGAGAAAGGGAGGCCCAGGTAGGTCCTTGGCCACACGGCCATTTAACTGTCAGAGCCTGGGTTTCCACCGGGCAGTCTCGCTGCTTAGTCAGTACTGGCTCTCACTCAGGGAGAGGACCTGGGTTTCAGGAGAGAAAAATTGTCTTTTCCGTAAAACAGATAAACTTTTTTTCACCTCCCCTTTCATCGGTTTTTCATTCCCTTTCATCCCATCTCGCAGCAAAGATTTTTCAAGTTCAGCCGAGATGTCTTTCTGCCCAAACCGACCTGGGGGAACCACACACCCATCTTCAGGGACGCCGGCATGCAGCTGCAGGGCTATCGCTACTATGACCCCAAGACGTGCGGCTTTGACTTCACGGGCGCCATGGAGGACATTTCCGTAAGTGGCTCTCAGTGGGGGAGAGAATCAGGAGTAAACCTCCTTGTGGAGACTTGAGGTCGCCCAGCGTGTTCTGACTTAAAATATGGAGGATGAGCCAACTCCCAGACCTTGGGTTCTTTTTGTTATTTACCAAGGGATGGTGACCCTGTGGCATTTTGGGAAAATGATCTCCTTGTTAAGCTGCAAAGCAATCTCATGGTTATTTCTCTTTTTAGAAAATGCCACAGCAAAGTGTTCTCCTCTTGCATGCCTGTGCCCACAACCCCACGGGAGTGGACCCTCGCCCCGAGCAGTGGAAGGAGATAGCCTCCGTGGTGAAGGTGAGGGGTGAACTGACTGGGGACAGTTCTGTGCGGTAACTAGCCTTCGGTGCTCCACTGGCAACATCTGAACAGTGACACCGATCTGGAGCCCACGTGAAATTTCCACACTTTTTAAAAAAAAATGTTTTTATTTATTTCAGAGAGGAAGGAAGGTGGAGAGAGAGATAGAGAAACATCAGTAATGAGAGAAAATCACTGATTGGCTGCCTTTTACACGATCCTACTGGGGTTGGAGCCCACAACCCGGGCATATGCCCTGACTGTGAATCGAACCATGACCTCCTGGTTCAGGAGTCAACACTCAGCCATTGAGCCCCACTGGCCAGGTCCACACATTATTAATAGCCAGGAAAGAGCCCTGACCTGTTGGGCTCAGTGGATAGAGCGTCGGCCTGTGGACTGAAGGGTCCCAGGTTCGATTCCAGTCAAGGGCATGTACCTTGGTTGCGGGCACATCCCCAGTGTGGGGGGTGCAAGAGGCAGCTCATCGATGTTTCTCTCTCATCGATGTTTCTGACTCTCTGTCCCTCTCCCTTCCTCTCTGTAAAAGATCAATAAAATATATTTTTTTAAAAAAATAGCCAGGAAAGAGCTCCACATTAGCGAGATTAACACTTCTGTACTTGATGCTACATGAGCAGGGTGGAAATAATTTTTGTTCCTCAGCCGGGTCTAGGAAATTCTGATCAGACTTTGTCATTGCCTGGCCTGTATAGTAGGCAGCCACTGGCCCCACATGTCTCCTGGTGGGGTCTCCAGCTGTCCTGGTCAGTGGTTAAACTTTTTCATCCTTTTCCACTTTTTCATGTCCCCTCCTATCCTTGCCACTCCCCTCGGCATCACCATTGTCACTCATGGGGTCAGCTGGCAGCGAAGGCACGCGTCAGAATTCCCAGGGAGGAAGATACTCCTGCATCCCCACTGTCACTCCTTTTGGTTCCCCTTCCTTTACATTCTGTCAAACCTCCGCTGCAAACAGAGAGAGAAAGAGAAGCAGCATTCAGAGAGCACTTTCAGGAGGAAATGGCTCTGACGTGGCCGGCCCCTGAGCCCTGGGTATAAGATGAGTCTGCTAGGGTGACATTAGCTCCAGAAAGGCTGCTGCTGATCCTGTGCTGACTAAACTGAAATAATTACCCAACCACGGAGGGCCTAAAACGAGCTTCCCATTTGACTAAGCAGCTGCCTGGGGAGATGGAGATTAAGATTCTCCTTTCTTAGTGTCTTCTTGAGGGACCATACCAACCGGAGTAAAAAAATACACTAGTACATTGATATCTGAACTCTTAGGAAACGGAAACGTTGCCAAGCTGCCACCTGGGGAGGAGACTGTTGCTTCTGTCTCTGTGAGGCAGGCCTGGTCCCGGTAAGCACAGTGACCATCTGGGCGTCTTGGGAGGGGCTGCCTGAAGCTTTGGTCCTCTTCTCTTTCCCTTCCCAGAAAAACAACCTCTTTGCGTTCTTCGACATGGCCTACCAAGGCTTTGCCAGCGGCGATGGCAACAAGGATGCCTGGGCTGTGCGCCACTTCATCGAACAGGGCATTAATGTTTGCCTCTGCCAGTCCTATGCCAAGAACATGGGCTTATACGGTAAAGTGAAGGACCCCGTGCGAGTGTGTTCTGATGACATGGAGGAAGTGCTGGGAGGGGTGCCACACAGGCATGGGGTTGCGTGTGTGGGTGTGTGTGTGTGTGTGCGTGTGTGTTGTCCCTGTCCCTCCTTCCCCAGAGAGGAAGGACAGTAAAATGATTTGTACTGATCTTAGCCACATCTTCTTTAGTGTCCTTGAATTTTCCCAACTAAGAAAACTGATTACTGCTTCTCTAAACAGTGACTGTTCCATGAGCCGCAAAGATGGATACAAGAGAAAGAGACCTTTAAACACTCTTTAGTATTCAACTTTCTGTTGTACCCAGATTCACCATCCTGGTTGCTAAAAACTTCTTACTTAGAAAAGTTATTTTTGTGGTGTTTCTGTTGGAAACAGCTAACGTGTAGCACATTTAATCATGATTTGCTTTAGATAGAACTAGACGACAAGATCCATTGTCTTTTCAGGTGAGCGTGTGGGAGCCTTCACTGTGGTCTGCAAAGATGCCGATGAGGCCAAAAAGGTGGAGTCACAGTTGAAGATCTTGATTCGCCCCATGTATTCCAACCCTCCTGTCAACGGGGCCCGGATCGCCTCCACCGTTCTGAACAGCCCCGATCTACGAAAGCAATGGTAAAGACACGTGGCCGCCCCCAGCCACCTGCCTCCTCCCCCCATCCCCCCACTAAGTCTTCAAAGCTGGTTTATAATTGGCCACTAGTGAGGCACAGCATCACACAGCTACCACATGTGGAAGGGGGCAGGGAGAGAAGAGTGCCTTTTGTTAGCACTTTCCAATAAATACATTGGTCTTTCCCTCGGAGAGACGAACATAATGCAAAGATGGTATTTCCTTTTATTCCATCATCTCCAGGTTAAGTAGATTCAAGTTCATATTGAAGTACCTTACATAGGAAAACTTCCTGAAGAAAATGATACTTTTTTTATTTTAATAGTAAGCATTGCATTGGTATTTCTGCACCTTTTGGTTTTTATTATCTGTACCATCTGAGTACCTTGGCACCTGAGCTCTAATGTAGTGTTACTCAGTGTTTGTTTGTTCCTTAATATATTTTTTTACTGATTTCAGAGAGGAAGGGAGCAGGGGGAGAGAGAGATAGAAACATCAATGATGAGAGAGAATCATCCATCACATGTCCCCCACTGGGGATCAAGCTCACAACCTGGGTATGTGCCCTGACTGGCAATCTCACCATGACCTCCTGGTTCATAGGTCAACGCTCAACCACTGAGCCACGCCAGCTGGGTATAAAATAGAATGCTATAAAATAGTTTTTCTTCTTGGACCAGCATGTGACTCGGTCAGGGACACACTAGAGTCCGCTCGGGAGTACTCAAGGAAGGTGAAAATGCTGTGAGCTGTGGCCTATCTAACGGGACTTGGCCAGAATTGAGCTACATCCCAGGCTTTTTACAGGTTGCAGGAAGTGAAAGGCATGGCCGACCGCATCATCAGCATGCGGACCCAGCTGGTCTCCAACCTCAAGAAGGAGGGCTCCTCCCACAACTGGCAGCACATCACCGACCAGATTGGCATGTTTTGTTTCACAGGACTGAAGCCCGAGCAGGTGAGTGGACTCTGAAAACAGTCATTTTGGAGGCTTTTAGGTAAATGAAGTATATACATAGGTAGCATTCATTCTGCTTTGTTTTTTATTAGTGATTTACCTATCTGCATCCTCCGTGAGGTGCAGACTTCCAAAGAGCGGAACTTGTCTTCATCATTTTTTGTGATAACCACTGCTTCTCTAAGAGATACCAGAACAAGCAGGAACCTGCAAATTAGAAAAATAGCTGATCCACAGCTGGATCCTGGATCTGTTTTTCCTGCAAAAGCTGACTCTTAACATTTTTTTCACCCGTTCCTCCTCAGAATTCATCACCCTACTTTCCTCCTCCTTTCACTCTAAGCTAACACACCAAATTCTGGGAGTAGGGTTTAATTGAAAAAAACAGAGCCTCTGTTATTTTTTCTGTCTTAATACATGGCTGTTGTGCCAGGGCTGGGGACACACACACACACACACACACCCATTCATGAGCTGGACATGCCCAAGCATTCTTCTCTCTGCAGGTGGAACGGCTGACCAAGGAGTTCTCGGTGTACATGACAAAGGACGGCCGCATCTCCGTGGCAGGGGTCACCTCCGGCAACGTGGGCTACCTTGCCCATGCCATTCACCAGGTCACCAAGTAATTTCCCTGATGAGAGGAAACGGAGACCACCTCCCTGCCGACCTCCGCTGCTGTGAGATGCACCCGGAGGAAGAGGGAGGGTGGATGGTGGTGGGCAGATCATTTCTTTCAACCACAGTACTTAAAACTCAGCGTTGGAATGGTTTCTCAGCAAAGGATGCGTAGGGAACTAGGCAGAGGCATCTGTGGCTGGTGCGTGGAACTTTGTGGCTCTAAACCAAAATCTCCCTCATCTGTGTGTATCTAGCTTTTCCGAAAGAGTTTACATGTACAAGAACGTCATAGCCAAAAAACCAATCAATCACACCATTGCAATATTCCAGAAGCTTTAACCGAAGCACCTGATGGTGTCGATGCCATGTATTCGAGCCTCTGTGAGAGACCTGTTTCCAGCAATAATGGTCAGCCTCACATTTGTGCTCCCGGATTGAGCAGCCTAACCCACAGACCACATTACAGAAACTGGCTTCATGAAAGCCAGCGCGTCGCTGCCACTGCAACAAGGAACACGAAAAGGTGCCGTTTCTGGTCTTAAGAAAAAAAGATTAAAAAAAAGGAGGCTCTCCTTCTTGTACTTACTTGTGGGCATTTCAATGTTCCCTTCTCTCAATCAGCGCTGCTCTTTTCCATAGGCACAGAGATCTGTAACCAGCCTAGATTTTCACCCCCTTGTACTGCTTGATTGACCGTCAGCCCCACCCTGTAGCACTTACTCATTTGAAGAATGAAGAACGTAATTTATTGCTCACCCCACACCCTCACCTTTCTCAGCAAAGAATGGCAGACAGTGGTTAACAGCATCCTCTTCAGTGATTGCTTGTCTCCCGCCGGGATGTTGCCTCTGCCCAGGTGGTCCTCGTACCTGAGTGCAGTGTTGTTGTGCAGCCACTCGTCTCCCGTCCCAAGTCGGGTGATGCGGGGTTGAGCCAGGCAAGAGGATATTCAGGTTTCGTGTGCTTCCAGCGGGGCGAGGGCTTCATTCACTCTTTAGAAAGATAACCACCATCTACTCTAATCGTGTAGACTTACTGCAGCCTGGTTTCTCTGTTACAATAAAGTTACTGCGACCCAACCACTGTCGACTATGTTATATTTTCTCTTTAATGGGAGGAAAGGGCAGGAGTGGGTGTATATCCCGCAACTCTGAAGTCATGTCCAGCTGACCCTGAGCCAATAGGTGTGTGAGCTGTTGTGAATATAAACTAAAGCCACATCCTTGTCTTGATCTCACTCGGCTTGTCTAGTCCAAAGATGTTGGAAATGTAGATATGATCCATTGGACCTTGGGGGACAAGTGGAGTACCTCAGAGGATCTTGGTGTCAGCAGGGAGCAGTGGAGATGGAGGGGAGGTGGCAGCTTCAGGTGGCTATGGGAGTGAGGTAGGTAATCTAAACAATGAAGGGAAAGGTAAAAGAGGGTTGCCACCCGGATGTAAGATGATCATTGGGGACCAACCCTCATCCCCAGTAATGAGAAATAGGGAAGTGAGAGGCACTGTGAGAATGAAAGTCCAGGATGGCAGGTCTTCAATTTTCCAAATAACACAAATCCTGTTTTTATTTTTTTTATATGTGTTTTTACTGAATTCAGAGAGAAAGAAAGAAACATCCTTGTGAAAGACATCAATTAGCTGTCTTCCATATGAAGACCAAAACCCCAACCTGGGTATGTGCCCTGACTGGGAACTGAACAGGTGACCTTTTGGTACACGGGATCGAACCCAAAACATGGACCCCAACCGGGAATTGAACTAGGACTTGGTGCATACATAGGTCGACACTCAACTTTTGAGCCATACCGGCTGGACCACAGTCCTATTTTTCTGGAAGGTCTGTTGATGCTTAAAAGTTGGCAACTGATTGAACTTTTTAAAAATATTTTTTTAATGATTTCAGAGAGGAAAGGAGAAGGAGAAAGAGAAACATCAATGATGAGAATCATTGATTGGCTGCCTCCTGCACTCCCCCATACTAGAGATCAAGCCTGCAACCCCGGGCATGTGCCCTGACCGGGAATTGAACCGCGGCCTCCTAGTTCATAGGTCAACAACCACTGAGCCACGCTGGCCTGGCCTGATTCAGTTTTCTTAATGATTTACATGCAAGATGCAAACAATAGGTCACCAGATTGCAACCTCTACCATAAAGTCATCTACTCTGTCAGCAGACATGGAGCAATGGCACCTGCTTAGCATCAAGGTTATGCTGTCCCCTTCTTAGTGCTGGAAGCCATTTAAGGTGGGACAGCCGGCAGTGGAGCAGAAGTCAGGCCCGGAGCACATCCACAGTCTGAACTGGATAGCTGTTGGGAGGGGGCAGCAGGCCTAGCTTGCTCTCTCCCTCTTGTTGCTCACTCCCTGAGGGGCATGGTGCACAGCAGGCTTGCTCCTGACCCTGGCTCTTCCGTGTCCCTGTTGGGAACGGATACACCAAGGTGGATAAGTAAGTGAGCTTGCCTGGAATGGACTTTGACTGGATGTCTTTGGGAAAGTATCTTAAAAGGAAAAACATGTTATTCAGCTGCTCCGTTCAGGGACTGACTGCCCAGGTTAGGAGAAGCTGCTTTAAGTCCCTGATGGAACCACATGGTTGAAAGTTGGCCACCAAGACAGCAGGAAAGGGAACCTGACCACCCTGCTGACCTCGTTATTTTTAACCACACATGCCAGCTCACCCTGGACTAAGTCCCTTTCCTCACCAAACGCAGTCACGTGGGGTGTGTTTCTCAGCAGTTCAGACTGTTTGCCTTCAACCCTATCCTAGTTTTCTAGTCTGAGTCGAATATGTTCATGTTCATCCACTCGATGGAGGAGGGAGTTCGTCTGCTCAGAATAGCCTCTGTTTTTTTGTTTTTTGTTTTTTTTATTTTTTTTTTTAATATATTTTATTGATTTTTTTACAGAGAGGAAGGGAGAGGGATAGAGAGTTAGAAACATCGATCAGCTGCCTTTTGCACACTCCCTACTGGGTATGTGCCGGCAACCAAGGTACATGCCCCTGACCAGAATCGAACCTGGGACCTTTGAGTCCGCAGGCCAATGCTGTATCCACTGAGCCAAACCGGCCAGGGCTTGTTTTGTTTTTAAAATATATTTTTATTGATTTCAGAGAAGAAGGGAGAGGGAGAGACAGATGGAGACATCAATGATGAGAGAGAATCATTGATCAGCTGCCTCCCACATGCCCCCCACTGGGGATTGAGCCCACAACCTTGGCATATGCCCTGACCAGGAATTGAACTGTGACCCCCCTGGTTCATAGGTTGACGCTCAATCACTGAGCCACGCCGGCCAGGCATGCCTCTGTTTATTATAGTTCAAGGTAGAATAGTTTCCAAATCTGGATTTAAAAAAAATATATTGGTTCCCTAGCCTTATCTCTGGACATTCTGACTCAATATATCTGAGATAAGGTTTGGGAGTCATTTCTTTAAATAATAAAAAGAGAAAATTTTCTAGGATGTTCAGAAACATCTGATCCGTTGACCAGCCATTGGGTACTATTAGGCTAAACTGCCTCAGGCTTAAATCTACATGATCAAAGTCCAGCTCACTCAACCAGCTTGAGAATTTTTTTTACCTTTTTTCTTATGGGCTGTGGAACTTTTTTCCATAGAAATTATTGATTTGTATCTAATAAATAGACAATTTTTTTTAAATGATAATCTTGCCCTAACCGGTTTGGCTCAGTGGATAGAGTGTCAGCCTGCGGACTCAAGGGTCCCAGGTTCGATTTTGGTCAAGGGCATGTACCTTGGTTACGGGCACATCCCCAGTAGGGAGTGTGCAGGAGGCAGCTGATTGATGTTTCTCTCTCATCAATGTTTCTAACTCTCTATCCCTCTCCCTTTCTCTCTGTAAGAAATCAATAAAATATATTTTTAAAAAATAAATAAAAGATAATCTTATAAAATTCCTGATAAGCCCTGTCTGGGTAGCTCATTCAGTTAGAGTTGTCCGGATATGCCAAGGTTGTGGGTTCAATACCCAGTCAGGGCACATGTGTACAAGAATCAAATATATAAATAAGTGGAACAAGTCAGTATTTCTCTCCCTCTCTAAAATCAATGTTTCTAATCTTATAATTTTTTAATTGATTTCAGAGAGAGGAAGGAGGGGAGGGAGAGAGAGAAAAAGAAACATCAATGTGAGAGAGAATATCAATTGATTGCTCCCCTCACGTGCCCCAACCAGGGATGGAACCCACAAGATGGGTATGTGCCTTGATGGGGAATGGAACCCACCACCTTTTGGTGTACAGGATGACACTCCAACCAACTGAGCCACATCAGCTGAGAAATTTTTTAAATCTTGAGAATTTGTATCCAGAATATATAAAGAACACACTTCAAGAATAAAAATAAAAAGAACCCAACTAATAACTGGGAAAAGTATCTGAATAGACATTTCTCCAAAGACATACTAATGGCCAATAAGCACATGAAAAGATGCTGTAATCATTAGTCATCTGGAAAATGCAAATAAAAATCATAATGGGAATCACTTCACACCCACTAGGATGACTGTAATAAAAAGGAATATAATAAGGGTCATCAAGGATGTGAAGAAATTGGATCCCTCACACAATGTTGATAGGAATGTAAAATAGTGGAGCTGCTTTGGAAAACAGTCCAGCAATTCTCAAAAAGTTAAACATAGGCTTACCATCTGACCCGGCAATTCCACTCCTATACACTTACCCAAGACAAAGGAAAGCACGCATCCACACAAACACTTGTCCATGAGTGTTCATAGTGGCATTATTCACAATAGCCCATAAGAAGTGGAAACATATCTAATGTCCAATCAACTGATGAATAAATAAACAAAATGTGGTATAGCCATACCATGGAATATATCCTATACTAGAGGCCCGGTGCACGAAATTCATGAATTGGGGGGGGGGGGAATCCCTCAACCCGGCCTGCGCCCTCTCACAATCCAGAAGCCCTCGGGGGATGTCCGACTGATGGCTTAGGCCCGCTCCCCACGATATGTAAATTGACCAAACTGAGGAATAACTGGTTGCTATGACATGCACTGACCACCAGGGGGCAGACACTCAATGCAGGAGCTGCCCCCTGGTGGTCAGTGCGCTCCCACAGGGGGAGTGCTGCTTAGCCAGAAGCCAGGCTCTTGGCTGGTGAGCGCAGCAGCGGTGCGGGAGCCTCTCCTGCCTCCACAGCAGTGCTAAGGACCCCTTGGGGGATGTCTGCTTGACAGCTTAGGCAGGAAGCAGGCCTAAGCCGTCAGTCAGACATCCCCTGAGGGGTCCCGGACTGCGAGAGGGCGCAGGCTGGGCTGAGGGACCCCCCCCCCCAGTGCACCAATGTTGTGCACCGGGCCTCTAGTTTAGTAATAAAACAAAATGCAATGCCAATATGTTCCAACATGGATGAAACTTGATAACAGCTCATCCAAAACATCAAGTAGGTTAGTGGTGCCAGGGGCTTGGGAGAGGGGAAAATGGGGAGGGCAGGTGTTTGACTACTAATGGTTACAGGGTGTGTTGTTTTGGTGGGGGGAATGATAACAATGCTGAAATTACATAATGGTTATGGTTGCAAAACTATGAATATACTAAAAACCATTGTATTGGACTTTTTAAAATTATATATATATATATATATATATATATATATATATATATATATATATATATATATATATATATAATTATTATTATTATTATTTTTATTTTTATTTCCGAGAGGAAGGAAAAGGGAGAGAGAAACATCAATGATGGGAGAGAAACATTGATTGGCTGCCACCTGCACGCCCCACACTGGGAATCGAGCCTGCATCCCCGGCGTGTGCCCCTAACCAGAATTGAGCCATGACCTCCTGATTCATAGGTCAACACGCAACCATTGAGCCACGCTGGCCGGGTGTATTGGATATTTTTAAAGGATCGATTTTATAGTAAAGTGCATAAAGCTCAAAAAAAAAAAAGCTATTATACTTTTAAAACCTGCAAACAGCTCAGACGACCTTCAACAAGTGATCAGTTAAGCAAACCAGTACAGTACATACATACCGAGGATATTACCTGCGGAAACTACAACTCCCAGAGTGCCCCGCGCCCCATAGCCCCGGCTGTCACGTGACCTCTGTTCACGTGTCTCCACAGCCAGCTGGGCATGAGGTACCGTGGGTAAGTGGCAGAAAGTAGGAAAGGTGGTGGGTGGGGGCTTTAAGTCCCGGGGTACCCAAACCCCCGATTGCAGCAGAGCCCTGCCCACTCCCCGAAGGGCGCTCCGAAGCGGTCCCACGGCCGCCCTCGGTTGGCCGGTCCCTGCCCAATCTCCACCCAGTCCTAGGCCCGGATCAAATCCCGGTGCCTCCGCCCAGTTTACCCCACAACAGCCCACTCGCCTCACTACGTGCCTGGGGGGCATCCCCTCCGTGCGGGGTGTGCCCTGGTCCACCTCCCAGTGCAACCCACCCCTCCTATTTCGGGGATCCAGCCTCGGACTGGAGTAGGATTCCGCTCCGGTTGGGAACCTAGGGCCCTCCTGCAGTGATTCCAGCTCCACGAGGGCGCCAGGCTCCTAGTTCTGGTTCTGCCGGCTGCCCGCTGTGACATTAGCCCAGCGTCTTCCCTCCATGCGCCTGTTTACCTGACTGACCTGGTGCTCCCTTCTACGACTTAGAGTCCCCTCAATTTGCTGACCAGCACAAAACAGCTCAAACTCATTACTCTGCTGACGGCGGACTTTTAGCAAAGACGAGAAAAGAAATTAGGGCCAGAGAGAGAAGTGAGGAGAATCAGATCCCAGGTCTTTAGGGAGAAGGAGCTGGGAGCAGCACCCCCTTCACCATCGCCCTTATCAGGTGGGAAGAGCAGGTAAGCTGGAGAGGATGGAGCTGAGTAACTGGGGAGGGGGGAGGCAAGGCTGAGAGATCTTACACCTCTGTTCTGAGATGTGAGCAGGGCTGAGAGGAAGATTGCACAGCCCTGGCAGCACTAGCTTTGGGGGGCTCTGTCTGGAGCCCTGCTAGGAGCCTGGGAACCCAAGACTCCCCCTCTACTACTCAGTGCTTTGATTTTTTGGCTGAGTTGCTGGATGGGTGTCCCCTGACTGATCTTTCTGGAGTTGGAGCCAGCAGAGGGGTATTTCCTCTGGAGCTGGTGTCTTGGTTGCATGCGTGGTGACGGATGTCTAAGAGCCTCAGAACCTTCCTTTTTCCCTCTCGTGAGTGTACATTCCCGATTTTGTTGGACCAGGACCAGGAGGAGCAATGGGAAGCATCTGACTACCCAGGGGGCCTCCTTTGCCATTCTAACCCCTGGCATGTTGAGGGCCTCAGAGGGGATGCCTCTGGTGGGCAGTAGGTAGGTGAGTCATGTGGGAGATGAATGAGAGTTGGCCTGAATTTTGAAGAACTTGGAAAGCTCTGGCGAATCCAGACTCTGGGCTGGAGGGAGGCGTGCTGGGCTGTAATCCATTGAAATAGCCACGGTTCTGAGTGGGGGCTGCTCTTGGAACCCTGCTGTGGAAACAGGCTGGGAAGGCAGACAGATCGGTATCCAAATCCTACTCTGCAACTTGCTGACATGTGACCCTGGATCATTGATTTGATCTCTCCAAACCCTATGACCCCTGTCATAAGGATGGGATGAGGTATGTCCATGACACTCCTGCCCATACATGGCCTCTCTCTAATGCTGGCACGTTACTACCCCTCTCTTTTATCTTTATCTTATATACCCCATGGGTCTGTAAGCCTGAAGCAAGCAGGATTTGCCTCTGACTTATTTCTGTCTCTGCCACCCCACACTGTTGTCCCCAGTGCAGGATTCTGCATACAGGTGCACCTGGGTTCCAATCCCAGCCATCTGATCTTGGGGACGTTGTTTTACCTTTCTGTGCCCACCTTGGGATAACAGTAGTACCTGCCTTTCCTGTCTAGGCTGGGAAGAGCCAGAGCCCACAGGCCTCCTGGGAGAACAGCTCTGAACAGGGGATGTGGTGGTGAGGCAGAACCTGCAGACCCGGCCGGAAGCGGGCTCTCGGGGCCATGGCCCAGGTCAGCATCAACAGTGACCTTGGCGAGTGGGGCTTCAGCACGGATGCTGGGGAGCGGGCCCGTCTGCTGCAGAGTCCCTGTGTGGACTCGGACCCGAAGAGCGAGGGGGAGGCCTCTCCTGAAAGTCTGAGCAGAGGCACCACGTCCACCTTTGGGGCCATCTTCATTGTAGTCAACGCCTGCCTGGGGGCAGGATTACTCAACTTCCCAGCAGCCTTCAGCACCGCCGGGGGCGTGGCAGCAGGCATCACGCTGCAGATGGTGAGTGTGCGGGCCTAGAGGGCAGGAATGCAGTTCAGCTGATGAGTCTGGCCTCTTTGCCTCAAAGGGGAGGCTCTGGATGAGGGATGATCAGAGCTCCCACTCTCCCCACCCTCACACAGGGCAGATATTACCCATCTATCCCAGCATTCTTTCCTCTGAGCCCAGATGAGGCTTCAAAAACCTTCCGAGCAATCAGGGAAATTTGACATCAATTGCATACTTAACAATCTTGTGGTTAAGTTTAAAAAAGAGGCCCTGATCTTTTAGAACTGCATGAAATAGTGCTGATGAAGTGATATGAGAACTTGTATTTTCTTCAAAATAATCCAGAGCCCGGCCCGTGTGGCTCGGCGGTTGAGCATCGACCTATGTATGAACCAAGAGGTCACTGAATTGATAACCGGTCAGGGCATGTGACCAGATGGCAGGCTCGACCCCAGTAGGGGGCTTCTTATCGATGTTTCTATCTCTCTGTTCCTCTCCCTTTCTCTCTCTTTAAAATAAATAAAAACACATTTTTTTAAAAGAGAGAGAATGTTTTAAAGATAATAATAATAATCCAGAATTGGAGAAGGAATAGATGAAAGAGGATTGGGCATGAATTGATCATTTTTGAAGCTGAGTGATAAGGACATGGGGGTCCATTGTACCATTCTTTCTACTTTTGTGTGTGTGTGAAATTTTCCACAAAGCTTTTTTTGTTTCTAAAGAAAATCTCAAGTCTCCAGTAATGTATTAAAATTGCCCTGCGAGCCGAAACCGGTTTGGCTCAGTGGATAGAATGTCGGCCTGCGGACTGAAGGGTCCCAGGTTCGATTCCGGTCAAGGGCATGTACCTTGGTTACGGGCACATCCCCAGTGGGAGGTATGCAGGAGGCAGCTAATCGATGTTTCTCTCTCATCGATGTTTCTAGCTCTCTATCCCTCTCCCTTCCTCTCTGTAAAATATCAATAAAATATATTAAAAAATAAATAAATAAATAAATAAAATTGCCCTGCAAGATGAGGTCTATATGCCAAACCAGCTTTGAGCATTGGCCCCGTAAATACTGAGCAAAACCAGGCTACCCTCTGCTGCCAGGCCTTTCCCACACCCTCCTGCTCTGCCCCTGCCCACAGGGCATGCTGGTTTTCATCATCAGCGGCCTCGTCATCCTCGCCTACTGCTCCCAGGCCAGCAACGAGCGGACCTATCAGGAGGTGGTGTGGGCTGTGTGTGGCAAGCTGACGGGCGTGCTGTGTGAGGTGTCCATTGCCATCTACACCTTCGGCACCTGCATCGCCTTCCTCATCATCATTGGGGACCAGCAGGACAAAAGTGAGATTCCCTCCGTAGCCACCTCATCCCTCCCCCTTGGCCCTGGGCATCCTAGGGGTGGAGGGAAAGGACATGGAACACCCACCCCCTCGCCTGGGCTCAGCCTTCCCCTGGGAATCCTCCTCCTGGCTGCTGGGCCCATTAGATGGAAGGCCCGAGGCCCAGCGGAGCAGGGGGGCCGCACCTTGCAGTGGCCTGGCATGACATTCCCTCCTTCCTCCCTGTGCAGTTATAGCTGTGTTGGCAAAGGAGCCTGAGGGGGCCGGTGGCAGCCCCTGGTACACAGACCGCAAGTTTACCATCAGCCTCACCGCCTTCCTCTTCATCCTGCCCCTATCCATTCCCAGGGAGATCGGCTTCCAGAAATATGCCAGGTTCGGAGACCCCACCCCAACCTGGGACGGACAGAACTCTGGAGGCTCAGGGGCTGCCAGGGAACCCCCGTCCTCCATGCCACCTCACCTGGGGCAGCAAGAGTGGGCAAGGCTGGCCGGCCAGGGCTTGCATGGGTTCCAGCTGAAGACTTTCCTTTCTGTCAGCAGCAAGGGAGACAGGGGCCCTGAGCATCAGTGGGATATTCAGTGTCCTTGTCAAAGGGACAGGTGGCAATCAGAGGGTAAAGGCAGCCTCCGGGCCTGGACCTTCGCTTTCTTGGAGAGAATGGGACTTTTGATCAGTTGGGATTGTCATCCAGGCAGCATCTTCCACGCAGCTTGTTATGAAGGGAAGAGACTGGCCGCCTGACTCAGGGTCTGAAAAGCTGTTTCCTGTGATCCATAATCGGCAGGATCACCCTCAGCTGTCTCCAAGGTCCCCTGGAATGTCGACATTCCAGTATTTGTACCTTCAACCCTTTTTCCTCCGCTATCTCCTAGTTCTCAAGGGCCCTCCTTGCAGCCCTCGCCACGCGTGGGCCGCTCTGATTGAAGCCCAGCCCTCCGAGCCCTGGAGCTGAGCCCGTGCATTTCCTGATGGCCAGAAATGTCAGTCTGGTCCCCTGTGGGGTCCAGCTCCCTCCAGGCTGTGGCCAGTTTCTCCAAAACTTCTTTCTCATGTATTTCTCGAGTCTTTTCTGGAAATAGCTCCCCAAGTTGTTCAGTAGACACTTGTGGTCACTAGAACTAAGGGTAGATGCCCCTGGGGTGGGATCAGAGAAAGGGCAGCTGAGGCTGGGGAGGAAGGAGTTCAGTCCATTCTCCCCACAGCTTCCTGAGCGTCGTGGGCACCTGGTACGTCACCGCCATCGTTATCATCAAGTACATCTGGCCGGATAAGGAGATGACCCCGGGGGACATCCTGACCAGGTGGGTGAGGACCCCCAAGAGACACGTGGGGTAGGATCGGCTGCTTGGGCCCCAGAAGGTGCCGAGTCAGACATCGAAAGGCCACACAGGTGCTCATCTTAAGGCTCGGTGGGGCTTGGCGCATCGGTCCTCATAGGAAGGAGGCAAGCGGTCCTGATCTCTTTCCACTGAAGGGAAGAGTGAGAACCGGAGACGGGAGAGACTTCGCCGCTAACGTCCAACAATGAGCCCACGTGAGATGAGGCCTCAGGCTGTGGAGCCTGCCAGGGTGGAGCTGCACATTCTTCCAACTTGTGCTTCTCTGATATTTCTGTATCTTCTACATGAGGATGGATCTATGTGGTCATTTAAAAAAAAAAAAGTTTCCTTTTTTTTGAAAGGAACAAACCAAGAAAGTAAAAGCCCAGTGTAGGAGCCAGAAATTCTGGGTTTTGGCCCCAGGAGGGCCTTGCAGAGCCTCAGTTTACTGACCTGTGCAATGGAGATGTGTCCTCTCCCGTTCGCAGACTTCTGTGGGTGGAGTGTGTAGAAGGCTCACTGGTGGAGGCCATGGTTGGCTGAAGGAAGAGTAAGGGCATCGGTGGGAGTGGGGGGTGGTTGGTGGCTGTGTGGGGTTCACAGGCAGCAAGTTCTTGTGTTCATCCACAGGCCAGCTTCCTGGATGGCCGTGTTCAATGCCATGCCCACCATCTGCTTTGGATTTCAGGTGCCAGTTGCGAGGTCCCTGCGGCCCCCTTAGCTCACTCCCCACCCTGGGATGGAGCCCACATCACAGGCAGGATGGGGGATCCTGGGAGGAAGGATGGAGTGGGGACCCCAGGACTCGCCCCTTGTCCCTGTGGTCTTTGTCTCCAAGGTACCTCCCTCTGGAAATGGGGGCTGAGGTCACTTCCCCAGCATAACTGTGACCTTCGCCCTGACAGTGCCACGTGAGCAGTGTGCCCATCTTCAACAGCATGCGGCAGCCCGAGGTGAAGACCTGGGGCGGGGTGGTGACGGCCGCCATGGTCATAGCCCTCGCTGTGTACATGGGCACAGGTGAGTGCTCCCGCCTGCCCTCTGTTCCTAAGTGCTCCAGCCCAGCGTTCCCGGGACAGCCTTGCACTCTTAGTGCGTCAGACCCTTCTGTAGGCATTGGCTTGAACTTGGGCTGTCCTGGGCCTCCCCCTGCACAAATGAGAGGAACCGGTTCATCCATTCATTCAGCAGCTCTGCCTAGTAAGTGCCAGGAACTGTTCTCAGATGGGGGGTGCCGTGGAGATAGGTAGGCCTGGCCTCGCCCTCGTGGAATGGACCGTCTAGTAGGAGAGCCTTTTTTTATGACATTTTTTCATTGATTTCAGAGAGGAAGAAAGGGAGAGAGAAAGAGAGAAACATCAATGATGAGAGAGAATCGTTGATCGGCTGCCTCCTGCACGTCCCCCACTGGGGATCAAGCCCGCAACCCGGGCATGTGCCCTTGACCGGAATCAAACCTGGGACCCTTCAGTCCGTGCAGGCTGACGCTCTATCCACCGAGCCACACCGGCTAGGGCAGGAGAGTCTTATGAGAGAAAAGCAGGAATCCGGAATTTCAGACAGTTGAGGGCCACAGTGAAACGGGACGTGTGAGTGGGACTGGGAGGGGTGCCTTTGGGGGATGGTTCACACAAGGCTTCTCTCTGAGGGGTGCATTTGGGGGGGCTCAAATGATGAGACGGAGTCAGAGTCAGAAGGGCTGCAGGAAGAGCATTCCAGGCAGAGGAACCAGAAACTGCCGAGTCCTTGATCAGGGACCGGAGAAAGGTGTGTGTGGCTGGAGTGGAGCAAGGTGGGGCGGGCGACAGGGACAGGGGCCTGGAGGATTGCTGGGAGCCAGAGTGAAAGTGTCGTAGGCAGGTGTGTCCGTGAAAGATGGCTGTGGGTGCTGTGGCGAACGGCTGGGATAAGGGAGCAGGGCTGGGAGACCTGGGAGGGTGATTCCTCCACAGACGGTTCCGGGGCCTCTACCTCTGAAGGCACAGCCAGGAACAAGGCAGGCCTAGAGGCAGAGTCCCTGTCCTCCTGGGATCGTGTTCTGCTTGGAGAAACAGATCATAAGTTAAAAAAGAAAGGGAGCCGAAACCGGTTTGGCTCAGTGGATAGAGCGTCAGCCTGCGGACTGAAGGGTCCCAGGTTCGATTCCGGTCAAGGGCATGTACCTTGGTTGCGGGCGCGTCCCCAGTGGGGGGTGTGCAGGAGGCAGCTGATCGATGTTTCTCTCTCATCGATGTTTCTAACTCTCTATCCCTCTCCCTTCCTCTCTGTAAAAAATCAATAAAATATATTAAAAAAAAAGAAAAAAGAAAGGGAAAGAGAGAGAGAAAGTGGGCTCTGAAGGAAATAGGCTGATGTGAGAGGCCTGGGGGTGGGGCTATTGTGGACAGGCTGAGTGGGGAAGCGTCTCTAGAGAGGGACATGGAGCTGAGACCTGAGTGGTCCGATGAAGAGCTGGCTCTGAGAGGAATGCGCCAGGCAGTGTGAGGTCAGAGGTGGCAGTGGGGCGGCCGTGAGAAGGCAGGGAAGGAGGCTCTGATCCCAGCCCAACACCCTCCGCCTCCAGAGCTGCTCCAACGCCCGCCCTCCCTATCTGATGTCCCACCTAGCGGTGGGCAGTCCGTCCGCCATCCCCTGCCAGGGTGGCCCCTTCCCGGCCCTTTGATCCCTGCCCTCAGGCATCTGTGGCTTCCTGACCTTTGGAGCTTCCGTGGACCCCGACGTGCTCCTGTCCTACCCCTCCAACGATGTGGCAGTGGCCGTGGCCCGCGCCTTCATCATCCTGAGCGTGCTCACCTCCTACTCCATCCTGCACTTCTGTGGCCGGTGAGCCCCCACCCACTGGGGTGCTCCCTCGGGGCCCCTGAAAACCCTTTATTGCATGGTCCTTTGACCTTGTATGGACCCTGTTTGTAGAAGGAGAAACTGAAGTCCACGGGAAAAAGTCAGTGCCTACCCCCAGCTGGGTCTTGCCCGTCCCCCTTTGTCCCATGGTCCCCAGAACGTTCTGTGAGTCCTCTACGAACCTCTAGTCTAGATCCTTTTCTGAACACCAGCCTTCTGGGTTTCCCAGGCCCTTCCCTTTCAGGAGAATAGAATCGGTTCCCCCAGTGATCACGTCCTGGGCCAGGCAGGGCGCTAAGCCCTTCATGTTCACCCCCATCCAGTCCCCAGGCAGCCCCGAGATCGCTGCCAGGCCCCCTTACAGAGAGGAACAGGCTCACCCCATTCCACCCAGTCAGGGGTCTGGCTCTGGGAGCTGGTGGGGGGACTGGGAGCAGGGGTGCCTCTGAGCCCCTCCCTGTGTGCAGGGCCGTGGTCGAAGGCCTGTGGCTGCGCTACCAGGAGGTGCCCGTGGAGGAGGACGTGGGGCGGGAGCGGCGGCGGCGAGTGCTGCAGACGGTGGTCTGGTTCCTGCTCACCCTGCTGCTGGCGCTCTTCATCCCCGACATCGGCAAGGTCATCTCGGTCATCGGAGGCCTGGCCGCCTGCTTCATCTTCGTCTTCCCAGGTGCGGACCCCTGGCGCCCCGCAGCACTCCCTCCCTCCCGGCCAGAGCGCCTCACGTGCTCACCTGCCGGGGAGAGGAGCCACCAGCCTGTGGGGTCACCCTCCACAGACTCAGGGCTGACCCCGGCCCAAGCACCATCTGATAGGAAGATGCTGTTCTCTCCACTTCCTGACAGATGGGAGGTTCGAGGAGATGGGAGGTTCACGACATGAACTCAGCTAATGGGTCACAACCTTTCCAACGCCAAGCCTGTCTAGGTCCTCAGCCTATACCAGCCATGGGCAAACTACGGCCCGTGGGCCGGATCCGGCCCGTTCGGCTGTTCTATCCGGCCCGCGGAGCCGAAAGAGCAGAGGGTTCTCTTGCTCTCCCCTCCGCTCCTTTACTTTTTGAATTTATATTAGTTCACACAAACACTCCATCCATGCTTTTGTTCCGGCCCTCCGGTCCAGTTTAAGAACCCATTGTGGCCCTCGAGTCAAAAAGTTTGCCCACCCCTGGCCTGTATCCTTAGTCCCGCGTTCAGGTCTCTGTGGCTCCCTGGCGATCAGGGTTGTGGCTGGTCAGTCCCCAGAGGGCAGTGGGGTCTGTGACTGCACCCTGACCCAGAAGCCAGGAGACCTGAGTGTCAGACGGGTCTGCCACCAGACCCCTGGGAAGTTGTCCCATCTGCCCAGCATGAGTTCCACTTGTACCCCGCATATTCCACCCTGAAAGCCCTTGCCACTCAGCACGGAGCAAGGGGGCCACGTCTGCTGAGCAACGCACTGGGAAGGGCCTGGGCGTGCTGCCCCGTTAGCTCTGAGTGCTGCGTGCAGCTCGCGGTATGCCTGTGGCATGCTGGCCTCTCCCGGGAGAGCCCATGCCAGGCCTCGGGCTGGGTGTGGGGGCAGAGGTGGAATATCTGGAAAAGCCAACAGGCCTTTCTCCATCCACCGCTGCCTCTTGGTAAGGGGGGAGCTGGGCCCGGGGAAGGGCCCCAGCCAAGCTCTCGGGGTCGCCTCTTCTCTTCCAGGGCTGTGCCTCATTCAGGCCAAACTCTCTGAGATGGAGGAGGTCAAGCCAGCCAGGTAAAGCAACGCCAGCCTTGGTCCTCAGGGGAGGCGCTACACTGGGAGGGAGCCTTGGAGGGGGCCTTAAAATCACAGGGGTCAGGAGACTTGCACACTTTGAAAAACGGAGTTTTTAAAAATACTTTTAGAAGAATGGGTAATGTGCTCGTTATGACAGTTCAAGCACTCCTGAAGGACTTTAGAGAAAAGAGTGGAATCCCTCCTCCCCCACAGCCCAGTTGCCACCCTCCCCCACCCCAGCTCCATGTCCCAACATGGTCTACCCTCCCAGGCTCTGCATGTGTGCCTTCTGTGTGCACACAGCTGCGAATATGTGTACACAGACCTGGGGGTTTTTTTAAATATATATTTAAAAAACACTAGTTGTGTGTTTTTTAAATATATATTTTATTGATTTTTAGAGAGAGAGGAAGGGAGAGGGATAGGGAGATAAGAAACATCAATGGGAGAGGAACATCATGGATCGACTGCCTCATGCAGGCCTCCTACTGGGGACAGAGCCTACAACCCAGGCACGTGCCATGACTAGGGATTGAACTGCAACCTCCTGGTTCATAGGTCAATGCCCAACAACTGAGCCACTCTGGCTGAGCTGTTTTGTTTATTTTGTTTTAATGAAATGGCTCACACTGTGACCTGCTTTTCCCCAAAACATCTTTTAAATATATATATTTTTTATTGATATTTTTACAGAGAGGAAGGGAGAGGGATAGAGAGTTAGAAACATCAATGAGAGAGAAACATCGATCAGCTGCCTCCTGCACACCTCCCACTGGGGATGTGCCCGCAACCCAGGTACATGCCCTTGACCGGAATCGAACCCGGGACCCCTCAGTCCGCAGGCCGACGCCCTATCCACTGAGCCAAACCGGTTTCGGCTCCCCAAAACATCTTTCCATCAGAAGACACACATTCTAATTGTGGTCCTCCCCTTGACCTCCTATGACCAGTCCATCCCATTAGGTCTTGGTCTCCTTACCTGTGGACTACGGGTCAGACACCTGACAGCGCACACCTTTGTATGAAGAGTCCTCGAGAAGTAGGAAGGCCTTTGCCCACAGGAGAAGTGGTTTAGGTCAGCGGTCGTCAATTGGTGATCCGTGAGGTCCAAAAGGTTGGCGACCGCTGGTTTAGGTGATTATGGTGATGAGTGTGTGTGTGTTTGTGTGTGTGTGTGTGTGTGTGTGTGTGTGTGTGTGTGTGTGTGTTGAAGTCTGCAGAGTCACGGGTGGGTTGATTGACAAGCCTGCCTCTCCCTCTGCCTACAGCTGGTGGGCGCTGGTCAGTTACGGAGTCCTCTTAGTCACCCTGGGAGCCTTCATCTTCGGCCAGACCACAGCCAACGCCGTCTTCGTGGATCTGTTGGCATAACCACGGCCTCCTTTGCACCCAGGAACCCATCTCAGGGCTGCGGGGCCGCGCTGAGTCGGGCATCATTCTCCTCTACTGATGGGATGATTCCAGGGACGGACGGATCTGGGCTGAAATCGGGCCCCACAGTCTGGAGCCTGCAGCACGGGCATGTGCCCTGACTGGGAATTGAACACACCAGCTCCCTTCCTGCTCCCCCGTCCTGGCGGGGCCCTGGATGGTGGGAGGAGGGCCACAGGAGCCTCCCGGCCTCCTCCAGCTCTCAGCTCCTCCAGGCCTGGAACCCACGGTGAAGAGGCTCAGCAGGTCTCAGAAGAAGGCATCAACTTGACTTCCCTCTGGAGAAGGAGTGCGGGCAGGGGGGCGCCCTCTCCATAGCGCAGGGGCTGTGCTCCTTCCCCAGGACGCCACGCCTGCTCCCATCTGTCCACAGACCAGCCAGCAGTGGCTTCCTCTGGGCTCCGGCCAGTCCCAAAGGTAGCGCTGAATTCACGCGGATGCACAGAGGCAGGCAGAGTTTGTGCCTCACCCACTCCCTCCTGGGCCCACAGTGAGCCCACAGCCCTCTTTCCCATGGCTGACTGACATTCCCCGAGGCTTTCGGGCCTCACCGAGTGTCTCTCCCCAAACCTCAGGGTCCAGGCGTCCCTCTCCTCCTCCATCCCCAGACGTCACCAAGTCTTATGTTTACACACGGTGCCCGCCCGGCTCAGCCAGGGACCAGGGGCCGTCCCGTGCCTCGGTGCTGTGAGCACTCCACCTCCCACTCTGCCTCCGTTAGCTTTCCCCATGGCGGGGGGAGAGAGGGACTGTGCTTCTCTCTCAGATTCCAGATGGGCCCCTCTTTTCAGAGGCACAAAAGTGGGTGATGGAGAAGGCTGGGGACCTTTCGGACCTGTGCAGGCTGGGCTGGTCAGGGTCAAGGTGAACCTGTCTGCTACCCTCTCCTCCGATGATTGCTTCTCTCTGCCTCCCCTGCCATCCCTCACAGGCACGCAGGGTGCCGAGTCGTCACTGACCGGGCAGTGTGCGAGGGCAGCTCCGCCAGCCTGGAACTTTCAACCTGGATCTTGTCTGCTCTTACCCCACCCCATACTTTCTTCACCCCCCACCCCATTTTTCTACGTAGTTCAATCTCCTGCTCACATAAGTATTGGGGGGGCGGGGCGGGCTACTAAACCCTCCCCTGTCAACTTCCTCAGCTCCACACATCCAGGCCTGGCTTCGGTGGCCTGAGGTCGCACCTGGATTGTGCCCCAGGCACGGTGAAGGGGGACACTTCTCCCATTGCACATTCCCATTGTGAACACCTTGGCCAGCACCAGGCACCGAATCGGGCTTCCTGTGCCTGGAACGCTCAGCTTTTTTCCAGCCTCTCCTGCCCCAAACCTATGTCCTGGGCCGGGTGTGGGGACCCCGGCCGGCAGCCCACCAGTCGGGGCAGTCAGATCTAGGAAACAGGCTGGCGGGAGGCCCGATAGGCTTCTGTCCAGCCCCCACACTGGCGACCTGCCTTTCCTCGCCTCCTGGCCCCTGGAGCCAGAGCCCCCCTGCTGGTTCCTCTCAGCCTCGCCTGCTGCACCTCACCAGGCCCTGCCAGCACCCATCCCTGACAAGGTCGGGAGGATGTCTCAGCCAGCATGGCTGCCCAGCCTCCTGATGCTGGATCTCAGGGTGGAGGGAGGTAAGGGAGTGATTGCACAAAATCATGCGGGGAAAGGGGCTGGAATCTGGCCTTTTGGCCCAAACTCAGGAGCCCTGACCCTCCCTGCTGGGGCATTTTACTGTTTCTTTTCTACTCGGGCACATTCAGACCAGGGAAGGTGGGTAATAAAAAGGAGCTTGTGCTACTGAGCTGTGTGGTCTGTGTCTCGTGCTGGGGACAGAGTCCGGGCCACTGCTGACAGGTGGGTTGGGGTGAAGGTGGAGGGTGGGGTGAGGCAGGGCCTTCTAGCTTTATTGTCTATAACCCTTGTCTCAGGAATGGGTATCATCCTGTTCTCTTTACCAAGCTGGAAACCTACGAGTGTTGTTTTTTTAATCCCAGTCATGTTTGTGTGTTTTTTTAATACATTTTTATTGATTTTAGAGAGAGGAGGGGAGAGAGAGGGATAGAAACATCAATGATGGGAGAGAATCATTGATCAGCTGCCTCCTGCACACCCCCTACTGGGATTGAGCCCGCAACCTGGGAATGTACCCTGACTAAGAATCAGACCGTGACCTCCTGGGTCATTCTCAGTTGGTCCTCACGACTCTATGAAGGAGTGAAAGGGAGGAGATGTTAAATAGCTGGCCCAGCGACCACAGGTAGTAAAACAAGCCAGACAGCCTTCTTCCACACGTGGGTGAACAAGTGACAGAGGCGCTGTCAGCGAACCCCAGAAGGCAAGCTCAGGAACTACAACCCCCACGTTGGCACCCATACCAGATCCTGGGGAACCCTGGGGTCACTCTCCCCAGCCAGTGTGATGCCTGCTGGCAAGTGGCTCTGGGCAATTCGTGCTTCACCTCTCTGGGTTCGTTCCTGGATCTCTAAAGTGGAACGGGAACCACGGACCTTACTACCTCCCAGGGAGAAGGGGAGCCAGCGTAAAGAAAGCACATGACGCCCGGCGGCGTGGTTCAGTGGTTGAGCATCAACCTACGAACCAGCGATCACATCAGGGCACATGCCCGGGTTGTGAACTCGGTCCCCAGTGGGGAGCGTGCAGAAGACAGCCAGTGGATGATTCTCTCTCGTCATTGGTACTTCTGTCTCTCCTCCTCTCTGAAATCAATAAAAATATTTTTTAAAAAAAGAAAGCTCGCCGAAACCGGTTTGGCTCAATGGATAGAGCGTCGGCCTGCGGACTGAAAGGTCCCAGGTTCGATTCCGGTCAAGGGCACATACCTTGGTTGCGGGCACATCCCCAGTAGGAGGTGTGCAGGAGGCAGCTGATCAATGTTTCTCTCTCATCGATGTTTCTAGCTCTCTATCCCTCTCCTCTCTCTTCCTCTCTGTAAAAAATTAATAAAATATATTTTAAAAAAAAAGAAAGAAAGAAAGAAAGCTCATGCCCTAACCGGTTTGGCACAATGGATAGAGCGTCGGCCTGTGGACTGAAGGGTCCCAGGTTCGATTCCAGTCAAGGGCATGTACCTGGGTTGCGGGCACATCCCCAGTAGGGGGCGTGCAGGAGGCAACTGATGGATGTCTCTCTCTCATCGATGTTTCTAACTCTCTATCCCTCTCTCTTCCTCTCTGTAAACAATCAATACAATATATTTTTTTAAAAAAAGAAGAAAGCTCATGACAATGACAGAAGTGTTTTATGGCCAGAAATCCATGTGTAGAGAAGAAATAGGAAAACTCAGTTTCTCCTTGGGAGGACAAGGCTGGGCTTCCCCTACCA
This sequence comes from Plecotus auritus, assembly GCF_963455305.1. NCBI lineage: Eukaryota > Metazoa > Chordata > Mammalia > Chiroptera > Vespertilionidae > Plecotus > Plecotus auritus. Next base: position 54,025,766 of record NC_137785.1, read on the forward strand.
CTTCTTGGGAGTTGGGTGCTTTCTCCATCTTGAACGCGCAGACTGAGTTTGTATCGGCTTAGGGTACAGATTCTGATTCACTGGGTCTGGGTGGGGCCGGGAGTCTGCACTGCTGAGGCTCCCAGTGCCACCCACGCTCTGGCTCGGGGACCACACCTTCAGGAGCAGGGACTGGAGGCCAGAGCAAACGCTTCTGGGTTGGATCTCAGCACTGCTCTTACACCGTAGGAACTCAGGGAACCCGTTCACTTCTCTGAACCCCACTTTCCTCAACTCTACCGTCAGAATAAGGGTGTCCACTTTGTTGATGCAGATATTCTAAATCTCAAAGACAAACGGCATAATGATGTGATGTGGTCAGCGCTCTCCTGGGAGGAGTGTGCCACTGCAGTTTCTCCCTTTGGTCACTAGAGGTCACCATTGTGTAATTTCTGCTTTTGGAAGTGAGGCGCCCAGGCCTCAGAGGAGTGACTCCAGGCCTCTGAATCACTAGGGCTTCTGGTGATCCCACGGCTGCCTAGTAATTCTAAGTGAAATCCCCATACCGGGGCAGGGCCGCCTCTAGATCATGGCCTCCGGTCTGGTGGGGGACTCAGACCAATCAATCACAGAAACTAACAGTTTTATGATTAATAGTGTGCTAGATGTAGGTTAGATATTGCAAATCCAGATTTGGTAATAATTTACTGCTAAGATACAATGAAAAAAATTTCTAAAAAAAAAATATATATATATATGCTAGAAGCCCAGTGCATGAATTCATGCACGGGTGGGGTCCCTTGGCCTGACTGGCAATTGGGGCTGATTGGGGCCATCTCGCCCAGTCCTAATCGGGGCCAATCAGGGCCAGTCAGCTGGAGGGAGGGATCATGGGAGGTTGGCTGTGGAGCGCACAGATCACCAGGGGGCAGCTCCTGCATTGAGAGTCTGCCCCCTGGTAGTCAGTGCACGTCATAGCTACTGTCCGGTCGTCCGGTCGTAACAGTCGCTTAGGCTTTTATAGATCTAGATAAAATAAGGGGCATGCCCTTCTAGTTGCTAGATGGGATGCTGCCAGGTTCACAAATCGCTCGGTAAAGCCAATTAGATCTTCAAAATAAAAGAATATTTTCAGTAGGTGTGGAAGAAGGCCAGAGAGTGTGGCCAGGAAGCAAAGCAGATACCCTGTCCTCCAAACAGTGTTTCCTGGGGGCAGGGGGAGGGAAGGGAGGACAGGCACAGGATCCATCCATTTGGTCATTTTCCCATTATAAATGAAATGGGCCGAAACCGGTTTGGCTCAGTGGATAGAGCGTCAGCTTGCGGACTGAAGGGTCCCAGGTTCAGTTCCGGTCAAGGGCATGTACCTTGGTTGCGGGCACATCCCCAGTGGGAGGTGTGCAGGAGGCAGCTGATCGATGTTTCGCTCTCATCGATGTTTCTAGCTCTCTATCCCTCTCCCTTCCTCTCTGTAAAAATATCAATAAAATATATATTTTTTAAAAATTTAAAAAAAAAAAAAGAAATGGATGTATTTCCACTGCAACATGCAAGAAGCACGGACATGCTCACTCCATCCTAACACCAAGCTGGAAAGCCACCAACTCTTAGATCTGTAAGGGACGTCAGGTTACAGTGTAACTGGATGAGAACAAGCAAGAGCAGCGGACAAATAATGGAGCAGAAACTCACCAGCAGAACCCTCCGTGGGAACCAGTGCCAGGGTACGGAAACCAGAACTACAGTCGATGAACTGCTGCAGGCTCACGAAGGCACGTCAGAGAGACAAGCTCCAGGGGACCCAGTCATAGCGGGTGGAGGGGTAGCCACACTTTTGTGCACTTTACCTCCCGGAGCTCCATCAGGCTCTCACTGTAAACTGAAGAATCCCCTTCGTGCTTCGGGCAGAAGGATAAAAGGAACTAAGTGCTGTAGCATTCATTCCCTTCTTCACAAGATCTGTCCTCAGGAGAAACTCGAATTTTATTTTATTTTATTTTATTTTATTTTTTAAATATATTTTATTGATTTTTTACAGAGAGGAAGGGAGAGGAATAGAGAGTTAGAAACATCGATGAGAGAGAAACATTGATCAGCTGCCTCCTGCACACCTCCTACTGGGGATGTGCCCGCAACCAAGGTACATGCCCTTGACCGGAATCGAACCTGGGACCTTTCAGTCCGCAGGCCGACACTCTATCCACTGAGCCAAACCGGTTAGGGCAGAAACTCGAATTTTAACCAGAGCCTAACCAAGTGGGGTTTTTTGTTTTGTTTTTAATGTTTTTTATTTACTGTTGTTCCAATTGTTTCTGCATTCATTGGTTGATTCTTGTATGTGCCCTGACCAGGGATCAAACCTACAACCTTGGCATATGGGTATGACGTGCTAACCAATTGAGCTCCCCTGCCAGGGCGGGGTGGGGTTTTATCAGAACCTAACTGACCGACGGGAAGGGGAATACCCAGCTCCAGCCAGCTCTAGCCCTCCAGCTGCGGGGAGGGAAGGACCCAGCTCCAGCCACTCTAGCCATCTGGTGGGACTGGAGGGGGAACTGAGAGGCAGGTGTGAGGTTCACGTGCAGAACGCAGGCTCACTGAAAGACTGATCTGATCATCAGACTGTAGAACACTGCCCCGTCCCCCACACCCTACCGCCACCTTAGTAAAGGTTCCTTTTACCCAGTATATTAAGTCCAGCCATCAAGAAAAAATTGTGAGGATGTATTGGGTTAAATAAAGTGTATTATTAAAATTTCTTTAAATTGTGAAAAATAAAATAAAGAAAAAATTGTAAGACATACTAAAAGGCAAAAAAAAAAAAAAAAAACACAAAAATCCACAGAATAAACCCCACAACAACCACAAAACAAACAAACAAAAACACAGTTTAAAGAGACAGAGCAAGCATCAGAGCTAGACTTCTGGCAGGGAGGTTGAAATGATTAGACCAAGAATTAAAAACAACTCTGATTAATATGCTAAGGGCTCTAATTGTCAAAGTAGATGTGCAATGGAACCAGACAGGTGGAAATTCTAAGAAAGAATAAAAAAAAAGAAATACAAGAAATTAAAAAAAACACTGTTAGAGAGATTAAAAATACCTTTGATGGGTTTATGAATAGCCCTGGGTACAGCTAAGGAAGGAATCTGAGTTTCAGGATATCTCAACCCTGGAAAGCAAATAGAAGAAAAAAGAAGTCAAAAAACAAACAGAAAAGAAACAACTACTAAAAGAGTAACTACTTTTAGTAGAGACAACGCCTAAAAGAGTAACATACGTATAATGGGAATACCAGAAGGAGAAGAGAGAAAGGAACAGAAAATATATTTGAAATAATAATGGCTGAGAATTTCCCCCAAATTAATGTCAGACACCAAACCACAGATCCAGGAAGCTCAGAGAAAACCTAGCAGGATAAATGCCAAAAAATATGACACCTGGTCATTTCAAAAATAATTTTTTTAATCAAAGATAAAGGAAAAAAAACCTGAAAGAAGCCAGGACATGGATACATACATACACAAACAATACACCTTACTTATAGAGAAGCAAAGAATTACATCTGACTTCTCAGAAACCATATAAGCAAGAAGAGGGTTGAGTGAAATATTTTCAATGGTGAGAGAGCGAAAACACCATCCTAGAGTTCTGTGGTCCATGAAATGATTCAAAAGTGAAAGAAAAATGAAGACATTCTCGGACAAACCAAAATTGAGGGGGAAATTTGAGGGAATTTGTTGCCAGTAGACTTGCTTTGAAAGAAGTGTCTAAAGAGCCTGGCCAGTGTGGCTCAGTGGTTGAGTGTCAACCTATGAACCGGGAGGTTGTGGTTCAATTTCCCATCAGGGCACGGCGGGTTAGTGGGTTTGATCCGCAGTGTGGGGCCTGCAGGAGGCAGCCGATCAGTGATTCTCTCTCATCATTGATGTTTCTATGACTCCCTCTCTCTTGCTCCCTGAAATCAGTAAAAATATATTAAAACAACAACAAAAAAGAAGTGTCTAAAGAAGTTTTTTAGAGAGAATGAAAATAAGATACAGAAGATATCACAATAATAAAACAAGAAAAAAGTGCTTTGAAAAATTAACAAAATAGCCCTAACCAGTTTGGCTCAGTGGATAGAGCGTCGGCCTGCAGACTGAAGGGTCCCAGGTTCGATTCCAGTCAAGGGCATGTGCCTTGGTTGCGGGCTCATCCCCAGTGAGGGATGCACAAGAGGCAGCTGATCGATGTTTCTCTCTCATTTATGTTTCTGGCTCTCTATCCCTCTTCCTTCCTCTCTGTAAAAAATCAATAAAATATATATATTTTTAAATTAACAAAATAAAATCTAGCACCACAAAATTACAAGTGTGACAACTAAATTAAAAAATAAATTAAAAGCCAAAACCGGTTTGGCTCAGTGGATAGAGCGTCGGCCTGCGGACTGAAGGGTCCCAGGTTCGATTCCGGTCAAGGGCATGTGCCTTGGTTGCGGGCACAACCCCAGTGGGAGGTGTGCAGGAGGCAGCTGATCGATGTTTCTCTCTCATCGATGTTTCTGACTCTCTATCCCTCTTCCTTCCTCTCTGTAAAATATCAATAAAATATATTAAAAAAAAATAAAAGTAAATAAATAAATAAATAAATAAATTAATTAATTAAAAGAAGAGTTGAAAAGTTAAGAAAATTTCCCAGAAAAAAAAAAAAGCAGAACAAAAAGACTAAAGAGATGGAAAAGAAGAGATAAGATCATTAGAGTTTCAACTCAGGTTCAACATCTGTCTAACTGGAACTCCAGAAATAGAGAACAGAAAAAAGGGGGGCTGAGTGGGGGGAGGAAAGAAGGAAAACATTATCAAAGAAATAACTCATGAAAAGTTCCCAAAACTGAAAGAGATGAGTCTCCATACTGAGGCCAGTACATTGAATTTTAAGAGCTGCACACTGGAAATAAAGAGAAAATCTTAAAGATTTTCTGAGATGGTAGGGGACGGGGGAGGGGGTGTGGGAGGAGGGGACGGGGCGCAGAGGGGACGTGTGGGGGCCAGGAGCGGGGGAGACATGCCTCTTACATCCTTGCAAGCTAGAAGATAACAATGCCCTCAGAATTTTAAGTGAACATTTTCTACCTAGATGTCAGTATACAACCAAACTCTCAATCAAGTGTGAGGCTCAAATAAAAATATTTCCAGGTAAGCATGGGGGTAAGTGAATGTGTATCCTATGCAGCCTTTCTTAGAAGGTCACTGGAGAACATGCTTCTGGAAAACAGAGCTGTAAAGGAAGAAAGCAGAAGGCAAAGCATCCAGGAAGCAGAGTCATCTTCAGAAGAACGACCCAGGAGGGTGGTTCCAGAAGGCAGCTGGGCAGCCGATCAGAAGGTAGCCACTCAGTTGTAGCAGGAATATGGACAGCGATAGAAGGAAGTTCTCCGGGGGGAATAAAACTCGCCCTGGCCAGGTAGCTCAGTTGGTTAGAGCATTGTCCCAATATGCCAAGGTTGCAGGTTTGATTCCTGGTCCTGACATGCAAGAGTCAACCAATGAATGCATAAATAAGTGGGACAACAGATCAATCTCTCTCTTTCTCTCTCTCTCTCTCTCTCTCTCAATATCCATCAATAAATAATAAAAAAATCAACCGATGAATGATGAATACGTAAATAGATGGAACAACAGGTCAATGTCTCTCTCCCTTGTTCTTTCTCTTTTTTTTTTTAAATATATTTTACTAGTGACCCAGTGCATGAAATTCGTGCACATTAAAAGGGGATTAATTAGAGGAAATAATTTAATATTGCTATTTGCCCTTTATAATAGAAGTGTCAGAGATGAAAGAAAATTAGTAAAATGTATATGAAAACCTTCCTCCTGTCAGAGTCTGGGGCACATCACGGGACCTAGAGTCAAGTCCCCGCCCACCCACATGCTCCTCAAAATCGTGTGAGACCCAGACCCAGCCGCCACCCTCCCCTCATTGGGATAGATCCAGACCTGGCTAGTCCCACCCTTGTCAAGCCCTGCCTTGCAGGGAACATAACCTCAGGTCCCCTGGCCCAGCGCCAGGATGGGGGGTGTGGCCTGAGGTCCCCCAGCCAAGACCGGGGTGGGGGTGTGTGCCTTGAGGTCCCCGTCAAGCCCCACCAGGTGCGGGACATGGCCTGAGGTCTCCCGTCAAGCCCTGCCAGGTGGGGAGGGGGCGCAGCCTCAGGTCCCCCAGCCTGGCACTGGGAGGGGGGAACAGCCTCAGGTCCCCTGTCAAGCCCCATTGGCAGGGGGGTGCAGCCTCAGGTCCCCCTTGGGCGGGGGCGCGGCCTGAGTTCCCCCGACCCAGCACTGGGGGTGCACCTTGAGGACCCTGTCAAGCCCTGCCAGGCAGGGGGGCACAGCCTCAAGTCCCCTGGCTCGGTGCTGGGGCAGGGGGTGTGGCCTGAGGTCCCCTGTCAAGCCCCACCTGGTGGGGGGCATGGCCTGATGGCCTGAGGTCCCCTGGCCTGGCGCTGGGGCTGGAGGGGCAGCCTGAGGTCCCCTAGCCCAGCACCAGGACAGGAAGTGCACCTTGAGGTCCCCTGTCAAGCCCCATAGGGGTGGGGTAAAGTGTAGCCTCAGGTTCCTGCTGATTGCTTGTTAAGGCTCCTTATGGGTACTTGGCCTCAGCTGTGGGTGCAGCCATCTTTGTGACGGAGTGATGGTTAATTAGCATATTCCCTCTTTATTAGATAGGATTGATTTTTTACAGAGAGGGATAGAGAGTTAGAAACGTCAATGAGAGAGAAACATCGATCAGCTGCCTCCTGCACACCCCCTACTGGGGATGTGCCTGCAACCAAGGTACATGGCCCTGGGACCCTTCAGTCCGCAGGCCGATGCTCTATCCACTGAGCCAAACCAGTTAGGGCAGCTCTTTCTCTTTTTCTAAAAAAAAAAAAAAAAAAAAAAAAAATTCAATAAATTTTTTTAAAAACCTACACACATGAGTAGTTTGATTTTTAAAGCTTACAATTATTATTAAATATGAATTGAATGTCTACTATACACCATGTTCTAATTCTAGCGTTTCTGCTTATTATGAGGCCTTAGGCAGTACTACTTGGGTCTTGATTTCCTTATCTGTATATTACAATATTTGCTGTAGCAGAGACTGCCTGGCCCTTTCTTTGATAACAATGGAACTTGTGAAACAATAGAAGATAGACATATTCTGCCAGCAGTTCCTGGCACAGAGTTCCTAAAACCCTCGTAATTTCCTAGTGGTAAGAGTGTCTTTGTTCTAATGCAGCAACTCCGGGCGGACTCCTGGATGGGGCTGGTCATGAGAGAGACCAGACCAGGATGAGAAGCTTGCGATTTTCAGAACCATCCTCCAACCTCTGGGGAGGGGAAAGGGGCTGGAGATTGAGTTAATCATTGATCCTGCCTGCGTGACGGAGCTGCCATAAAAGTCCTAACAGTGCATGGTTGGGAGAGTCTGAGCTAGTGAACACTTCCATGTACTAGGAAGGCGATCACCCCAACCGCATGGGGACAGAAGCTCCTGTCCTCGGGGTCCTTCTGTACCTCCCTTGATGTACGTCTTTATCTGGCTGCTCATCTGTACCCTTTATCCTTTGTAGTAAACCGGCAAACGTGTTTCCCTGAGTTCTGTGAGCCATTCTAGCAAATTATCAACATACTTTTCCCCACCCTGTGCTTTATTTATTCATTTATTTATTTATTTATGAAGGGGTTTTAATTTTTTAAATTTATTTTTAAAAATATATATTTGAAAAAAAATATATATATATATATATTTGTATTGATTTCAGAGAGGAAGGGAGAGGGAGAGATAGAAACATGAATGATGAGAATCATGGATCGGCTGTCTCCTGCACGCCCCACACAGGGGATTGAGCCCACAACCTGGACCTGTGCCCTGGCCAGGAATTAAACCGTGACCTGCTGGTTCCTAGGTCGATGCTCAACCACTGAGCCATGCTGTCCGGGCATTTTTTTTTAAATGTTATTGATTAGGGAAAGAGAGATTGATTTGCTGTTTCACATATCCATGCATTCATTGGATTCCTGTATGTGCCCTGACAGGGGATCGAACCCACAACCCTGGTGCATCGGGACAACGCTCCAACCAACTGAGCTACTCAGCCAGGGCCCTACCTGTATTTTATTTTATTTTTATTTATTTATTTATTTTTAAACTTTTTTTATTGATTTTTTTACAGAGAGGAAGGGAGAAGGATAGAGAGTTAGAAACAGCCATCAGCTGCCTCCTGCACACCCCCTACCGGGGATATGCCCGCAACCAAGGTACATGCCCTGACTGGAATCGAACCCAAGACCCTTCAGTCCACAGGCCGACGCTCTACCAGGGGTGGGCAAACTTTTTGACTCGAGGGCCACAATGGGTTCTTTTTTTTTTTAATATATTTTATTGATCTTTTACAGAGAGGAAGGGAGGTGGATAGAGAGTTAGAAACATCGATGAGAGAGAAACATCGATCAGCTGTCTCCTGCACATCTCTTACTGGGGATGTGCCCGCAACCAAGGTACATGCCCTTGACCGGAATCGAACCTGGGACATTTCAGTCCGCAGGCCGACGCTCCATCCACTGAGCCAAACCAGTTAGGGCCACAATGGGTTCTTAAACTGGACCGGAGGGCCGGAACAAAAGCATGGATGGAGTGTTTGTGTGAACTAATATAAATTCAAAGTAAAGGAGCGGAGGGGAGAGCAAGAGAACCCTCCGCTCTTTCGGCTCCGCGGGCCGGATAGAACAGCCGAATGGGCCCGGCCCGCGGGCCGTAGTTTGCCCACGGATGCCACTGAGCCAAACCAGTCAGGGCCCTACCCTGTATTTTAAATAGAAGAAGGAAGAGGAGAAGAAAGAAGGGAGACAGAAGAAAGAAAGAGATCGAGGAGGGGGGGAAAGGAAGGAAGAAATAGAAAGGGAGGAAAAAAGGAGGAAGAATTTTAAAATTAAGAGCTGTTACACACAAAAATCTGGACATCAGTTTCTCTGAGAAACTGGACTTTCTGGTACCACTGGTCCTCAGTCCTGTTTGGAAAGCACCAGCTGCGGCTGATGGACCCTGCATTCCAGTTCACTGCAGCTTCTCTCGTGCACTAGATGGTCCCTCTTTGGCCCTGGGGACATCGGGGGTTTGGAGCCCTGCAATTAACCTCGAACTAAACCAGCCAATCCCAACCCACTCCCATGCTTTCCTGTCACCTCGCAACCGCCCTGGGGCTCTGAAATGCCGATGAGAGAGCAGGTGCCAGCTGTCCTGCCAGCCTCTGCCCAGAAGCTCAGGCTGGCAAAGGGGATGGGACTGGCCGGGAACAACCTCCAGGGCTGTGCAGCGAGTGAGGGGCGGTCGCTGAGCCTCTCAGCTGCACCAGGAGCTTTAGGCGTTCACAGACACCAGCAGCCTCCTGCTTGTCTGTCTGCCGCGGTTAGCAGAGGGGCTGCGTCTGTCTTCCCTTGAGCCAGGCCTCTGGGCACCAAGTATCTTAGCAAAGGGAGGCTTCTGAGTTCCGTGCTGGGACAGCTGGGCCCCCAGTGACAGGAACCAGGGCCCAACCATTCTGCTGAACTGCATTCCTGACCAACATGAGTGAACTCCCTAACCTAGAGACGCTTCGATGTTTAAAATTTAACAGTCTAAAATGCGTTAGGAATCCTTCCTTCTTTAGCAAAAAAATAGCTCATAAATGTAACTGAATCTTTCCTCGCTGATTTGAGACCTGGTAGAGAGCGCCTTTCGCCCACAAGTCCAAGTGTTTTAAATATGTTTTTATTGATTTCAGAGAAAGGAAGGGAGAGAGTCATTGATCAGCTGCTTCCTGCATGTCCCCTACTGGGGATCGAGCTTGCAACCTGGGCATGAACCCTGACAGGGAATCGAACCATAATCTCCTGGTTCATAGGTTGACGCTCAACCACTGAGCCACACAAGTCATCTTTAAGCATCTATAGTATGTCACTCCCTTTCTAGGCTTGAGGACAAAGAAGGTGCAGGCAGTGAGCAAGACTGAGGACTAACTACAGAATATTCCTGAGAAATAACCTTCAGAAACGAAATTCTGAATCCTAGTTTGTTTCCAGTGAATTTGCTTTTTCTTTCTTTCTTTCTTTTTTTTTTTTTTTTACTATTCTGTGTCAAAAGCTGATGGGGGGAAAATCAACTTAATTGTTAGCTCTAGGTAGCAGAGTTAAACATCAATCAAGATTCACTGAAGAGAGCTCAGGCACCAGGAGACCCTATCAGGGGTCCTCAAACTTTTTAAACAGGGGGCCAGTTCACTGTCCCTCAGACCGTTGGAGGGCCGGACTATAGTTTAAAAACAAACTATGAACAAATTCCTATGTGCACTGCGGGCCCTGGACGAGGCGGCTTCTAAGCAGGACAGGCAGTGGCACCCGGCAGGCCGGATAAATGTCCTCGGCGGGCCGCATGTGGCCCACGGGCCGTAGTTTGAGGACCCCTGCCTAGATAGACAATGGGAAGAGAGCACGGGAGTGGAAATGGGTAGGTCTGAGTTTGAATCCCGGTTTTGCCACTTTCAGCTGGTGGGATCTTACATCTCTAACCCTCACTGAGCATTTACTATGCACGCAGCCCTGGGCTCAACGCTTCCCACGCATTATCTCATTTGCTCCGTGAGCTCTAAAAGCATTGCAAAAGAGATCCCAGGAAAGGCCCTCTACCTCCTGAGCCTGAATTTCTACATCTGCTGAGTGGTAACGAAAATAGCATCAGACAGGTTTGCTGGGTGGATGAAGTAAGCTCAGTGCTGGAGAGCTCTCGGCGAGGCCTGGGCGTGTGCACAGCGGGGGTGGTGGCCAGGACAAGCCACTCTATCCAAGGGTATCCTGCCGAGGTGCTCTGCTGGGGAGTCAGCTTTTGGTTTGGGGGGTTGTCTTCCTTTTTAAATTCTTGTCCCGCCCCCCTTCCTTTTTTTAAAAAAAATCATTTTAAAGGGAGCTTATGCTTGGTTTTGGCTTCCAAGGCAGGCAGGCTGCTCCCAGCCTGCAGGGGTCTTGCCTGCCAGGAGCTGAAACCTAACTTCACACAGTTTAATTAAGATGAGAGAGAAGTCTTCCAAGGCCCAGCCCAGCGTTCAAGGAGCGCTTCTTCTCTTCTCTGCTTGCCGGCCCCTAGCAGGGTACAGGCCATAAGGAAAGAATCGCTCTGGTTGTCTGCTTGCTGTGCATCCTCAAACAGGTCTCTTTCCCCCTCTGGGCCTCAGGTTCCCTTCCTTTCCGGTGGGAGGATTTGCTGAGGTCCTTCTGACTTGGAAACCCCACGGTTCCCATTGGAATTCACCCAGACCTGTCCTTCAGGGCCCTTCCCAACCCCAAACCTATGACAAAAGGCTGACAGGGCTGGAGGCGGGCCAGGAACCAGCGACAAGAACGAGGCAGCTTCAGTCCTCAGTCGAAGACCCTCCAAAACAAAGGGAAGCTGACCTCCCTTGCCAATACAGGCCTCCTGGGGTTAGGGGAAAGGGAGGCCAAGCAGCTGCCCCCCAAGACCTGCTACATAATTTGTGGGGCCCTTGTTCAAAAGTGATTAAGAATTCAAGACAGCAGAGTAGTCCACCAATAGGGAGAACCTTCTAAACACACACCCCCTTGTGACTGCACAGGTCACAGGGCCCTGGAGCTGGCCCCGCCTGGCCACCCTGGGACATGGTACCAGAAGATCACTTTTTAAAAATATGTAATTTTTTTTATTGATTTCAGAGAGGAAGGGAGAGGGAAAAAGAGATAGACATATCAATGAGAGAGAATCATTGATAGGCTGCCTCTTGCACACCTACCACTGGGGATCCAGCCCCAACTGGGATGGAACCATGACCTCCTGGTTCATAGGTTGACACTCACCCCTGAGCCACATGGCCAGGCTAATAAGATATATATTTTAAAAAGTAATAATAATGCCTGCCTCCTGGATACTGAGCAAGCTGTATAGAGTAGTGACTAAGAGTCAGACTGCTGGGTTCAAATCCCAGTTCTCCCATTTCCCAGCTGTATGACCTTGCCCAAGTTCCTTTACACGTCCAGGGCCTCCCTTTCCTCATCTGTCACATAGGATGCTAGTCCTAGGACCTACCCCATGAGGCTGTGGAAATGATGGAGGAAGTGAACACACACCAAGCACTCGGATCTCGGGAGCACTAGGTGTGAGCTATCTGACCATCATTCCTGAGCCAGCTGCCGAGGTCAGACTGTTCCGGTACAAGGAGATGAGCCTGAGGCAGACTAACCAGGTGGGAAGCAGGTGCCCTGGCTGGGGCACAGCGGGCGGGGGACCTGACCCAGAGCAGGTGGAGAGGTGAGCAGGATCATGGGGGCCATAAGCCATGGGAAGGAATCTATTGGAGGGGTTTCAGCAGGAGAATGGGATTTGGGGGAGTGAGGGCAGAGTAGAAGGAGGGAGACCAGTAGGCCCTGTTGTGGTGGTCCAGGCAGAGATGATAGTGACACGTGGACTAGAATGAAAGCATTGGAAATGGAGATCAGTGGAAAACATTGGAATATATTTGGAGGGTAGAGCTTGACCTTGATCCGTATCCCCCTCTACGCTGTTTCCCTGTCTGTAAGGAAGGCTAATCTGAAAGGTGTCAACTTCTCTGAGATTCTGGGTTCATCATGCAGGAGGCAGTATGCTACGTGGCTTGGAGGGTAGGCATGGACGTGGCACCAACCTGGGTTTGAATTCTGGCTCTGACACTGACTGGCTGTGTGGCTTTGAGCAAGCTCTTTCACCTCTCTGTGCCTCAGTTTCCTCATCTGTAAAATGGGGACGTACACAATGGCACCTGTCCCACAGGATTAGGGTGATAAAGGAGACAATGAGTGTGAAGGGCTCAGAGCAGGGCCTGGCCCAGTGGAGCACTGCATCATGGTTAGCCATTACCACTGCTACCATCAAGAGGGGGCTTCTCAGCCCAGCTGGCGTGGCTCAGTGGTTGAGCATCGACCTATGAACCAGGAGGTCACGGTTCGATTCCCGGTCAGAGCACATAGCCGGGTTGTGGACTTGATCTCCATTGTGGGGCGTTCAGGAAGCAGCTGATCAATGATTCTCTTTTATCATTGATGTTTCTATCTATCTCTCCCTCTCCCTTCCCCTCAGAAATCAATTTTTAAAAATTACATATAATCAATATAAAAATTATATATAGCTGGTATATTAAGAGGGGGCTTCTCAGCCCTTATATGTGTCCTGTTTCAGAGCTTCAGAGTGAGAAATGGAATGAGCAACTGGAAGATGATACTCTGATCAACTTTGGCTACTACCCCGGTCTCCTTGGCAGTGAGTGAGTCCCGTCTTCTTCTAGTCCTTGGCACATCTGTTTCTGAGGCAGGTGGCTCTCTGCCATCCTTAGGCCAGAAGCAGGCGAAGCCACCAGGCAGGCCAGTTTAGCTTGATCAGGGGTAACTAATCCAGCAGGAAATGGGGTGACTGCCATGCACTTGAGGTGAGTCCAGGGGGCCCACGCCCTCTCTCTGACTTTCTGTTCTCTGCCCACAGCCTCTGAGCCTCCATCAACGCCTCCTGCTGCTCTGAGGGTGCCTGAAACTTTTTCGGGGACACAGAGGACAGCAGCTTCACTATGGTGAGTCACCCCTCGCCTCAATGAGGGTTGGAAGAAGGGCACCCCTCTCCTCCTCAGCTGGCCACAGAGTAAAGGAAAACAGGGGGTGTGGGGGGGATTAGAGCCCCAGGGCACAGTGCTGTACACACACACACACATACACACACACACACACACACACACTCCCAATTCAGTTTATAGGAACCCTGTGAGGCAGGCAGATTGCTGGAGTCCACATTTTTGTTTAAAAAAAAAAATCTGGCCCTAGCCGGTTTGGCTCAGTGGATAGAGCATTGGCCTGAGGACTAAAGGGTCCCAGGTTTGATTCCAGTCAAGGGCACATGCCCGGGTTGTGGGCTCAATCCCCAGTGTGGGACATGCAGGAGGCAGCCGATCCATGATTCTCTCTCATCATGGATGTTTCTATCTCTCTCTCCCTCTCCCTTCCTCTCTGAAATAAATAAAAATTTATTTAAAAAATAATAAATAAATAAATAAATAAATAAATAAATAAATAAATAAATCTGCCCGGCTGGCATAGCTGAGTGGTCAAGCATTGACCTATGAACCAGGAGGTCACGGTTAGATCCCCGTCTGGGGCGTGCAGGAAGCAGCCGATCAATGCTTCTCTCTCATCATTGATGCTTCTATCTCTCCCTCTCTCTCCCTGCCTCTCTGAAATCAATAAAAAATATTTTTTTAAAAGTCTTCTTTCTGGGGGAAATAGGTGAAGGTGGTCAAAAGGTACAAACTTCCAGTTATGAAGTGAGTAATTCTGGGGATGTAACGCACAGCATGATGACTATAGTGAACAAGACTGTATTGTATATTTCAAAGTTGCTAAGAGAGTCGATCTTAAAAGTTCTCATCACATACAAAAAATTTAACTATGTGTAGTGATGGATGTTTACTAAATTTATTGTGGTTTGGCCGGTGTGGCTCAGTGGTTGAGCACCAACCTATGAACCAGAGGTCACTGTTTGTTTGTTTTTTTTGTTTGTTTTTAAAATATATTTTATTGCTCTTTCACAGAGAGGGAGAGGGATAGAGAGTTAGAAACATCAATGAGAGAGAAACATCGATCAGCTGCCTCCTGCACACCTCCCACTGGGGATGTGCCCGCAATCAAGGTACATGCCCTTGACCGGAATCGAACCTGGGACCCTTCAGTCCACAGGCCGACGCTCTATCCACTGAGCCAAACCAGCTAGGGCAAGAGGTCACTGTTTGATTGCCAGTCAGGACACGTGCCCGGGTGGCCAGCTCGATCCCCAGTAGGGGTCGTGCAGGAGGCAGCCAATCCATGATTCTCTCTCATCATTGATGTTTCTATCTTTCTCTCCCTCTCCCTTCCTCTCTGAAATCAATAAAAATACATTAAAAGAGCCCTAGCTGGTTTGGTTCAGTGGATAGAGCGTCGGCCTGCGGACTGAAGGGTCCCAGGTTCGATTCCAGTCAAGGGCATGTGCCTTGGTTGCGGGCACGTCCCCAGTGGGGAGTGTAAGGGAGGCAGCTGATCGATGTTTCTCTCTTATCGATGTTTCTAGCTCTCTATCCCTTTCCCTTCCTCTCTGTAAAAAATCAATAAAATATGTTTTTAAAAATACATTAAAAGAAAAAGAAAATTGGTGTACTTCCCACTTAATTTTATTGTTCAGAATAGGCATTTGTATCCCCATCTTTCAGGAAAACAAACTCACTCTTGGGCCTTCCAGCCAATGAGAGGCAGCGTGTGGACTAGAATTCAGATCCTTTTGTGTCCAAGGGCAGGGTTTGTCTCCTTGGCGGTGCAGTATCTCAGAGGGCAACCCCGTCCCTGCCCTGCTCTCATCAAGGAGAAACCTACAAAGCCCTTAGCAAAACACGAGGCAGATAGGCCCTGATCCACATCAGAGATAACATTCTCTCTGCCGGGTGTGTCCACAGTTCCTCCTGCAGTATTTGCTGTCACAACCCCCAGTCTCCTCCTGTGCGGGGGCGGAGGGGCGGGGGAGAGGGAGGGTGGCGGGCGGGGGAGAAGAGGGTGTGCATATCTGAGCAAAAGACTGAGAGTTTTAGTCGAGGGCTTTGATTTCATTACAAAAGTGAGTTGTGCAAACTTGAGCACTGTATGATTTTTTTTTCATTTATTAGCTCTAATCGTTTTTTTTCTTTAATCACATTTATTGAGGTCTATGACCATACCACGCTGACATACCCAGTCTGTCTGAGATGTGAGACGGTGAAGGCTGTATATCCTGTATTTTGGAAATAATTGTCGTTAAAGAGAAAACCACAGGCCCAACATGGAGTCACTTATGCTAAAGCCTGTGACGTGAAACCAAGACTGAATACCTGACCCTCATTGCAGTTTCTAACTTCTCCAGGAATGTACTCCTAATTGGTCAGCCTGGAGTGTTCCGGTCAGTACGAGGAAGTAATGTGTCAGTGGGTCCTCTCCCTCGCTGCTCCCCCTTCCCAGGAAGCTGAGGTGTAAGGGAAGGTAACCTTGCCTGAAACAATCCTTTCTTTTCTTTCTTTGAAGTTGATTTTAGAGAGGAGAAGGGAGGAGAGAGGGAGAGAGAAACAGTGATGGGCTGCCTCCTGCACACCCCCTACTGGGGATCAAGCCTGCAACCCAGGGATGTGCCCTGACAGGGAACTGAACTGGTGACCTCTTGGTGCAGGGAAGGACGCTCAACCAACTGAGCCACACCTGCCAGAGCAATCCTTCCTTTTCTTTTGCTGATAACTTCCTTGTCCCACCCAGTTTCCGTCCGTCCCCACTGAACAGCTTCTCCGGGGCTCCTCTGGACTTGCAGGATGGGCTGCTGCCTGATTCATGAGCTGCTCAATGAAGCCAATTACATCTTCCAATTTACTGGATTGGATTTTTGTTCTTTTTTTTTTTTTTTAAATATACTTTATTGATATTTTACAGAGAGGAAGGGGAAGGGAGAGGGATAGAGAGCTAGAAACATCGGTCAGCTGCCTCCTGCACACCTCCCACTGAGGATGTGCCCGCAACCCAGGTACATGCCCTTGACCGGAATCGAACCCGGGACCCTTGAGTCCGCAGGCCGACGCTCTATCCACTGAGCCAAACCGGTTTCGGCATGGATTGGATTTTTGTTCTTTAACATCAGTATGTACAGGTAATGCTTCTCACCGCCTTTTTTAAAAATATATATTTTTATTGATTTCAGAGAGGTAGTGAGAGGAAGAGAGAAATAGAAACATCAATGATGAGAATCATTGATGGGCTTCCTCCTGCATGCCCCCTACTGGGGAGAGAGCCAGCAACCCAGGCATGTGCCCTTGACTGGAATCGAACCTGGGACCCTTCAGTCCACAGGCTGACACTCTGTCCACTGAGCCAAACCAGCTAGGGCTTCTCTCTACCTTTGCAACTAGTCCAACCCACATCATCTCTGGCCTGGACTATTACAACATCCTTCTACTTGGGAGATTCCTGCTGCCACCCTCACTCTCCTAGAGTCTCTCCTTGCAGCCGTCTTTCAAAACTAGGTCAGCTCATATCCTCAGCTCAAAATCCTGTATGGCTGCTCCTTTTACCAGGATGAAAGCCACAGCCCTCACCATGGACAGTTCTGGCTCCTCTGACCTCATATTCTACCACTCTCTTCCTCTACCACGGCTCTGCTTCAGACTCATCTGCAGACTCCCCAGACTTCAGCCTGAGGGCCTTTGCATATCCTGGTCCCCTGCTTGGAACCCTCTGCCACCAGATCTTTGCCTGGCTTCCTCCCTCCCTTCATTTAGATCTCTGCTTAGATCCTCTACCAGAGAGGTCTCCCCAAACACAGCTGCCCAACCCTCCAGCAGAGCTAGTTCTGCTTCATTACCTTTCACAGCACCTTTATTACCTAGCATTATTTCTTTATTATTGCTAACCCCCCCTTTATTTTTTTAAAATATATTTTTATTGATTTCAGAGGGAGAGATAGAAACATCAATGATGAGAGAGAATCATTGATTGGCTGCCTCCTGCATGCCCCTCACTGGGGATTGAGCCAGCAACCAGGCATGTGCCCTTGACCAGAATCGGACCCGGGACCCTTCAGTCCGCAGGCTGGCGCTCTACCCACTGAGCCAAACTGGCCAGGGCTGCTAATCGCCCCCTTTATTTTTTATTTTTTTTAATATATTTTATTGATTTTTACAGACAGGAATAGAGAGTTAGAAACATCGATGAGAGAGAAACATTGATCAGCTGCCTCCTGCACACCTTCTACTGGGGATGTGCCAGCAACCAAGGTACATGCCCTTGACCGGAATCGAACCTGGGACCCTTCAGTCCGCAGGCTGACGCTCCATCCACTGAGCCAAACCGGTTTCGGCCTAATCGCCCCCTTTAAATGCAAGATCAATTTTGAGAGAAAAAGCGATTTGTTGTTCTACTTATTTATGCACTCATTGGTTGATTCTAGTTTTTTAAAATATATTTTTATTGATTTCAGAGAGGAAGGGAGAGAGAGATGGAAACATCAATGATGAAAGAGAATCATTGATTGGCTGCCTCCTGCACACCCCACACTGGGATCAAGCCCGCAACCCGGGCATATGCCCTGACCGGGAATCGAACCAGTGACCTCTTGGTTCCTGGGTTGATGCTCAACCACTGAGCCACACCCGGCTGGGCTCTATATATATTTTTTTAATCCTCACCCGAAGATATTTTTTCCATTGATTTCTAGAGAAGAGTGGAAGGGAGGGAGGGAAGGAGGTGGAAAGGAGGGGAGGAGAGGGAGAGAGAAACATCAATGTGAGATAGACACATGAATTGGTTGGCTCCTGCACGTGCTCCTGCCCAGGGCTGGAGAACCTGCAATAAAGGTACGGCCCTTGACTGGAACTCGAACCTGAGACCCTTCAGTCCCTGGGCTGACACTTTAGCCATGGAGCCAAACTGGTCAGGGCTATTAATTCATTCCTTTTTTTAAAAAATATATTTTATTGATTTTTCACAGAGAGGAAGGGAGAGGGAAAGAGAGCCAGAAACATCGATGAGAGAGAAACATCGATCAGCCGCCTCCTGCACACCCCCCACTGGGGACGCGCCCACAACCAAGGTACATGCCCTTGACCGGAATCGAACCTGGGACCCTTCAGTCCGCAGGCCGACGCTCTATCCACTGAGCCAAACCGGTTAGGGCTCATTCCTTTTTTTTAAATTTAAATTCTTTATTGTTTAAAGTATTGTATATGTCTCCTTTTGCCCCCATTGACCTCTTCCTGGCCACTCCCACCCCCTTACTGTCTGTGTCCATTGGTTATGTTTATGGTTGATTCTTGCATGTGATCTGACTAGAGATCAAACCTGCAACTTTAGTGTATCTGGATGATGCTCTAACCAACTGAGCTATCCCACCAGGGTCTCAAATATTGTTGAACAAAGAAATGGATGAGAGAGAGGCACCTATTGCAATTGGAAGCAGAGACCGGCTCGCTCCCCGGTCTCTGCTTCCAATTGTATTGGATGTGTCGGTTCATGTCTAGTAGCAACTTCTTGCTGGTTGGAAGGCAGGGTTGAAAAGGGGCCTCGGGAATTCCAGATCCCAGTGTCTCAGAATAGACCCGCATGCCTGGACATCCTCAGCAGCTTCTCCCTGCAGGTCCCAGGTTAGTTCTGAGGACCAGGGCCCCTTTCTACCTGGAAATGCTGCGGAACGACCCCTGTGCCCTTGTCCACAACGGGACACTGACCTGGCTTGCAAATTCCTGGGTGGAGCTTTGTGGAGGCCCTGAAGCAACCAGTGAAGATATGGTTACCCACCCCCCTCCCCACCCCGCTCCCCCTCAGGGAAGAAAGAATCCTGCGGAGGCCTGGGTGGGGGTGGGGGGTAGGAATGAGCAGCCTGGAGAAGAGTGGGTCCCAGTGCCCCTCCACGGGGCTGGCACTGGACAGATTCTGCTTGGGAGTAGAACAGTCCAGTCTGGAGGAGGAGGGCTGGAGAGAAGATCAAAGCCCAAGTATTTCTTGAGGAAAACAAAGAAGGAGACTTTGTCCCCCCAGCTATCTAAAGCTGAGCTCCACCCAGATCACATCAAAAGAACTTTATTAGCATTTAAATGTGATCCAATCTCTCCACCTTAAAAAAAGAAGAAAGTAAAACCCTCTCCTCCCCTCCAGCTACTGCTTCCCTCTCTCAACTGGGAAGCCCACTCCAACCTGGCTTCTGCCCCCTCCCTCCTCAAAATGGTTCTGTCCAAAGTCACACAGCCCTATCACACAGCCCAAGGCCTTGTCAATCCCCTCCTTGCTCAACTGCTCAAAAGGGCCCTGGGTTCGATTCCAGTCAAGGGCACTTACCTTGGTTGCAGGCTCATCCCCAGCCCTGTCGATGTGTCTCTCTCACATGGATGTTTCTCTCTCTCTGTCTCTCCCCCTCCCTCCTTCCCACTCTCTCTAAAAATCAATGGAAAAATATCCTTGGATGAGGATTAACAAAAACACACACACGTGCAAACACACTGAGTCCCCTCAGTCCTCCCGGCCTCTGGTCCCTACTCAGCCTCCAGCAGTCCTCAGGCCTCGTAGCTGGATGGCTCCCAGTGAGCTGGAGACCCTCCCTTCCTTAACCAGGGGCATAGCACAGCTTTGCTCAGGGCCCAGGACTTCTGCTCTCTGAAGGCTCCCCCAGGGCCACCCGCCTGACAGCGACTCCATTCTCCACCAGCAGAGCTTTGGCCTATGGGGGGTGAGGGGTGGGGGATGGAAGGGCACTCAACTTCTCCATTTGGGTGAACCACAGGCACCTTCAACTCAAAACTGAACTCACAATCTCTGCCTCCAAACCTGCTCCTCCAGTCTCCCTGCTTCATGGCGGGGGAGGCACCCAGTGGCGGACAATCCACTTTTTCTCCATCTTTCATATTCCATCAGTGGCCAAAGCCCCACACTTTTACCTCCCACATCTCGGGGCTCCACTCTCCTCTATTCTCAAGGCCACCACCTCTCCTGGTCTCTCGTAGTAGCTCTGGGACTACAATTTCTTCTGCTAGGATAAAGGGTTGACCCTGAAGGCGGGGGAGGGGAGGGGGGATGGGGCAGGGGGGGCGGGGGGGGCGCGGGGCCCGGCAGGCTGCTGGATACCTCTGGGCTTCAGCCTTCCTGGTCTTTCAATTCCTCAAAGATGCCTAAAGATAGGGGGATCATAGGTGTAGCCCTTTGCTGGAATGTACCCCCTCTCTGCCACTCTATCAGGTTCCCGGATGGTGCAGCTGCTGCTGGTCAGGGGACTACGCTTAGAGAACCACTGCTCTACAGAAACATATGCTAGCAAGACAACCAGTCCTATTCGGCCTATCTCTCTTGTGCACAGGGCTCAGGACCCGTGGTGCCCCTCACTGACCTGCCCAGGCTCCGTCCTGGGAACTTCCTCAGCCGCTGCTAGGGTTTCCCAGAGGCTGGAGTCTCCCATTCCCCACCCCAATCTGCTTCCCTCAACTTTCCTTTTCCAGGAGAGAATGTAAGAACTCAAATGTAAACTCAGCTGGAAAACACCCAACACACAGCAGTGTTTTCAGAACCTGTCTCACTAACATATAACACCCTGCTACACGGTGCATCACATCACATTGCGTGCTTGCAAACTATCTGGTTCCTGACTAATGAGCCCTTGAACATTACCGCTGGGAGGTCACCTAGGCGGGGGGCTTTCCAAAGCACAGCTTAGAGTGTGGCGTGGTGGCTGAGAAGGTGAGCTGGCAAGGCAGACACTTCGCTCTGCCATTGACTGGGTATGTGGCCGAGGGCAAGTAAGTGACTCACCTCTGGAAGCCTCACTTTCCTGATCTGTAAAATGGGGTCTATAACTCAGTCCCTAGGTCACAGCGTCCTGAGTTGTGGATGAGATAAAGCATGTAAAGTTACACTTTTTTTTTTTTTTTTTAGTTTGTGCTAAATCATTTTTAAAATGTGTAGCTTTGGGACATTTTATTACAAAAAGCTGTTTTTATATACGTGACTAACAACATAAAATTCACCATAGATTTATTTCATTTTTTAGCTTGACCGTCTAGTAAATCTTTAGCGTCATTGATTTTGGCTGCTATATGAGGAGATCCTCCCTTGTCTGGGTGATGTAAGGGCATAATTCGTCGGCGAGCATCTCTTATTTTTCCTTTATTGGCAGGAGGGCTTACACCTTGTATGAATGCTGCTTCTCGTTCTGTCATTTTGGGTTCAAACCCACCTCTGTAATAGCCACCACTGAAGGCAGAGTTTGGTAGACTTTGGAAAACTTGTTTTACTTGAGGCTCCATATGCTTCATGGCTTGCAAAACTTAACGGCCATGGCTCTGGCTCGGCTCCCCTGCCTCCGCGGAGAGCGCGGTTCATCCCAGCCCAAAAGGCTGTGGCCACCAGCTCCCCGCCGCTACCAGAAAGCAAGGGCGCCGCCAGCGGGGACCAGAGGTCCACACATGGGCCTAAAGTTATACTTTTAGACCAGATTGTTTGACTTAAAAAAACACTCATGCACAGAAGAATTCCAAGGCCCCACGGTAAGTCCTTGGCTTCCTAGGAGTTCACAGCCCACAATCTGGGAGCCACATAATGCCTATCCAGTATCATCAGAACAGTGAAGAGATTCAGGCCCTAGCCGGTTTGGCTCAGTGGATAGAGGGTCCACCTGCGCACGGAAGAGTCCCAGGTTCGATTCCGGTCAAGGGCACATGCCCGGGTTGCAGGCTCGATCCCCAGTGCAGGAGGCAGCCGATCAATGATTCTCATCATTGAAGTTTCTATCTCTCTCTTCCTCTCTGAAATAAAAAAATATATATATTTAATAATAATGATAATAATAATGATAAAAAGAGATTCAGGGAGGGGAAGTGACTTTTCCAAGGTTACTCAGAGACTCAGGGCCACAGCCCAGTTTAGGACTTGGGTTTTGGGATTTCTCAGCAGGCTTTTTGCAATAGGCATGCCTAGATGTCCTCTCCTCAACACTGAGCTATCGAAGTCATACAGAAGCCTCGGGCCCAGGGATCCAGAAGGCTTGGCAGCAGTAATGCGCTGGGAAGAGATCAGAATTTAGTTAGGCTGTCCATGAGTGGCTTCGGCTAGGACAGAGATCAGATGGTCGTCAAAACTACTGTCAATTGTAGTGACTGACTCATCTGATAAATGGGACGGAAAAACAGAAACACAGAATAATAAGGCCTTGTATTTCTGCTCACCCTTCTCCCCAGCACCTCCAAGCGTTTTATAAGGTAACTTGCACAGAGCTCAACGTCTCCAAGTCCTTTTCCTTCTAGGTATTTTTACCTCCACCCCAACCCAGTTCCCTAACGCTTTTGTTTCTTAGCACCTGCGTTTCCCTCTCCAGGCTATTTAAGGAAACACTGAAAAGAGTTTATCAAGCTCTTCCAGAATCTTGGATGCACAATTAATTGAGGGCTGGAAGCAGGTGAGTAATTAACATCTGTTTCTAAATATGTTTGACCCTCAGGGCACATAACTGCTGAGTTAAAAGGTGATTCCGTGAATCCTTATTGAAGGTCCCGAGTAAAATAGCTCATCTGGCTGCGATTCCCAACTACGTCATTCAGTAAAATGACAAAAGTGCACCAGGTGACTTCCATACCCTTTCCAGTTTGTAAGCATTCTCTTTGCTTTCCAGCAAGCCGCCACGAATTCTCTCTCTCTCTCTCTCTCTCTCTCTCTCTCTCTCCTCACCGGAGGATATATTTTTTTCAAATTGATTTTAGAGAGAGGAATGGCGGTGGGGGGGGGGGGAGAGAAGGAAGAGGGAGAGGGAGAGGGAGAGAGAGAAACATTGATGTGACAGAAATATCAATCTTTGCCTCCAGGGGGATCAAACACACAACCTAGGTATGTGCCCTGACCAGGAATCAAACCTGCAGCCTTTTGATGTACGGGAGGAACTCCAACCAACTGAGCCACCTGGCCAGGGCATGCCATCATGAATTCTAAACACACAGTTGAAGGACTTTGATCTTCAGGCTACGGTGGAATCCTGCAAGTGCTTGGTTAAGGCCCCAAGGCAGGTGAAATCCTGGAGCGTTGTTGGTGCAGCTCTGGGGGAGGGGCTGGCAGTGGGCTCCAGGGTCTCTCAGAGCAACTTCAGTATAAAGTAGCAAAGCGCGTTCTTGGCCAAGACAGGCTGAAGTGAGAAAAGGCAACTCGGCTTCATCTCGACATATCTTGTTTTAGGAGATCTACATCTGAGACCTGAACTAGTTGTAGAATGACAGAGTTGACCTTAGATAGTTGACCTTTATGGGTGTCACATTCTGTGCGTTTAAAAAAAATTTTTTTTTAAATTACACAAATAAAACGTGAATAGATCCTCTTTGTAAAAAGTTCAAATAGGACAGTAATATATGGAATAAAAAGCAAAAGTTCCCCTTCCTCATTCCACTTCCCTCCCCTGGGATAACCATTGGTGTCAGTTGTGGGGGGTGTGTGTGTGTTTCCAAATCTTTTTTATGCATTTAGTTATATTTAAATTTAGCTATTTTCTCCTACACAAATAATTATGCTATCTTTTTAAATCTTGGCATCATTTCATATCAGTACATATAGATTTATCTCTTCCTTTAAAAAAACTTCATAGCATTCCACTGTATGACAGTACCATACATTCATTTAACCTGTTCCCTATTGTTTCCAATCTTGTAGGGCTCCATAAACTAATGCATCAGTGAATGTCTTGATACATTCATCTCTGTATGAATTTGCAATATTCATCTGTGGAATAAATTTCTAAGCATGGAATTACTGAGTCAGTGGGTCTGTGCATTTTCAGTTTTGATAAACTTGAGCAAAATACTGCTATCTTTAGAGGATTTATTTATTTATTTATTTATTTATTTACTTATTTCAGAGAGAAAGGAGAGGGGGAGAGAGATAGAAACATCAATGATGAGAGAGAATCATTGATTGGCGGTCTCCTGCATGCTCCCTACTGGGGATCCAGCCAGTACCTGGGCATGTGCCCTTGATCAGAATCAAAACCCGGGCCCCTTCAGTCCACAGGTCGATACTCTATCAACTGAGCCGAACCAGCTAGGGCTATCTATAGGTTTTAGCAATTTCACATAGCAACAATGAATAGATGGGCTTATCAGTAACCTGATAATGTTGTAAGTCCATTTCTCCTGATTTCTCAACATTTCTTTGCTCACATGTCTACCATGTGCCAGCACAGTGCTAGGTGCTGAGAATATAGCTAGGAATGAGACTGAAGCAATCTTTGCCCTCCCTATATGTGGGGCTCCTGGGTCTCATTCAGTTGCTGAAAACACAAGACACTCAGTAAATATTTGCTGAAAGAGTTGGCCTCTAACCAAGGAAAGACAGGTTTAAAAATAGCATATTTAGGTGAAATAAGCCAGTCACAAAGACAAATAGTGCACGATTCCAAAGTATCTGAAGGACTCAAACTCTATTAGAAATAGTAGAACAGGGACTGGAGGAAGGAAACAAATTTGTTTGTTGTTGTTGTTGTTGTTGTTTTTAACTTCTTTTTATTTATTTTTGGAGAGAGAGGAAAGAAGAGAAAGAAACATTGATTTGTTATTCCACTGATTTATGCAATTCATTGGATAATTTTCGTATGTGCCCTGACCGGAACCAAACCCGGAACCTTGGGGTACCTGGAGGATGATCTAACTAATTGAGCTACCCCGCCAGGGCTAGAGTTTTAGTTTTACATCACGAACAAGTTCAGTTGCACACAAATATGCATGTAGTTAACACTAATGTCTGGTATACTTGAAAATGGTTAAGATGGTGAATTTTATGTTTTTACCACAATTAAAGAAAAAAGATATTTTTAGGCACAAAAGGTAGTGCTTCTGAGCCTAGCCTTAGAACGGGAGGTGGTGGTGGTGGGGAGTGATGAGGAGGATAGGTTTTTTCAAAAGTTAAAAGAGTCAACCGGTCAACACTTCCTTCCCAGTGTTCCCACCCCTCCTCTGGGGATAGATGACCATAAAACCCTACCATCTACTATACATAAGACATTATAGCAAAAGATACGTTTTTGTGCTTTTCTCTTGAGAGTAAAGAGCTTAGGTATCCTTTCTGATACCGCTTACAAGTCGTAAGCCAAAAAGAGAACCTTAGCTTCCTACCACTCTGTAATGCATCCCTTCTTTAACAGGCAAAAGTAGAAGAAAAAGTTGTCTTGATGAAAGTGGCGCCTAGGAGACTACACTTCCCAGCATGCAACTGCTCCCCTAGGGCGCCGTAAGTGACGGAAAAAGAGACATAACTTTTGCGACAGGAGTCAGGCGGGCGGGGGATAGGAGGCATCGCTATGTATCCCGGGATGCAGAGCGTTACCCCTTTTAGTTACAGGTTGGCTTGATTTTTATGGCTGGTGTTCCACGCCAAGAGGACCCGAAGGGTGGGGAATGTGTAAGCTTGGGAAACCCCTCAGTCTACTGGACTTGACACTTCGAAAGAGATAGGAGAGTGACGGAAGGAGGTTTCACTCGAACTCAAAGTAGTTCCCGCGCAGAGTGGCGAGGGTTTACGGGCCCCCTCCCTTATTTATTGTTTCTCGGGGCAGGTGGGAAGTCGGAGAAGCCCCAAATCGAAGTTCTATGCATCTTCCCATTGGCCCTCGGTCGGGCGCAGGCGCGAAGGCTCCGATTCGGTCCCTAGGGACTGGCGAGCGACTATTGGCCCGAGCCCGCGAAGTCGGCGTCCGGATTGGTAGTTGCTAGCAGGAGCCTGGTTTCTTCCTTGACTTCGGCCAGGAATAGTGTGGGATTGGTTGAAATCCGCGGGCACCTGACGGTGATTGGGTGGGGGCCACGGGCGGGCTGCACTCATTGGCCGGTGCCGGGACCTTCCCTCCGCGAGCGGGCAGCAAATGATGAAATGAGAACGGGGAGGGGAAAGGCCGCGACGTGAGCGCGCGACCTCCGGCGCCATTTTGTAGAGAAACAAGCGGAGTTAACCGAAGAGGGGGGTCGAGGAGAGCCGGAGTCGGGGACCCAGGAGTTTCCTGTGTCCAGCGTCGCCGGAGCCGCTTGAGGTGAGCGGGGCTGGGGTCGAGGGCCGGGGCCGGCGGGCGGTGTCAGCTGCGGAGCGCGGTTGCCGGCGGGGGAGGCGCCGGGGGTGGTCCCGACGGGGCCAGGGGGATCGTTTCCCGGAGCCCCGCGGAGTGAGGGGCAGTCGGGACGGGGAAGTAGCGAGTCGGCCGCGGGCGGACTCTCTCCCCACGGCTCGCGGAGCTTTCGGGTCCCTCGTAGACTCGCAGAGGCCGGGGCAGGGGCCCCACGAAGCGGAGGGCAGAGCGCGGGGTGAGCCCGGGTGGCCCCCGGCCCGGGGCCTGGAGACTCTGAGGGCGGCGGGGGTGCTGATTCCGGCGGCTGGGCCTGGCTTCGCGCGGACTGCACACCCTCCTCTGACTCCACGAGCTTCTCCCAACTGCCCTTTTCTCTCCGGGCTCCCGGGGGAGTGCGGCGGGCAAGTGGCCCCCGAGGCCTAGCTCCTGGGGCGAGGGGGACGTGGTTGGAAGGAGTGCAGGTTCTGGGTTCTTCCCCTCTCCCGCGCCCCCAGCACGTTGTCAAGCCCGGGTGTTTTCGGGTGCCCGCCGGTGGGAGGGGCGGGCGGGCGGGCGGCAGCAGCGAGCACTTCCTTGTTACTTCTTGCCACAGGTTTTGTTCCACTCGCGGGCCCGTGCGCTCGCACTTGTCCCCGAAGTCCCCCACCCCCCGAGCTCAGGGTCTGTGCTGTAGTGGCGGGTCTGCTCACCCGTGGGAAGGGTCCCCCGAGTGAGCCGAGCCCATGGAGGCCTCAGGGCTGGTGAGGGATCAACTACAGGTCTTGGAGGGGGTTCCCGAAGGCCAAACACAACATTGAAATTGCAAACGGAAATAGTCTTTTTTTTTTTTTTTTCTCCAGGACCGCCCCCCTCTGAAGAGTTCACCCAAGCGGGTTCACACTCATAATTACCCCCTTAGGAGTAAGCTGTGCAGGTTAGAAAAAGAAAATGCTTGATCCTGGGGGTTTGAGACTGTGCTTAAAACAAACTCTGAGAAATAAACTTTTGCCCTGAAGTCACTCCCATTAATCGTCACATTTCTTAGGACGCTACTAAAAAAAGTCAGTTTTCTTCCCGAAAGTTGAGTAACAATACTTAATCTCCCTCCCTCCTTATTTCTCTATAAATCGATTGTCTTGGCGGGATTTATTTTAACAGTCAAAAATTAGGTGAATGTAATTTGAGGTGTTTTTTTTTTTTTTTTTTTTGCGGGGGGGGGGGAAAAATTCTGAACATTTCCTTTATCACAATCCATTTGATAGGAATAAGGATGAAAAAATGGGAGGACAAGTAAAAAATTAGGAAGTAGGTCAAACAGATTAAGAAGAAACTTGTTTTTGTTAGAGTTATTTGGGTTTTAATATGTTAGTGATCTGTGGCCCAAGTTGACATTCCTTTCAAAGATTGGCAGCATAGTATTTTAGCTATTAATAAGGTAACAGGTGAAGTAATAATGTCTTAGGACACTGCAAATTGTTACCTTGTGTAGGGAGGAAATGGGCTGCTGGTACATACAGTTTTAGGCATCTAGTTGTGCTCTGACTAAATTGGAATTTGTTGGTAAAAATAGTTTGGAGAGTTTGTCACTTTTCAACAAGTGTGGGTCCCAAGTCCTTGAGTGGAAACATAAGTTTAGAATCAAGGCACAAAACTTGACCATTAATAACTGCAAGTATATCCCTTTCTTGCCTAAGATTGTAACTTAGAAGTTTTAGGGGGGAGTGGGGGGGGGGGCAGGGTTTAGCGGCAGGTGGAACAGAACTGAAATGCTCTTGGTTCTAACTCATTCAAATGGATCCCTGGCTTAGTTTCTAGTCTCTAAATTTCTACGGAGGTTTTAAACGTGTATCTTGTCAGGCTGTGTACTGTGACATCCTCATAACTTTGGGTTAAGTCATTAAAAAGCAAAACAAAACCTGTGAGAACAGAAGAGGAAATGCTTGCTTAGCTCTTCAGAACATGCTTAAAGACCAATCTCAAATTATTCTTGTTGCTCTTCCAGAGTGTGTTTTTGGTGAGATGCTGGTCTAGTTATGAAAAGCTTTCTTTTTAACCAGCTTAAATTTATGAATTTGAGTCTTTATTCTACAAGGTAACAAACCTTTGTCACTCAATGCCATGGAAGGGAATTTGTCCACAATACTAATTAAATGCTTAAATATTTCAAGGCATTAATTTTGTAAGAAGTTTATGATTCTTGAATTAACAAAAATTGTAGCCTGCCATTTTGAAATGCTATATTTTATGAATGTAATATATTCTTTTATTAAAAAAACCCCCAAAGCTAACTTTCTAGTCATTATAAAAAATATTAGCCCAAGCATTTCTTAAATGGCTCTTTGATCAAACTGAACTTCCTGCTGTGCAGTTTCAAAATGGCATCCCACTGAGTCTTTTTTAAGACCTTATACTGTACATAGAAAAATCCTGCAGTTCCTTTTCTGTTTGCAGTTTTTAAGAACCATGTTTCAAAGCTAACATGGACTCAAAACCTTTTGTGCCCTATATATACACAACAGTTTATTTCAATGTACTTTTCACTCATACACTTGTAAGAATGTAGCTGAAGCAAATAAAAGACATTGTTCATTAAAAAGCATTGTTTGAGAAGTCAGTAATTAGAGGTGCAGATTTGATCTGAAACCCTGTCTTGAGATTGAAGGAAATGCAGCCTTTGGGAGTGTAGAGTGTAGATTTAAGAAATGCATTTCTGTCTTTAAGACTGGAAAGGTTAGCATAAACCTCCAGGATAACATGTCTTGATTAATTTTGTTATAGCAGTTAGAAGGCAATTCCTGAAATGAATGAGAGGACTTTTTTGAGATGTTGGACTAATTATATGAACTATTAAGTGGAATAAAAGCATATTTTGAAACACACCATGTTACTGTTATTAAGCTTCATGTTAAGAGAGTTCAACAATTTCCGTTTTAGATAATATGCAAGTTTGTCACCTTGATTTATAGCTCCTAGTTTAGAAATGCAGTTACTTTTTAAATTTTTATGTAGACCCATCATAAGAATAGTTACTCCTTTGTTTCAGATCCTTTGTCTTTGTTGCAATAGCTTCCTAACTAATCTCTCTAGTATCTTTTCCCCATCATTTGTTTATTGGATTTCTTTATTATGTAAGTAATATGTGAATGCATCCTAATTGTAAATGAATCCAGGAATACAGTTCTTTACTGCCAAATTGCCACCTAAATCATTGGTTTGAAAATAGCCTGCCTCTGCTCAAAAGTTCTTCAAGTACCTTAGCCAGGAGCTGTATAAGTGCTGATTTCTTCCTACCTGTTGCTATTTTATGCTGTATCAAGACTTGTTACAGTGGTTTGCAAGTATATCTTTGCCTCTTAACTGGAATGTCAGTGTTTGTACATACCAAAACATTATCCATCATAGGAGTTCAAACTGAAGTGTGCTATCTAAATATTTTCTCTGTTGTTCTTAAGCAAAATTGGTTCTTATACATTCTTCTTGGCCAGTTCTACTTAGCTGTACCATATATTGCCTTTTAAGTTCTCTGTCTCATTTTATGGCGGGGGGTGGGGGGGGCGGGTAAGGAGTTGTCCTTTCCCCCAAACACGTATCCCATTACCCTGAATGGTAATTGAATGATGCTTCATTTGTACACTTAGTGGTATTCTTAGAAAAGCGTACACCCTGAATTTTGTTCTTTGAGAGCACAGACTTTTTTTCTTGGAGCTACATATTTATAATTGTGTTGACATCTTTAAATGGTTACACTTTGAAAGCTAGTCATACAGAATTATGGTATCATCTTTTAGGCAACTGAGTCCAGGAAAGTGAGGTGGACTTCCTTAGTTTAAGGTTAGATTAGATTTTCTACTCTAGCCCTAGTGTTCATTCTGTCTCCCACACTGCTTGAATTCAATACAAGGAAAAGAAAGATCTATGAATTGGATCATTCACCAAAAAAGTGAGAATAAGCAATGTGATCAACCACTTTTTTTTTTTAAAGACAAAGTTCATCATGCAATTAAAATCTCTGGAGGTCAATTTTGTAGTTCAGGATTCACCTTAATTTAGTGGATTGAATTTTTAAGAACATCATGACTGCTCTGCCAGTGTGGCTCAGTGGTTGAGTGTTTACCTATGAATCAGGAGGTCACAATTAGATTCCTAGTCAGGGCACATGCCCGGTTCTCTCTCTCTCCCTCTCCCTTCCTCTCTGAAATCAATAAAAATACATTTTAAAAAAAGAACATGACTATCTTCATGAATAGTTCTACAGAATTAATGTTGACACACTGGCAATTTCTTGAATTACCTAGGGAGATTTTTTTCCTTTACTCCTAATGTGGGGTTTTCCCCCCTTGTATTATCCTATATAATAAAAGCCTAATATGCAAATTGTCCCCTTGGGCCGTCATTCACCCTGGAGTTTGACCACTCGCTATAATGTGCACTGACCACCACGGGGTGGCACGGAACATGGTGGGCATCAGCAACACGCTATGATCTCTCGCCGGCTACCTGGGGGCAGGGGTGATGGGGATGGAAGTGCAGTGACAATGCAGGGTGTCCACCGAGTTTGCTCTCACTCCCCCTGCTGCCCTCCCCCAGGATACCAGGGCTTACGCGCCAGGGAAGCCCCCTGCGCTCAGGTGCCAGGCACCCGTGAGGAGCCCGCCCTGCACCCACACAGCCTCTTCCCCTGCGCGGCCTCTTCTGGTTGAGCCACGTCGCAGCACGGGCCGGTTGAGCTCCCCATGGGTTTGCGCAGGAGCCTGTCTGCAAAGCAGGCTGGGAGAGAGTGCGCTACCTGCCTGGCTTTGTGCGGCGCTGCTGGGACCCAGAGTCCCACGCTGTGCCCCAGCCTGTGGCATCCAGCCGTGCTTACCGCATCACCGCATGGGGACCCAGGCGCCGTGACTAAGGCGGAGGGACATGTGGGGGACCCAGGTGCTGCCCATGGCCCGGAGGTCAGCAGGGACCTGCCTTTCCATGCCAGACGCTTGTGCTTCAATCGCTGGCCAGGCCTAGGGATTGCACCTGTGCATGAATTTTGTGCACCAGGCCTCTAGTTAAAATATAATTAACTTACAGCACTGTATAAGTTTTAGATGTACAGCATAATGACTTGACAAACATCTTGCAAAATACTCCCAATGTTTTTGTTGGATAAAATTTTCTTAGTTGTGACCAAAGAAAATGCAGGGTTTTTTCCTAGCAATTTTTTGGAGGACAAGATACAAGATTTGAGTTTTTCATTCCTGCATTGTGACAATATAAAACTCTACCCTGACAAAAAGATATGGTCTTTTAAAAAAAATTTTTTTCCCTATTACTATTTATCCCCTCTGTTCATTCTTTTAACTCCACCCTCCTCTCCCCTCCCCCCCCCTAAAAAAGATGGATGGTCTTTTCTGTTATAATTATTGTGAGTGGTCATTACTTAACTTCAGTGTAATAAGACTTGTAGCACTTCTGTTGTGAGATGTGCACTGGATGGAGGGACTTGTTTTAAAATGTTCACTATAAATTGAATTTTGACATAATTTAAGTTTTCTTTTGGCATAGGTATTTTTAAAAAAATATATTTTTAATTTCAGAGAGGAAGGGAGAGAGAAACATAAATGATGGGAATCATTGATCAGCTGCCTCCTGCACTCCCCCCCACCGTGGATCGAGCCTGTGCCCTTGATCAGAATCGAACCTGGGACCCCTCAGTTGCAGGACAAGCTCTATGCACTGAGCCAAACCAGCTAGGGCTGGTGTAGTTATTTTTAAAGTAGCTTAAGTATACTCCCCATTTTTACCTTTTAGTCTTAAGTATATTATATATTGCACAGTTTTATAATTTTGCAAATACTACTGGGACCCTGCTTCTGAATATTCAGATTTCAGATCAAGAACTTGGTAACTTTCTGATTTTGGAGTAAGCATGCTTTCTGGCTCTCTTCATGTTTTCCCTTCTTAAAAATAAGGGATTTATTTGCTAACACTAACAATATGTTGTACCATGCTGATGTATGGGTTGGATTAATTCTTTTTTTTTTTTTTAATATATTTTATTGATATTTTACAGAGAGGAAGGGAGAGGGATAGCTAGAAACATCGATGAGAGTGAAACACCGATCAGCCGCCTCCTGCACACCCCCCACTGGGGATGTGCCCGCAACCAAGGCACATGCCCTTGACCGGAATCGAACCCGGGACCCTTCAGTCTGCAGGCCGACGCTCCATCCACTGAGCCAAACCGGTTTCGGCTGGATTAATTCTTGTAAAATTTAGAAGATATCCACACAGGCTATTAAATGTTCTTTAAAAGTTAGTATTGCCCATCCAGAGTGGCTCAGTCATTGAGTGTGGATCCATGATTCAAGAATTTGATTCTGGTCAGGGTACATGACCCGGTTGCAGACTGAATCCCCAGTAGGGGAGGTGCAGGAGGCTGATCAATGTTTCTCTCTCATCGGTGTTTCTGCATCTCTATCCCTCTCCTCTCTCTCTAATATCAATAAAAACATTAAACATTTTAAAACAGTTAGTGTAAAGTTTCATTGCATTAAGTAAAATTGCTTGTTTAAAGTGACATCCTATGTAATAAAAGTGTAATATGCAAATCGACCGAATGGCTGAACAGTGGAATGACCATCTGGGACCACACTGTGGTACCCACTGGCGCCAGGCCAGCCAAGGCGGGTACGATGCGATTGGTTGGGGGCCTGGCTATCACCCGGGGCTCTACGATTGCTCCAAAGAGGGAGAGGCTCAGGCCACTGACTGAGGCCGGGGGAAGGAAGGCCTACTCTTGCACGAATTTCATGCATTAGGCCTCTAGTAGTGACATAATGGATCAACTCTTGATCCATTTTTTGTTTTTGGCAAAGCTTTCATTTCAAACTGATTGACTACATGTTGGCCATTTTACCCTTGAGTATTTTCTTACCCCTGGCCAGCTGGATTAAAAACAAAAATAAAAAACCACATGTTTTTACACTAGGCTTTTCTAAGTCCAGGAATACATAAGTTTGGGATGCCCATGATTTGGATTATTCACACTTACGCTTTTATTCTTTAGTTGGATAATGGAGAGGCAAGTGTATTATGTATATATCTACTATTATGGCATAGATTTTAAAAAAACACCACATTTTTATTGATTTTGAGCCAGAGAGAGAGAGAGACATCTATGTGAGAGTGAAACATCAAAACATCAATCAACTGCCTGTTGCATACCCCCCACCAGAGATCAAGCTCAAAACATGGGTATGTACCGTGACCAGGCATCTAATTAGCAACCCTTCAGTGCATGGGATGGTGCTCAACTAATTGAGCCACACAGGCCAGGGCAGTAGCATAGATTTTTAAAGGATTTTTCTCTTCCCTTTACATACTGACAAATATACCAAAGATTACAGAAGTTGAGGTTGTCTGTCTGAAGGTAAAGTGTAAAAATTACTTGTATTTCAGTTTGAATTTTTAGTCATTCCCAATCAGTAAGTTCTCAAGGATTTTGACAAGCATGAAACATACTAACCTAGTTTTGGAATATTGTATATAGCTTATAGAGTTCTTTATTCTATGGGTTTAAGTGACTAATTTTTATTGCTTGATTGATTAAGGCATTACAAATGTAATTCTTTTTTTTATTAAAGTATTACATGTCTCCTTTTCCCCCGATTGACCCCCCTCCCCTCCTACCTCCCTAAGTGACTAATTCTTAATGTGTTATTGCCTATCCTGTTTCTACCCTTGCTCTCCCCTACAGTTTGTTCGCAGTTCACCATCTAGAGTGATTTTAAAAGCAGTATGTCATCCCATTCAAGATCATCCATTGATTCTCTATTTGTCTTTAGTAAAAGCCTAACAAAGTCATTTTCATCACCTATAGGATATAGCCCTGCCCTGTACCTCCCAGGCATTCCTCATTTCCCCCAACTTAACACCACCACCCCCCAACCCCCCGCAATAAGTTTACTTTGGCTACAACTTGGCCTGCTTGCTTTTCCTTGTACATGCCATGAGAAAGCCTTAGTAGTGACTGACCACCAATCCCTCTGCCTGGAACATTCTTTTTTTTTTTTTTTTTTTTTAAATATATTTTATTGATTTTTTACAGAGAGGAAGGGAGAAGGATAGAGAGTTAGAAACATCAATGAGAGAGAAACATTGGTCAGCTGCCTCGTGCACACCTCCTACTAGGGATGTGCCCGCAATCAAGGTACATGCCCTTGACTGGAATCGAACCTGGGACCCTTCAGTCCGCAGGCTGACGCTCTATCCACTGAGCCAAACCAGTTAGGGCGGAACATTCTTTTTTTAAATATATTTTTATTGATTTCAGAGAGGAAGGGAAAAGGAGACAGAAACATCAATGATGAGAGAGAATCATTGACTGGCTGCCTTCTGCACGCCCCCTACCGGGGATCGAGCCTGCCTGGCATGTGCCCTTGACCGGAATTGAACCCGGGACCTTTCAGTCTGCAGGTCGGCGCTCTGTCCACTGAACCAAACCAGCTAGGGCCTGGAATATTCTTTTCTCAGATGTGTGTATGGCTGTACCCCCAGTTCCTTCAAATCTGCTCAAAAACTATACTTTCCAATAAGGCTCGCTCTTGACTACCCTACTTAAATTGCAGCACCCCCACACACATTTGATTCACCTTTACCTTATAGTTTTTCTTTTTTCATATTAGTTAGCATCTCCTAAAATGCTTCATAATTTTTTATGATTACTGTTTTTCCCTTACATTGGGAATGCAGGGATGTATGTACCTCAGGTATTTGACACATAGCCAGCACTCAACAAATATTTGATTGAATTAATAGTAATGCTTAAACTTGCTCTGAGAAGTGGTAGCCACTTCACATAAGCCATATATATACTCTTACCGTTTGGTGGCTTTAAGTTGTGCTTGGCTTTGTATTAAGTTTGTGGAAAACCAAATTTGGAATCCAAGTTACAGAAAGTAGATGCAAAAGCCATTTTTTTTTTCAAAAAGGGTACTGTTGGTGTTTGGGCAGGGTAGTTCTTTGTTGGTGCTGCTGTTCTTTCTTTTTTTTTTTTTTAATATATTTTATTGATTTTTTTACAGAGAGGAAGGGAGAGGGATAGAGAGTTAGAAACATCAGTGAGAGAGAAACATCGATCAGCTGCCTCCTGCACACCTCCCACTGGGGATGTGCCTGCAACCAAGGTACATGCCCTTGACTGGACTTGAACCCGGGACCCTTCAGTCCGCAGGTCGACGCTCTATCCACTGAGCCAAACCAGTCAGGGTGCTGTTCTTTCTTGTAAGATGTTTATTGTTATTGTATCTCTAATTCTCAGATGCCAGTGTCAGTCTTTTGTAACTTAATCTTGGAATGACTTTCTGTTATCTTCTTTCAAAGCCATACGAATTAAGGGTCCAGCCCACACTTAAGGGAAGGGGATTATTACATAAGGGTGTAAATATTAGGCAGAGATACTTGAGTTCATTTTATTTTGTTTATTAAAAATATATTTTTAATGATTTCAGAGAGGAAGGGAGAGGGGGAGAGAGGTAGAAACATCAGTGATGAGAGAGAACCATTGATTGGCTGCCTCCTGCACACTCCTGCTGGGGACTGAGCCCACAACCTGGGCATGTGCCTTTGACCAGAATCAAACCTAGGACCCTTCAGTCCGCAGGCCAAGCTCTATCTACTGAGCCAAACCGGCTAGGGCAGGTCAGTGGTTCTTAAACATTAAAATGCACTAAGTCCGTCCCGTGTGACCCATTGGTTGAGAGTTGACCTAAGAACCAGGAGGTCGTGCTTTGATTCCTGGTCAGGGCACATGCCCAGGTTGCTGCCTCAATCCCAAGAGTGTGTGTGTTGGGGGGGGCGTACAGGAGGCAGCCGATTGATGATTCTCTCTTATCATTAATGTTTCTAACTCCCTCTTCTTTCCTCTCTGAAATCAATAAAAACATATTTAAAAAATATATGTAAGAATCACCCACAGAGAGTGTTCAAAATACCATGTCCTGTATTTTCCCAAGGGATTTTGATTCTTTTGAATCAAAATAGGGTGGTGCTTAGAAATCAGCTTTTTAAAAATTACTATTTTTAATCCTCATCCAAGGATATTTTTCCATTGATTTTTATATTTATTTGGTTTTAAGAAGAATGGGAGGTAGTCCTCACATGTGGCCCACTCTGTTCTTTTTTATTTATTTATTTCAGAGAGGAAGGGAGAGGGAGAAAGATAGAAATATCAATGATGAGAGAATCATTGATTGGCTGCCTCACACTGGGGATTGAGCCCACACCCGGGTGTGTGCCCTGACTGGGAATCAAGCTGTGACCTCCAGGTTCCTAGGTCAGTGTTCAACCACTGAGATGGCAGCCGCGCCCATTGATTTTTAGAGGGAAAGACAGAAATAACGATGTGAGAGAAACTCATCGATTGGTTGCCTCCTTCACGTGCCCCGGCCGGGGAGGAGCCTGCAATGGAGGTATGAACTCCTGACTGGAATCGAACCTGGGACCTTTAGTCTGAAAGCTGACATTCTATCCACTGAGCCAAACCGGATAGGGTGGGGAATCAGCACTTAAAATAGGTCTTTTCTCCTCTCCATTCTTTTAAAAATTTTTTTTTACAAACCCTTGTGTCAAGGGCTGACTTTCAATAGATTGCAGCGAGGCATTCTGCTCTGCTATGCTCTGCTATCTACGAAACCCCAACCCAGAAGCATGTCTTCTATGAGTCTTTTTTTAAAAAAAATTATAATTTTATTTATTTTTTACATATTTTTATTGATTTCAGAGAGAAAAGGAGAGGGGGAAAGAGAAACACCAGTGATGAGAGAATCATTGATCGGCTGCCTCTTGCACGCCCCCCTACTGGGGATCGAGCCCGCAACCTGGCATGTGCCCTTGACCAGAATCGAATCTGGTTCATAGGTTGATGTTCAACCACTGAGTCACGCCGGCTGCCCTCTTCCCCATTCTTTTACACAGTTGTCTTAGTTGCATAGCATTATAATAAATTCTGTATTCTATTAGGCACTTGAGGTGAGTCTTTACTTGTGTGTGTATGTGTTTGTTTGTTTTTGTTTTTTTTAAAATATATTTTATTGATTTTTTACAGAGAGGAAGGGAGAGGGATAGAGAGTTAGAAACATCGATGAGAGAAACATCGATCAGCTGCCTCCTGCACACCCCCTACTGGGGACGTGCCCGCAACCAAGGTACATGCACTTGACCGGAATCGAACCTGGGACCCTTCAGTCCACAGGCTGACGCTCTATCCACTGAGCCAAACCAGTTTCGGCGTGTTTGTTTTTTTATAGCATTTAATGTACGTACAGTAGGTCCTCGGGTTATGTTGGAGATCCATTCCTACGGCGCGACTTAAATGGGAGATGGCGATGTAACCACGAAACGACGTATGTCGAGTCCGATGTAACTCAAGGACTGTCTATGTAGTTAGGTTGGAATGTTTGAACTGATAAGAGGGCTAACTTTAGCAGATGATGTTTATATGGTACACTGGAGTAAACTGGTAGAGGATGATTTGGGGCATTTTATATAATCCTGATAAAATGAAGGGTGATAATAGTAAAATTTTCCAATTAAAATATATTCGGCCCTAGCCAGTTTGGCTCAGTGGATAGAGCGTTGGCCTGTGGATTGAATGGTCCTGAGTTCAATTCTGGTCAAGGGCACGTACCTTGGTTACAGGCTCCTCCCCGGCCGGCATTAGTCGGGGCACGTGCAGGAGGCAACCAATTGATGTATTTCTCTCACATGGATATTTTTCTCTGTCTTTCCCTCTCTCTCCCACTCTCTCTGAAAATCAATGGGAAAATACCCTCGGATGAGGATTTAAAAAAATTTTTTTTCCAAAGTTTAATGAACTTGAGCTACGTTCTGTAATTAGGTTTATGATGGTTTTATGCTTTAAAGGGCTACATACTTCTTTTAAAAAAATGCTCACCTGAGGAGTGAGGAAATTTTTTCCGTTGATTTTTAGAGTGGAAGCAGGGGTGGGGGTGGGCAGAGAGAGAGCAACAGAGAGACAGAGACACATCAGTTGGTTGCCTCCTGCTTGGGCACCAACCAAGCTAGGGATTGAACCTGCAACTGAGGTACATGCCCAGGAATCATAACCAAGCCCCTTAGGGCCAAGGGACAATATGTAATCACTGAGCCAAAAAACTGGCCAGGGCTACATTCATTTTTAAAAAAAATATATTTTATTGATTTTTTACAGAGAGGAAGGGAGAGGGACAGAGAGTTAGAAACATCGATGAGAGAGAAACATCGATCAGCTGCCTCCTGCACACTCCCTACTGGGTATATGCCTGCAACCAAGGTACATGCCCTTGACCGGAATCGAACCTGGGACCCTTGAGTCCGCAGGCCGACGCTCTATCCACTGAGCCAAACCGATTAGGGCAACATTCATTTTTAAAGAATTGATTTGAGAGAGAGGCACAAGGGCATACACACACACACACACACACACACACACACACACACATCAACTTCTTTACAACCTATTGATTCATTCATTGGTTGATTCTTTTTTTTTATTCTCAGTGGAGGATATTTTTTCTGCTGATTCTTTTTTTTTCCTAGAGGACGGATGATAAAGGAAAGTGGGAGACAGACACACATGCACACGCACACGCACACGCACACGCACATGAGAGGGCTCAGACACAATGACCACGGTGGGGATTGAACCTGCAACCCAGCTATCTGCCCTTGACCAGGAATCAGATCCGAGACATCTCTTGTTGATAGCCATTCTTACAGGTGTGAGTTGATATCTCATCCTGGTTTTGATTTGCACTTCTCTGATGATTAGTGATGTTTAGTACCTTTCATGTACCTGTTTGCCATTTGGATGACTTTTTTGGAAAAATGTTTAGTTCCTTCACCCATGTTTAATCTGAGTTTGCTTTTTTAATTGCATTGTGTGAGTTCTTTATAAATTTTGGATTAACCCTTTGGATTAAACCCCTGAAACATGGTTTGCAAATATTCTCTTCAATTCCAGAGGCTGACTTTCCATGTTCATTGTTTCTTTCATTGTATAGAACCCTCTACATTTGATCTAGTCCCACTTGTTGATTTTTTTTCTTTTGTTGTGCTTTTGGTGTCATATCCAAAAAGTTATGTCCAGGAGTTTCTTCCCTATGTTTTCTTGTAGCAGGTTTTTTTTTTTTTTTTTTTTTTTGGGGTGGGGGGTCAAGGTGTATTTTCTTTTTATACTGGCTCCATCTAATTTTAAAACTTGGATTTTAAAATCAGTAGTGGTTGAGGCATCTTAATTCACTTTTTTTCTTCCTTAGTATTACAGGTACTACGGTGGAGAGGTGAAGGTTATTTAACCTATTTCCCCCCCCCCCCATAAAAAAAATTAAATATAATTAAAAATTTGAATTTTTTTTTTTAAACAGGTGCCATGTTTCAGAACAGAGTAAGACCCCTGGTAAAGAAGAACTGACAACACTGCACGACACCAGATATAGGCTAATTACAAAGAAAGCATTAACCTGCCTCTGAGGT
Organism: Plecotus auritus; assembly: GCF_963455305.1. Classification (NCBI taxonomy): domain Eukaryota; kingdom Metazoa; phylum Chordata; class Mammalia; order Chiroptera; family Vespertilionidae; genus Plecotus; species Plecotus auritus. Next base: position 54,065,877 of record NC_137785.1, read on the forward strand.
GACTAAAGGGGAATAATGGTGATTTTGCGCCGGGCTCGGCCGCCTGCTTCCGCCCCAACCAGCAATGAATCTTGACTCGCTCTCGCTGGCCTTGTCTCAAATCAGCTACCTGGTGGACAATTTAACCAAGAAAAACTACCGAGCCAGCCAGCAGGAAATACAGCATGTAAGTAAACAGGAGTACCATTAAAGGAATGATTATATGGTAGAAAGTTGGGAATGTATGTGGGTATGTTGCATGAAAAATATGTGATTTTTGCCCCTTATTTCAGGTGACTTCAGCTTAATACATAATCTTATCCCATTTTTTTAGGGAATTCACAGATTTATTTTTGGTAAAAATTATTACATGTGATCTAATTTGTTTTGATCTATTCCCATTTATTTTCTTCTATATTTAAAAACAAGGTATACCTCACGAACTATAAAACTCAATCTTTTTAAGATATAAAATTTAGTATTTTCTAGAAGATTCACATAGTTGTTCAACCATCACATCTAACTCCACAATGTTGTCATCATCCTAAAAAGAAACACCTCAATTCATTAGCAATTGGCTCTACTTTTCCCCTTCACTCCAGCCCCTGGCAGCCACTTATCTACTTTCTACTTCTGTGGATTTGGACCGTTTATATAAATGGAATCATTCCGTATGTGGACTTCTGTGTCTCTTTCACTTTGCTTGCTTTCAAGGGTCATCATCTTGGAGCCTGAGTCAGTCAGTACCTCATTCCTTTTAGTCCATTTTGGGGGTATTCCAAGTTTTGTTTATCCATTAGTTTTTGTTTTAGTATTCATTTCTTCTCTTGTGAATTGAGGTATATCAATTATTTGGGAATTTTCTTTTCTGTAAGATTTTTGCCTTATGTTTCCTAAGTACTGCAAGTTTGCATTCATTTTCTTGCCATCTTGTCTTTGAAACCAGTGTTACACCTTTTTGAGGACTTTCCCCTTAAAAAACAGAACAGTTTTATAATTACTTTGAGAGTATGTAATACTATATGTCTGACCTCTTTCTGTTTATTTGAAATGTTGTTCTTTACTTGTCTTATTTGTTTTTCTTTGTTTTAGTTTCTTCAAATAGGTTCCATGCTGAGTGTTTGCTCATCTTTAAACCAGCTCAATTATCTATAATAATAAAAGCGTAATATGCTAAGTAGACCGGACAGCCGAACGTCCTTCTGGACGAAGCTGGGGCTGCGAGGACCTCTATTTTACATATGTACATATGCGCGCGCACACACACACACACACACACACACACACACACACACACACACAGTTTTGAGGATGCTTAAATGTGGGGAAGTGTGTTGGGTTAGTCTGCCATTTCTGTTTTCATATTTAGTAATAGGTGCCTCCTCTTATTCTTTTTCTTCAGCATTCTCCTTTGGCTAGCTGCTTTGCTTATAGACTTTAAAAGAGGCAGCTTAAACCTGGTTGTTCCCTCAGCTCTGTCTCTTGTGCCATTCTGCAATTTCTGTATATTGATCTGTGTCTCTAAATGGACAATCTGTTTTTCAAGGTTCATTTGTGCCCCAGATTCATCTCTTGAACAAAGCATAATTATGTCTCTAAACATTTTTATTTCTGGATTTATTAGCCCCAAGTGAAAGTCTGCATTTGGTCTGTCATTTGAGGTGGTAAAAATGAACTATCTGTCATACCTCATCTGGACCACTTCCTAAAATAGAATTTTTTAAAAAATTTGAGAGATTAGAATAGAGAGAAGTACTCTTAGTACCATCTTTTATTTACAAGTTGGACATTTTTGTCCTTAAATTAATGCTTTATGTGTTAGAAATAACCCTTTATATTTGCTGCCAAAATTTGTTTTCATGTTCTTTTCAATATATTACACTGTTTTGAATAGATGCACTGTTTTTTGTAAAATAGCCCAAAGTATTCATCCATGTAATACAATGAAAACCTGGAATGAATATTTTTTTTTAAAAATATATTTTATTGATATTTCACAGAGAGGAAGGGAGAGGGATAGAGAGCCAGAAACATCGATGAGAGAGAAACATCGAGCAGCTGCCTCCTGCACACTTCCCACTGGGGATGTGCCCGCAACCAAGGCACATGCCCCCGACTGGAATCGAACCCGGGACCCTTCAGTCCGCAGGCCGACGCTCTATCCACTGAGCCAAACCGGTTTTGGCTGGAATGAATATTTTTAAGAGTTCTAATATATTTAACAAGCTTAAGAAATATGAAAATGTTTCATTATTTGTATGGAGCACATACATATTTAGACATAGTCTATTCCAATTTCTATAATCATTGTAATGTATGTAGGAAGTTAATGTCTTCAATTTAAACTTTAACAATCTAGTACTGTATAATTATATAGATTCTTGGACATGTTTGGCACCTTTGACATCATTTGTTAGGCTAGATTTTGTATTTTTCGTGAGCTTATGTGAAAATGCCCGTATCTATTCTTGTGGGTTTTTTTTAAATCTGTTTTTAGGAGCTGAGGTTAAAGGCATGATTTCTCAGATAATTGCTGCTTTATCAATATGCCACCTAAATAAGGATTTAAAAAAATATTAGGAGAGCTAGGGATTATTAGAAATTTCTCTATAATGAGCTAAAATATGTGGGTTAAAATTTTTAATATTTCATAAAAATACCCTTCACATAATTGTCTTTGATCTTCCCTCATGTGTGTTCTCTAGGCCAAATAGTGCCCCAGTTTCCCAACCATTCCATATGATTTTTCTGACTAGATGCACTATTTGTTATTGTTGTCCCTCTTATAATATGTGATTCCTAGGTGAGAATGTTTTACTCTTACCACAAATCAGATCACTACAGAAGTACTGTAGAATGCTTTTGATATAGTTACTTTATTTTTAATATAGCTTAAAGATTTACTAATAGACTGTAAGGTAGTTATTTACCTAAAACTTTGAATTATTTCATTGCTTTTCCCTGCCCAATGGGTGGAATGGTGTAATTTTAAGCAAAAATGTCTAGGGCTTAATCATATGGGATCAGTAAAATCTTATTTCAGCATATTTGCAATTCAAGATCATATTTTGATAATACCACTTTGGTTTTAGAAGAAAAAAATAGTTGCTCATAGTGAAGGACAGACTGCATGATATTACAGAAGGAATATTGTATTCCCCTAGTAGCCATAAAGCACACCCTGTGATCCCTACCATCAGCCAGCAGGATATGTGTGGCATTTCTCTTTAGTCATTGCATCCTTGACTTAAAAAAAAACAAAACAACTTAATGTTTAATAACCTGGTATTGTTTGTCTATATATATTAGGGTTGTGGTTAAGATTGAGGGGCCTGTAAAAGCTATTGTGAAATTATAAAATATTACCAAAATAAATGTAAGGATAAAAAGGGATATTTGTGAAATTTTGCTGATCCTAGTTAAAACAAAAACTTCAATTATTATTATTTTTATTGGCATACTAACGGAATGTTTCTTGCATTTTTTTTTTATGGTATAACAGTGCCAGATAAGTCAGTATACTCGTTAACCATGATTGGTCCCCTGATTCCCTTTGGCATTCTTCTCAAATGCTATTCCTTTAGCTCTTCTGTGGTTATCACCTCAGTGTTATAAATCTCAGCTTACAAGTTACGTCTTTAGGGAAGGTTTGTTCTGAGGTACTGCCCCTCTCCCATCAATATCACATATCCCCGTTTTATTTTCTTTATATGACAGTTAATATTATCAGAAATTCTTTGCCTGTGCTTTTCTTCCCCCTCGAAAACGTACTTTATTAGAGCTATGGAATCAATTGATCTCCTCTACTGCTGTATTTGCTTCTATCTTGAGTGGTGTCTAGCTTGTACTCAAATATTTGTTAAACCAGATATTTTTGCTCTTTTGAAGGTAAGGTCTGTTTGGTTGGAGCATAGGTAATTCTTTTTAATTAATTTGAATTGGCTCTTTAATGTCTTAAGCATTCCAGGAGATAGGAAAAAATCTCTGCCTTTATAGAATTTAAGCAATGATAAGAACCCACAAAACCAATATTGGGAATAGGTTCACAATAATCTTCAGAATTTCAGAGGTTCTCATTATCTGATTAAGTGGATTTAACTTTAAGATATCTGTGGGGAAATGTAGAAATTGGTTTTACACAACTCCCACATTTTTCTGGATTGGGAAAATTGAAACTGAAATAAGTTAACTTAGCCAGCTGTCACATAATTACCATGATACAGTGGAAAAAGCATAGGCTTTGGAGTTGGACTGTGAATCCAGATTCCCCAATTCATAGACAATTGAATTTTAGGCTCATAGAGTCGGGTATAGGTGTCCACTTTTTCATCTATAAAATGGGAGTCATTGCCCTAGCCGGTTTGGCTCAGTGGATAGAGCGTCGGCCTGCGGACTGAAGGGTCCCAGGTTGGATTCTGGTCAATGATACATGCCTGGGTTGCGGGCTCGATCCCCAGTAGGGGGCGTGCAGGAGGTAGTCGATCAAAGATTCTCTCTTGTCATTGATGTTTCTCCCTCTTCCTTCCTCTCTGAAATCAATAAAAAAAAAATATAATATAAATATAGAGAGAGTCATTTTTGGCAGGGTTGTTGAAGATTGGGCTTAGTACCAATTTAGCCCAAAGTAGGTAGTTAAATAGTTATTTATATTGTAGCATTTTATAAACAAATGATTGCTCTGCAGATACAGTGTGCTGAGCTCTTTTCTATCCTAGATGTGAATAAGCAAACACAACTGCACAAACTCCCTGTTTTCATGCAATTTAAGTCTCTAGTGAGGGTCATAGAAAATAAATAATCAGATGGTGGTAAGGAGTATGGAGAAGGGTGAAGCAGGTTAAGGGGTCATCTTGATATTTTAGGGAGGGTAATTACGAAAAGCCTCAGTGAAGGAGGAGAGCAGAAACCAAAGGAAGTGAGAGAATGAATCCTGAAGCTAATTGGAGCTTTGCAGTTAGAGGGAATAGCAAGTACAAACGGTAAATTCAAGGAACAGCAAGAAACTAATGGAGCACATGAGCAGCATCTACTAGTAAAGTGCTGAAATCAGACCAGTTCCTTTAGGCCCTTGCCTTGTAGACTGTTGTAAAGAGGCACGGTTGTGTTCGATTTCAGGTTACATTTTCGAGGTAAAAGTAATGCATAGAAAAAGTAATGCTCTTGTGAGTCCAGTTTGTTAATACAAGTATTCTTACTACATGTCATTTATACTACTTGATTTTTTCAGACTAGATGTTGACCAAAGCAATGATATGGGCTATTTATTGGTAGTTTTTCTTCTGTGCTTCCTGCCAGTGACTATAGGGAACACTTTAGAAATGTTTAATTTTAAAATATTGATAATGCCATGTCAGTAATTCCTATAACTCTTACTCCAAAATGAACTATTAATGTAACTTGGGATTTTTCCCTAAAGCTTGTTTTTGTTTTTAAATCTCTCTTAATGTAGAGTACAAACTCTTTTTTGGTCATTTTAGATTGTGAATCGGCACGGTCCTGAGGCAGACAGGCATTTATTACGCTGCCTATTTTCGCATGTGGATTTCAGTGGCGATGGTAAAAGCAGTGGCAAAGATTTTCATCAGGTATTTGGGACTTACCAAGTTTGTTGACTTAATCAATTGCATTTTGGGCATAGTGTATATAGAAAATCATACAAAAAGCATCCAGAAATAATCTTAGCTGAATGGCTAAAAGTTATTGGGACTTCCCCCACTTTTGGCCTTCCTTCTCCTGCCTGGTTGCAGACCCTTCCAGCACCTAGTTCAGGGTTAGAGAGCTGGAGATCAGATCTGCCTGAAGGAAAGCAGGAATGTGGGGAAGTCTTGCTTGATAAGTAAATGAGGCAGAGGGGAGATCTCTTGTCCTAGATTGAGTTTCTTTGGCTTTATTTTCAGTCTGGTAACGGTTTGTCAGAACTTTGCTTATAATTATCCTGTCAGTGTACTCTATTCTGTAGAGGTTTTGGTTTGGGTTAACACTTGTTGCTAATATACTTTAAGTGGTTTAAAGGGATTTTTAAAGAGCTGCTTTTGATAATGTAGAAATAGTATATAATACTGGATTACACTTTAATGTTTTGAGTACCTCTGCTTCTATTTGCAATATAACTTAATGCTAATGAAAATGTGTTTTTTTATTTTTAAAGACTCAGTTTCTGATTCAGGAGTGTGCTTCACTGATTACAAAGCCAAATTTTATCTCTACGTTGTCCTATGCCATTGATAACCCATTGCACTATCAGAAGGTTGGTATTGTTTTTGTCTTTAGTAGTCCTAAGAATGTGACCTCTTAATAGGCTTTCTAAAAAATGCCATAAACCATGTTCTCATAATGTCATACTTTAAAAATTTTAAATAGTTACGTTGGGGTTTTTGTAGCTTTCTAACAAAGTCAAAATAGTTTGATAGTAAATAGAAAATCTTACTAAAATCAGATCATGTGAAGACTTAAGCTTGTCATTCCACAGTTCTGGGGCATGGTGTATTATTTCTAGCAGCACTACAGAATTATGTGACTCCATGTAGTTCTATAATTGGGTGAATAGGTGCTTTCATAAAGTTTTTGAAAATTGTAAGTTCCTGTTTTAAAATAAAGTTTGGTTTGTTTCAGAGTTTAAAGCCTGCACCCCATTTATTTGCCCAGCTAAGTAAAGTTCTCAAGTTAAGCAAAGTACAAGAGGTAAGTGACTTAAGAAAAGAGATGTAGGCAAAATTAAAATTAAAAACAACTATTTGACTGATTAATCTAACCCTTACTGTTTCAGGTAATTTTTGGCCTTGCCCTCTTGAATTCTTCCAGCTCAGATCTCAGAGGTTTTGGTAAGTTCTCTTTTCCCTAAAGAGCCTAGATTCTTTAAAGTTCATGAGTTTTTTGAATCTTAAGGTGGCTTAGTTGTAGATTTAGAGAATAAGGATAATGTAAAAATTTTTTTGGTCTCTTGTATATATGTATGCATGTATGGCAAAAACTCATAAAATTTACCTTTCATAACTACTTTTTTAAAAAAAAATATATTTTATTGATATTTTACAGAGAGGAAGGGAGAGGGATAGAGAGTTAGAAACATGGATGAGAGAGAAACATCCATCAGCTGCCTCCTGCACACCTCCCACTGGGGATGTGCCCGCAACCAAGGTACATGCCCTTGACAGGAATCGAACCCGGGACCCTTCAGTACGCAGGCCGACGCCCTATCCACTGAGCCAAACCGGTTTCGGCCTTTCATACCACTTTTAAGTGTGTAGTTCAGTAGTGTTAACAATGGTTATGTTGTGGTGTAACAGATGTTGGGAATTTCTTCATTTTGCAAAACTGAAACATTATGAGACAACTCTCCATTTCTCCCTCCCCCCAGTCCCTGGCAATTGGTCTCTTATTTTAATACCTACTCTATTAGGTCTATGAAAACATTAGAGGGTGAAGGATGAGTTGGTGAATGATAATGATGTCATCTATATTTTGATTGTATGTGACCTTTTTCCTGTTACGGTGCAAAAATAACTTGTGGGTTTTTGTTTACCTGACTTCTAGCTGCCCAGTTTATCAAACAGAAGCTCCCAGATCTTCTGCGTTCTTACATTGACGCAGACGTCAGTGGAAATCAAGAAGGTGGCTTCCAAGATATAGCAATAGAGGTCCTACACCTCCTCCTCTCCCATCTCCTCTTTGGGCAGAAGGGAGCCTTTGGAGTTGGACAGGAGCAGATAGACGCTTTTCTTAAGACGCTGCGCAGAGGTAAAGGAGTGCCTGTAGCCTACAAAAGTTTATTTCTTTGGATGATGAGTTTAGAATATAAGTGAAGGCTGATTTACCTTTCTGTTCTTAAGTTGGTAATCTTTTAAGGAAGTGAGTATTGTATAATTTAAAATATGAAAGTGATAAAAGCCTCATAGAAAAGGTATAAAATGAACCTAATTTTATCAATAATCTTGTTATATAAATACAGCCTCAGTTTTCAGAAGTGGTATGTTTCCATATAGTCTTTTTTGTTCCTTGGGGAGACAGAGACTATATATATTGTTCTTTTTAGTTTGAAAAATTAGTCACTTTTGACATACTTTAATTCCTTGGCTACTGGCATTGTTAGGCTAAGACAGCTCCTTCTATCACTATCCTTTCTTCCTCTGATTCTTCTTTTAGAGAGAAAAGTAGTCTTTTTTAAGGCAAATCTTTGATAGTGGACCAGTCTGTATCCATTTTTACTGTTATTTTTGTTTATATAGTTTAATATTCAAGTTTTCCACTTAATTTAAATAGATTCTGATATTTGAATTATTTGTTTCTGATGCCTTCCTTTTATTGGAATTGATAGCTATATCATGAAAATTTAAAGTAATACTTAGGGTGTGGATTGGTCAATAGATACTGGATCATGATATACAAAATGGAAAATACACTGATTAATTGCTGTGCTATAAAAACATTGAAATTTTGGAATTGAAGCTGAAGTCATAGCTCGGGCTAGCTGGTGTGGAAAAACGGAACAGATTTTTTTATTTGAATATCAATTTGTGGAAGAGTCAGGTTTGAAGGACTAAGAGAGAGTGAAAGAGAATAGTTTGTTTTTTAATTAGCATAGCACAGTGGTCGGCAAACTGCGGCTCTGTTGACTAATGAGTTTGCCAACCACTGGCATAGCACTTGTAACCTTTTTTTTTCCTTCCTTAGATTTTCCCCAGGAACGCTGTCCCGTGGTGCTTGCACCACTTTTATACCCTGAAAAACGGGACATTCTAATGGACAGGATCCTGCCTGATTCTGGAGGGGTAGCTAAAACCATGATGGAGAGCTCTTTGGCTGATTTCATGCAAGAAGTAGGCTATGGCTTTTGTGCAAGGTTAGTAGCAAAACACTAAATTGATTACTCTTGTGTCATTCACAGTGTAATTCTTTAAAGCAAGCTCTTAAGATTACTTAATGTATTACCAACTTTCCTCTCAAGAATTTGCTTAAAATTTAATCTTCCACATACTAGTTTTGGTGGCAGCAGTAAATATTCTGGGGGCCAAATTTCTATCTCTTCGTGCCTCCGCCTATCCCCATCAAATGTAGACACCACAGGTGCTTAACCTAGTTTCCAGGAGAGGTGTTTTTAGGATTTGAACGGAAGAGAGCACTGAGGCAAGTGTTTCTCCTCCCTGCCCCCACATGGAATTTCCTCACTGTGCCTTCATCTTCCACCTTCTACCTCCTTCCTTTTCTGCCTTTTTTATACCCTGCTATTGCACATTTTTCTCACCTGCCAGGGGCACCAAAGGAAGTGAGTAGAACTTACAACTGTAATATCGTAGATTGCTAATATTTTTGTGAGAGTAAGTTATTAAGGGCATTAATGTACTTCGATCTGACTTTACGTGTAATTTTTATAATGTTTTTAAAACTCATAAACCACATTTCCAGTATATTTTGAAAGTATATTTGTTGTGTGTGTATGTGCCTGGCATAAAAACTTGTGTTTAATTAAACTTCAAGATGCAAAGTGAGAAGTTAGGATGTGTTTTAAGGCTTTATACATACCAGAACAATTAAACTTACCTCAAATATGAGTATTTTCTTTTTTTTTTTTGCTAATCTTCGCCCAAGGATATTTTTCCATTGATTTTTAGGGAGAGTGGAAGAGAGAGGGAAAGACAGAGAGAGACATCTATTGGTTGTCTCCTGAACAAACCCCGACCAGGTAGGAGCCTACAACCAAGGTACGTGCCCTTGGTCCGCAGGCCAATGCTCTATCCACTGAACCAAACTGGCTAGGGTGAATATCAGTATTTTAAAGAGGAACTTATTCAGCCCCGCTGGAGTGGCTCAGTTATTTGTGCACTGAAGGGTTGCCTGTTCAATTACTGGTGATGACACATACCTGGGTTGTGGGTTTGATCCCGGTCCGTGCACATACGAAAGGCAACCAATCAATGTTTCGCTCTCACATAGATTTTTCCCTCTCTCCTCTCCCTCTCTTCCTCACTCTCTCCCTCTCTTCCCTCTCACACTTATATAAAATTAATAAGAAATGAAATGTTATACTCTGCCTATATCGGTAAAACTAGGGATTACACTCAAGGGCTCATTTTATGTTAGCATTTCTTAGCCTTGATATTGATGGTGGTAGTGTTTTTTATTTTAATTTCTATTTCAGTATTGAAGAATGTCGCAATATAATCATGCAGTTTGGTGTTCGGGAGGTTACAGCTGGCCAGGTAGCAAGGGTTTTGGGAATGATGGCTCGAACTCATTCAGGATTAACAGATGGAATTCCATTGCAGGTAAGTGTAGAGATCAGCAATTTTACAATATGAATAAAGTGCACCCTTTCCCTTCCCCATTTATTAAATTACATTATGATTGGTTATTCTGCCAATCAGAGCTGAGCACATTAAGTAGTTGGGTTTATTTAATTCAAACTTTACTTCAACAGAGTATCTCTGCTCCTGGCAGTGGGATCTGGAGTGATGGAAAAGATAAAAGTGATGGCGCACAGGCACATACATGGAATGTAGAAGTCTTGATTGATGTTCTCAAAGAGCTGGTAAATACATGTAATCATGATTTTACACTCATGCTGTTAGTATGATGTAGCCCACAGAAAGTAAATTTTAATGAATAAAATGCCAGGCTGAATGAGTGCAGCAATGTATTTTATAAAACTTTAAAAAAAAGGTTTTTATTGATTTTTAGAGAGAGGAAGATAGAAACATCAAGAGATAGAAACATCGATTAGAAACATTAACATTGATCAGCTGCTTCCTGCATACCCCCTGCTGGGGATCGAGGCCACAACCCCGGAATGTGCCCTGATCAGGAATCGAATCCATGACTTCTTGGTGCATGGGATGAAATAAAATAGAAAAAGGAAAAAAGTTTTCATGGCTTAACAGGAGTCATTTTAGGGCAAAATTAAATGGACTGTGATGCTTTAATTGGAGATTTTAAATACAAAATGTGCATAGCCTTTTTTCTTTCAAGCATAAAATATACTTAGTACTTTGTGCAGTGTTTGGTAAATTATGTTCTATACACTTGTTTGCTTTGTGTTTCTTTTTTTTCTTTTTTTTATATATATATTTTATTGATATTTCACAGAGAGGAAGGGAGAGGGATAGAGAGGCAGAAACATCGATGAGAGAGAAACATCGATCAGCTGCCTCCTGCACACCTCCCACTGGGGATGTGCCCGCAACCAAGGTACATGCCCTTGACCGGAATCGAACCCGGGACCCTTCAGTCCGCAGGCCGACGCTCTATCCACTGAGCCAAACCGGTTTCGGCTGCTTTGTGTTTCTTTAAGGAGTCTCAAGCTTTTTTTGAATTCCTTTTCATAGAATATTTTTTAACGTAATTTTATGTCATTTTGATATAAATAATCTAGACTTTTCCTGATGCACACATTGGTAGGCTTTTAGGGGTAAATCCTTAGTTAATGAAGAATGGTGTTTGTTACAATTTATTTACTTTTGCATCTTTGTTCCAAGTTAGTAAAATCTTGATATAAAGAGGAGACATTGAGTGAAGAGTTACTTATTTGCCATACTGGGGTGGGCGTGTTCATTGGACTTAAGTAGGTGAAGAGAGTTCCATTTGTGTACTCATATGGTCAGAAGTATGTCATGAACTGAATGGTTAGAGTACCCCGCTAGTAGAGACAGTTTAGTTTAAATATTAAGAATTTACCTTTCTAATTCTCATTGGAAATGCCAGAAAGATTTAGATGATTTTGAGTTTATAATTGGAGCATCTTTTTTTTTTAATTTCTTTCTTTCTTTCTTTCTTTCTTCCTTCCTTCCTTCCTTCCTTCCTTCCTTCCTTCCTTCCTTCCTTCCTTTCCTTCTCTTCTTTCTTTCCTTCTTCCTTCCCTTCCCTCCCTCCCTCCCTCCCTCCCTCCCTCCCTCCCTCCCTCCCTTCCTTCCTTCCTTTCGATTTCAGAATGGAAGAGAAAGGGAGAGAGAGAGCTAGAAACATCAACGATGAGAGAGAATCATTGATTGGCTGTCTCCTGCACACCCCGCACTGGGGATTGAGCCTGTAGCCCAGGCATGTGCCCTGAACAGGAATCGAACCTGGGACCCTTCAGTCCACAGGCCGATACTCTATGCATATGCACTGAGCCAAACTGGGTAGGGCTATAATTGGAACATCTTGATTGAACTTCAGATTCAATTTGGCTTTTTGGATAAAGCATCAAATATGAAATATGTACACTTTTGTTCATTCAAATTTGAAATTTTTTTTCTATTTAGAACCCGGCTTTGAATTTCAAGGAAGTAACTTATGAACTGGATCATCCTGGATTTCAAATTCGTGACAGTAAAGGACTTCATAATGTGGTTTATGGCATTCAAAGGGGTTTGGGTATGGACGTGTTCCCAGTAGATCTCATATATAGACCTTGGAAAAACGCAGAAGGCCAGGTAAATGAATGGTGTTTAGCTATAGAAGGGGAACAAACTAATGACCTATTTCTTTTTTTAATTTATTGATTTTTTTAGAGCAAGAGGAAGGGAGTGAGAGGAGAGAGACAGTGACATTGATTTGTTCCACTTATTTATGCATTCATTGGTTGATTCTTCTATATTTACATTTATTTTATTTCAGAGAGGAAAGGAGAAAGAGAGAGAAACATCAATGATGAGAATCATTGATCGGCTGCCTCCTGCATGCCCCTTACTGGGGATTGAGCCTGTACCCCCAACATGTGCTGTGACCAGAAATCCAACCATGACCTTCTGATTTAGGTTGACAATCACTGAACCACACTGGCTGGGCCATTGGTTGGTTGATTCTTGTATGTTTCTTGACCGGGGATTTTTTTTTTTTTCATATTTATTGTTGAAAGTATTACATACTTCTACCTTTTTCCCCATTGACCCCCTCCAGCCTGACCCAGGCCCTCACTGCCCTACCCCATTGTCTGTGTCCACAGGCCATGCATATATGCATACAAGGTTCTTGGTTGATTATCTGCCACCCACCCACCCATCCACCTTCCCACCCTCCCGAGATTCCACACTGTTCCATGCTTCCATCTCTCTGGATACACTCCGTTTATCAGTTTATTTTGTTACTTAAATTCTACATGTGAGTGAGATCATGTGATACTTACCTTTCTCTGACTGACTTATTTCACTTAACATGATACTCTCCAGCTGACCGGGGATTGAACCCTCAACCTTTGTGTACTGGGAAATGACATTTCTTATATAGTGCCATCTATCCATTGGTTAAAATATTTTTTTTACAGTAGAGTTTTGCATGGCTCAGAAAAGCAGAGACTCATAAATTTGAAGGAACACTATCATAGTTTAGTATTATACTGAGTTGAAGTTTAGCAATCAAAACTGTTAATGTTTATCTCCAAGGCCACTTCATCCTACAGCTTTCATCTGTCTGAATTGTCTGATTTTGAAAGAGCAAATAATTTAGATTTTAAAGGGAAATTGTCATTCTAGTAACCTTAGGTAGCCTAATGTTTCAGATTTTTATAAGCATTCACTATTATTTATGGTGGTAAGGACTTTTTTCTCTTGTTTCAGCTCTCCTTTATTCAGCATTCCCTTATAAATCCAGAGATCTTCTGTTTTGCTGACTATCCCTGTCATACTGTTGTCATTGATATTCTGAAAGCACCACCGGAGGATGACAATCGAGAAATTGCCACGTGGTAAGTAATCATCTCACTTCTCTTGAAAGGGTTACTTCTACTTTTTTGAAAAATAAAATTAGTAGTGAGCAACTACATAGTTAAAAGGTTTCATTGTAACAGTATTTTTAATGAGCCTAGTTATTTTAAATTTTTGTGGAGGGTGATAAATCTACTTTTAGTTTCATATCAGGAGATAGTTACATCTCTTCTCTTGTAAGGGCTGCCATTAGATATTTTCTGAAACTATTAAATATTGGAAGGAGATTTGTAAGTCTCACTTAGTGTTAGATCCCTGTCTTGTCTGTAGATTTGCGTTCTATTAAGAGTAGCTCAAGAAGGCCAACCCATCAAATGAAATATTTTCAGCAAAAGTGGCTATTTTCTCTGAGTTCCAATTCCAAGTTTCTGAGGGAGAATCTGCCTCTGGCCTAGTAGGTTTCTCCTGGAATTCAAATCACTTTTCTTTGGGGATGTGAGGTAAGGATGGTGAAAGTACCTTTATTACTGTTGAGATCCACACATGGCTGTATGAAGGGAGTGGGTATGGGCTGGATTGGTCCCCAAGGGCATCTACTTCATAATGTTTCATTGTTAATTTGGATTGCCTTTGAAATTAGTCTGATAGCATAGCAGCATATATTTTTCAGGTGAATAGCACCAATTTAAATATTTTAAAATATTAAACAATGACAACAACTTGGTTTTATCCTGATAGCTGGTATCACTTATTTGTAAAGTGAATAATGTATATCTAGATTTTCATTGATGGAATATTTTACTTCCATTCTTGTTAGGAAGAGCTTGGATTTGATTGAATCTCTACTGAGGCTCGCGGAGGTGGGACAATATGAGCAAGTCAAACAGCTCTTCAGCTTCCCTATCAAACACTGTCCAGACATGCTGGTAATGGCCTTACTACAAATCAACAGCTCCTGGCACACCTTGCGCCATGAACTCATCTCTACTCTGATGCCAATTTTCCTTGGAAACCATCCTAACTCAGCTATTATTTTGCACTATGCATGGCATGGACAGGTGAGACATGACCATTTCTTCATTGGGTGATGTTCAGTGCGAGAAATTGTCAATGTTAGCTGGGCATTGGAATAGTGCCTGTTAGTGTTCTGCAGGATTGCTATTTAACCCTCCTTTTCTTTCCTTAGGGACAGTCTCCCTCTATCCGCCAACTTATCATGCATGCAATGGCAGAATGGTACATGCGAGGAGAGCAGTATGACCAGGCCAAATTGTCTCGAATACTTGATGTGGCCCAGGACTTGAAGGTGAGCTTGGAGGGGCAGAATAACACTTTTATTTATTAATTATAAAAATAACCATTTTTATGTAACATATGCCTTATGAAGAATTCATATGCAACTAGCTTTTAGCTAGAGTGAGTTGAGATACAAATTTTGTCTTGTAAGTAGAAAGGGATTGGAAGCCAGAGTGATTGTTTTTGTTTTTTAAATATATTTTAATTGATTTCAGAGAGGAAGGGAGAGGGAGGGAGAGAGATAGAAACATCAATGATGAGAGAGAATCATTGATCGGCTGCCTCCTGCACTGGGGATTGAGCCCACAACCAGGGCATGTGCCCTGACTGGGAATTGAACCATGACAATCCTGGTTCATAAGTCGATGCTCAATTGCTGTACCATGCCAGCTGGGTAGCAGAATGGTTGTAATGTGAAACTGCCTAATTTAAGTGGCAAAATTAATTTATATTGGATTGAATTTTGTTTAGTCTTTCAATGATATTTGCAAATATTTTATTTTAAAGGAAGTCATAATTGACTTCTTTTCAGATGTAATCTGGGAGATATAATTTTTGGAAAAGCTGCTTGGGTTTCAACCCTTTGGCAGATTTCATTGGCATTGACAGGACTGTTTGAGAAATAGTCTGACTCTTGATGTCTTTTGATAATTAGGGACATAATATTAGTTTTTATAGTTCAGCTAAGGTTCAAATAAGCCTGAGTTTAGATTTTTTAAACTGGGTTAGGGTTATTTTTCATTCTTTTTGTCTTGTTCTGCTTTAGATTTAGTTATTTAAAAAAGCATAGGGTAAAGCTTATTTTGAAGGTAAAGTCAGGTTGAAATGTTCACCTTATTTTAAGTAGGGACTAATGTTACTATTGTGGGATTAACCTGTTTAAAACATTATGGCAAAGAAAATGTTAGCGGTATGTTTTATTTAACTTGTTTGTGAAAATAAAAGCAGGCAACAGAAAATAGGACAGAGAGATAGAAGATTAATTGTTTGACTTACAGTTTCTAATACTCTTTTCTTTAGGCCTTGTCAATGCTGCTAAATGGTACTCCATTTGCCTTTGTTATTGACCTTGCTGCACTTGCTTCACGTCGTGAATACCTCAAACTTGACAAGTGGCTCACAGATAAAATTCGAGAGCATGGAGTAAGGATTTGTCCATTTGTTACTAATTTTAAATATTGATGGCTAAAATAGCTGAAGAAAAATAATTATTTAAATGCCAATTAAGATGTTATTCTGGATTTTAGTTAAAGTGCTTGGTCTTTAATCTGAAATCAATTTATTTTTAATCTGAAAGCAATTAAGATCACTTTCAAATACACTGAAAGATTTTTCTCTTTCTCAGGAGCCTTTTATCCAGGCATGCATGACTTTTTTAAAGAGGCGGTGTCCTTCTATTTTGGGTGGACTTGCCCCAGAGAAAGATCAGCCCAAAAGTGCTCAACTTCCTCCGGAAACTCTAGCGACAATGTTGGCCTGTTTACAAGCTTGTGCAGGGTAAGAAGAGCGTGCTTGTAAATGACCACTTAATTTTGGGATTGGATTATATGGGTAATTGTTGATTTGGGGAAGAATGGTTGAATGATTAAAAGCAACAGCATTTCAGATAATCCAGTATTTTTAAAATTTAAAGTACTGTGCTACATAAAATACATACTCCATTTTTTTTTATATATGGCGTGTACTAGGGTTCCACATGTTTTACATGTGAATATTTATTTGTCCCAATACCATTTGTTGAAAAAGCTGGTCTTTCCCTTTTTAAAAAAATATTTTTATTGATTTCAGAGAGGAAGGGTGAAAGAGAGAGAAACATCAATGATGAGAGAGAATCATTGATTGGCTGCCTCCTGCATGCCCTTTACTGGGGATCAAGCCTGGAACCCTTCAGTCTGCATGTCAACGCTCTATCCTAGCCGTGGGCAAGCTACGGCCCGTGGGCCGGATCCGGCCCGTTCGGCTGTTCTATCCAGCCCGTTTGGCTGTTCTATCCGGCCCGTTCGGCTGTTCTATCTGGCCCGTTCGGCTGTTCTATCTGGCCCGTTCGGCTGTTCTATCCGGCCCGTTCGGCTGTTCTATCCGGCCCGCGGAGCCGAAAGAGCGGAGGGTTCTCTTGCTCTCCCCTCCGCTCCTTTACTTTGAATTTATATTAGTTCACACAAACACTCCATCCATGCTTTTGTTCCGGCCCTCCGGTCCAATTTAAGAACCCATTGTGGCCCTCGAGTCAAAAAGTTTGCCCACCCCTGCTCTATCCACTGACCCAAACAGGCGAGGGCTGGTCTTTGTCTTTTGATTTTAGGAGGAAAGTAGCCATTATTTCACCATTAAGTATAATGTTATTATAGATGTCCTTCAGGTTGAGTTTTCCTTACTGTCTAGAGTTCTTTGGGTAGTTTATCATGAAAGCATTTTTATCTTACGTTTCTACCTGCATCAATTAAGATGATCATGTGGTTTTTGTTTTTCATTCCATCAATGTGTTATGTTAATTGATTTTGGGATGTAACAAAAAGCTTGCATTCCTGGGCTAAATCTCAATTTCTCTTTCCATGGAAATCTTTAGTAAAAGATGAAAGATTTATAACTCTAAAAAGAAACCAGATCTTTATGTATGCTTTTTATATGTTGCTGAATTCAATTTGCTCTAGTATTTGGTGAGCATTTTTATTCTAGATTCCTAAGGGATATTGTTCTATAGTTTTCTTTCGTCTTCTTTGTCTGATTTTGATATCAGGGTAATACTGGCCTTATACAATTACTTTTTTTTTTTAATTTAATAAATCTTTATTGTTCAGATTATTATAATTGTTCCTCCTTTTTCCCCCCATAGTTCCCCTCCACCTGGTTCCCACCCCACCTTCTGCCCTTACCTCCCCCGCACTGTCCTCATCCATAAGTGTACGCTTTTTTTAAAAATATATTTTATTGATATTTCACAGAGAGGAAGGGAGAGGGATAGAGAGCTAGAAACATTGATGAGAGAGAAACATTGATCAGCTGCCTCCTGCACACCTTCCACTGGGGATGTGCCCGCAACCAAGGTACATGCCCTTGACTGGAATTGAACCTGGGACCCTTCAGTGTGCAGGCCGACGCTCTATCCACTGAGCCAAACCGGTTTCGGCATAAGTGTACGCTTTTTGTCCAGTCTCTTCCCGCACCCTTTTCCCCCCGAGAATTGTCAGTCCACTCCCTTTCTATGCCCCTGATTCTATTATATTCGCCAGTTTTTTCTGTTCATCAGATTTTTAATTCACTTGATTTTTAGATTCACTTGTTGATAGACATGTATTAGTTGTTCATAATTTTTATCTTTACTTTTTTCTTCTTCCTCTTCTTTTTTTTTTTTTTTTTTTTTTTTAAATATATTTTATTGATTTTTTACAGAGAGGAAGGAAGAGGGATAGATAGTCAGAAACATCGATGAGAGAGAAACATCGATCAGCTGCCTCTTGCACACCTCCTACTGGGGATGTGCCCGCAACCAAGTTACATGCCCTTGACCGGAATCGAACCTGGGACCTTTCAGTCCGCAGGCTGACGCTCTATCCACTGAGCCAAACCGGTTTTGGCTTCTTCCTCTTCTTAAAGAATACCTTTCAGCATTTCATATAATATTGGTTTGGTGGTGATGAACTCCTTTAGCTTTTTCTTATCTGTGAAGCTCTTTATCTGCCCTTCAATTCTGAATGATAGATTTGCTGGGTAGAGTAATCTTGGTTGTAGGTTCTTGCTATTCATCACTTTGAATATTTCTTGCCACTCCCGTCTGGCCTGCATAGTTTCTGTTGAGAAATCAGCTGACAGTCGTATGGGTGCTGTAGGTAACTAACTGTTTTTCTCTTGCTGCTTTTAATATTCTCTCTTTGTCTTTTGCTCTTGGCATTTAAATTATGATGTGTCTTGGTGTGGTCCTCTTTGGATTCCTTTTGTTTGGGGTTTTGTGCGCTTCCTGGACTTGTAAGTCTATTTCTTTCACCAGGTGAGGGAAGTTTTTGGTCATTATTTCTTCAAATAGGTTTTCAGTATCTTGCTCTCTCTCTTCTTCTGGCACCCCCATAATTCGGATGTTGGTACGCTTGAGGTTGTCTCAGAGGCTCCTTACACTATCTTCATATTTTCGAATTATTTTTTCTTTTTGCTTTTCCGGCTGAGTGTTTTTTGCTTCTCTGTATTTCAACTCTTTGACTTGATTCTTGCGATCCTCTAGTCTGCTGTTAGGTCTCTGTATAATATTTTTTATTTCAGTCAGTGTATGTTTAATTTCTAGTTGGTCCTTTTACATATCGTCGAGGGTCTCGCTAAATTTATCAGCCTTTTCTAGGAAATTTTTGAAAAACCTTATAACCGTGGTTTTGAACTCTATATCCAGTCGTTTGTTTTCCTCCATTTCTTTCATTTGTGATCTGTTTCTTTGCCTCCGCATTTTCGTTGCTTCCCTGAGTTGGTAGAGTAGCTTTGTGTGGTAGGTGTCCTCTAGGGCCCAGTGGCTCAGCCTCCCCAGTTACCTGAGGTGGACACTCTTGGTGCACCCCTTTGTGGGCTGTGTGCTCAGCCTTGTTGTAGTTAAGTCTTGATTGTTGTTGGTATCACTGGGAGGAATTGACCTCCAGGCCAATTGGCTGTGAGGATCAGCTGTGTCTACGCTGGGAGAACTTCTGTGCTAGAGACACTCTTATGAGACAAGACTTGCAAAATTGCAAAAGCCTCTGTGCTCAGCTTGGATGGGGTGGAGTTTCAGGGCGGAGCAGACAGCCTTGGTTTCCAGTCAGTCCTGCCCTATGAGGCCCCTGGGTCTCAGTGTCCCTCCGTAATCACTGCAAGCACCTCTGAGAGAAAGCCGCCCTCGAGTTTCACCCGCTGCCAGACAGTCCAGTTTCTCCACAAATGAGTCGGGGTTCCCAGAAACTTGCCCAGAACTGGAGTTCAATGCAGTCAGGAGCTTCTGTCTCTCTCCTGCTTTAGAAAGCCAGCCGCGCACTCGGCCTCCCGTGCATTCAGCAGTCAGTCCTCTCTGCGCACGGGCGCCTCCAGACCTCTGCCTTCCGCAGCTCCCGAGTCTCGGTGTGCTTTCTTTTTCCTGACAGTCCAGATTCCCCCGAATGAGTCTGGTTTCCCAGCATCTCGCCCGGGACTGGAGTTCAGTGCAGTCGGGAGTTTCCTACTCCCTCCTGCTTTAGAAAGCCAGCTGAGCACACAGCCGCCCGTCCTCTCCACGTGCGAGTCTCTGTACCTCAGCCTTTTGTAGCTCCTCTGAGTCCTGAGTCTCAATGTGCTTTCCTCTTTTCTTCTAGTTGTAGAATTTCCACTCAGCTAGCTTTCCTGTGGTTCTGAATGGTGTCCGTTTTGCCTTTTAGATGTAGTTTTGATAATGTGCGAGGCAGCAGTTTAGGTTTTTACCTATGCCGCCATCTTGGTTTCTCCCTTATACAGTTACTTCATACATGTTCTAAAATTTGTGGGAAAGATTTATGTTCATTCTTTCAGTGTTTCATAGAATTCAGCGGTGAAGCCATCTGGTCCTGCGCTTTTTCTTGGGGTTCATTTTTTTTATTACCAATTCAGTATATCTACTTGGTATAGGTCTATTCAGATTTTCTATTTCTTTTGTCAGTTTTGGTAGTTTGTGTCTTTCTACGAATTGTCCATTTCATCTAGGTTATCTGATGTGTTGGCATAAAATTGTTTTATATTATATACCTTTATAGTCTCATTTCCATAAGGTTCATAGTAGTGTCCTCTTAATTTTAATAATTTGTGTGTCTCTCTTGGTCAATTTTGTTGACTTACAAAAACCAACTTTTTTCCCCCCATGTTTTGGGTTAGTTTGAACTTTAAAAATTGTTAAAATGGAAAGTTACGTTCTTAGGGATTTTTTTTTTAATGTGCTAATTAAAAAAAATATTTTTATTGATTCAGAGAGGAAGGGAGAGGGGGGAGAGAGATACAAACATCAGTGATGAAAGAATCATTGACCGGCTGCCTCCTACATACCCCCTACTGGGGATCAAGCCCACAACCTAGGCATGTGCCCTTGACCGGAATCAACCTGGGACCCTCTGTCCGCAGGCTCTATGCATTGACCCAAACTGGCTAGGGCAGTGGTCACCAACTGGTGGTCCGTGAGGTCTGAAAGATTGGTGACCGCTGGGCTAGGGCTAGTTTTACTTCCTAAGCCAGAAGTAAGATTCTGAATTTAGGAGGAAAGATCTAAGACAGTATCAAGTTTGTATAGAGTTTATGATTGCAAAGTGTTCCACAGTTTAATGAGGCAATAACGTCCTAAGACAGGAAGGTGGGTTTTTCTGTTAAACATTTTTCCTGGAACTTGATATTTTAGGAGTTGGTCAATTTTTTTATGTGCTTGCCAAATGTAGTTACCAATTATGTGTATGGTATTTTTAGCTGCTGTACTTAAATAAATGTCTTATCTTTTGACTATGAGAAACTTGTATAAAAATCATTTGCTTTGATATTTCCAGGTATGTGCATAATTTTTGACAAAGTGGTTGAGAATATGGACTGTTGGAATATTTTAACATATATTGGTTGTACTCTGTGTACAAGGTTTAGTTTCAGAGAAAGCCAATTGTTAGAAAATCCTAGTGATTAATGACAGGTGGAAAGACAAGATGTAGTGGAAATTTAACCACGTGTTCTAGGAAATTTTTTTCATTAGAGAATCAGATCTGGTCATTTAGGTGTTCTGGGGAATAACAAGTGATCTTTTTCACTTTCTTTTCTCTTTAGGAGTGTTTCTCAGGAATTATCAGAAACCATCCTCACCATGGTAGCCAATTGCAGCAATGTCATGAATAAGGCCAGACAACCGCCACCTGGAGTTATGCCAAAAGGACGCCCTCCCAGTGCTAGCAGCTTAGATGCCATTTCTCCTGTTCAGGTAAAGGAATTCTACAATTGGTATATCCGCATTTATTTGTAGGCTTGGAATAGAATAAACTTCTACATCATCATTAACAATCTACTCAAAGGAAAATTTGAATTTATCACATTTTAGATAACTGCATGTCTAGCATACACTACATTTTAAAGGAGGTCCAGAAATAGGCATTATATTCTGGAATATATTTTGATCATGAAATAGGACGTGACTCTGAGAGGAAAGATACAAAATAACTTATGTAGGTAAATGATAAGGGCTTCTTTTTAAAATAAGAATAACTTAGACTTGAGAAATAAGCACTGCCTTTGAACCTGATGTGTCTTGTTTGTAGCTTCTCGGGCCAAGCAACAGTGCTAGAGCATAAGGACTTGTTATAACTGGGGCTCTTCAGCTCTCAACTGAACTGCTCTTTTAAAAACAAGGTACATTTAAGTTACTCCCTGACACCAACCACCCCCTTCTCTCTGGGAGCAACACATTCCGCTTCTATTTTCAGCTGCATTGAATGGCAGATTGGGGTTTAAGAAAAGGAAGAACATTTAGTGATTCTTCAGTGGCCATTTTCTGAAAGGCATTTGGTGTATCATTTTCTGTAGTCATGAAGATCTGAAATAATGCCACAAACTAAGAAGCTTGGAAGTGCAGCTATAAAATATTTTTTAAAATATTGGTGAATAGTATACCTTGTTTTTGTTTTGTTTGTGTTTTAAAATTAAACTAGAGCTAATCGTTTCCAACCCCCAAGATTTTCAAATTTTGACTAGATTTGCTTGTTTTGACTTGATGATTTCTGCTTTCTAATGCTTTTATTGTGTTGCAAGTTAAATATGTTAGAGAAATTCTTTTTGTTTTAAAGGGGCTTATTGGAAATTGTAAGGACCTAATGTAATAACTGTCCTGTGTCACTACTAAATGCTTACTTAGTATTACAACTACAGGGCAGTTCATCTTAAAGGTTTCTGAAGTTTTGTAGCCCTCCTATTATGGCTTTGGTATTTTGGCAGGGGCTTACTCTTTTAATGCATTCCATCTGTAATAGTAAGAAAAAAGACGGGCATACTTGACTTGATTTTGGGATTCAAGTATCATCACAATTGTGTGGGAAGTTTTGTGGTTTACTTATTAAGCATACAAAGAGCTGTTGCTAAAGATTGCTTTACTTGTGTCATATATTTATCATTAATATATTTTTATAATGTTTTTCTTTAGATTGACCCTCTTGCTGGAATGGCATCTCTTAGTATAGGTGGTTCAGCTGCCCCTCACACTCAGAGTATGCAGGGTTTTCCTCCAAATTTGGGTTCTGCATTCAGTACCCCTCAGTCACCAGCAAAAGCATTTCCACCCCTTTCTACTCCAAATCAAACAACTGCATTCAGTGGTATTGGAGGACTTTCATCACAGCTTCCAGGTAAGGGGGTGGGTTAGAATGCAAGGTATCTATAATATTCACTGTGCCTTAGTTTGTGGTAGGGGTTTGGAGTGACTTGTGATAAGGAAAACTGCTTTAATTAAATTATAAAAGTTGGCTTCAACACCCCTAGTTGGGAAGAGAAAAACAGCCTATCTAATAAAGAGGGAATATGCTAGTTGACCATCAGGCCCTCACAAGATGATGGTGCCCACAGCCAACAAAGAGGGAATATGCGAATGGACTGTCACGCCCTCACAAGATGGCGGCACACAGTCCCCTCAGCCCCGCCTCATCCAGCCTCAGTCCCCCAGTCCCCTCAGTCCCTCAGTGGAAGGCAGTTGGGGGGTGATTGGGCCAGCAGGGGATGGCAGTTGGGGACAATCATGCCCGCAGGGGAGCAGTTAGGCTGCAATTAGGCAGCCAGGGGAGCGGTTAAGGAGGCTGGCAGGCAGAGTGGTTAGGGGCAATCAGGCAGGCAGGCAGGCGAGTGGTTAGGAGCCAGTGTAAGAGGGATGTCTGACTGCTGGTTTAGGCCCGATCCCTGTGGGACATCCTGTGAAGGGGACCCAGATTGGAGAGGGTGCAGGCTGAGCTGAGGGACACCCCCCACCCCCATTCACGAATTTCGTGCACCAGGCCTCTAGTACTATTATAATACTAATTCATTTAAATTGCAATTAATATGTTTCAGTTGTAAAGTTAGTTGAATTCAGTGAAAATTCTGTATTACCAAATGATAGTATAAACAGTGACAAATGTGTTAATCACACATTTTAAAGGACTTAGGCTTCGATCAAGAACTCACAGCTTTATGAATTACTCAAGGTTGGCTTAAGGTAGAAAATATTTCACACATCAGATTCAGGTATATGTTCTGTTTTCTTTTACTTAACCTACCTTGAAAATTATAGTAAACTAGAGGCCTGATACATGAAATTAGTGCAAGAGTAGGCCTTCCTTCCCCCAGCTGCCGGCACCAGCTTCCCTCTGGCACCCGGGACCCAGGCTTCCTCTGGAAGGTCATGCAGAAGGACTTCCGGCCTAATTAGCATATTACGCTTTTATTATTATAAGATTCTACAACTTTTTCAAGCTTTTAAAATTCTTTGGCTTTTAACTTTATATTGAAGTAAAGGTTACATTTTTTTCCCCCTTCTTAGACCCACTTGTTTCTTCTCAGCTGTCTTCACCTTTTATCTTTCAGACTATAAGTTTAGGGTATTATTAAAACCTAAGGACTGAAATGTAATGACTCTAACCTAGTTAACACTGCTGCTATATGGTTCTAGCCCTGATTGTTCTTTCATTTAAAGCAAATTTACTCTCATAAGGCCTTAGCAAAGTTCTAGTTATTAGAATAATTTTGTTTGCTAGAGTTGTGAGAAATAAAGAAGTCCTGACTCATGCTAACTTAGTAGCATGAAATTCTTCAGTTGTAATCATTGAGGAAAAGCAAGTCAGTTCTTATTTTGGCTACCTTCTTATCACATATGAGAACATATAGTTAAAATTTTGCATTTTAATGTTACCGAGAATATAAAGAAATGAATAATTCTAAATGCTAACTAAATTTTGGCAGTTTGTTTTTGTCTACTTTTACTAGTTTGGATTTGCTATAAAATTAAATAGACATTGTAAGATAATTAACAAAGACCTTTTTAAATAAGAACTTATATCTTGGATATAATTAAAGTCAAGAACATGAGTAATGATAAGACTTCTGGCTGCTTCGTTCTTTCTAGTAGGTGGTCTTGGCACAGGCAGCCTGACTGGTATAGGAACTGGGGCGCTTGGACTCCCTGCAGTGAATAACGATCCTTTTGTACAGAGGAAATTGGGCACCTCTGGACTGAACCAGCCTACATTCCAGCAGAGTAAGATGAAACCTTGTAAGTGGTAGTGTTGTCTGTGATTGTGAAGTGTGACTGAAGAACATAAACTTTTATGTCCAATTTGTTGTCTGTAGTTCTATGGACAAAAACATTGACTTAAGATATTTAGAGCCATATGTTGATGTACTTTTTAGATCAGTAGGATCAATTCCCAAATTTGAATTACTAAAATGAAAATTTGATGTATCACTCTACCTTTGATCTGGATTGTCAGAACAAAGTGACGGTTAGCATCCTTAGGGGTATTATCCTTAAAGTATGACGAATAATAAAGAGAAAAGTAAAATCTTATACTTAGATTTGACTAATATACTTACCCTAAGTTTTTTTGGTGTTGTTTTTTTTTTTTGGTTGGTTGTTTTATTACTTTCACAGAGACGAAGGGAGAGGGAGATAGAAAGAGAAACATCAAGGATGAAAGAGATTGATTGGCTGCCTCCTGCAGAACCCTACTAGGGATTGAGCCTGCCACCCAGGCATGTGCCCTGACCAGAAATTGAACCATGACCTCCTGATTCATGGGTTGATGCTCAACCACTGAGTCACACTGGCCGGGCAAGGTGGTGGTGTTTTTTAACTAATCAAGAGCAGCCGGGAGGGTTTAATATTTCTATTTTAGCTTGGCAGTTTATAAAATAATTTATTTTAAGGTTATCACTTTATGTCATGTATATAACCTTAATTATATTTAATAAAATAAATATTGCCATATAATATACATGATGTAAAAAAAAACACTTTTTGAAGTTTCGCCTCCTTAGTTATCCCAAAGTCAGAGAAGTCCTCTTTGTAAATATCCTTTTTGTGGTTGGGACTAAGTATTCACTAGGCAGAATTTGACAGTATTAGTGTGAAAGGCTTGTCTGAATGTTAATGTTTTGTAGCATGCTTTGTGTTTATATCAGTATGTCATGCACATGCATTGGTGATACTTAATATGTTAAATATGATTTTTATTATGAAGGAGT
This sequence comes from Plecotus auritus, assembly GCF_963455305.1. NCBI lineage: Eukaryota > Metazoa > Chordata > Mammalia > Chiroptera > Vespertilionidae > Plecotus > Plecotus auritus. Next base: position 54,091,946 of record NC_137785.1, read on the forward strand.
TAAGACTTGTTAACCTCGAGTGAGGTTGTATTAAGGGCAAATTCATTGTGAATTTGAACTTAGTGGTCCTTCATCGTATAATTAAAGTCCGGATGAAGAAAATATTAAGATAGAACCATAGTTGTAAGGCAGTTTTGTTAAAATCCTTATGTGTACCTAGAGCAGCTGAATATTAAAACTTGACCACTTAATACTTTCTTCAGTTTATTTTTCCCCTTAAAATTAAAACTATATTGGTCTCTCTGGCTCTATATGTGTGTTATGGGGGAGTGAAGTAAGAGCCTAAATGCCCACTAGTTGCTTTTCTGTTTCTAACAGCGGACTTGTCTCAGGTGTGGCCAGAGGCAAATCAGCACTTTAGTAAAGAGATAGATGATGAAGCAAACAGCTATTTCCAGAGAATATATAATCACCCACCACATCCAACCATGTCTGTTGATGAGGTGAGTGTCTAGGATGATGAAAATCTTTATGGTCTAGGTAAATCTTAAATGCCCCTTGCAGAGCTTTTAGAAATCCAGCCCAAAGTATGTTGATATGTCTGTGCATCGTTTAAAATCTTAGCATTTATCTTAAGCTCAGTTTATTGTGAAATAATTCTGCTTAATCTATTAAGGGCATTTTAGGGAGGCTCTTAATAATAGTTTCCTTTGTGTGTATTGTTTTGTCTTGCCTTTTCTAGGTATTAGAAATGCTACAGAGGTTTAAAGACTCTACCATAAAGAGGGAACGAGAAGTATTTAATTGTATGCTAAGGAACTTGTTTGAAGAATACCGTTTTTTCCCCCAGTACCCTGATAAAGAGTTACATATAACAGCCTGCCTGTTTGGTGGGATAATTGAAAAAGGACTGGTCACTTACATGGCACTAGGCCTGGCCCTGCGATATGTTCTTGAAGCCTTACGCAAGCCTTTTGGATCCAAAATGTATTATTTTGGGATTGCTGCACTAGATAGATTTAAAAATAGGTAAGTGGATAGGTTTCCTTTGAAACTTACTTTTTTAAATATAAGGAGAAATAATAACTATCATTTATCAACTGATTCTTGCCAAGTCCCATTATTACACATGTGTTAACTAATCTTAATGACTGTGAAGTAGATGAGGAAGAAGTGAAAACAATTAATTACACCTATCAAATAAGTGGTAAGAACAGTATAAAATGAAATCACAGGGGGAGTTTGTTTATTGAGGTATACTTTTGCACAGTGAAAGTCACCATTTTAGGTGCACAGTTCTTTGAATTTTGACAAATTTTTTGCAGTTGTGTAACATCACAATCAAGATACTGAATGTATCCATCATCCCCAAGAAAGTTCTCTTGTTTCCCCATTGAAGTCCACTGATTTGATTTGGTCTAGTTTTTTTCAGATTGTTATTTGAATTGACCCAAACACAATGTGTATGGGCCTGACTTCTTGCACTTAGCATGGTACTTTTGAAATTCATCCATTTTACTGCATGGTTCAGTAGGGTTTATTTGTTGCTGACTACTATCCTGTTGTATGGATCAACTACAAATTGTTTTCTGTTCACCTGTTGATGAACATTTGAGGTTGTTTCCAGATAGCAGTTTTAGTGGCTTATTGTAATCAATTTTAAGTAAAATATGACATTTTAAAACACATATTTTCTGATATAAAAGGAGGTGAAGTTTATAAATACTTCCCCCCTTCACTTCTGTATTCTTCCCTGTGGCATTCTCTTCAAGTAAGGTAGTTCACAGGCAGAATGAGAGAAATGGCCTAGATTAGCATTGGGAAGAAAATTTTTGTCAATTGTGCTGCCTCTGTACTTAAATGAAATAGTGAATAAATGTTTTTGTTGGCAGATTGAAGGACTATCCCCAGTATTGTCAGCACTTGGCTTCTATCAGTCACTTTATGCAATTTCCACATCATTTACAGGAGGTAAGCATCTTCCATACCTGAAACCTTTCTAGTAGTTGGAGGGTTTGTATATTTTAATTTGATTTTGGATGTTAGAAATGGTATTAAGATTTCTTAATGATTTGCATAATTAATATAGGTACACATATTATTTGTTGCTTATTTTGCAGCTTAGATTGTGGAAAAATTGCATTCTTGATCTTTTCTAAGCAGTGGTTTTGCTTGATTTAATAAAAGGCTTTTACTAGTCTTTTAGCCTGATAATTCTATTGAAGAATAGACAACTTTTACTATATTACTAAGAGAAACTTCGTTGGGTTTTAAAAAGGATTTGGAATTGGGATCTTGGATAAAAATATGAAAAGTTGTTTATCTGATTTAAGTATGATTCAAAGCTGTTTCATATAGGACTTAGACCAGTATTTCTTCAAAATATAGCCTTCTTACCGCCTGCTTTGATTCCTTTGAGGTACTTAAAAAGGAGGCAGTACCTGAGGAAAAGGACCTAGAGAATATACATTTTAAGCCACCTTACGTGGCTCTTCTTGTTTTAGTGACTGATTTTAGGCTTACTGGTAAACATTCATATTCATACCTTTGTCTTGTCTTTCGTCACAGTCAGCTCATAGAGCACAAGAAAGTTGATTAATGTTTATTTTACACAAAGCAGGTAAATTACTTTATAAGATTATATTTTAAGGAATCAGAAAGATCAGAATTTGAATGTACTATTATTTCTATACTAGAGGCCTGATGCATGAAATTCGTGCATGGGTAGGATCCCTAGGCCTGACTGGCAATCAGGGCCCATCTGTGGGGCGACCGGCGGGGCGATTGGGAGGCCCCCGCTGGCACCCACCTTGGCTGGCCTGGGGCCCTGCAGGCTGGGGGCAGCTCCTGCATTGAGCATCTGTCCCCTGGTGGTCAGTGTGCGTCATAGCGACTGTGTTCCGCCATTCAGTTGATTTGCATATTAAGCTTTTATTATATAGGAAGGATTATAATTTAATCCAGTAGTCTAGTCCCATCTGCCAAACTCATCCCCATGGGTTTGTTTGTAGGAGGGCAGGATTATTGTGATGGCTTAACCTAAGAGATTCACGGAGAGAGGGAGGCAGGAGTGTATTTATTCACAGGAGATTGGGGGAAATGCCAAAACTATAGTACTGAAAAATGTATAGGACAGCAGAGTTTTGAAAAGCAAGGATGTGAGGTCAGAGGATTACCACAGTCAAATGTGTTTGGGATTAAGAGCCAGGAATATGGATCTTGGAAGACTGGAGCTCAAGAGAGGTAGCATAGAAGTGATCACACAGAACAGTGGTTTCTGGTACCCACTGTAGCAAGAGAGCCAGAGGAGGGAGAGAGAGAGGTCATTGTTCGTATTTCTGTACTTTTCAAATATGTAGATAGTAGTTTTTGTTTTGCCAGAAATAGATTGTTGGAAATAGTATCAAGAACCCTACGTCAGTCCTCTAACTGAAGGGGAGCAGGGAACCACCAAACCAGTCCTGGGATGTCCATCCAGTATCATTGCTTAACTCCTAGTCGGCTTGGCAGTATGCAGTGTGTTTTTGTTTTGTAGTTATAGCTTTACAGAATGGTAACTCACAGTGCAGTGTGTATTTTAGGCCTTAGGTTTCTCATCATCCAATAACATCAGTCTATTATATAAATTTAAGTAAATGTTAAAGGGATTTAAAGAAATTTATATGCAGGTGCCTATGGTTGCTTTTTTGAAAATTATTTTGCTAGGCTAATTTCATAAATACTAATATTTTACCCACAGAGTCTGGTATATACACATAAATATTATATATTTGAGAATATGGTTCAAGGAGTAAGGGGGGGTAGATGAATCAAAAGAATACTCTAATGACTTCTAGCCTCTCAGAAATAAGGGGAGTGTAATTTAAAAAAATTTTTAAGAACTCCTTTAAAATGTGTTTTCCTCTCCCTACCCCTATAGTATATCGAGTATGGACAGCAATCTAGAGATCCTCCTGTGAAAATGCAGGGCTCTATCACAACCCCTGGAAGTATTGCACTGGCTCAGGCCCAGGCTCAGGCCCAGGTTCCCACAAAAGCACCTCTTGCTGGGCAGGTTAGCACTATGGTAACGACCTCAACAACCACCACTGTTGCAAAAACGGTTACAGTCACCAGGCCTACCGGAGTCAGCTTTAAGAAAGATGTGCCAGTAAGTAGGTCTACCTTTTTTCTCTTCCAAGATTTATGTTGTAATATATGCATTAGTGAGCATGTATTTTAATATTATATAAACACATGCCTACTAAAAAAGTTGAAAAGACCAGCATTTCTCCCTTTGTATCTCCCCCCAGATTTCCCAGAGGCAGCCACTATGAATAAATTAATATATATTCTTGCCAACTTCAGTGCACAGTCATATACCATGTGTACTTTTTTTTTAAAAATATATTTTATTGATATTTCACAGAGAGGAAGGGAGAGGGATAGAGAGCTAGAAACATCGATGAGAGAGAAACATTGATCAGCCGCCTCCTGCACACCTCCCACTGGGGATGTGCCCGCAACCAAGGTACATGCCCTTGACCGGAATCGAACCTGGGACCTTTCAGTCCGCAGGCCGACGCTCTATCCACTGAGCCAAACCGGTTTCGGCCCATGTGTACTTTTAAAAAATATATATTTTTATTGATTTCAGAGAGGAAGAGAGAGAGAGAAACATCAATTATGAGAGGGAATTATTGATTGGCTGCCTCCCACACACCTCCTACTGGGGACCAAGCCCATAACCCGGGCATGTGCCCTTGACCGGAATCGAACCCGGGACCCCTGAGTCCACAGGCCGATGCTCTATCCTCTGAGCCAAACTGGCTAGGGCCCATGTGTACTTTTTATACTAAAGGAATTTGTGTATATTTTTGCCTGGATATGTCAACTAAGCATTTTAATCTGTTTATATACTTTATTTCTTTAGCCTTCTATTAATACTACAAATATCGATACGTTGCTTGTGGCCACAGATCAAACTGAAAGAATTGTAGAGCCCCCCGAAAATATCCAAGAGAAAATTGCTTTTATCTTCAACAATCTCTCACAGTCGAATATGACACAAAAGGTGAGCATGATGTAATAGTTTACATATCACTTACAGATGCTCTCTATTGGTATCCCTAATGGTTTGGGGGTTTACATTCTGCATTCTTTCTAATATTCACTTAACTTTAAAAGTAGAGGTAATAGAATCAAAACAAAGGGGAGGTGGATATATAACTAATGTGTGGTTTTGTAGATGTTGAATAGAATTAGCTTTAAATGTATTGTTTTGCAGTAAGTTACAGGCATTTTAAAATAAACTTCATGATCTCATGATGGTGGAAGGTTTTTTGTACTTCTAGTCACAACTCCTGTTTCTCCCAGAGACCATTCAGAGCATTTATTAGGAGTCTAATAACAGGTAGCCCTTGTGAAAAGCACAAGGAATGATGCTTCCCTTACAAGATTATATGCTAAGACAATACTTAGAAATGCCTCTTTTGGCCAGTAGGATTAGACTAAACAAATGGGTTTGCGATATATGCAAGTACTATCTTTTAAAATCCCACCATAATTGAGTTGGGGTTGGGGGACGGGGAGGAACTAAAGTTTTTACTATCCTTTTTGGAAAAGAAGTATCAAATTTTACAGATGATTCCTGAAGATGGAAATACAGGAAAACATAGTTCTGGTGTTAGGTCTTCTAATGGCAGGTTGTAGATTAGTAATTTATCCTCTTGGTCAAATGGAGAGTTGGGTAAGATGTGGGTGAGGGACTATATGTTTTATAATTTTAAAGTTGAAAGCTACCATAGATGTTTGTACTAATCACCCACAGTTTATGGAATTGAACACACTGTATATCATGGCATCTGTCTGATGTGGGGGAGAGATGTAGCATAGTGATTTGATTTAGCACATAATTTTGCAAGGAGCCATATGCTCTAGTACTATTCTCAGAAACAAAACACATAATCGTATTTTATCATCTTTTAATTATATATTTTCTGTGTCATTGGTTGGCTAGGTTGAAGAACTAAAGGAAACAGTGAAGGAAGAATTCATGCCTTGGGTTTCACAATACCTGGTTATGAAGAGAGTCAGTATTGAGCCAAACTTTCACAGCCTGTATTCAAACTTCCTTGACACACTGAAGAATCCTGAATTTAATAAGATGGTTCTAACTGAGACCTACAGAAACATCAAAGTAAGTTAGTTCTTGTACTTCTTTTCTGTTCTTTTTCTGTTTTGATTGTGGGAATAGATTGTACAGGCAGAATTTGGAGGGGGGGGTGTTGCTGTGTTTTGTACATGTCTGTGAAACTGCTCTAGCATTTGTTTCAAATATAGAATTAAATTTCATGAAGAATTTAGTCTTATAGACTATACTGTGTGTACTTTGAAAGTAACTACTATTCTGAATTGTTTTCATTATTCATGTTTTTTTCTTTATCCTCTGAATGTTTTTAACTTGCTCCCCTGGCCCCCCCCCCATATTTGCAATATGCTCTTAACTGTAGTCCCTTTGTTTTGTTTTTTAATAGTCTTAATAGAAATTCATTGTATGAGTATACGGATATTTAGGTTATTAACTTTCACTATTACAGAAACAGTGTTGCAGTGAATGTTTTCCTTTATGTCTTAAGTGCCAGATATCTCTCAACTCTAGACCTGTTTGTGTACTATCTGCTGTTTAGGATTCTCAGCAGTTTATTTTAAGGTCAAACTCTTCCTGAGTGAATGCTTGTTCCATAAAATTCAAGTATTTTATTTCTTAGGGGAAATAACTTTTCGAGTACACAGCATGAACCAGCATACAGCTATGATCATTCTTTTTTTTTTTGTAATATATTTTATTGACTTATTACAGAGAGGAAGGGAGAGGGATCGAGAGTTAGAAACATTGATGAGAGAAAAACATTGATCAGCTGTCTCCTGCACACCTCCCACTGGGGATGTGCCCGCAACCAAGGTACATGCCCTTGACCAGAATCGAACCTGGGACCTTTCAGTCTGCAGGCCGACGCTCTATCCTCTGAGCCAAACCAGTCAGGGCAGCTATGATCATTCTTTGCTGAATAACTTGGGACATTATCTGAGGAGTGGGCACTATATTTAAACCTGTGTATGGGAATTCTCCCCATTCTAGGTTACGCTGTAGTGCAAAAGAATTCCTGGCTCTTTTCTGTTGCACAGCTGACATTGCCATTCTGCTGTTGCTGGATGGAGTTAAGGAACATAACTATATTTAGCCTTTATTATCTGACTAGAGGGCCGGTGTATGAAATTCACCGGTATCCATCTATGTTAAAAATATCACCCTTGGGGGATGTCCGACTGACAGCTTAGGCCCATTCCCTGTGGCACTCTCTCTGTGGGAGCGCACTGACCACCAAGGGGCAGCTCCTGCATTGAGCGTCTGCCCCCTGGTGGTCAGTGTGTGTCATACTGACCAGTGGTTCCACCCTTCCATCGATTTGCATATTAGCCTTTTATTACATAGGATTATATAGGATAGTAAGAATGGTTGGGATATATGAAAACTTCCACACACTTGAAAGCAAAATCTCAAGATACTTTCAAACAGAATTTTAAATTATAAATTTTAATTTATGTGATGGTTCTGTCCCCCTTATGAGAGAAAGTACTAGAAAATCAGTGGAATGGATTTGAGTTTTGTAGAAATTTGCAAAGAAGTGTATATGCCATATTATACTGTATTTCAGAAAGTTATCTTGTTTCCAGAGATATACAGCGATCTGGAAAATGCTACAATTTGCATAGAGATTGTGATATTGGTTACATTTCTCCATGTCTGTCACCTTGAAGGACTTAGAAGCGTGGATCGACTTTTTTTTTTTTTTTAAAGAGTCTTCATTTGAATTGTAGTTGGGTCTCTGCTTCAAGCTACCTAACATTTTCAGAGTTTTAAAATACTTTTCTGTGGGAGCGTACATCACACTTTTAACCTTGTGTATACTTGTATTTTGTGTGATGTAGTTATATTACCTATTAAAAATAAAATGTAAAAGGCATGAAAAGGTAAAAAGGTCGCTGAAAACAACCAAATAGTGCTAAGATAGTATGAAATAGATCTATTTTGGGGGCATGTTTTCATAATTGATGATGGGTTTTTTATTTTATTTTATTTTTAAATATATTTTATTGATTTTTTTACAGAGAGGAAGGGAGAGGGAGAGTTAGAAACATCGATGAGAGATAAACATCAATGAGAGAGAAACATCAATCAGCTGCCTCCTGCACACTCCCTACTGGGGATGTGCCCGCAACCAAGGTACTTGCCCTTGACCGGAATCGAACCCGGGACCCTTGAGTCCGCAGGCCGACGCTCTATCCACTGAGCCAAACCAGTCAGGGCTATTTTATTTTTTTCCCCATCACCATTTATCCCCTCTATGCCCTCTTTCACTTCCTTCATTACCCCCCTCCCCCTCTCCAAAATCACCATACTGTTGTCCATGTCCATGATTGATGGCTTGTTTTTAACATAGAATAATGGAATTCTCAAACATTTATTTGAGTTGTTTTTTCCCCCCATAAGCCCATTTTCATATCTTTCTTAATCCTGCTTTTTTTCTGCCCTCTCCCCCCCCCCCCCCCCCCCAGGTGCTCTTGACCTCTGATAAAGCTGCAGCCAATTTTTCAGATCGTTCTTTGCTGAAGAACTTGGGACACTGGCTAGGAATGATCACACTAGCTAAAAATAAACCCATCCTACATACTGTGAGTTCCAGCTAAAAGTTTATATAAAATTTAAGAATGTTCATATAGCGTATTATGTCTGAAAGTCTTTATTGGGCTATTTTATGAAATGGGTACCTGTAAGAGTTTGGTCCATGTTTTGAATCCCTAATTGCATGCTCATGACCCCACATCATTTATCAGGATGCACAAAAGCCAGTAAGTTATGATTGTCACTCCTTTTTTTGGTAAAGCAAAAGTCAGGTATTACTTTGATTTCTCTTTTGAGGATAAGTTTGGCAAAATGTCTTCGTGTACTTTGTGAAGAGTTTTGAAGTATATTGCTAGCTTTTAAAAATACTATTTCTTCCTCCCTAGGACTTGGATGTAAAATCTTTGCTGCTAGAGGCTTATGTTAAAGGACAGCAAGAATTGCTGTATGTGGTGCCCTTTGTTGCCAAAGTTTTAGAGTCTAGCATTCGTAGCGTGGTGAGTAGATTTTAATATTTTATTAATGGCTAAATTCTAAGACTTAATTTCAGCACAAGGCCAAGAAATTATGTCCTTAGTTCTTATGAATAGTTCTAGTTCAATCAGTATTCCTCGGATAAAGTTGTATTTCTAATGTGAGAGGCTAAGTAAATTAAAGGACTGATATCTAATAGATGGCTTTGAGTTTTGGTATTTTTCTGAAATTTTATATACAAGGCTAGGGATTTTGTGGGAGCACTAATACAAATTGAAGTGATATGGGGTCCAGTTTAACATAATAGATTTTCTTTAGGTTTTTAGGCCACCCAACCCCTGGACAATGGCAATTATGAATGTATTAGCTGAGCTACATCAGGAACACGACTTAAAGGTAAATTTGTTGCTTCTTTATCCTTTGGGAAATTCTCTGTTTTCACGTTATTAAAATTTATAGGAGAGGTAGAGTATTGGGGGGAGGGCATTGTAACAATCCGGTAAATCATTTATGTTATGAATAAAGCTAAAATTTTACTTTAAAAATTCTAATCGAATATTGGAATTATGCAGTTAAACTTGAAGTTTGAGATTGAGGTCCTCTGCAAGAACCTTGCATTAGACATCAACGAGCTAAAACCTGGAAACCTCCTAAAGGATAAAGATCGCCTAAAGAACTTAGATGAGCAGCTCTCTGCTCCAAAGAAAGATGTCAAGCAGCCAGAAGAACTTCCTCCCATCACAACCACAAGTAAGTACAATAGTTAGCTGCCCTTTACTTACCAGAATGTTCTCTTAAATGGTACATTTTCATGCATATAGCAAGCTATAATTGTTGAACGTTATGTGCTGCTGAAACTTTAGTATACTTTTTGGTGGGCATTCTAATGATTAAGGAAATTTTAGCGATCCAGGGTTGGACAAACTTTTTGACTCGAGGGCCACAATGGGTTCTTAAACTGGACTGGAGGGCTGGAACAAAAGCATGGATGGAGTGTTTGTGTGAACTAATATAAATTCAAAGTAAAGGAGCGGAGGGGAGAGCAAGAGAACCCTCCGCTCTTTCGGCTCCGCAGGCCGGATAGAACAGCCGAACGGGCCGGATCCGGCCCGCGGGCCGTAGTTTGCCCACGGCTGGCTAGACATTGTCGTGCCATATTAGAGTATATCTGAGTAATTCATATGTCATTCTTAATTAAATCGGTTATTTATTTATATTGTGTGAGGTCTCAGAAAGAATTCAGTGGCATGACAGCCTGTGTTATTCCTCAAATCTGGGGATGACCAGACCTCCTAGGGCAGTGTTCGGCAAACTGTGGCTCACGAGCCACATTCGGCTCGCCAGCCGCGGTTTGCCGCTCTATTGACTAATGAGTTTGCCAACCACCGTCCAAGGGGATTGGATTATTTTATGAAGGCCAAGATGATTATAAGTTCTGGGGCAGCAGAGATGATTGGGAGGTGTGGTTAGAATAAACCAGCTTTTTTTTTTTTTCTCTCTCAGCCCTCAGTAGCTAAAAATTCCCAGGTGAAACCAAGGAGCAGCCTACATTGAAAATAGACATCTATAATAAGGAATAATCTAAGGTTTAGGCCTGTTAATGCTGCATAACTTCTTAATTGATTTCTGTGCTATGGGCACTGCTATTGACATAGTTTTACATACTTGGTTCAAATCTCTTAAAATGACAGAATTTTTATGATAATTCAGGGTAGGGAAGATGTGGCCTTTGTCATTCCCCTATACCACCTCCTCTAATCCAGTTTAATGAAATAAAAGCTACTTGATGCCCTGCTAATTTTATAGTAAAGTCAAGAAACATGCTATTTTTATTAGCTCTTATTTTGTCTCTTTACTTTTAGCAACTTCTACAACACCAGCTACTAGTACCACCTGTACAGCCACTGTTCCACCACAGCCACAGTATAGCTATCATGACATCAATGTCTATTCCCTTGCAGGCCTGGCACCACATATTACTCTAAACCCAACAGTAAGTAAACACCATCCCATCCCCAAACTTCTACTTTGTGACACTGGTTACCTTCCCTTTTCCCCTTCTTCCTGGATTCCTAGGTTGTGTAGATTTTTGTGCAGAGCGCAGGGGATTGGGCACTGCTGTGTAGTACAGCTGGGATGTTTTCTACTCTAGTCATTGTGACTATCATTTAAATTGGTTCAGCATATCCAAATCCATGATTAAAATCAATACAGCTGGCTCCCTATACAAACCAGAGAGGCACTCCCTGCCCTATTAGGGTGGTAAAAATTTGTAACCATCCTTGACCCTCAACCCAATGTATGAGTTTTTATTTTGACAAAGAGACTGATGGAAAAGTGAGTACTAATGAAGATCTGGCCTTTGATATTTTTCTTTCACTTGTCATCTAGCCTATCTCAAATGGAAGGAAGTTGTGAATGTTTGCAATGACTACAGCTTCTTTGCTAAGTACCTGTGAAATTAAATGCACATAGATGCTATTAAAACAAAACAAGCCGAAACCGGTTTGGCTCAGTGGCTAGAGCGTCGGCCTGCGGACTGAAGGGTCCCGGGTTCGATTCCGGTCAAGGGCATGTACCTTGGTTGCAGGCACATCCCCAGTGGGAGGTGTGCAGGAGGCAGCTGATCGATGTTTCTCTCTCATCGATGTTTTTAGCTCTCTATCCCTCTCCCTTCCTCTCTGTAAAATATCAATAAAATATATTTAAAAAACAAAAAACAAAAAACAAAAAAAAAACCCGCAAGACAGCCGTGCCCAGCTGGTGTTGCTCAGTGGTTGAGCGTCAGCCTATGAACTAGGTCACAGTTCATTTCTTGTCAGGGCACATGCCTGGGTTGCGGACTTGATCCCTGGTAGGGGGTGTGGAGGAGGCAGCCGATCAGTGATTCTTTCTCATCATTGATGTCTCCCCTTCCTCTCTGAAATCAATAAAAATATGTTTTTTTTAAAAAAGCTGGCAATACAGGGTAGGGCAAACATAGGTTTCTAGTTGTGAGTACGTAAAACAATATTATTAATTGTATTATTTTCTATATAAACGTACTTTTGCCCCACCCTGTACAATCACAATCTGTCAGAATTCCTTGGCTCAGGTCAGAAGCATCTCAGTGTATACTATAGCTTTTTGCTCTTTATTTTCATTAGCATGTCACCTTACCCTTGCATTAAGCCATTTTTAGTCAGGAGCTGAAACTGAGCTGATTCATTTGTGTGTATAAATCTCCAGGTCAAGGCCTAGAAGTAACTTCATTCTTGGTTTCTGTGCCCTGGTTTTGGGAGGCAGTGTGGACGGTTGTGTTTTACTGTCTATATTCACAGTGATAATTGATTATCTTCTACCTTTTATTATGCTTAACATTAGTTTAGAATCAGATACTTGGAGTTTTTATGGTCTTTGCTTTTTAGAAGATGCTCACAAATACAGGAGTAACATTATTAATCCATTGACCATTTGGATTTAAGGGACTTGAAAACATTTTAAAGAGATCATTTTAACCTGGTATTTCTTGTTTTGTATAGATGTGCACTTAGTTTTTGAAAGAAAAATCTAGATCTAGAAATTGTGACTCCTCTTTATATTACTCCCAGTAATTCGAATACTTTTGTGTTCATGAATATTTTTAAATTTCTTAAAAATTCAGTAAGGTAAAGAGACCAAGTGACTATTAGGGCATAGTTTCTACCAGAGAAAGGATTGGAAAATCTTTCAAGCAGAGGCTTCAGTGTATGATTATGCAAAATTCTTGCTATTCTGAGGAATTATTTGTAGCAATAAAAAATTGTGTAGAAAGCATTTTCTCTGTAAACTTGCTTCTTTTTTCATTTTCCCAGCTAAAGAAGTTACTATTTAAAAGAGTACTTGAGTCACATATTTTAACTAAACAAGTAGTGTCTTTGAGTATGTAATGTATCTTGTAATGAACAATAGAACTTTTAAAAAATCAAAGACATATATTACCTTGCATCACAAGGTATGCTGAATGCTACTTCCTCTTTGTAGCCCAACTTTTGATCCTGGGCTTTTTATTGATTAATTTAAAGTAGAAATTGGTAGTTATGGTTAACCTTGAAGTAATTCTAAAATAAAATCATGGGTGTGATTACTGATAGAAATTGGGTTGTCTTATTTAAACAAGCTGTTGACTTGTTTTCCCCTTTCTAGATTCCCTTGTTTCAGGCCCATCCACAGTTGAAGCAGTGTGTGCGTCAAGCAATTGAACGGGCTGTTCAGGAGTTGGTCCATCCTGTGGTGGATCGATCAATTAAGATTGCCATGACTACTTGTGAACAAATAGTCAGGAAGGATTTTGCCCTGGATTCTGAGGAATCTCGGATGCGAATAGCAGCTCATCACATGATGCGTAACTTGACAGCTGGAATGGCTATGATTACCTGCAGGGAACCTTTGCTCATGAGCATATCCACCAACCTGAAAAACAGTTTTGCCTCAGCCCTTCGTGTAAGTTGATTATTTCTGTGCTGTAGTACAAAACTGATTGCTGCTTGTCTGAGTTTCTTTTCTTGGCATTTGTACTTATTCTGATAGTCACCATATTTATTTGATGTCTTCCTTTCTCATAGATTAAATTCTGTGAGGTGAAGCATCATGTCTTTTTTGTTCACTACTGTATCTTCAGTACAAATATTTATTCTTTAAAGAAATAAAAAAATTTTTTAAATGCAACTTGATTCAGTTTACCATGAAAAACTTAAATTAAAGCACTTGTAGTAGAAAAGCACAAAATATTTAATGTCGTATGTACCTACATCCAGCACAAGTAACTTAGTTAGTAACTTTGGGTCTCAGATGTTATGGTTGTACTGCTTTTGTTTACTGTTTTTCTGTTTTCATATTTTTTACCATTGTCACAACAACCCGGTAAAATGTTTTGGATGAGTGGATTTTCATCTTATAGATGAAGAAGAATGTTAGACTATTTCATGCGCATAGCTAATGGCTCATAAGTAAAGTCAGAACTTTTAAATTCATATGTCTAAGCACTGAATTTCCTATTACCTATCTGCCTTGTCCACAGAAAACTTTAAATCTTTTTCTTTCATCTCTCCCAATAGACTGCGTCCCCACAACAAAGGGAAATGATGGATCAGGCAGCTGCTCAGTTAGCTCAGGACAATTGTGAGTTAGCTTGCTGTTTTATTCAGAAGACTGCAGTGGAAAAAGCAGGCCCTGAGATGGATAAGAGATTAGCAACTGTAAGTGTTTAGCATTTGCCTCTTAAGGATTTTTTTTTTTAATGTTTAAGAAAGTGCCTCATAACAAGAACCTCAGTGACTTTGTTTTATTTGCAGGAATTTGAGCTGAGAAAACATGCTAGGCAAGAAGGGCGCAGGTACTGTGATCCTGTTGTGTTAACATACCAAGCTGAGCGGATGCCAGAACAAATAAGATTGAAAGTGAGAACCGGGGGCTCTGTTTCTCCCTTCGTTTTCTTTCTGTTCTTGTTGCTTAAACTCCTCACCAGGACTAGGGCAGTGGGGTTAGGGTTAGGGTTTTAGAGAAAGTATCTCACAGTAGAATTTTACTTAAAGGGAACCTGTGGAGAAGGTATAGGCATAGCTTAATTGTGTGCTCCCAGTTGTTGAAGTACTACTGTAAAGTGTTCATATACCTGTTAGTTTTTATGTGTCCCAACTTGGTCTTCCTTTTGGGTACTTGTGTTTTTGTTGCTAGTTGCTTATGCTTATTGGTAACAAGAAGATGGTGAAAAATCTGATCTTTTTAAAACCAGCTCCATTGGAAAATTGGCAGTGGTGTGGTCCTATTTGAGGCATGTTCCAGTGGAAAAACTCTTAATGAATTTATAAATGAGGGTGACTGATAGGATTGTGACATGGTAAACACTGTATGTGTGCGCATGCACACACGCACATGCATACTCAGTTATGCTATTACATACTGTACTCCTTTGCTTCCATGCAAATTTGCCACTTTCAAAAAAATTTCCTTTGATTATAAAGAGGATCCTGTCAAACTAGGTTTTTTTCTTCCAAGGTTGGTGGTGTGGACCCAAAGCAGTTGGCTGTTTATGAAGAATTTGCACGCAATGTGCCTGGTTTCTTGCCTACGAATGATTTAAGTCAGCCCACAGGATTTTTAGCTCAACCCATGAAGGTAAATAGTTGCCTTGGATTAAATTGGAGTTTTACAGTTTAATTTGAGTGTTTTTATCTAATTTGTAACTTACTTCCTAGGAACTTAAGTTAAAGGGGAAAAAAATACACAGTTTTTGTTGAGTATAAGTATTCTCTGTATCAGATCAACATGGCATACAGGAGATTTTTCCCCTCCTCTAATATCCATGAGGTTGATTTTTCTTTCCTATTTGGAAGGAATTTACATAGCTTCCCTGTTATTTTTTCGGAAAATTTTAAACCATTATTTACAGAGAGTAAAAATTTCAGGGGGTAACGTTTTCCTCCTGGACAATTTAAACATAGGTTGCTGACCTTGATGTTCTAATCACTCTTACACAGAAAGAGTGTGACCATAGTACAGCCATTAAAATCAGAAAGGTAATGCTGATACGTTACCATGTAATCCTTAGACTTCATTCAGGTTTTACAAAGTGTGTCTTGATATTGGGTTTTTTGGTTTTTTTTTAATGTTTCCATTGATTTTAGAGAGAGGGAAAAGGAGAGAAACATGGATGTGAGAGAGAAACATTGATCGGTTGTCTCCAATATGCACCCTGACCAGGGATCAAACCTACAAGCTGGGTATGTGTCCTGAATGGAAATCGATCCTGCCACCTTTCGGTACACAGGACGGCAGTCAGCTCACTGAGCCACACCCTCCATGGTTTGGGGGGGGGCTGGGGGGTTGAGGGAGACTTCAGTTGATACGTGTGCCAGTGAAAAATCTTTAAAATGTTTATTTCTTTTTTGGTTATTTTCTTCTCTAAAACAGCAAGCTTGGGCAACGGATGATGTAGCTCAAATTTATGACAAGTGCATTACAGAACTAGAGCAGCACCTACATGCCATCCCACCAACTTTGGCCATGAACCCTCAAGCTCAAGCTCTTAGAAGTCTTTTGGAGGTTGTAGTATTATCTCGAAACTCTCGGGATGCCATAGCTGCTCTTGGATTGCTCCAGAAGGTTAGTTCTTAAACTTTCAGAAGAAACTAGGCTTATAAATATCCAGAGACCTGCACTATTATCTATTTAAGTTACATTTAAGATTTTAAAAGTTAATGAAAAGCAAGGTCTGTTCTGCACTAAGCATGTGATTTTCTCCAGAGTAGAATATAGTCATGGCAGTTAAAAACAGTGAAGTGGAACATCTCTTTTGGCATGATTTTTGTGGAAATATGATTATTCAAGAAACTTTAAGATAGCCCTTTAGATTTTGAGGGACACATTGATCCAAGTATTTGAGTAATGGGGTACAGGGTAGGTGAAGAGCATTGAATTTTGACTATGAAGGGACAGTGGAGTCTTAGATGATAGTGAAGAACCTAAAATGAGCATAAACCAGTTAGAATTTAGATAGTATGTGTGTTAGGTAAGTAAAAAGGACTTTGGTGAGTGGAGAGATTGTTAACTCTGGGCCCTAGAAGGTATCTTGTAGTTTGCATTCAGGTTTGGTTTTTGGCTTTGATAATTGTGCTGAATACTATATTTTCCATGGTCCTGAACCCTTTTTTTCTTTCTTAGGCTGTAGAGGGCTTACTAGATGCCACAAGTGGTGCTGATGCTGACCTGCTGCTGCGCTACAGGGAATGCCACCTCTTGGTTTTGAAGGCTCTTCAAGATGGCCGGGCGTATGGGTCTCCGTGGTGTAACAAACAGATCACAAGGTCAGTAGCTATCTCAGAAGAGTAATGTTTATTGGACTGCCTTCTGATATACATGGCCCAGTTTAGGTCTAGAGGTTTCTCTTTAATCTGGAGGCTAAATGGGAGATTTGGAATTTCTAATTCTTAAGTAGTGAGAATTATTGAAAGGTTGTCCTTTTCCCATCTGCTGTCCATGACGGATACAGAAAACCAGTACCTTGCTTTGGGGAATAAGTTGTAGGTCGTTGGTTTTAAAAGGCTTCGTTGATTTTATAGTAGTGGTGTTGATATATAAGTATTTTAATGTCTTAAATGGAATGCTTTTTTTAAATGTTTTTATTGCTTTTTTTTTTTTTTTAAAGAGAGTGAGAGGAAGGAAGGGAGTGGGGGAGAGGAACATTTATCAGCTGCTTCCTACACATCCCTTACTAGGGATGGAGCCCGAAATCCAGGCATGTGCTCTGACTAGGAATCAAACATTTGACCTTTTAGTGCACAGGACGACCCAACCAACTGAACCACACTGGCTAGGGCTGGAATACTTTGTTTTCTAGGTTTTGAAAGCAAAGCTTGTGTTTTAACACTGTATCTGTGGTCAGACAGTTACCTCCATAACTCACATAAACCGAAAATATCATCATCATTTACCTGTCTCTTCTACTTCATTACTGGCTATTTTGAATCTTGGATATTGATTTGCAGTTGATCTCAAGACATCCTTAGTTTGGAATAAATTATCATTGAATAAAATGGACTGTTTTGCTCTAGCTGGTTTGGCTCAGTGGATAGAGCGTCGGCCTGTGGACTGAAGGGTCCTTTTGATTCCGGCCAAGGGCACATGCCTCGGTTGCGGGCTCGATCCCCAGTAGGGGGCATGCAGGAGGCAGCCGATCAATGATTCTCTCTCATCATTGATGTTTCTATCTCTCTATCCCTCACCCTTCCTCTCTAAAATCAATAAAAATATATATATTTTAAAATGGGCTGTTTTATCTGATACAGTTTAGTTAAGCCTATATAAATAAAGAAATACTGACTTTTTCTAGGTGCCTAATTGAATGTCGGGATGAATATAAATATAATGTGGAGGCAGTGGAGTTGCTAATTCGCAATCATTTGGTTAATATGCAGCAGTATGATCTTCACCTAGCTCAGGTATGGAAGGAGTTTTCTTAAACAGGAGAAGGGGCTCTGGTAGTTGGGGAGTGTGTTTACTGTAACTGTTGTTTTTCTTACATTGTGCTTTCTGTGTTGCCAGTCAATGGAGAATGGTTTAAACTACATGGCTGTTGCATTTGCTATGCAATTGGTAAAAATCCTGCTGGTGGATGAAAGGAGTGTTGCCCATATTACTGAGGCTGATCTGTTCCATACCATTGAAACCCTCATGAGAATTAATGCTCACTCCAGAGGCAATGCTCCAGAAGGGTGAGGATGAAATGCTTGGGATTTGTGGATTCAGCATTCTAAGAAAGCTTTGGAAATGAATGTGCAGACTTACTAACATTACCTATTATAACTGCTTTACCTACAACATATGGGAAGCTTTAGAGAGCCCTAATACTGTCCCTTGAAATATGAAAGCTTAACTAACTGCCCAGCCTTCTTGCTGTACAGCAGTACATGCAGTATGATTATTAGACTTGGTGTCAGAGTCCTATGTTTAAGTCGTGGCTCTGCCACTGAAAATCTGTTTGGTTTTAGGCAAGTTGATTTACCCTCCCTTAAGCCTGTTTCTTGTAGAAGATGGAAATAATATCTCAAAGAGCTGTTGAGAATTAAGATAAATAACAAATCATGTCATATAGTAGGTACACTGTACTGAATATCATATACTAGGTATGCAGTGAATACTTGTTGACAACATCAGCTCCATTTCAGTGGGCACTGGTTTTTTTTTTTGGTATAAAGGTCAGTCATTTGCATATTGTGTCCTCATGAGTAAATAGAAAGGAAGAGACCAAGGATAGTTTTGTTTAAATATAGAAATAGTAAAGTGATCATCACTCTTGTGGTTTCTAAATGAGCAAATTGTCCAACTGTATGTCTGTGAAATCACAACCCTGAGTAGACTGATTTTCACTCTGGATTTATTGTACTAGATTGCCCCAGCTGATGGAAGTAGTGCGATCCAACTATGAAGCAATGATTGATCGTGCTCATGGAGGCCCTAACTTTATGATGCATTCTGGGATCTCTCAAGCCTCAGAGTACGATGATCCTCCAGGCCTGAGGGAGAAGGCAGAGTATCTTCTGAGGGAATGGGTGAATCTCTACCATTCAGCAGCAGCTGGCCGTGACAGTACCAAAGCTTTCTCTGCGTTTGTTGGACAGGTAGAGCTTTTGGAAAGAAAGGTGCTTTTTATTCAACATAAGTAGGATGTGATACCTCCAATATTAAAACTCAGTATTATGTACCTGTGGTCAGACAGTTACCTCCATACTCATGTAAACCGAAAATATCATCATCATTTACCTTGTTAAATTGATACAGCTTGTTTCATCATCGATCACTAAACACTAAAGTCAACATTCCTACTTGTCCCCTTTAATTCTATTTATCTTATTTCAATTGTCATAGCTACAAAGTACAATGGGTCAAATAATGAATCATGAAATTGCCAGGTGTAATTTTACTAGCTTGAGAATCATCAGTGTTGAGATTATGAGCTAATAAGTAAAGTCCTCATAGCAACCCATGTTTTAAAAATAAAATAAGAAAATACAAAAAAACAGAACTTAAATATTTTAAATGGTAGCACTTTTTGTATTTTCTAAAGTAAATAGCTGATCTAACTAAAACTGATTAACATGTTCTTTTTGGGAAATAACTTCCAGTATTTATATTCATTCACTCAATTTGATCTAAACTGAACTTTGAGTTCAAGTGTTAGGAAAGAAGTCTGTAGCTAAAAACTAGGTTTGGCAGGAATAGTTGTGAAGAGGATGAACAGGAAAAAATGTAGGAGAGCCATAGTATCATTTAGCATTCTGTTTTTTATCTCACTGGCTGTTTTCAGCCATTATGGAGGGATTCAGACCCAGTAGTCAGTGTGTCCTAATCGTTACTTGGCTGGCAAGAGTGGAATCTTTTCCCTGAACTGGCCTTAGAATTCCTTTAGTCGAACTCTTCTAATATTTGTTTGGAAGATATATCTGCTTATTTCTGCGGACTTGCCATTATATTTCTTCAGACTGAGACCAAAGCTTATGTGTGCAGCAAAGATTACAGATTAGATCTATTAATAAATGACAATTGAATGTGGAAGAGCTGATTTGAATTTTAGAAGATAGAAATTGCATTTACTTTCCAAGATGAGCGTTACTTAGTCATACTAAGTAACTTTCTCCCCTTAAAGAATCCAGGGAATTAGAAAAAAAAACATACCTATTGAGAAGCTGTTACTGCATGTTTATAGTTTGATTTCTGATTTGGATGGAAGAATTTTGAATCAATTGGCTTTTGAGATTATCGGTATTTCATGGGTATGGATGTGGCACCTGTCTCAGCTCTTCCTGCTGGCTTATTAGCTCTCATTTCTTCTCTCCATTTGTAAAAGATAATGTATTATACTTTTCTGTTCTCTTTTGCAGAATTCTTATGCTCCATCTTTGTTATAGCAGTTTGTCTTTATTTTCTCTCCCCTGTTAATTTTTCAAATTTCAATATACACAAGTCCCTTTGCTGGCCTTCTGTCTTGGCTAGGGTACATGATTGTCAATTCAGCTGTTTCATTGCTTATCAAGAGACAGTTGAGGTTTCCAAGATAACAGTCAATTGTTTCTTCTGGGCGTGGTTTCTTTGTTTAGTAAGCACTGACCTCTTCCCTCTGCTGCCTTAATGCTGTTACACTGTCTTCTTTCCTACTAGCCAAATAACTTTTCTGCTGCTTCACTTCCAGATCATATGTCATAAAATTTGTACTTTATCCTTTTTTAAAAAAATAAACTTGTTCTTTTCACTTTATTTTAACTTTAATTTTATATTAAAATGGCTTAATGTACATTAAAATAACTGGGTATGATCTGCAGGTATTTTCATTTGGTTCCTACTTATACAGATTATTCCTTGATTTTCCTGGTGAAGCCAGTTAGGATTTCAAAAACTTTGGTTAAGTGAATTGGAAGAAATTATCTTCTGTAGAAAATAAAATATATATGATTTCATCTCCTTGGGGGAAAAAACATATCTTGGACAGAATGCTATTGAATGTTGGTTGAATTTGCATAGTTAATTTACCAAATTATTTGGCTATGGACTACTGTTCAAAATTGCCATATTATTATCTTTCTCAGTTTCCACCTTCTCTGTTTTCCATTAAACTTAAAATTGGAACGATTCTGTCATGGGACCTTAAAGGCTAAGTCATTTTCATGGCAGCTTTTTTACAAAGTAAAAGTTATGTGACAATAGGAATAAATGAGAGAATATTTTTTAAAAATGAAGATGAAAAGTTTGTGTGTATTATCTCATTGTGTCTTTATATTTTTGTACCCTTGGTAGATGCACCAGCAAGGAATCCTGAAGACTGATGACCTCATAACAAGGTTCTTCCGTCTGTGTACTGAAATGTGTGTTGAAATCAGTTACCGTGCCCAGGCAGAGCAGCAGCACAACCCTGCTGCTAATCCCACCATGATCCGAGCCAAGTGCTATCACAATCTGGATGCCTTTGTCCGACTCATTGCCCTGTTAGTGAAGCACTCAGGGGAGGCCACCAACACTGTCACAAAGATTAACCTGCTGAACAAGGTCTGAAATCCTTCCTTGCCTTATTCTTGGTACACTGGAAGCCTACATGGGTGGTTCTAAAATCTAGGGGCCCAACTCTTTTCCAAAACATTTTGTAATATCCCCTTTTCTGTATTGAAATTGAATTTATGGATAATATGTAACAGTCACCAAATTTTGAAAGTATGATGCTTCAACTGAAAGATCCCGAAAAAAAAAAAAAAAATCATAATGTATTTCAAATGCTAACTAAAAGGTATTTATTAGTATGAGATTTTATTTTATATGCAGAATCGTTGAACAAGATGGTCTATACATGTTCACTGATAACACAGACTGGCAACTCAAATACCACAAGTGACATTGCAAGATCATTGTCTTGATTTTTCTGAAAAGGAACAAAGTACTGTTTTCTTTTGATTTATACAGTGGAATTCTTAGGAATTTGCATATTGTAAGAGTGTAAAAAGAGCCCTAGCCGGTTTGGCTCAGTGGATAGAGCGTCGGCCTGCGGACTGAAGGGTCCCAGGTTCGATTCCGGTCAGGGACATGTACCTTGGTTGCAGGCACATCCCCGGTGGGGAGTGTGCAGGAGGCAGCTGATCGGTGTTTCTCTCTCATCGATGTTTCTAACTCTCTATCCCTCTCCCTTCCTCCCTGTAAAAAGTCAGTAAAATATATTAAAAAAAAAAAAAAAGAGTGTGGTCTTGGGTTATAATCAAATTAGGTTATCATAATCTTCACTGTTAAGTGAGAAAATTAAGTGGAGCACAGGGCAGTTCTTTGTATAAGAAATGCAAGATATTTCTGCAGCCTAAGCTTCCCTGGTGCCCGTCTACTGAGTGACAAGAGAACTAGAAACCATTTGCTGCTTGTCAACTTCATGTCAGACTAGAAAACTTAGTTGTTAGGTTGTAATAATGTGATAAAATATGATGTACCACGCTAGTTTCTAGAACTTTAGAAAAATCATTGGGCACCTGTGGAGAATGTACTTGTCTGGTCGAAGGTGTATTGAAATTCAAAGAAAACACACAAAACTGGCCGAAACCGGTTTGGCTCAGTGGATAGAGCGTCAGCCTGCGGACTGAAAGGTCCCGGGTTCGATTCCGGTCAGGGGCACGTACCTTGGTTGCGGGCACATCCCAGTGGGGGGTGTGCAGGAGGCAGCTGATCGATGTTTCTCTCTCATCGGTGTTTCTAACTCTCTATCCCTCTCCCTTCCTCTCTGTAAAATATCCATAAAATACATTTAAAAAAAAAAGAAAAGAAAAGAAAACACACAAAACTGGAGGCCAAATCAAATCAATGTATGGTCCCTTTGGCTGTCAGTATATAATTTTATATTCAAACTAGAGGCCCGGTGCAAGAAATTTGTGTACGGTTAGGGTCCCTAGGTCTGGCTAGGGATCAGGACCGATCGGGGCCTTCCTTCGTTCTGCGCCGCCCCCCTAGTGGTCAGCGCACGTCATAGCCATCGAACTCCCAAGCGGGGGGGGGGGGGGGGGGGACACTTTGCATATTCACCTTTTCTATATATAGAAGATAGATGGTATATGATCATAGAGAGTGGTAAGTGAGTTATCTTAGTGATTTAAAGCTCTGATCTTTGTGCTCTACAGGTCCTTGGTATAGTAGTGGGAGTTCTCCTACAGGATCATGATGTCCGACAAAGTGAATTTCAGCAGCTTCCCTACCATCGCATTTTTATCATGCTGCTCTTGGAACTCAATGCACCTGAGCATGTATTGGAAACCATTAATTTCCAGACACTCACAGCTTTCTGGTGAGTAGTGTTCAGTTAATAAAGATTTCCTGGTAAAGATTGCTGTTCTAGTATACTAAATTGGAGAAGTAGAATAAGCTTATGGATTTTAGGCATGCTTTATTCATAATACAATTTGTCTACTTCTATCTGTGCGTTCATTGTAAGATAGACTGCTTCTGACAAAGATTTTTTTTTTTCAGCAATACATTCCACATCTTGAGGCCTACCAAAGCTCCTGGCTTTGTGTATGCGTGGCTTGAATTGATCTCCCATCGGATATTTATTGCAAGAATGCTGGCACATACGCCACAGCAGAAGGTGTGGCTGCAGTTTATCTCCTACAGATGAAGACTGTAACTACCTGGGGCTTATTAGCACTATTAGTCATTTATTAGTAGCAGTTACACTTCTTCCAGGCTTAGTTGGGAATTATTCTATTTAATGTGGAGTCAGGTTATGGAGATTACTTGACTGCCTCTGCCTGAGTCACATTCCTCAGTGATTATGTATGGTATTGCGGCTCCCAGTCTGTTGTGAGCTACCTATGTCAATTTCTTACGGGCTTTAAAAAAAAAAAAGTTGAAAGTTTGGACCACCTCTGTAGACATCACATAAAATTCTGGGTAATGGAGCTATGGAATTTGCCTATTTTACAGGTTCACACTATAAATGGAAAGGCTGTCATACTCAGGTTTGAAGACCACTGGTCACTGTATTTGAAGAAATTAGGATCAAGTTTTAGTAAAGAGGTTTTAATGTAATTGTGAATAAACCCAGTTAACATGAAAAGTTTTGCCGATATTGCAGTAAATGATAAATGACTATTTTAAATTGGTTTTCATTGATTTTTATTTTTTAAATACATTTTAATGATTTCAGAGAGAAGAGAGAGAGAGAAACATCAATGATGAGAGAGAATTAATGATTGGCTGCCTCCTGCACTCCCCCCCTACTGGGGATCAAGCCCAGGACCCTTCAGTCCACAGGCCCACGCTCTATCCACTGAGACAAACCTTCTAGAGCATATATGACTTCTCTTGATTGGCCTTTCAGCTCAGAGGAAAATGTGACTACTTATGTATATGTTTGGCAAAAAAGAGAGTGAAATAATTCTTAAATGGAGTTAGTTTTATTTGGTGGGGAAATGCTTTCCAGGAGGAGGAATATAATATATTGAATAAAATTACCCCAAGAATGAACATAATTGGTATAATTCGGGGGTGATGAGCAAGCCAAGTTTGGCTCATAGAGGGGATTCATGTACATTGGGTAACATTATTTGCCAAGAGTTGAGAAGCTGGCTGTGGGCAAAGAAATGGTCCAGACCCAGTACTTAATTAAAAGAAGGAATTAAGAGACGTAGCTATCAGTTTCTCAGTTGGCTAAGTGTTTTGTGTCTGTCTGAAATTTACTCATGTTCCTCTTTTTTTTTTTTTTTTTTTAAATTGTTTTTATTTATTTTAGAAAGAGGAAGGGAGAGAGGGATAGAAACTTCAATGATGAGAGAGAATCATTGATTGGCTGCCTCCTGCACACCCCACTCTGGGGATCAAGCTGGCAACCTGGGTATGTGCCTTGACTGGGAATGGAACTGTGGCCTCTTGGTTCATGGGTTGAAGCTCAACCACTGAGCAACACCGGCTGGGCTCTCTCCTGTTCTTTACATTTTGCTACAGGCACAAGGACCTACATGTCCTGGAATTTCTGGAGTCAGCGTGTTTGTCACTATCAACATAATTACGCTTATTCCTTTTAATGCCAATCAGTCTTTAAGAGAGGCTCTTATGTCAGTATTCTATAGTTAAATCAGTATGAAGAAGAAATCACAGTATAGCTGATTCAACAATTTTTTTGGTTGCAGAATAGCAGCTGAGTAAGACTCATGTACATTTCTTTCTTTCTTTCTTTCAGGGATGGCCTATGTATGCACAGCTACTGATTGATTTATTCAAATATTTAGCACCTTTCCTTAGAAATGTGGAACTCACCAAACCTATGCAAATCCTCTATAAGGTAATTAATTTGGAGTTATAGATTAAAAATAACACTTAAAAACTAATAAAAAACACACACACACAACTGGAAATATGAGGCCTAATATTTGTTTTATTATTAAGCCTTTAAAGTATGACGTATATTCAGAAAAGTATAAAACTCAAACATATTTGCATAACCAGCACTGGATCATAAGGTATTCCTATGTTCAACTTTGGTAGATACTTTATAAACTGTGTACCAGCAACATTAGAGTTACTGTTCACATTATTTTCATTCCTGGTATATTGTTTGGTTTTCATTCTAGCCATTTTTGAGAATTGCGTAACTCATTGTGGATTTAATTTGCATTTCCTGGAATTCTTAATGAGGTTTTTATGTGTAAGTTGGCCATTTGGATAGTCTTTTGTGATGTTCCTTTTACAACCTTGGGCTCATATTTCTATTGGATTATCTGCATTTTTCTTACGTTTTATATGAATTCTTAATGCATTCTGGATGTAAGCCCTTGGTTAATATATATTAGACATCTCACTCACTTGTCTTGTAGCTTGTCTTTTCACGTCACTCCCTTAAAGTACGGTGTCTTAGGGAACAGACATTTTAAATTTAGTGTAGTCAAAATTAGCAATTTTTTCCTTTCATTAAATCGGTTTTTTTGTATGTCTTGTCTAAGAAATAGTTGCCAATCCCAAATTGCATTCTATTACATGTGTGCCTCTCCAAGTTTAGGTCTGTGCTGTATCTCAAATTTATATAAGTCCTTCACTTTCTATTGAATTGATTTGGCACTTAGGTCAAAAGAATTGACTACATTTTTAAAAATGTATTTTTATTGACTTTAGAGAAAGAGAGAAACATTGATGTGAGAGAGAGAGATCAATCGGTTGCTTCCCATATGCGTCCTGACCAGAAATAGCACCATGACTTTTTGGTGTACGGGACAAAGTTGCAACTGACTGAGCCACCTGACCAGGGCGACTTTGTTCTCTTTTAACATTGTTTTGGTTGTTCTGTACCTTTAACATTGTTTTGGTTGTTCTGTACCATTTTGCAGCTCCTTAAAAACTTTGCAATCAGTTTCACTTCTAGAAACACCTTTTTTTCTCCCCACATTTTTTTATTATTAAGGTATTACGTATGTGTCCTTATTGCCCCATTGACCTCTCCCCCCAGTGCCCCCCCCCCCCCCCAGTGTCTGTGTCCATTGGGTAGGCTTATATCCATGCATTACAAATCCTCTGGTTAATCTCTCTCCCTCCCCTCCCTCCCCTGCCTTCTCTCTGAGGCTTGACGGTCTGATCGATGATCCTGTGTCTCTGGATCTGTTTTTGCTCATCAGTTTATGTTGTTCATTATATTCCACAAATGAGTGAGATCATAGGATATTTATCTTTCTCCAACTGGCTTATTTTGCTTAGCATAATGCTCTCCAGGTCCATCCTTGCTGTTGCAAATGGTAGGAGTTCCTTCCTTTTAACAGCAGTGTAGTATTCCATTGTGTAGATGTTACCACAGTTTTTTAATCCACTCATCTGCTGATGGGCACTTAGGCTGTTTCCAAATCTTAGCTACTGTAAGTTGTGCTGCTATGAACATAGGGGTGCATATATCCTTTCTGATTGGTGTTTCTGGTTTCTTGGGATATATTCCTAGAAGTGGGATCACTGGGTCAAATGGGAGTTCCATTCCATACTGTTCTCCACAGTGGCTGCACCAGTCTGCATTCCCACCAGCAATGCACAAGGGTTCCTTTTTCTTCGAATCCTTGCCAGCACATGTCATTGGTTGATGATAGCTATTCTGACCGGTGTGAGATGGTACCTCATTGTCATTTAGATTTGCATCTCTTGGATAATTAGTTACTTTGAGCATGTTTTCATATATCTCTTGGCCTTCTGTATGTCTTCTTCTGAAAAGTATATATTTAGGTCCGTTGCCCATTTTTTGATTGGGTTATCTTCCTTTTGTTAAGTTGTATGAGTTCCCTGTAAATGTTGGAGATTAAACATTTATTGGAGATAACCTTGGCAAATATGTTCTCCCATGCAGTGGGCTTTCTTGTTTTGTTGATGGTTTCTTTTGCTGTGCAGAAGCTTTTTATTTTTATTTATTTTTTAAATAAATCTTTATTGTTCAGATTATTACAGGTGTTCCTCTTTTTTTTCCCCCATAGCTCCCCTCCACCCCGTTCCCACACCACCCCATGTCCTTACTCCCCACCACTGCCCTCATCCATAGGTGTAAGATTTTTGTCCAATCTCTTCCCGTACCCCTCACACCCCCTTCCCCCTGAGAATTGTCAGTCCACTCCCTTTCTATGTCCCTGATTCTATTATATTCACCAGTCCATTCTGTTCAGATTTTTTATTCACTTGATTTTTAGATTCACTTGTTGGTAGGTATGTATTTGATGTCATTTTGTTGTTCATAATTTTTATCTTTACCTTTTTCTTCTTCTTCCTCTTCTTAAAGAACACCCTTCAGCATTTCATGTAATCCTGGTTTGGTGGTGATGAACTCCTTTAGCTTTTTCTTGTCTGTGAAGCTCTTTATTTGACCTTCAACTCTGAATGATAGCTTTGCTGGGTAGAGTAATCTTGGTTGTAGGTTCTTGCTGTTCATCACTTTGAATATTTCTTGCCACTCCCTTCTGGCCTGCATAGTTTTCTGCCGAGAAATCAGCTGACAGTCGTATGGGTGCTCCCTTGTAGGTAACTAACCGTTTTTCTCTTGCTGCTTTCAAGATTCTCTCTTTGTCTTTTGCCCTTGGCATTTTAATTATGATGTGTCTTGGTATGGTCCTCTTTGGATTCCTCTTGTATGGGGTTCTGTGTGCTTCCTGAACTTGTAAGTCTATTTCTTTCACCAGGTAGGGAAAGTTTTCTGTCATTATTTCTTCTAATAGGTTTTCAATATTTTGCTCTCTGTCTTCTTCTGGCACCCCAAAAATTCAGATGTTGGTACGCTTAAAGTTGTCCTAGAGGCTCCTTACACTATCTTCATATTTTTGGATTCTTTTTTTGTTTTGTTTTTCTGGTTGGGTGTTTTTTGTTTCCTCCTATTTCAGATCTTTGGTTTGATTCTTGGGGTACGTTGATCTAGTTGAGTTTCTATATATTCTTTATTTTAGACAGTGTATGCTTAATTTCTGACTGGTCCTTTTCCATTTTTTTTTTTTTTTGGCATTCTCATTAAGATCCTTAAAGGTCTCACTAAGTTCCTCAGTGGTTTTTAGAAGATTCTTGAGTAACCTTATAAATGTGGTTCTGAATTCTATGTCATCCAGTAGTTTGCTTTCCTCCATTTCTTTCATTCGTGACATGTTTGTCTCCGCATTTTGCTGCTTCCCTGTGTTGATGGAGTGGCTTTTTGTGGTAGGTGACCTATAGGGGCCAGTAGCTCAGCCTCCCCAATCACCTGAGGTGGACGCTCTTGGTACACCCCTTTGTGGGCTGAGTGCAAAGTCTTGGTGTAGTTAAGCCTTGATTGCTGTTGGTACACTGGGAGGAATTAACCTCCAGGCCAATTGGCTGTGACGACCCGCTGTGTCTATAATGGAAGAACTGCTGCGCTGGAGACACGCTTATGGTGCAGGACTTGTTTCAGTGGGGCTTTGGTGCTCACTGAGTCTGCCTCTTGAATGTGTCACTTAGGGATGTGAGGAGTTGAAATCTGGTGTCTCACACTGACCACTAAGTACACTGGCTTCTGGATCTCCAATGGGGTGCAGGTCAGCTACTGTCTGAGGCCACCCAGCAGGAGCTACAGCGAGAACTACAGTTTTCTCCTCTTTGCTTGGGGTTTGGAGGTTTTGGAGCTGTCTGACCTGGGCTGCAAGTTTGCTAGGATGAGCTGCGATAGGGCAGGCCATTCATATACTAAAGCCACTGCTTGGAGCTTGGGTGGGTTTGTAGGTTGTGCAGGGCGGGGTCTCAGGGCGTCACTAGTCTAGGGCATGGCAAACAGCGATGGCTGCCAGTTAGCTGGCTCTGCGTCTCTAACCGCGCCCCAGCGCAGTAAACAATTATTCCTGCGTGCAGCCCTGCAAGCAAGCCACCCTCACTTTCCGACTCGATGGCAGACAGTCCAGCTTCTCCCCAGAAACTGGAGTTCGGTGTAATCGGGAGCTTGTCTCCCTTCGGGTTGAAAAAAGCAGCGCTCCCAGTCGCCCTCCGCCAGCCCGATACACGCGCCTCCGTACCTCAGCTTTTCAGCACTTGTGCACGTCTCACTGCTCTTTTCTCTTTCCTTCTAGTTGTAGAACTTCCACTCAGCCAGCTTTCCCATGGTTCTGGGTGATAGACGTTTTGTCTTTTAGTTGTAGTTTTGAAATTGTTGTGTGAGGCAGCAGTTTAGGTGTTTACCTACGCCGCCATCTTCAATCCTCCAAGCTTTTTATTTTTATGTAGTCGCATTTATTTTCTCTTTAGTTTCCATTGCCGTAGGAGCTGTATCGGTGAAGATATTGCTTCGGCATATGTCTTGAGATTTTGCTGCCTGTGGATTCCTCTTAAGATTTTTATGGTTTCCCGTCTACATTTAAGTCCTTTGTCCATTTTTTGTGTATGGTGTTAAGTTGTGTTGAGCTTTTCAACCCATGAAAGTATATATCACCATTTAGTTAGGCTTTTAATTTTACTCTGTAGTGCTTTGTAGTTTTCAGCACAGATGTTTTAAATATCTTTCCTTAAACTTATTCCTACATATTTGATGTTTTTTTGTCAAATTGTAAGGGAGATCTTTTTAAAATTTTTATTTTTTTGTTAGTGGTCTATAGAAATAAAATTGATTTTGTATATCTGCCTTGTATCTAGCCGTCTTGCTAAATTTACTTTTTCTAAAGGAAATATTCCGAGTACAAAATCATTTCATCAACCCGTAACAATGGGTTTTTAATTTTCTTTTTCTTGCACTGAACAGTAACTGCAGAACATTGTTAAATAAAAGATAGTGATAATTGCATAATTGTTTCATTAGTAATCTTGGGGAAAGCTCTCAGTAATTCACCATTAAGTATAATGTTTTTGTAAATCTGAAGTTTTGTTTTATAGATACCATTATCTGATTAAGGAAATACCCTTCCATTTATAATTTGCTGAGTTTCTAAATCATTCAATGGGTGTTAATTTTATTGATTTTTTTTTTTTTTTTGCATACATGACCCTGTAAAATTTTTTTGTTAATGTTGTAATTCCATTAATTTTCAAATGCTTAAACCACCATTGCATTTCTGAACTATATCACTGATTTATATTTCTAACATTTAGGAATTTTTGAATAATTTTCATGTCAGGTTTTGGTATCAAGCGAAATGCTAGTGCAATTGAGAGTGGAAAATGTTCTCTATGTTCATAATATTTTGAAAATAGTGTTAATTTTTTCCTAAACACTAGATTTGTAAGAATTTGCCAGTAAAGCCACCTAGGCCATGAGTTTCTTTGTGGGAAGGGTTTTAACAACATTTTAAACTTCTTTATTATAAAGGACTATTTAGATTTTCATTTTTGGTTTAGTTTAAAAAATCGAATTTTTAGATTTTGTGTATTTTACCTGAATTGTCAAATTTATTAGCATATAATTAAGATTCTCTTAAACTGTTTTTCATGTCTGTAGTGATTGTCCTTTTTCATTCCTGATGTTAGTATTTTTTTTTCTGTCAGTCTTGGTAGGCTTTACCTTTATTAATCTTTTCAAAGAACCAACTTCTAACCTCAGTTGCCACTTCCACCCCGCCCCCCATCCCTGTTCCAATGGTTTTTAAAAAAATTTTTTTTAATTAGCTGTTCTTTTTTCCAACTTCTGAAGATAGAAGCTTACTTACATCATTTTTATTTTTTTTTTGTCCAGCCTCTTCTAGCATACGTATTTAAGGTTATAAACTCCTGACACCTAGCTTTTCATAATTTCCAGATGTAAATATTTTGATAACTTGTTATTGTTAAAGCTTGTAACTTTGTTATTGAAGTATACTTCTGCCTTTTTGAGTTAAAAATCATGATAGTGAAACTGTTACTCCCATTTTCTTATTTAGTGTGGAATCAGCAAATGCTTTTCCTTATTTTTTTAAATAGGGCACTTTAAGAGTGCTGCTGGTTCTTCTGCATGATTTCCCGGAGTTCCTTTGTGATTACCATTATGGATTCTGTGACGTGATCCCACCCAATTGTATTCAGCTAAGAAACCTGATCCTGAGTGCCTTCCCAAGAAACATGAGGCTCCCAGACCCATTCACTCCTAATCTGAAGGTAAAGTTTCAAACAGTTCGAGGAAGAGAAAATTATGTCTTAATATTAATAGTTCTTGCTCTGGTAGGAAGGTGTCAGGCCAATCATTTGCTGGGTGGCCCCACAGCACAGAATTGCAAAACAGACCCTTTTTCATGCCCACATTTCACAGGTGTTTTGTTTAGATTCTTGATGTTAGGGAGAAAAGGACCGCATAAAAGCACACCACCGTTGTGTGGGTACTGTCATTTTTATGTATTTCCTACCCTCCCTTCACATAAATGTTTTTAAAAGTAGCAAGTATGACGTCTATTCTGCTGGGGAGTCTTTTCCAAGACTAGAGCTTTTGGTGAGTGAGTAATCTGATTTTGTACTCTGATTTTGAAGTCCATGTCCAGGGGGGAAAAAACAATTAGTGATACAAGTTAGATCTCTCCACAAAAGGTACCTGCTTTATTTTTAGAGCGATAATTTCTGTAATTTTGCATTTCACTTCTTATATGCATTGATAAAAAGCAGCTCTACTCTTTTAAGATATTTATAATGTGTATAGTTTTAGAAAAACATTTCTACCACTTTGTAGCATAGACATAAGTAACTCTTATAAATGCTCTGGTTTTTATTGTATTTGTCTGGCAGGTGGATATGTTGAGTGAAATTAACATTGCACCCCGGATTCTCACCAATTTTACTGGAGTGATGCCACCTCAGTTCAAAAAGGATTTGGATTCCTATCTTAAAACTCGGTCACCAGTCACTTTTCTATCTGATCTGCGCAGCAACCTACAGGTTAATTGGTTTGGCTTAATTCTTAGCTATATGTCTTTCATAAAAAGCACTGCAGTCCTTATGTGTGGCCTGATTAGGAGTCAGTCTTTTCAACTTGATTAAATACATACTGTCATTTTAATACATCCTGTCATTTTTTTCTTTTAATATTTATTGAATTTATTGGGGTGACATTGGTCAATAAAATGATACAGATTTCAAATGTACAATTCTATAATACATCATCTGTATATTGTATTATGTGTTCCCCACCCCAAGTCATTTCTAATGGTTGGGTGAGAGTAACTAGATTATACATTTTACTAATTCATCTTAGCGACAAAAAAAACTATAACCTTGGAAGAGGCGTCCAGGGAATGGACTGATTTTCTGTAAGAATAGACTGCTAATAACTATTACCGGTCAGTAATCCAAGATTTTTCTAAAGAAATGGTTTAATTTGCTATATAGAAAATCACTTGAAGTTGTGTATTTTTCCACACCAAGGAGTAAGCCTTTTCCCTCTCCAAATCTTCTTTGTAAATTGAGGTGTAGTGCATATTTTCATTTTATAAACTTCACTTCTATGCTGGTACCTGTTAAAGCTTTGGTTTCCTAAGGGAAATGATGTTTGTTTTTGACACAACGAACACGGGCAGCTGTGTATTTGTTAAATACTCTCAACAAACTCAAGGAAATTTATCTAAAATTTAAATGACAAAGAATATTGAAAGCAGTTCAGCTTTTCTTTGAAGGCCTAAAAAGGCATGCACCAGCCCTCTGAGAATAAGTCAGGTGCTTTGTTTTATTCATTTAGGTATCCAATGAGCCTGGCAATCGCTATAACCTGCAGCTCATCAATGCACTGGTGCTCTATGTCGGGACTCAGGCCATTGCACACATCCATAACAAGGGCAGCACACCTTCAATGAGCACCATCACCCACTCGGCTCACATGGACATATTCCAGAACCTGGCTGTAGATTTGGACACTGAAGGTGAGTAAGCCATCCAGTAAGTTTTCTGCACATTAAGCTACAGTCAAGTCAAAAATACATTAGAGAAATAATGTTGTCAGTGTTTATGGCTCTATCTGGCTATTTTATTTTTAATTGGATAGTATCTGCTCAATGCAGAAAACTATAAAGGAAAGAATCATCCAGAATTCTTCCCACATCAGTTAATATTTCAGTGTATGACTGCAGTATTTTTTTAGTATGAAAAATAAACATGTTCCTTTTATTAGCCTTTCTTTAAATAAAAATAGGCTTTTGTTACATTGTTTTGTTAACCTGCCTTTTCCCTAGCACCTACTGGTGCCTATTTGGTAGGCAGCATTTTAATACTAGGTGTATAAACTTCAATGACTAGGACTTCCCTACGTGCTCTGCAAAAAGCTCACAGTATAATTCCTACTACAGGTTGCAATTTGCCTGGTTGAACTGCATTTCTTTTGTTTTCTATATTCTAGTAGGTGCTAACCAAGGGATGCCTGCCTACTGTTAACTTTGCTATGGATTCTTGAGAGGCTAATCTTGATGATGCATATATTGCTGGCCTATTTGTAGAAGGGATTTGAGGCAGCTTAAAATCAAGACTTAACAAAACTGGTTATCATTATGTTCAGAGCCCAGCAAAAAGAGGGTAGCCTTTAGGGACATCTTAAAACTGTGATAGCCTTATGAGTAATATCAAACAGGCAGACAACCAAACCTAGTTAGTAGATATTTATTCCAATATAGTTTAAACTAGTGGTTCCTAAAGTGTGGTCTGAGAATCTCGATGGAGTTCAAGACCCTTTTTGAAGGGCTGTGAGGTCAAAACTATTTTCATAATATCTTAGTTTTTTTGGTACTCATTTTATGATGAGGGTACAGTGGAGTTTCCCAGAGGTTACATAAAATGTAACACTGGAACAGATAGGACACAGGCAAAAATGAAGAATCCAGCCATCTTCTATTAAGTGACATTAAAGAAATTATGTAATGTAAAACAGTGGCATATTTCACTAAGTTTTTTTGGGGAAATACTTTAAAACATTTTAATGTGGAAATGCTGAAATAAGACCCACAGCAATGAAAAAGTCTTGGGGACCTAAGGACTACAGGATAATTTGAAAGCTTATAGCAGAAGAAATCCAGTTCCTAGCCAGTCAGAAGGACTTTGTCATCTTATTTTGGTCTTACAGAGCAAGTCCTCACTAAGCTGAGTTTCCTTGATTTTTTAGGTCGGTATCTCTTCTTAAATGCAATTGCAAACCAGCTGCGGTACCCAAATAGCCACACTCACTACTTCAGCTGCACCATGCTGTACCTTTTTGCAGAGGCCAACACTGAAGCTATCCAAGAACAGATCACAAGGTAAGAGGTTTGTTTTCCAGGTGCTTCTAAGTTGTGCCTCTTCCCCTTTGTGAATTCTCTGAGTGTTTTTCCTGTGCATTGAGTATCTTCTACATGTGTTACATGTGGGATGTAGTTGTGAACAAAATGGACATGGGTCCTGCCTAATAGTCATAATCATTGCTGAAGTAAAAAGTTTTCAATAAAAGACACCAGCATTTTGATTTAAGGTCATGTGGTGGTGGTGCAATTTTTCACTAGAGTCCTGGGTTACACGGGCCAGCCCGTGTTAAAGCACATGGACTTATCACCTATAGTTGAGAAGGTTTTTTAAGCAGGAGAAATAGGATCATACTTGTATTTTCCTGACAATAGCCAAGAATCTCATTTGCTTGGGTTATGTATAACATTGGAGATTGGGAAATGGGTAGATTCTAGTGAGAGGCATATAGGTATACTTTAAAACAGCGGTCGCCAACCGGTGGTCTGCGGACCGCTGGTGGTCCGTGAGGTCTGAAAGGTTGGCAACCACTGCTGTAATAACTGGACCAGACTTTTAAAAGTTGCCTCCTCCCCTAATGGTAGTTCGTGGGTATTAGACAATAGTATTCCTTAGATTTACATACCAAAAATTAACGTGATAATGTCCTTCCTTGTGACTATTTATAAAGCTGTTGTCAACTTCCTTGTACTTACGTCTGTGTTCTTATACTTCATTATTTTCTCGGTAAATTTAGAAGTACAGTTGGTTAGGTAAAAAATGAGTATTTCAGTCAATACTAACTGCCATTCACAGTATTAGAATTGGCTTCCTATTTCATTTAGTGCATCCTTTTAAGTGATTACTTTTTTGCACCATGTAATCTGATATTATCCTTACTTCACCTTAACTTAGTCTTCTAGGCTCAGTAATGAGAATAGGTGGGATTCAAACCCAGATTTCCTAATTCAAGAATCCACCTGGGTTATTTACCATGCTATATAGAGTACAGAGATTAATCCACTTGTCTTCAGTTAAAGCGAACACCTTTTAGTTTAATAATCAGGGAGAAGAGTTAGGGGTCCTGAATTCTGTGTATTAACTCACTCTCTCCTTCTCCAGGGTTCTCTTGGAACGGTTGATTGTAAATAGGCCACATCCTTGGGGTCTACTTATTACCTTCATTGAGCTGATTAAAAATCCAGCATTTAAGTTCTGGAACCATGAATTTGTACACTGTGCCCCAGAAATTGAAAAGTAAGTTAAAAGTGACTTTTTAATTGTCTGAGAATGAGAATCATTTGATGGCTTCAACCTGGGTGGGTGGTTAAGGCTGCAGTTAATTGCCAAAGCTACACACAGTATTGCCAGGCCTGAACTTTGGGGAGTGGGAGGGTGTCAATCCTCACCCGAGGATATCTTTTTCCCATTGCTTTTCAGAGAGAGAGAGAGAGAGATCCATGTGAGAGACATATTGAATGGTTGCCTCCCACACACATCCAGGTGGGGGTGGGATGTGAACCTGAGACTCTTTTGTGCGGTGTGCAGGTTGATGCTCTATCCATTGAACCACACTGCCAGGCCTGAACTTTTCTCACAAACTTAACTCTTTCCCTTCAGGTTATTCCAGTCCGTTGCACAGTGCTGCATGGGACAGAAGCAGGCTCAGCAAGTAATGGAAGGGACAGGTGCCAGTTAGAACTGCATTTCTGTTGTAAATGTGTCAGCCTGGATGTCCCACCGCACCAAGTCCATGAACTGGCTGAGGAACCTTTTCAGCTCTTCCTGACTTTCCCAGCCCTTTGGTTCTCAGGAATCTGCCCCAATTACTGTTTGGGCCAGCTTCCTGTCTATGTGGGCACGTTCCAAAGTTTAAATGCATTTTTTTGACTCTTGGCCAAAATTTAGAAAATGCTGTGAATATCATTTTGAACTTGTGTAAATACATGAAAGAGAAAACCTTTGTCTGGAACTTCTTGGGTTTGTGCAAAAGGTGTCAAAGGCACGTACATAAACTAGTAACTGCTCATCTTATGTGAAGAGGCTGCTGCTGCCATGTACTTGCCTGGGGGCATAGCTCCATATCTTGACATTCCCGGTGTCCCAAAGAAGAAGCAAAAAAAGCCAACTTAAACATTAACATTGTTTTTTGCGTGGACCTTGAAAATCACACGTTTAAAAGTGAGTATGATAGAATTTAGTATGCCAGGGAATAGGTCACGATTACAATTTGCTTTGTCTGCCCCAGATCTAAAGTTGACTGCTAGAGAACATGCTCTTTTTACAAAGGGAAACACACACCAGGCCTAAAGCGTGCACCGAGCGCACAACCCTCCCTCCCCCCAATCTCTCTTGATGCTTGTAAACATCTTTCCCACTAGTTTTGAGCCTGTTCAAACAAGCAAGAAAGTGATATTTTTCTGTGTGGTTTTTTTTACATAGTGTTTCTTCCTGTTCCTTTTCAATAGAAAATGGTTAGAGCAGGTTTCTATGGTTAAACAATTATAAAATGCCCTTTAATTTTAAAAGAAAGGAGGTGTATATGTGAAACTTATCCCATTTATACCTTACACCTTTAATGGCTGTCAAGTTTATGGCCAGAGAGGACAAAAAGGTCCAAAATTAAATAGAAAATCTTACATGAAGCAGGCTTGAATGTCATTGGTGTCTCAGGGTTTCTTCCCTGAGGGTGAGTTGTCCCATCTAGAGCAAACTTGAAACTGCTGAGGAGTTAAAACAAATGCTCTGAGTGCCAGTGACATAACTTATTAAATCCTCATAAAAAGGTAAAACCAGCTTCCAAATAGACTCAATTTTAACCAGGTCTACTTTTCAAAGTTCATGTTATTAAACACTACACTAGACCAGTGGTCGGCAAACCGACTCGTGAGTTGCAGTTTGCCGCTCTGTTGACTGATGTGTTTGCCAACCACTGGATAGGGGCTTAATCACAAGGAACAACAACAGCCTGTAATTATTGGAATCGAGAGTCTAGGTCAGTGGTCGGCAAACTAATTAGTCAACAGAGCCGCAGTTTGCCGACCACTGCACTATACTGTAACAAGACCTTTTATTATCACAAATTTCTGCTAACTTTGGTTTAAACTGAGAACAAAACAGCTATAAAGTGTTTCAGTCTTTAAAAAAAGGGGGGGGGGCAGTATTGGTCTTGGTGACAATTAGCAGAGAGTCCCAAGTCTGCTGTTCCCAACCCTTAAACAGGTCCCCTTACCTCAGTTCATCCTAGCACACCTTTGCACCTCTGGCTTTCCTTTTTAAACACCAAAAGGACAGATCCAAATTTTCCTCCTTTTCAAGCATCAGCTACAAAAGTCCTTCTCATGGGATGTTCCTTCAGGCAGCAGGGAACCTGCTTAGCATTAACCCGTCAGTTCCAACAGCTGGTGTAAGATCATCTTCTGCCCATAACGAACTTGTAAGGCCTGCTGCTCCCTCCGGCTGAGTTTGCTGTAGACCTTATTACTGAGTAAATCTTGCTCAGCTTTTAAGTCTGTGGCATAGGCTTGCAGGGTCAACAGAACACTATCCCGAAGAAGCTGTCTCCATGATTCTTTGAGCCTGGGGATATTTGTGATGGTCAGGCTGTCCTCTTCCCTTTTATCTCCCCATCCATCCTGTTCTTTCAACTCTCTGAACTCCTCAGCAGACATGCACAGGACCTAGAAGCAACCATGGGCCCTTTAATTAGGATTTGCCACTTGAGTGTTTCTGAAATTGATGTAGAGATGCCAACCCATCTTGGTGGCATTCAAATATCCTCTTCCCTTCATCCCTCCTTTCCTCCCTCACCTGGCTCTATAGCTCTAAATACCATGGCTGCTTTGAGCATTAAATAGCCGTTTGGGGCCCTCTACCTTGAGTGTGGTGGTCAGTTCCTCTTCAGTCAGTATCTCTTCACGCCCAATCACAAAGGCTCCCTCCTCCCCTACCATCTCTAGTTTGCATAAGTAATCCCAGCGTTCGCACAGCTGGAGCCTTTCGGCTTCAACTTTTGCTCCTGTAGATAGAAAAGTAGTGAAGCCCTAGTATATCAAAGCTCATTTCTTAGTCTACCCCCTGGTCTGCAAAAAGCAACTGTTATTAGCAAAGCACCTGGGAGGGGGATAGAGGCACATCCACCTGTCCAGGATTGAGTCAATCAGGCACTCACCCTGTAATGCTGCCTCTCGCACTGTCACCATCTGAATGTCGGCTGTGTCATCTGTGTTGTCAGGGTATGGCTCAACAAAGCCATACATGTGAATCAGCTGCCAATTAGCCATTTGCCCATAAGTGTTGAAAATCTCATGGCCTTTAGGAATGGGCTGAGTAGCCACCATCCGAAGACAGTTCTGGAGCGGAAGGGAGAAGCTGGGACCAGGCCCTTCCCTTCCCCGCCCCATGATTACTCCCCACTTAAGACACTCCAGCAGGCCTAGTTCAGCGATGGGATTGGTGCTATACCCACCAACAGTAACTTCCACATAGTAAACAATTTAATCGGCACAGGTAACATCTTACCTGCTGTCCACACCCTGGCATTGTGCAGAGCAACCCACCTCCAGCATCAAAGAAACGATGGCAGTCAAGTTCATCAGAGGATTAACCACACATGTGAGTTCTGTGCTCAAACTATTTCACTGGGATACCCAAATATAGGAGCTAACTTCACTTACTCCTTTTCGGGACCAGGAAAGTGGAGCCCATTTAGTTTAATGGCCAAGCAGCCATAAATGACAGGCACTGGTCTGAATCATGCCCAGATGAACACACCTACGAATGCACTGGGAGGGGTCCACTCACTGGAGAGTATTCTAGATTGGCATTGTGATTGGCTAAGTGGTTTAGTATGTCTGCAGCAGGCACCATCAATGGGGGGTTTGGCTCCTTTTCATCATCCTCTTCCTCCAGGGGTTCCTGAAAGCTACCAGAGAGAACTTGGCTAAAGCCCAGGGCAGGGAGAGGGGCTGGGGTGGGGTTCACTGTTCCCTCCTGTCCCTCAATAGCGTTCTAAAGAAACGGGGCCTCCGAGGCTGCTCACTGACCTATAGGCCATCACGAGAGCCACGAGCTGGTGGTAGAGTTCCAGGGAGCGAACCCTGGGGCTGAAAAGGTCGGGGTGGGCTTCCATGAAGGGCAGCACGACAGAATGGAACTCGCTGCGGATGTTGACCAAATCCTTCTCCACGGCCTCGGGGACCCCGGTCCCCTGCAGCAACCGCCGGCGTTCCCCCTCCGGCCTGCAGGGATACCTTCGTTCCCTTCACACGCACTACGGAGACGAATGCTCCGGAAGCGGCCTGCCCCCAAACCCTCCACGGCTCTCACCAAAACATCGGGTGCTCCAAGCGGCCCAGCTCGGGCCAGAGCGCAAAGTAGGGGCTCCAGGGTGAAGCCGGGGCCTGCAGCTCGTGGAGGAGCGCCAGCAGCAGCGGCACCCAG
The DNA here is from genome assembly GCF_963455305.1 of Plecotus auritus. Classification (NCBI taxonomy): domain Eukaryota; kingdom Metazoa; phylum Chordata; class Mammalia; order Chiroptera; family Vespertilionidae; genus Plecotus; species Plecotus auritus. Next base: position 54,132,078 of record NC_137785.1, read on the forward strand.
CCCGACTGGCTCTGCAGCGCGCCTCGCTCTGCGGGAGACAGAGGTGAGGGCCCGAGCGCGGCCCCTCCTCCCGTCCCACCCCCGCCGGCGTGCGCACCTCGCTCCAGCAGGCCGCTGATGGAGCAGGTGTGCTGCGACAGGAGCGCGGCCCGCGGCACCGCGAACAGCAGCTCCCCGGCCTGCACGCTCTCCCGGGCCACCATGCCGTAGCCGGCCACCGTGCCCTGCCGGCTCACCGCCACCTAAAGGGAAGCAGCGGATCAGAGCAGGCCCGCGCCCAGCCTGCCCACGTCTCCGCCCCACCCCACTCACCTTGGGGCTCAGCTCCAGCCCCACTCGCCCGCACCAGCTCAGGAAGCCGGCCACTGGGTCCGGGTCCAGGTCGTGGTCGCCGCCACAGCCCACAGGCCCGGTCACCTAAGACAACAGAGCGCACTGGCGAGGCCCCGCCCCGGAGAGCTCGCGGGGGAGGAACGCCGGCGCCGCACGGAGGGAGAGCTGGGTGGGGGAGGGGACCGAAAGTGACCGCGGGAACGAGGGAGTGGAGGACACCCCCGCGCGGGACCGATGTAGGTGGAGCAACGCGAGGCGCGGTGGGGAGAGGTGGGCCCCACGCCGGCCGCCCGCGACTTACGCGCCGGCGCTTCGCCCGAGTTGCCATGGTCCGCGAGCGAGCGACCTCGCCAGTTCGTGGAGCCCGCCGCGCTTCCGGCGTCCCCGGCCACGTCCCCTGCGTCCCTGGCCACGCCTCCCGGCGGGGCTTTGAGGGCGGGGCCACGTGCCCGACCCGCCGCGCGGACCACGTGAGGCTCGTGTTCGAGCGATTAGGGATTTGCACCTGGTACCGTCAGTCCTGAAAGCATCCTTCTGTGAGGATGTCCCCATTTGGGTTTAGAAAACGTGCGGTCGGGTGCAGGAAGACGTGTCCCCGTGCCACCTCGAGCCTGGTTCTGAGCCGGGCACAACCCTCCCCTTTGATCTCTGCTGAGACCTCGGGGTGCACGTCCAGGTGAGGGACAAAATCTATTTTCTGGATGCGAAGCTGAGGGCCTCGCGGCTGCGGCTGTCAGCACACCAGGAGGGCGCCGACCTGCCTTCATCTCGACCACTCGTTAGCTGTGGTCATCACCGGTTTTATTTGCTCAGTTAGAGCAGTTTGCATGCCGGCGTGGGAAGGGCTCACAGAACTAGAATAGACTCCTGTCGCACTCGCTAGTATATTCCTGTTTTCATTTTCTGCATAGCACATAGTGGGTTTAATTTTTATTTACTTGCTTTGTTAGCTGACACACAGCAGGAACTCAATGCCTATTGGGTAAATGGCTGAGTGAATCGTAAGTGGCTAAACATGGGGATAGGAGCCTGCTGTTAAATTTAAGAAAACGAGGCAACGAATGAATATAGAGGTTACACGCTTGTGTTTTGAAGTCAAACGATGCCAATGCCAGCTCCCTACTTGTCTTTATTACAGCAAATCCCTTATTCCGAGTCTCAGCTTCCTCCGCTGTGACACTAAGATAATGGATATCTATCCTGTAGAGTTAATGTAAAGCTTGGCAGGGTAATGTATGGGACAAGAAGTGGGAACATGGAGGTGGATGGAAATGCCCACCCTTACCCTGCACATTCCATCCCCCCCCAACCCCATAAGCATCAGCTTTGCCAGCCTAAACTTTGTCTCTTCCAAGGATCCCCACGGTGGGCGTGACATCACCATACCCGAATTCTTTTTAGTTTCTTTATTAGTTTTCAGCACAGTTAACTCTTTCTATGTTGACAAGGGTTTTTACTTGTTTTACATTTTGTCATTTCCAAGTCTCATTAGCCACTAGAATACACAAAATTAGGCTCTCCACCCTGTACAGAGAGGAAAATAATAAACTCCATTAAAAGTTCACTTTGACCAAAGAAGAGACAACCTCCGATGGAAACCACACACAGGAGGACCCAATATACATACATACATATATATATAATGTATAGATATTTATAGATATGTCATCTGAAAGAACACAGCAAAACAAGAGAAATCCAACTTGCAGCACTATCTACAGTAAGAGGGATTAATTCTACCAGCTTTTCAAACGGTCACATTCGATATTCAAAAGAAGCACGTGAGTGAATAGAACTGGGGACAGACTAACACTCCACCAGGCTCTAGAGAAGTCTAGCAATGGCTTAAGATTATTGGGGGGTGGGGGGATGTGTGCAGAGGAAACGTGGATATGGGCATCCTCCCAGCCTCAGAGCACACCCTCCTCCCCAACATACTGGTACACACCCCGGCCCTCCGTTTTTCATAGCTCTCTCCCCTTTCCTTTTACTCGTTTGGGGGTTTGTGGCAATTGATTCAGGCTCTGAGACAAATGGCTTCTGGTTTCTGGGCCCAGAGATTCTACCTGATAAGGAGGTGGATGGGAAATATGTGGCCCAGTCCTGGGCTTCAGGTGGCAGGAGGGGGCAGGGTGTGTGGGGAGCCTCTCTCCTCTGCCTGGTCCTTGTTCACGGCAGGAACCTTCCCCTCCTACCCCAGGATCTAGCAAAGCCCCAGCCCAAGCCACGCCACAGGCTGAGATGGGATGGGGCCTGCGCACGTCTTGATACCCTGGACCAGTTCTACAGAAACTCTCTCTCCTTCCTTAGGGATGCCTAGGCGAAATGCTGGCATAACTCTAACCAGAACTCTTCCTAGAAATACCATGTTTCTGGCGGCCTTGGCCACACTGTCCTTCATGGAACCCGGGGGCAAAAAAGGGATCTATGGGACTTCCAGCCACTGGCACCTGTGGCCACAGGCTGGCTCCCAAAGGCAGGCAGGGGTACACGCAGCCCTCACTGGCTATCCCAGCCTTTAACCTCAGCCCCAAGTCAGTCCCTGTGGAGGTGGAAGACCAGGAGACTTCCTGTTTGGGGGCCTTGGCGCAGACATGGGCCAGGGCCAGGCGGTGACGGAGTGTGTGAGCTGGAAGAGACAGCCTGTGGGGTTCCTGCCCTCAAGGTCCTTTGTTTTGTTTTCCTTGGACAGAGAAATGCCCTTCCGCCCATGCTTGCCTGGCCCCTGCCTGCCTGGCCCTGCAGTACCAGCAAAAGAGGCCTGTAGGAGCGCCCCCTTGTGGCTACTGTTCAGATGATTGTCGTATGTGCTATGAGACAGAATCGGATGTGCTTGGTGGGAGCTGGGGTGGGGGTGGGGGTGTTCCAGGGCTCCCTGCTGCCTCTCCTGGTTCTCATGCCAGTGCCTGAGCTGCACCCATCGCCTCACAACTGCATCCCACCTTCAACCTGCCTGCCTGCCCAAGGGGTCATCCCGTGCTCTTTCTTTAACCCAGGAGGTTATCCTGGATCCCGGCCCGGGAGGGACTCAGCCTTCCTTAGCTGGCGGGACTTGGCAGAAAGGGCCCAAGTTAGCCAGGTCAACAAGGTTAGTGAGGTGGGGCCTGGGGACCCCCTGGAGACTGTTCTGCTGTAGCATCTGAGAGCTGTAACCCCATTTCCTCCCTTCGCCCTCACAGAAAGAAACAAAACAAAAGGAGCCGGTGGGCGCGAGGGTGGCAGTGGGACCTCGATGCGGGTGGGGGCACGTGGCATCTTCAGGGGACCAGGGCTTCAACAGGACACCTCCATGGTGTGGTTGACCTGGCCCAGCCCATCACTGCTCTCCGAGTGGGTGCAGGCCTGCGGGCGGCTGCCCTCCACCGAGCTGGCGCTGGTGAGGGATGCGGTCCGAGAGCGGGCGAGCCGGGTCATGCTGGCCGAGGGCACTGTGGACAGAGGTGGAGTCGGGCATAAGGGCCAGCGGGCAGGGCTGGGCACCACAGGCGGGAGAAGGACTCACGCAAGCAAAGCGGCCAGCAAGACCCGTTCTTCCGATGGCACAGAGGCCCGTCCCAAGCCGGGGCTCTGGCGTCGGCTCTGCCAGCCTGAGGCATGCAGCCAGCGACAGTGAACGAGCCGGGGCCGGGGCAGGGTCCACAGATGCCAGCAGGCCCCTCTCGCCACAGCTGGCCCGAGACAAGGCCAGGTTGGGTGGGAGCTGACCAGCTCTCCCTGAGCTGGGGGAAGGCAGGGGCATTATCTCAGCGTGGCCTGCCTTGAGAGGATGGTGGGGCTGGGAGAGTGGGGTGATTCTGCAAAGGAGGACAAACTGCCCTAAATCCCATTTCTGCCTCATTGAGATTCACAAGCAAGACTCAGCCCTCCTCACTCATCTGGCCACCTGTTCAGCTCGGGCCGGGCCGGGCCTGGGCCCGCCCTCGGGAGGGTCTGGTTCCAGCTGCCAAAGCTCGGAAGGCACACCGCCCACGGCTCCCTAGAGCCCAGCCAATCCAGAGCCCTAAAAAGGGGCAAAGCCCGGGCCACCCAGGATCTGCGCACGAGCGGGACACGGGAAGGTTCCAGACCACAGCGAGATGCGCTGGCTCAGCGCAGCCAGAGGGAGGAGCGGGCGCCCGGGCGGGCCATGCATCAGGGGAGGGGCTCCAGGGCTACCTGCTCCTCCACTCAGCCTCCGGTCCTTCAAGTAAGCAACTGAGAGAGAAGACAGAGCCGGGAGGGGCGGGGAGGGGAGACAGAACACGGTGAGGAGCGGGGTCCCAGAGGCAAGGGGCGAGATGGACCGAAGAGGAGACGGAGGACAGGCTAAAGGCTGGAAGCAGGGCCATGGCCTCAGGGAGCCCACTCCTGCCCTCCTACCGCGCAGCAGCCAGGGAGGGAACCACACAGCACAGGCTGACCTCAGCCTGGCCCTGGGGGCGCCGATAGCAGGGGGCACTGCTCACCACGCACCCCCCAGCCTCTCCGGCACTGAGGGGCTCATGTCAGCAAGGCCTTTGGGCCCATATCTGTCCCAGCGCCCTCACCGTTCTGCTGGGCCTCAGGCCCCCCAGGGACAGAACGGGGAGGCTTGCAGGACCTCCCAAGTCCCACCCAGCTCTTGGATGGCTGGTGGCATTTCTCCCCGGGCCCTGGCAGGCGTTGCCCATCCCCCCATCCCACAGATGCTGACTGGATGCTCCGAGCTCCAGGCTCCAGGCTCCAGCTGAGTCCTGCTGTCTCCCTGCCTGGCCTCCTTGCCTACTTCTCAGAGGCCAGGCCCCTGGGGCCGGAGGGAGAGCTGTCCCTGGATGGGGATCCGTCCCCTCCCCACACAGGCCTGTCCTCCCCCCTCACCACCCGCCCCCCCCCGCCCCGGGCCCAGAGGAACAAAACTTCAGGGAGAGGAACAAAAAGTCGTCGGGGAGAGGAAGTTTGCTTCCACCAGGAGCCAGGTGTGTGCAGCAGGGGTGGAGGAGGTGCGTGTGTGTGTGCGCGCGTGCGTGTGTGTATGTATGTGCGTGTGCATGTTGGGGCTCACAAGTGCAGTCTGGATCTGAGCACAGGGGGGTTTGGAGACAGAATGGGGGAGGGGCGCGTCGGGGGCCAGTGCTGCCCACAGCCCCTGCACCCCAGGATGTTCAGAATGCCACCCAGGCCCAGCTGCCCTCGGGGAGAGGACCTCTTCTCCCAGCCCCGGGGGCTCAGGCCCAGGCCGGGTGCTGCTGGGAAGCTCTCCCGACACCCACGTGGCCCATGTGCCTTCCCCGGCCCAGACTCCAAGCCCGCTCTTCTGTGCCCATCTCCCAGCGGTGACTAAGCCCTGGGTGCTGGGTGTATGACACCTTCAGGCAGGCCTCCCCGGCGGGACTCGGTGCCACGGTGCCCAAAGCCTCCCCAGGGCCCAGGAGAGCGGGTCATGGAGGTGAAGACGCCCTGGCAGCAGGGGGGCGTGTGGAGAGAGAGACCCAGCACCCAGGCCCCCATCCAGGGCGCCCTGCCCACAGGCTGGGTGCCGGCCCCCTTGCTGCCTGTGGGTCGCTGGGAGGCGGGGTGCCGGGGTACTTACTGTAGCCCATGCCTTGCAGGAAGTACTTGAAGGCTTCAGTCAGCTTCCCGGGCTGCAGGGGGGACAGGCACATGATTGGCTGGCTGTCTAGGATTGGGGGTGGGAGGAGGTCCCCCACCCCAGCCTAGGCAAGGGAGGGAGGGCTGAGTCTCACCTGTGTGACCTGCGGGAGCCCCCCAGAATCTGCCATCTGCAGGGAGAGAGGAGAGTGAGCAGAGCAGGGTCACCCCAAGCCTAGCCTGGCCCCCACACACCTGGACAGGCTCGGCTGACCAGATACACCGGCCTGGCCGGGACGCTAGGCAGGCCTCTCTGAGGCTGGGCCCAGGGCTGGGGAGGAGGGTCTCACCTTCAGGAAGGTCGTGGTGGTGGGGTCCAGTTTGGAGTTGCACTCAACCTAAGGACGAGGAGCCAGATGCAGCCGAGTGAGGGGACCCAGTCCCTGGGGGGCCTGGGGAGCCCCCGGCCCCAAGTGCTAATGCAAGTTCTCTCCCCAGAGCTTGGAAGCCCCAGGCTGCCTGCTCCCAGGGTTCCGACAGGAGAGGCCACACGGTCCCCACACGCAGTGGTGCAGACATGGTCAGGAATGACTTGTTCCATAAAGAAGGGCCCACATTTTAGAGCGAAGAGAGGTCTTAGTCTCTGGCCTCAAGTGGGAGGAGACGGAGGTCGCACTCCTGGGGTGGGGAGGTGGCCTGGCCCTGGCCCAGCTCCCCTAGGCCTCCAGGCCTCCCTCAGCTGAAGGAGGGGGTGGGGCAGGTGGGGAGGCCTGGCATGTGGGGAAGGAGGACGAGAGCCCACCACCCCCTGTCCCTGAGGTGTCCTGGGCTGGGTCAAGGACTGGCCGCTGACCAGAGCCCAGCGGCCCCCTCTCTCCTGTCCCCACCCTGGGTCGGAGCACAGTCCCTCACTCACCACCCCGTCCTCAGCGGGCGCATTGTCCCCGACCACCAGCATCACGGGGCAGCTGCGGACACAGAGGGGAAGGGTTGTGTGGCCTGGGGAAGGCTGCGGGGGAGGCGGGAGCAGCAGGGGCAGGCTGGAGGGCGAGGGGCACTCACCGGAGGGTCCTGGCATTAGGCACTGTCCCAGGCCGGTTAATGTCCAGGTCTCTGCGGCTGCAGGGAGAGGGGGAGGCAGAATGGTCACTCCAGGACCGGATGGGGGTGTTCCCCAGCCCTCTCCCATCCCATCCCATCCCACCCCATCCCCCAACCGTGGCAATTAGGGCCCCACATCCCTGGAGGCCTGGGCTGCGCTGCATAAATCGGGGCCTCAGGGCTCCCTTCATGTGTGACCCCCAAACTTCTTCCCAGACACCCAAACTCATGGGAGGGGGGCTCTCAAATTGGGCCCCACCCACCCCCCTAAGTGCTGCTTGGATGAGCGCCACCTGTGCGGTGGGATGTGGGCCTCCCATTCTCCATGGATCCGCCCCGCCCTGCACAGTTGGGCTTAGTAAGTACGGATCCGCCCGCCCTGCACAGCTGGCTTAGTAAGTACGGATCCGCCCCGCCCTGCACAGCTGGGCTTAGTAAGTACAGATCCGCCCCGCCCTGCACAGCTGGGCTTAGTAAGTACGGATCCTCCCCGCCCTGCACAGCTGGGCTTAGTAAGTATGGATCCTCCCTGCCCTGCACAGCTGGATCCTCCCGCCCTGCACAGCTGGGCTTAGTAAGTACGGATCCTCCCCGCCCTGCACAGCTGGGCTTAGTAAGTACGGATCCTCCCGCCCTGCACAGCTGGGCTTAGTAAGTACGGATCCTCCCCGCCCTGCACAGCTGGGCTTAGTAAGTACGGATCCTCCCGCCCTGCACAGCTGGGCTTAGTAAGTACGGATCCTCCCCACCCTGCACAGCTGGGCTTAGTAAGTACGGATCCTCCCCGCCCTGCACAGCTGGGCTTAGTAAGTATGGATCCTCCCTGCCCTGCACAGCTGGGCTTAGTAAGTCCGTGAGAAGGGAAGGTGGCGAGTAGGGGGTCTGGCCACTTCCCTGCCGGGCAACCCCCCAAAGGGGCTACAAGAAGCACAGCATGAAGACCATCCATCCTCCTCCCATGTACACGCCAGGCTCAGGTGTGGGGTTCGGGATGTCCCCACATCCTCATGGCTCCCGCCGGCCATGCCCAGGGAGGAGGAGGAATGAAGTCCTGCTCCCTCTGCCCTTCACGGGGGTGACCCTGGGCAAGCAGTGACTCGAAGGAGTCACTGCTCACCTGACCCTGGGGACGGTGTGGCCCGTCTGCCTGCGCCTCTTGGGGGGGGAGGGGGTGTTGGCCTGTACTGAGGGGTCCCGGGCCTGAGCCCCGCGCCCACACCTGTTGTACATGTTCCAGAAGAGCTGCAGGTTGGCCTGGTTCACCACGTTCCCGATCTGCTGCCGGTAGCTCTGCACCAGCTCTGAGTTGTTCATCAGCTCCTCCTGGGCCCGAGCGGACGGGACAGACAGAGCGAGGATGGGGACGCGGGCTCCGAGGGGGCCGCTCCTGGCAGGGTGGGGGCAGGTGGAGACCCCCCAAGGTGGGAGGCGGGACCCAAAAAGGGGAGGGGAGGCTCCACGGAGCTTTGGAGGGTCTCCCCACACCTGTCTTTCAGGGGCCCCAGCCTCATGGCCAACAGCAGAGGACAGAGCGAGGCAGGTCCGATGCCGCATAACCCCCTGCCCTCCTCCTGCCCGGCTGGGAGGGGCAGAACCGGGCCCTTCAGCAGCTGTGAGGCCCCCCGAGACCCCCTGCCCGGCCAGCCCCACTCCTGTGAGGTGGTCCCACGCCCTTACCTGGCTGAAGAGGTGGGATAGCACCGTGTCGGGTAAAGTGCTGGTGAGGCCCGAGAGCTGCAGGCCAAGGTGGGGTCAGTGTGAGCCCGCCCCTCACCGCCCCCGCCCTGCCAGGGGGACCACACTCACCTTGGTGGCGGCCCAGTCAATCCAGCCCTTGCCGTTGGGGTCAATGTTCATCAGCACCAGCCCCTCCACCAGGTCGGGGAAGATAAGCTGTCGGGAAAGGAAGACAGGGCTTGGGGGAGCGGGACGGGCAGGGAGCCCCGAACTTCCCACCCACTAGTCAGGCTGTGAAATTCCGGCCCTGCCTCTCTCCCAGGGGGTGGGGAGGGTCTGAGGAGGAGGACACGCTCAGTAACAGCTTCAAGATGCCACTGACGACCCAACCCTGAGAGCTGGGGACCTGCGTGGCTCCACTTCAGCCTGCCCTCCGGGAGCTTTCAAAGTTCCTGGATTTATTTTGAATCTATGCCTATATCACTTTAAAAAAAAATAAAGTATATTTTTATTGATTTCAGAGAGGAAGGGAGAGGGAGAGGGAGAGGGAGGGAGGGAGGGAGGGAGAGAGAGAGAGAGGAGAGAGAGAGAGAGAGAGAGAGAGAGAGAGAAAAAAAACCAATGATGAGAGAATCATTGATCGGCCCCCTCCTGCACGCCCCCTACTGGGGATCAAGTCCTTAATGGAGACATGTGCCCTGACTGGGAATCAAACTGTGACCTCCTGGTTCATAGTTCGAGGACTTTCAACCACTGAGCCATGCCAGCTGGGCTATATCACTGTTTTCACCCCTTTCAATATATCGTTGGAAAGTCTGCTGTTATAAAATGGAGGATCAGCCCTACCCGGTTTGGCTCAATGGATAAGAGCATCGGCCTGTGGACTGAAGGGTCCCAGGTTGGATTCCGGTCAAGGGCACATGCCCGGGTTGTGGGCTCAATCCCCAGTGGGGTTGTGTAGGAGGCAGCCAATCAATGACTCTCTCTCATCATTGATGTTTCTGTCTCTCCTTCTTCCTTCCTCTCTGAAATCAATAAAAATATATTTTAAAAAAACACTGAGGATTAAACATTTTCAATAAAACATCTTTTTTTCTTTGCGGTTATAGACAAGGAAGCCCTAGTGATGTTGATTATATGGAACCGAAGCCTGTTTTGTTAGACGTGGGACCCACATTTTCTGTCCCACCATTTGCCCGTGTTTAGGGGGCCATCTGCATCCAATACTCATGTGATGTCAAGTGTGGGGTGGCAGGGCCTGGCCTACAGTTAACAAAATGTGTTAAGTGTTGGAACTAAAACGAGAGTTGAAAATACTCGGTCATTTCTTTGGAAGAAAGAAATCCTTTGGATCCTGAAAATGAAGTTTTTGTTTTTAGGGATGAAAAGTTTGTGGCTCCTACCCCACACGATGTTTTTGAAATGTGACTTTCATTAAAACCTCGCCAACTGAACATAAGTGTAAATTCTGGTTGAAACAGGACTGGTTTAAATGTTTAAATATTACCCTAATTGGTGGATGAGTGATTAGGATAATCCTTATCTTGTGGCTAGAGCAATTAGTTGTGTAGTTTGCTGATAACAGAAATTTTGGCTTTAGATAATAGTTAAGCAAGTTACGGTTTATACTCTTGAGGAAATGTATGGGAAAAGTAACCTTTTTTAAAAAAATTCTCACCCCAGGATATTTTTTTCCATTGACTTCTAGAGAGAGTGGAAGAGAGGGTCACGGGGAGAGAAAGAATGAGAGAGAGAGAGAGAGAGAGAGAGAGAGAGAGAGAGAGAGATTGGTTGTCTCCCTGCACGAGCCCCAACCAGGGCCAGGGATTGAACCTGCAATGGAGGTACGTGCCCTTGACTGGGAATCAAACCCAAGACCCTTCAGTCCGAGGGCTGATGCTCTAACCACTGAGAAAACCAGCCAGGGTGAAAAAGTAATCTTAACAAACAGTTTCCTTAGGGACGAAGGGGAAGAAAAGGCTTTTCCAAGTGAAGAGGAAGGGGGGAGAGGCGGAGCAGAAGGAAGGAAGAGCAGGGAAGTCACTGGGCTGAAGGGCCGCCCCACGAAGACCAGCCCTGGGGTGGGGGGTGGGGTGTGCAGGGGAAACTCACTGCGAACTTGGCCAGCACGTAGGCTCCGGCTCCCACGCCGATGCCAATCACGTACTTGAACCTGCAGGAGAGCGAGGATGTTCACTCGGGCAAGCACGTCAAACTCGAGGCCCAGGGGCCACATGCCTTGCTTATTTGGCCCGTGTTAGCCTTTGAGTTTGACATGCTTGCTCTAGGGCCAGCAGTGCCATATCCCCTAAATGTCATCCGAGCAGACCCCACTCACAGCCCTCGGACCCCAGCCAAAGCCTGGCAGCTGTGTGGCGGCGGTGAGCACCCCCCTGGACCCCCGCCAGAGCCTGGCGGCCGTGTGGCGGCGGTGAGCACCCCCCTGAACCCCAGCCAGAGCCTGGTGGCCGTGTGGCGGCGGTGGGCACCCCTCGGACCCCAGCCAGAGCCTGGTGGCCGTGTGGTGGCGGTGGGCACCCCTCGGACCCCAGCCAGAGCCTGGTGGCCGTGTGGTGGCGGTGGGCACCCCTCGGACCCCAGCCAGAGCCTGGTGGCCGTGTGGTGGCGGTGGGCACCCCTCGGACCCCAGCCAGAGCCTGGTGGCCGTGTGGCGGCGGTGGGCACCCCCCGGACCCCAGCCAGAGCCTGGTGGCCGTATGATGGCGGTGGGCACCCCTGGACCCCAGCCAGAGCCTGGTGGCCGTGTGGCGGCGGTGGGCACAGGGACGGGGTGGGCAGGACTCACCCGAAGTGCTGCACCACACTGGGGAGCATGGCGGCCAGCTGCTCCATGGACGGGAACTGGTACCTGTGAGAGGGGCAGGAGGTCAGGCCCAGGTGTGGCCTGGGGCGCAGAGCTGGGGAGAGCCGGGGAGGGGGGGTTCGGGTACCTACCCCTGAGGAAACTGGGACGCCCCCACCTGCTGACCGGGCGCATCCACGTGGCACACCACGAAGTGCTTGGTGATCTCCTGCATGTCCTCAAAGTTGAAGAAGGTGTTGAAGCACAGCTTGTCTGCAAAGACACACCTGTGGCTGAGCGGAGGGGCAGAGGTGATCAGCCTCGAGGTCCAGTGGGGAAACCAAGGCCCAAGTGATTAAGGACACAGAGCTGAGTGTGTGGGGACCTACAGCGGGGAGGAGGGCAGGCCTCGCTCCCCTGGCACATTTGAGGTGGGGAATGGCTGGGTGAGGCCGGGGGCGGGGGGGGCAACTTACGATTGAGGCCCACATCGTGGTAGGTGAGGATGGCCGGGCGGTTCCCCTTGGGGGAGCCCCGGATCACCACGTGCAGAAGGCCGTAGGGCGTCTCAATGTCATGTTCCTGGAGAGGGAGAGAGCGAAGATGCTCTGGGCGGTCCCTGCTCCTGGCTCTTCTGGGGAAAGGGCTGGGAGCAGCCTGGAGCTGCTGGGCCTGAGGTCCGGCCTCCAGGCCCCACGGGGCGGGACCTCACATTCTCACCACAGAGGCAAAGAGGACATAGCAGACAGAGCACCCTTCCCAGGGCCCCAGGGCAGGGTGTCCGGCACAGGGACAATGGGTGGGAAAGTCCTGGTCCCCTCTGCAAACTAGACAGTCGGGGAGCTGTCGAGGCCCAGGCCCTGGCCTCCGGGGTCCAGGGAGGCCCCTTTCCCCATCTCCCTAGGATAGCTCTGCCCCCCACAACCCCCACCCGAGGCCCACCCTCACCTGTTCCTCCCCCACTAGGAGCCCGGAAGGGCTGCTGCTCAGGGAGTTACCCGCAGTCCTCAGTCCTCTAACCACCAACGCCCACACCTGCAGGCTCTTGCTCCAGCCTTTCCTTCCACCGTGAAGCCCCTCCCTGCGCTGTGTTGGGGACCTGCTCTGTCCCTTACTGCGTGACTCTGGGCCAGGCTCACCCCTTCTCTGTGCCCCGGCCCAGCCCTCTGGGAGGGACTCTGAGAGCTGAAGAAGCTCGTGTCTGCGGGTGTTGAGCACTTGGAGAGCAGAACGCCCAGAAAGCGGCGGCTGGGCTGGGCTGTCCTGGGCCTGGGAGGAGCCGGTCACTCTTGGCCCTTGAAGGGGGAGACTCCCCAGGGGGCAGCCGGAGCTGCATACACGGCCCTGCCCGGCCGCGGGAGCCCTGGAGCTGGCCACTGAGCTGGAGGTGGGGTTCGGGCCAGGACAGGAAGTAAACAGCACATGACTGAGCACCTACTGTGTGCCAGGGGTCTGCAGGTGGTGGGCACTTAGGTTCAAAAAAACCAAAGCTCCTTCCCCCGACAGGAAAGGGACAGACTCGGGAGGGAGGAGACAGCTTCTTGGGGACTGGCCTTTCGGGCCTGAGCTCAGCGGGGAGTGACAAGGTGGTGCCAGCCCCTCGGCCGAAGGCCACACCCTGGGAGCCACCCTTCTGCTGTGAGGTCCTGTTAGAGACACCCTGTCACCCTCTGGGTGGGCCCAGGCTCACCACAGCCTCCCCGGTCCCAGGCCTGTCCTCCCTCAGGACCACCAACAAGCCACACTTCCTGCTCACTGACCACTGACTGGACACGCTGCAAGCTCACAGGGACCTAAGCCACAGAGGACCACACCAAGGCTGCAAAGGAGAGATGCCGTGCCCAAGGTCAAGGCCGGAGAGGGAGGGCAGGCCTTGCCAGGTGCAGACCTCGGGTAAGCCGGAGGCTGCCTTTTCTGAGATCAAGTGTGAGCGGAGAGACTCGGCCATACTGTACCCCCAGTTCCCCACCCCTCAGCTCTAGAGGGTGGGGTGGGGGGCAGGAGGGGTGGAGGGCTGGAGGGGTGCCCCCCGTGCAGGGCGGGGCTAGGGGCAGGAGGGGAGTCCATTGAACAAGAGCTGCAATGCGCTTGCGGCATGAAGGGCAGTTCTTGAGCGCACGGGTCACTGTCGCCCTTCCAGGCACAAGTCGGGGCGCGGGGCGGCAGTTTTCACACCCAGGCAGTCTGTGGGTGCAAGTGAGGGGGCGCCTGTCCCCTCCCAGCCCCGGTGTGGCCTCCCCATCACTATCCCCGGGCGGCTGGACCCGGCCCGCTGCAGAGCCTGCCCCACTGAGGCTCAGCTCCCCAGGGACAGGGACACCGCCGGGGCCTCGGCTCATGGAGGGGGGCGGGAAGGGGAGCTCCCGCGCAGCCCGGTAGGTACCCTTGGCTGCCCCCTCCCGCCCACCCAGGAGATCAGACCCAGCCGAGCTCCCAGTCTGGCGGGGAGAGGCGGGCTGCACACAGCGGGCGCCCCAAGGGCGGCAGCCCGACACCCTCGGAGCCCCCAACCCAGGACGGAGCTCTCCCATTGGCTCCTGGTGACGTCACCACCCCGCCCCCAGGTGGGCGCCCCGGGAGGCGCTGCGGCAGCCGGTACCCCTCGGCCTGCGCGGCTCCCCTCGCCCTTGACCTTGAAGGCTGCGGCCCTGGGAGCTGCATTTCAGTGCGCGTGGTGCGGGGCGGTGGGAGCGCTCCTGCGATTCCCAGTCTCCCGCATCAATCGCTCCGCAGACCCGGCCGTGCTGCGACTTGTCTGGGTGCGAGCGAGCGGTGGTCCAAGGACCAGGCAAGGCCAGCCCGGGCCGGGGGTGGAGGAGCCGTGCGCCCCTGTCTCCCCTCACTCCTGGGCACTGCTGCCAGGGGGGAGGAAGCGCCCTGGAGCCCACCTGGGGACGCCGTTGCCTCCCCCCACCCCCAAAATAAGGCACTACCACCCCTCTGACCTCTCCGCGTCCCCCCGCCCCTGCAGGGACCCGGCCTCAAGGCCCGGTCTGACAAGGCCCAGACCTCCCTGCAGCGCCCTGGGGGCCACGGAGCGGCTGCGTGCGCCTCCTAAGAAAGGAAGAGGCTGCGGTTTGCAGGTGCAGCCACCCAAACAAGACAGCCCGCAGGGCCGGGAGTGCGGACGCCTGCGCTCACAGACACCCGCGCGCACGGACACCGCACACGCGCAGGGACGCAGCCCTCCCCAGGGCTGAGGTGGTCCCAGGAGCCAGGCAGCCACCAGCCCCGCACGTGCCAGGCGCAGGGCACATGTCCGGGAGAGGTACACACGCTGGCACACGTCCGCATGGACTTGCAGCCAAGTCCCAGCCCAGTGCGTTTTCTGCAGAAGCCAGCCCTCCCCCCACACCCTGACTGGCAGCTACCCCCTCCCTTGCCGTCGCTCCGCAGGCCGGGGTCAGCGGGAGACCAGCACCTGCTGGCCTTGCCGGGTTCTCCCCGAGGCGAGGCGGCTGCAGGCAGAGCTGACACCAGACCGAGGCAGGGGATGCGCCCTCCTCCCGGACTCCCTGCCCGCCCCGCAGCCCTCACTCACCCCATCCCAGCACTCGGGCATCTCGCCGAGGGAGGTGACAGCCTCACAAGGAAGAGCAAACAAAGGCCTGAGTCACTGAGTCCAGAGGCAGGGCGGCTCCAGCGGGAAACCAGCAGCGTTGTGCCCGGGCCGCACCATTTATACGCGGAGCCGCCCGCCCTAGGCCAGTCCCTCCTCCCCCCCGGGTTTCGGATCAGCCACTCGCTGGCCCGCAGCCCCCGCTTCCAGATTGGCTGTCGGGAGACAAACCTGGCTCCCATTGGCTTCTGAGATCCTCGCTCACCCAGCCCTGCGCCCGTTTCACCCCCACCCCCAGCAACGCATCATCCTGGATGGTCCCCAGCCTCTGCATCCCGACGCCCCTAACAACACAGACACACACGGAGGGCTGCAGCCCACCGCACACGGGGTCCCTGTGTCAGGTACCTGCGAGCCTCTCATGGACCGCACAGGTGTGCCCTTGACCTATAGCCTGGGGAGCACAGAGGGGCCTGAGGGGCCCCAAGCCCAGCCTCCACATCAGGAGGGCCTGGACCACAGCCTTGAGGGGATGTGGGAAGTCACTCCCTCTTCTCCACCCGTCCCCCAGGGTCTCCCCGAGGGCAGCCCCCACGCTGCCCACATGCACACCCAGTGCCTGTCCACACGGCAGAAAGGGGGTTCTGGGCACAGGGGCCTGGGTAGATTGCAGGACCAGGAGTCTGGTGGGGCACACACCAGCTCTGCCATCCCCACCCTCATCCTGCAGCCAGGACTGAGGTCCTGCCCACCTCCCTAAGACCCACCCAGCATGGGGCCTGGCTCCCAGATCTCAGGGGAACAGCACACATGAGCCACCACAGGTCCCATGCCCTGACCCCACCCCAGAAACAAGGCTTTGGGTGGGGCGCAGCCAGGGACGGGCAGGTAGAGAAACAGAGGAGACGGGGAGCAAAGGAGAGCAGAGGACAAGAGGAAATAGGCCAGCGAGGGGGTAGAGAAGGGAGCCCAAGGACAAGGAGCCGCGGAGCAGGGAGGGGTGCTGGGCGCTGTGCCCCCATTCTGTCTCTTTGCTGAAGGACCGCGCCACTTGCCCCAGCCTGCACACTGGCTGGCTGCTTGGGGGAGGCAGTTACCTCCCTTCTCGGGGTGCCTAGTGACCTGTCAACACCTGCCAGGCATGCCTGTGCCGGGGGGGGGGGGGGGGGGGGGGAGGCGGGCACCGAGAACTTTCCCTGCCCCCTCTCTGACCTCTCGCTCGGAGGCCTGGCCCAGAGCACTGGGCCCTGCGTTTGCCCAGGGCAGCCAGGGTGCGGAACGGGGTGTCCCGGGCCCCTCACATCCTGGCTATTCTCCCTGTTCCCTGCAGCCACTTGGACACAGGAAGAAGCTCCAGCCACTGAGGCAGCTGCAAAGGCACAGCCCACAAGATCCTCCCAGCTGCTTCTCAAAGTGGGGGACAGGTAGCCTTCCATCCTCTCTGCCACCAAACCCTGCTCCCCCGTGGTCCCCATCCCATCTTATGCCCGCTCCAACGTCTGACCACTGAGTGGCCTTCCCACCCTTGGACTCAGGTGAGAAGCTGACCTTGGACACTGCCCACTCCAAGCTGTGGCCCCATTTCTGCTCAGCCACTTGCTTCACAGCCACAGCCCTGAGCTGAAGTCCCAGCTCCCCACCCACTAGCTGGGAGACCTCGGGCAAGGGTTAACTTCCCTGTGCCCCAGGCTCCTCAACTGAACAACAGGAATTGTGCCTTCCACACAGAGCTGCTATGAGAATGAGAAAAAGTTGCATACATCACTCTGGACCTGACCCCAACTCCTGCCTGGGCCCTGCCCATGTCTGAAAGAAATGGGACAGTCCTTGTGCCTTCCCAAACTGCTGGCCCCTTCCCTGGAGACTGTGCAGCTGTGGCTGAACAAGGCAGACTTTGGACCTGCTACCTGAACCCAGTCCTGCTACATAGTTCTGCCACATCTCTGCTGTGTGACCTTGGGCAGGTCAGTCAACCTCTCTGAGCCTCCACATCTGTAAGTGGGAAAACAGCAGTGACTATGCACAGGTAACACATGATGCTCACAAACCTATGAGAAAGGATCAGGAAGCTTACGAACACCTTAGCACTCTGGGCATCATTAAGAGTAGCAAATGCGCCCGGCTGGCGTGCTTAGTGGTTGAGCATCGACCTATGAACCGCAAGGTCAGGGTTCGATTCCCGGTCAGGGCACATGCCCAGGTTGCCGGTTTGATCCCCAGTGTGGGGCTTGCAGGAGGCAGCCAATCAATGATTCTCTCTCATCATTGATGTGTCTATCTCTCTCTCCCTCTCCCTTCTTCTCTGAAATCAATAAAAGAAATAATTAAAAAAAAGAGTAGCAAATTCGTATTGGAATATCTCCACAAGCCAGGATCTACTCAAATGCTTTACACATGTTCCTTTTATCTCCTTAACTCCCACTTTACAGATGAGGAAGATGAGGCAGGGGCTGGCTGCTCTGGGGTTCGATGTCACCGGCGCCCGCCTGGGGAGGGGTCCACACATCCCCGCCCTCTCTCGGGGGCAGGAGGACAAAGAGGACATGCCTGTCCAGACCTCTGGCTGGGCCTCACTATCTCACGGCCACATCCCTCCCCTCTCTCCCTCCAGGTCTCCTGTTTGTTCCCTCCTTCCCAGCCCTTCCTGTCCTTCCCAGCTCCAGGGCCTTTGTATGTGGAGCTGGAACTCCTGGGGGACTGGAGTGCCAGCACGCTCTTGCGTCCTTGAAGGGGCTCGTGACCCAGGCTGGGCTCACAGATGCGGAGCCTGGCTGCAGAGCTGCTGTCTGGGGAGGAGCCAGCACGTCGCCCCACCGCCACGTCACCCTTGCAGACCACGAGGCTGGGGCTGTCCTGGGGCTTGGACACTGACCCACACTGAAGTCAGGCCCAGGCCTGGAGGGGGGGGCAGTTCCATCGAGCCAGGAGGAAGGGCCCAGAAGGGTCTGAGCTGGTTCAGTGTGTGTCGGTGGCCAGCGGGGCCCCAGAACTGGACAGGCTCCCACTGTGTCTGCTGCCAGACGGTTTCCGAGACCCGGGACTAAATGGCCACTACGGAACTCAATGGGGAGGAATGACTGGCTGAGTGAGTGAAATCACGGTGAGAAGGAATAAAAACAAAGGGCAATTTCAGTTTTCACTGGGAATCTGGCATCACGCTAAAGAGGACATGGTTGTCCCGGCAACAGCTGCCATGGAAACAGGGAGCTATTTTGGAGCATCAGCCTGGCTTTCATTGGAGGAAAATGCTGATTCAGATGACAGCATCCCTCCCTCCTGTCTCCATCCTCACTCCCCCAGGCCTCCCTTCCCCCTTCTGTTCAGGACAGGGGGCAGAGCCACTGCAGACAGTGAGGGTGGCCCTGGAGGCTTCAGTGCCGAGCCCCTGTCACTTGAGGCACATGGAAGGGTGTGACCCGCCTCAGGGACCAGGCTGGGTGGTCCAGGGGCCAGCCAGCGGTCGGTCCCCCAGATCAGGTGGCTGAGTCCTACCTTCCAGTCTGTGTCCTCGGCCAAGAGGAAGGTGTCAGAGTTCTCCTGTGGGAGCAAACAGAGGGGGTGGGCGTTAGGCCCTGGCTGGCCAGGGGCCCACATGGGCTTGGCTTTGAGCAGACTAGCTTCCTGTTCCCCATTCCTTTTTTTTTTTTTTTTTTAAGAGAGGGAGGAAGGGAGAGAGAGAGAGAGAAACATCGATATGGGAGAGACACATGGATCTGTTGCCTCCTGCACACACCAGAGCAGGACTGAATCCGAAACTTAGGCATACGCCCTGACAGGGAATCGAACCCGAGACCTTCTGGTGCATGGGACGACACTCCAACCAACTGAGCCACCTCGGCCAGGACCCCATTCATCTTAATGTTAACAAAAGGGACCCAGGGCTTCCCAAGGGCCGGCTGCTGGGCTGTACGTGCCTGGCGGAGGAGTCCGTGAGCAGCTGCTCACATCGATTTCCCTGTTCATGGAAAATGTGAAGATGGCCCTTGACAGGAGGGCAGGGTGAGGCTCCGAGAGGCCGAGCCACAGGCCACAAGGTGTGGAATCGATGAGTGTGGACCCACAGCTTTTCCCTGCAGGGAGGGGAAGCGTGCCAGGCTTCACCACAAGAAAGTAGGGGGGAGCCCTCGCCGGTTTGGCTCAGGGCACAGAGTGTCGGCCTGTGGACCAAAAGATCCCGGGTTTGATTCCAGTCAAGGGCACGTACCTTGGTTGCAGGCTCCTCCTTGGCCCGAACCCTGGTCAGGGCCTCGTGTAGGAGGCAACCAATGGATGTGTTTCTCTCACATCGATGTTTCTCTCTGTCTTTCCCTCTCTCTTCTACTCTCCCCAAGGGGGGAAAACCTCAATGGAAGTAAAGAGTAGAAATAACTCCGGAATCTAACCCTAGGGCCTCATGGGACAAAATAACCATCTCAACTGCTTCGGTCCCACTGCCCCTGGAGGCACACTGTTGGTGATACTTGCCCTCAAACCTCAGAGCTTGCGCAGAAAAGGCAGAGAAGCTGGGGAGCAGGAAAGGCCCAGCAGGTGGGGAAGCACTGTGCCCTGCCTGACACAGCACTGCCCTGCGGGTACCCTCCTGGGCCTCCCAGAACCAGGGGTTAAGTTCAGCCTCATCCCCTGATTGCTGTGTGACCTTGGCCAAGTGAATTAACCTTTCTGTGCCTCAGTGTTCTTCTCATGATTGAAATGGGGATAACACTTCTCAAGAGCCTCCCAGGCAGCCGATGGATGTTTCGCTTTCACATCAATGCTGCTCTCTCTCTTCCTCTCCCTTTCTCTCTCTCTCTCAAAATCAATAAAAACACATTTAAAATTTTAAAAAAGAGACTCCCAGCCGCAAAGACAGCCAGGGCCGCAGCGAGGTTGGCTGGGTGGCAGTCGCGCCGGACACTCCCCAGGAGGGGACTGGGCTCCCAGGTGGCCTAAGTGTTCCTGGCCTGCGGATGGCCCCATGGAGGATCTGGGGGGCAAGACCGGAGGGAAGACACGCGGTTCTCTTCTTGGCCACGAGGGGGCGATCTCCGCCCCAAGACCGCGAGGGGGCGACTCACCAGCTCGGTGGCGTCCAGGCCCCGCAGCAGCGGCTTCTCCTCAGGGAACCTCAGCTCCTGCAGCCCGGCCATGGTCACGTCGTGGAGCAGGAGCCCTGAGAGGGGGGAGGACGAGGTTGGGGTTGCTGTGGCGGGGCGCCCGGACCCTGCCCTGACGCTCCCAGCACGGGCCCGGGAGCTGCACTTCGCAGGGCAGCAAGGCTCCGTCTGCAGGGCTCCCTGCTTGGCTCTGGATGTCACGGTAGTATTGGTTTTCTTAAAAGTTGAAGCATGTTTCGCCGTAGCCGGTTTGGCTCAGTGGATAGAGCATCGGCCTGTGGCCTGAAAGGTGCGGGTTCAATTCCCGTCAAGGGCACGTACCTCGGTTGCAGGCTCCTCCCTGGCCCGGGGCCCTGGACATGAACTAGAAATTCATAAAAAACTAACATTGCCCTGCCAGCATGGCTCAGTGGTTGAGTATCCACCTATGAACCAGGAGATCATGGATCAATTCCTGGTCAGGTCACATGCCTGGGTTGCAGGCCCCATCCCCAGAGTGGGGGTGGGGGGTGGGGGGGAGCGTGCTGGAGGCAGCTGATCAATGATTCCCTCTCATCATTGCTGTTTTTATCTTCCTCTCTGAAATCAATACAAATATATTTTAAAAAATTAACATTGGCCAATAAATACGTGAGAAAACATGAAAGCTCACTAGAAGTTAAGGAAATGCAGATGAGAAATAGACCCCTTATTCTGGCCAATGGAACTGGCAGACCGCAGTGCTGGCTAAGGCATTCTGAAGCTGGCACTTTCCTTATGTTGCTTGTGGGTGTGTAAATGGCTACATCTTGCCGGAGGGCAGCTTTGCAGGTTGAATTAAAATTATTTAAAAGTTTCATACTCTTGCTGAAACCGGTTTGGCTCAGTGGATAGAGCGTCGGCCTGCGGTCTGAAGGGTCCCAGGTTCGATTCCGGTCAAGGGCATGTACCTTGGTTGCGGGCACATCCCCAGTAGGAGGTGTGCAGGAGGCAGCTGATCGATGTTTCTCTCTCATCGATGTTTCTAACTCTCTATCCCTCTCCTTTCCTCTCTGTAAAATATCAATAAAATATATATTTTTTAACAAGTTTCATACTCTTGGACTCAGCAATCCTCTCCCTGGGAGAAATTTCTTAAGGGACCGAGAGGGCACCTAATGATTTGATCTGTAGGAACGCTCACCCCAGCACCATTTATAAAATGAGAGGAAAACGGAAAGATGCTAGGTGTCCATGAATAGGGTATTAGCACAAACGATGGGTCAGTGACTTATAAAAGATTTTTACTAACATGGGGAAATGCGCGTGTCACAATAAACAGAAAAGGCAATTATAAAGCATACAATGTTATCCAAATTATGAGAAATACAAACAGCCCCCCAGAAAAGCCTGGGAGGATGTACATCCTCAAGTTAACAGGCATTATCTCCAGTGGAAGACTAAAAACGGCAGCCTGGAATCTGAACTCAAGGGAAAATAACAATTAAAAAAAAAATAGCAAGACCTAGTCAGTTTGCTCAATGGTTAGAGCGTTGGCTCGAGGACTGAAGGGTAACGGGTTCGATTCCAGCCAAGAGCACGTATTTCTGTTGCAGGCCTGGTTGGTCCAAAGATGCACCCCAGTCCCCCACCACAGCCCACCCCTGCCCACCCCACTGCGTTGGCTTCTCCCTGTGGAAGGCCCAGTGGTTGCCTGGAGCCCAGGGAGGGGCCCCGTTTCTGTGGCAGGGCTGTCCCGAGACCAGGCTGCAGCTCCAGGCCCTCCTGGGCTTCCTCCCCTCCGCCAGGAGCTCGGAGCCTCAGCTCTCCGGAGCAGCGGTACAAAGATGACGCCTCAATGCCTCAACCCCGCGAGTCCAGTGTGGGGTTGGGGTATGCGGATGCTGGGCTGGGAGCTGCTCGTCACCCAGCCTCCTGGAAGGAGAAGAGCGGGGGAGCCCCTGGGAGAGCCTCGTCCCCAGCGGCCAGGCAGGGAGGCCGCCCACCCAGGCCCCCGGATCCCTGCGTCCCCACGCCATGCCCCAGCGTTTGGTTCCCAGTGGTTTCCTGGGAAACCAGTTAACACAATCCAGATGGGAGGTATTTTTAGCAAAGCATCCTCTCTCCCCTCGCCCCCACCCCTTTCTCTTCCATCCTTTCTGAGGGCTGCTCACTCAGCCGTCCATCTGGGTGGGGGTAACAGAAGGGTCCTGCCCTGGAAAACACTTCCCCCATTGGGACTTTTTTAGCCGCCAGCCTCCCCGAGCACCCAATTCCATTAACTGCCGGCAGCACTGGGGTGTCCCCGTCCTCACCCAGGCCTGTTCTGAAACCACCCAGGAGACCATGCCCCCAAGGACGGTGCTATGTAAAGGGCTGAGAGAGGGCAGTGCGGGGACAGATGGCCAGTGATGGAGGGCGCAAGGGAAGAGGGCTGGAGAGAAACCTCAGAATCCAGAGAACTGGGAATGTCTCAGCCCATGGAAAACAGGCAGCGGGGGCCCAGCAGGTGGGGAAGTGGGGCTGTCATACGTGGGGCTCACGAGAAGAGGCCAGGGCAGACATTCCCATGGGGGGAGGGGCAGAGAAGTTTCTGCCTAGGAAAGTTATGATTTAAAAAGAGTCACGCCCTAGCTGGTTTGGCTCAGTGGACAGAGTGTCGTCCTGCAGACTGAAAGGTCCCAGGTTCAATTCCGGTCAAGGGCATGTACCTTGGTTGCGGGCACATCCCCGGTAGGAGGTGTGCAGGAGGCAGCTGATCAATGTTTCTAACTCTCTATCCTTCTCCCTTCCTCTCTCTAAAAAATCAATAAAATATATTAAAAAAAAAAAAAAGTCACTATGGCCTGCTGGCCCCATGTGGTTGAGCATCAACCTATGAACCAGGAGGTCACGGTTTGATTCCTGGGGTCAGGACATATGCCCAGGTTGTGGGCTTGATCCCCAGTGGGGCGCATGCAGGAGGCAGCCCATCCTTGATTCTCTCTCATCATTGCTGTTTTAATCTCTCTTTCCCTCTCCCTTCCTCTCTGAAATCAATAAGAATATATTTTTAAAAAGAAAAAATTTATGAGCATACTAACACACACACATCTATATCCATTTGTATGGATTCTAAAATCAGGAATTTATATTGATCTTTTTTTTTTTTTTTTTTTTTTGCAGGTTTATACCTTTATTTGACAATCAGCAGTTAGTTCTCATCCACATGAACTGTCTGCAGATTTTTGGAAGTGGTGGCAGGTACATAGGTAACCAACATACAGAGCTTGTTCAGGGAATCTTCATCCTCATCACGTTTTCTGGACAACGGCACCTGGAGACCGAATGGGACCTTTCTTTTTTTTAAAAAAATATATTTTATTGATTTTTTTACAGAGAGGAAGGGAGAGGGATAGAGAGCCAGAAACATCGATGAGAAACATCGATCAGCTGCCTCCTGCACACCCCCTACTGGGGATGTGCCTGCAACCAAGGTACATGCCCTTGACCGGAATCGAACCTGGGACCCTTTAGTCCGCAGGCCGACGCTCTAACCAGCCGTAGGCAAACTACGGCCCGCGGGCCGGATCCGGCTGTTCTATCCGGTTCTCTTGCTCTCCCCTCCGCTCCTTTACTTTGAATTTATATTAGTTCACACAAACACTCCATCCATGCTTTTGTTCCGGCCCTCCGGTCCAGTTTAAGAACCCATTGTGGCCCTCGAGTCAAAAAGTTTGCCCACCCCTGCGTCTATCCACTGAGCCAAACCGGTTAGGGCCCGAACGGGACCTTTCTTATTCCTTTGGCCCAGGCAGCTTTGTGGAGTCCGGTGGCAATGCACACACCTGGGGTTCCCATCTCCTTCAGGGCAAATCTGAGTTCTCCGAGTCCCGCTGGGCATGCTTCCTGACCCCCACTCCCTGGATGCGCTTGTGCGTGTCCTGTGCTCACCACCTCGCTGATGGCGCAGCAGCCCTTCTTCCTCTCGCCACGCTGCCTTGCGGGAGCCACTCTGCCGGGCCCGGATTGGGAAGAAACAAGCCGGGCTGATACTTTTCATTCCACTGCACACCACAGTGTGGAGTCTGACTTCCCCTCTTCCTTATTTGTAATGTTTTCTCCCAGGATGAGAAACGTGGTTCTCAGTCTCCGTAATACTTTTGCTGATTTGTTCATCCCTTGTACATTTCGGAACTGTTGCTCGCAGAATGAGTGATTCAGAACTTTTTTGGAACTCTACTTTTCGTTTGTACTTGACCCTTTCAGACCTAGATTTTTTTTTAATATATTTTTTATTGATTTTTTACAGAGAGGAAGGGAGAGGGAGAGAGAGTTAGAAACATCGATGAGAGAGAAACATCGATCAGCTGCCTCCTGCACCCCCCCCACTGGGGATGTGCCTGCAACCAACGTACATGCCCTTGACCGGAATCGAACCTGGGACCCTTGAGTCCGCAGGCCAATGCTCTATCCACTGAGCCAAACCAGTCAGGGCTAGACCTAGATTTTTAAAAGCATTTACCACTCTTGTCAATTCTTTAAAAGGAAAATAGTACGTTGTTAAGGTATCCTAAAGCCTCCTCACACAGTGTAGGCAGAAGGGGGGGGCGGGGGGCTCTGAATTCCTCTGTCTGGAGGTCGCTGCTGCCTGTGTTTTCCACGCAGTTCCAGTCCCAGCTCCTCTGACACCAGGACCTTTGGCAGTGAAGCCTTTCCCGGGAGTGTGCTCTTCCTCAGAGTTCCCACGGGGTGGCTTCATCAGAACCCCAGCACTGACCACCACTTCCCCTACCCATCTGTTACTTTTCGGTTTTAAAAAATAAAACCTGGCCCTAACCGGTTTGGCTCAGTGGATAGAGCGTCGGCCTGCGGACTGAAAGGTCCCAGGTTTGAGTCCGGTCAAGGGCATGTACCTTGGTTGCAGGCACATCCCCTATAGGGGGGTGTGCAGGAGGCAGCTGATCGATGTTTCTCTCTCATCGATGTTTCTAACTCTCTCTCCCTCCCCCTTCCTCCCTGTAAACAATCAATACAATATGTTTTTAAAAAAATAAAATAAAACTTGAATTTCATGTGATACATGCTCACTGGAAAAAGTCAGAAAAACAGAAGAGCAAAGAGAAGTGAAAAGCACACAGAATCCTATGAACCAGAGAAAACCACTGTGAACATTTTGTTATTATCTCCGTTGACTCCTTTCCCAGTGCTAATCTACACACTGAAAAAGATGAAAAGCAAAACCCGGTTTTTTAAAAATATATTTTATTTGATTTTTTACAGAAAGGAAGGGAGAGGGATAGATAGTTAGAAACATCGATCAGCTGCCTTCTGCACACCCCCTACTGGGGATCAAGCCTGCAACCAAGGCGCATGCCCTTGACGGGAATCGAACTGAGACCCTTCAGTTTGTGGGCTGACACTCTATCCACTGAGCCAAACCAGTTAGGGCCAGTGGTCGGCAAACTCATTCATCCACAGAGCCAACTATCAACAGTACAACGATTGAAATTTCTTTGGAGAGCCACATTTTTTAAACTTACACTTCTTCTAACGCCACTTCTTCAAAATAGACTCGCCCAGGCCGTGGTATTTTGTGGAAGAGCCACACTCAAGGGGCCAAAGAGCCGCATGTGGCTCGCGAGCCGCAGTTTGCTGACCACAGAGTTAGGGCAACAAAACACTGTTTGGAAACATCTTTTAGACCCTGGTTCAAATTCCAGCCAGCTGCTTACCGTCTGTGTAACTTTTAGCCAGTTACTTAACCTCTCTGTGTCTCCTTTCCCTTATCTGTAAAAAGGAGGAAATAATAGCACACACCTCACCTCACCTCACCTCACCTCACCTCACCTCACCTCACCTCACCTCACAGGTTGTTATGATGGTCAGTGAATATATAGAAAGCACTCCGGACTGTGCCTGGCACATGGCAAATGCATGTAAGCGTGAGCTGCCATCACCATTATTATGACATTATAATTACATAAGGGGACATCTGTTCAGGTGAATAAATAACTTTGGCAGCAAAATTCGCAGCTGCCTGGGGTTCCCTGATGTGAAGGCACTGGAATCTACAGGGTGTCCCAAAAAACGTATACACACTGTAACAGCTGCTGGCTCAATTTTGAAAATGAAATGTATTTTAATAAACACTGCCTTTATAATTATCCAAAGTGTGTGTATACATTTTGGGGGGGGGACACCCTATATTTAACCTCCTCTAGGAGGTTATTATTTCCAGTTTTTCTTTTTCTTCTATTAACTCCAGGATAGCCATCCTTGAACAAATACCTCTATACACACCTTAATATATATTTTTTATTGATTGCAGAGAGGAAGGGAAAGGGAGAGAGAGAGAAACATCAATGATGAGACAGAATCATTGATCAGTTGCCCCCTGCTCGCCCCCTACTGGGAATGGAGTCCACAACCAGGGGCTAGGGCCCTTCCTCCCTCATCAGACAGGTTCTAGCAGACTCTCCTGACCGGGAACTGACCTCCTGGTTCCTAGGTCGACGCTCAACCATCTTTGTTCCTAAAAATCTAACTGCTGAGACACAGGCCACACATTTGTAAAGAGGGGAGACGAAGCCCAAGAGGTGCCCACCCGGCTCAGCCCCAGCCAGGTGTGTCACCTGTGCTATCTCAGCGAGCCACTCCACCTCTCCGAGGGCGGGGTCAACAGTTCCACCTCGAAGACGAGAAAACTGAAGTCAGAGAGGTGAAGCCACCTGTCTGAAATCACACAGGGGGCCAGCGGTGGGCTGGGGCTTGAACCCAGATCTGTGGGACAGGGAAGGGGACAGGTGGGAGCTAAAGGGGTGGGGGGGGGGGGAAGCTGCAAAAACCACAGACGGGACTGAGGAGATGCCCTGTCTCCCAGGGCAACTGTGGTCAAGGACAGTGGTGACTTAACCTTTCTTTATCTGTAAAAAGGAGGAAATAATAGCACACACCTCGCAGGTTGTTAGGAGGGCGCAGAGAGTCTGCTAGAACCTGTCTGATGAGGGAGGAAGGGCCCTGAGCCCTGGACCCAGAAGATGAGGGTCCCCACACTGAAGGGGGACCCCAAAGCCTGGCACTCCACTGGAGCCCTCCCTGCACAGCCTCCTGAGAGCACTCCTCCCCCAGCCCTCTGCGGCTGCGAGAGCAGGAGGGGGACCCAGGAGTTCAGTCCTGCATGCCAGGGTCCCAAAACCCATGCGGTTAGAGACACTTCCCCTCGGGGATTAGCAAGTTCAGCAGCCAGGGCTGCACCCCCCAGCCCACCCCCACTTTTAAAAGATATTTTTATTGATTTCAGAGAGGAAGGGAGAGGGTGAGGGAGACAGAAACATCAATGACAGAGAATCATGGATGGAATGCCTCCTGTACGCCCCCTGCTGGGGACCTAACAGAGACCTCCTGGTTCGTAGGTCGATGCTCAACCCCTGAGCCATGCTGGCCGGGCCGGGCGCTCCCTTTGAAATCCGGTGGCAGGCCTGCCTCAGGGGAGCTCTACAAGGAAAAGTTGGCAAGGGGTTGGAGGGGGTGCCGGCCCCGTGGCTAACGGGGCTCAGATGGGGCACCTCTGAGGACCTGGCCCCAGAGTTCCCACAACAGCCCCCCACCGCCCCCTGTCTGTGAGCCTGCCGCGGACAGGAGCACCCGTCACTGTGGCTTAACAGGCATTCGCGGCCGCTTCAGTCCGCGGGCCGAAGCACCGCCTGAAACCTCCCCGCACCTCCCCGGCCCTCGCTCCCCTGGCCCTCCAGCCTCACTTCACTCCCCATCCCTCCCAGGCCAAGCCTCTCTCACACCCCGGCCTCTGCATCCGCGGCTCCCTCCACCCCCCAGCCTGCCCTGCCACCCCCCTCTCCATGAATAGAAAGCCTGTCTTTTAGGGTCCAGTTCAAACACTGCCACGTGCTCAGATCTCTCTACTTCTCTCGCCCCCACGGACTCCAGCCCGCTTCCCGAGCGCACCCCACGCCGCGGCCCCGGCCCCTTCCCTCTCCCAGCAGGGCCCTGCGCTCCGCTCTCCTGCGCCAGCGAGGACGCGACCAGGCCTCCCGGGAGGCAGAGGAATGGACTGGAATCCTCTGTCCGTCCCGAGGCAGTGACGGAGCACCTCCACAGCCAGGCCGGTGGGGTCCGCACCGGCTCCCTTCCTCCCCCTCCCCCTGCCCCGTCTCTCCGCAGCCCCACCACAGAGGCCGCCTGTGCCCCGGAGAGCGTGTCCCACCCTTCAACCCCCTGGCCCCCTGGCCCCGCCCTTCCTGCCTCCCCCTCCGGGCACACCCAGTGTCCTCTGGGGACCTCCGGCCACAGCGCCCTGCATGTGGCTTTCAGCCTCCAAAGGGGCTCTGGCTGAGGGTCCCCAGCCACGGGGTCCACCTGGCTCCCCACTTCCCAAGCGCTGGGCTCTCCTCCCGGCAGAAAACTCCGAGAGGAGCGCAGGCTGTCACCGGGAGCGGGAATCAGAGGCCGCGGTCGGGAGCCCCTGTCTCAGGGGGCCGAGCCACACTGGCTGGAGGGCAGGGGCCCTGAGCTCCCTTCCCCTTTGGGGACCCGACTCGAGGTCGGCCACTCGGAGACTCGAGGAGGCCGCCCGGATCCGCGCGCTCCACCCGCCGGACGCCGGGGACCGAGAGCAGAGTCGGGCGGGGCTGGGCTCCGCGCAGGACCGTGCAGCGCGCGGGCTGGGACTCAGCTGGCTCCGCTCCCCCGCCTCCAGCTCCAGCCAGAGCCGCCCAAACCCGGGCGCCGCGCCCCTCTCCAACCGGACGGCAGCGGGCGGAGGCCGGCGGAGGGCGGCGAGGGCCGGTACCTGTGAGCAGTTCGATCCTGTGTCCCAGCAGCTTCATCGCGGCGCCCGGCGCTGCCGGCTCAGGAGAGAGGATCGCGGGCGGCGCGGAGCCAAGTAGCCCGAGAGCGCGAGCGCCGCGGGAGCAGCAGCCAAGCCAGGAGCGCTCTCGCCGCCCCCTCCGCCGCGCTCCCCCTCCAAAACGCTTTTAAAAATCCACCAATGGGACGACCGCGCACCCCTCCAAGGCGCCCGCCGCCACCTGGTCGGGGTGAAGTCCGGGAGGCGGGGGGAGCGCGCGGGGTGGGTGCGCCGACACTCGGGCGGCGACAGGAGGGGCCCGTGCGCCCGCCGCGGAACAAAGAGGCCCCGCCACCCGGGATGGAGGTGGGGGAGGCGCGGGCGGCGGCCGGATCGTGGCCCTGCGGGTCCCCGCGTCTGGCTGGGAAGAGAGGAGGGAGAGCCCGGTGCGGAGGAGAGGGTGCGGCCCTCGCGTCGGCGACCGGACGCCCGGCTCGCAGGGATGGGTCGCGCGCGGAGGCTCGGCCGCGGCCGCAATGACGGGGCGACCAGGGGACCAGGGAAAAGGGCCGAGGGCGGCGCCAACTCACCGAGGGCGATGCGAGCGAGACAGACGCCCAGGCGGGGACAGGACCTCGCCGCCGCCGCCGACGCGCGGGTGCAGGTGTCCGCGCCCGGGGTCCCTCCCCGCGCGCCGCAGCTGGTGGCGGAGGCCGGGCGGGGGGCGGGGGGCGGGGGGCGGGGGGCGGAGGCCGGCGGGGGCGGCGCGGCGCGGGGGGCGTGCCACGTGGGTGTGGTGGGCGTGGGCGCTCCGCCCGCGGGCGTGGGTTGGTCCCGAGAGGCGGTCCCGGGCGCTCAGCGCTGCCTCCCGCCGCGGTAGGAGTGTCCCCGGGTGGATGGGCTGGCGGGCGGCCGAGACCCCGCGACGTGGAATCCTAGCGGAGCCCCTCGGTGGATGCCCGCCCTCACCCCCCGCAGGCGCCGGGAGGAAGGGTCCCCGCCTCTCGGACTCCGCCGGGTGCGGAGGGAGGCCCCGCCCGCCCCTCGGATCTTCTTGCAGCAGCGCGGCGTGGCGGGGGAGGGGGGTGACCTCCGCCTCAGTCTTTGTTTAGATGACCAGGGGGAGCCCCAGCTCCGAGGAGGCAGCACCCCTCCCCCCCCTCCCCACTCGTTCCGCTGCCAGGGCTGGGGAAGGCGGAGGGGCTGGGGGGTGTCAGGAAGAACCGGATGCTCTGGGGCCTTGGGGCCTGTCGCCCGTCTTCAGAGCCCGAGGTTCCCTGGGGAACTCTGCGGGAGTGACCACCTGCAGACGGATGTTCGGGCTCTCAGCCTCCCCCACCGTGTGACAAGGTCATTGCTCCCCTCACTTCCCGTCCACCTTCTGGGAGACCCCTGTCTTCCTCAGGCTCACTCTGGTCTGGCCCAGGGCGTTGTTCCCACCTGTCACCCCGAAGGAGAAAGCGCCCAAGTCTCTGGGTGAAGCCTATTGTAGGCAGAATGGAAGTCATGACCTGGAAACATTTCCTTGGGCAAGACAACTCCACAGGAGGGCTCCTGGGGCCGGTTCTACTCAGGCCCTGCCAACGACCTTGGGCCGGGCTCTGCCCCCCTCCGCCCCTCCCCCCTAATCCCCAGATTCCAGCCTTTTGGTGTAGATTGAATGTATTAGACCAGGTCGCCTGGGGAGGTCCTGATAGCAGTGGGGTGGGAGGTCAAGAGAATTCTGCAGTGCCTTCCCTGACCCCTCTACCTGGGCTGGTTTGTGGTGAAGCCACGGAAGCTGCTCTGAATGATGGGAAGCACCAGTGCTGACTGAGGAAGCTGCTAGGTTCGGTGGCCTCAGATGGGGTGCACATTCCTGCTTGAGGTGCAGAACATAAACTATAAAAGGCAGCACGCTGGGGTTCTCCTTACAGCTCTGGGGGCTCACCTTGGGCGTAGCCTTGCCTCTCCATGTCCTCTTTTGTAAAAGGGGGTGGGAGGGGGTCAGTGGGGACAGAGTGAACTCCAATGTCCAAAACGTCCAGGAGACTGTGTGTGTGTATATATATGTACACAAGTCTGGAGCCAGCCCTGGAGAACACAGGCTGGTTCTACAGTTTCCTGGCTGTGTGATGCCCAGGAAATTACTCAGCCTCTCTGAGCCTCCATGGCACACTGGGTGAAACTAGGATGCTGCTGACCTCAGAGGGCTCCTCTGAGAATGAAATGATGGCACATAAAATGCTTAGTATCGTGCCAGGCACAAGGTTGAAATGTTCAGTAAACATCTTTATTATTTTTTAAAACATTTTTATTGATTGATTTGAGAGATTTGTTGTCACTTATTTATGCATTCATTGGTTGCCCTGACCGGAGACCAAACCTGTGACCTTGGTGTAGTGGAATTGCCTTTATTATGGAACATGAAACTGTTGTTATTGCATTAGAGATTCTGTCGGGATTTCCTCAGTTCTACCCTTGTCAATAACTTCAGACCTAGGCATTGAACAAAGCAAATTATTGACGTTCTAGTGCAGGGGTGGGCAAACTTTTTGACTCGAGAGCCACAATGGGTTCTTAAACTGGACCGGAGGGCCGGAACAAAAGCATGGATGGAGTGTTTGTGTGAACTAATATAAATTCAAAGTAAAGGAGCAGAGGGGAGAGCAAGAGAACCCTCCGCTCTTTCGGCTCCGCGGGCCATATAGAACAGCCGAACGGGCCGGATCTGGCCCGCGGGCCGTAGTTTGCCCACGGCTGTTCTAGTGACATAATCCACGAGGCCCAGCCTGTTCTGAACTCCTCAGAGGAATCCAGGCCCCAGGGGGGTGTAACGAAGCTGCCTAACAAGAGCTTTGAAACCATGACTCATCAGTCCACGTGTGGGATGGCATCTGCCATGGCCTTGAACTAGTGTAGACAATCCACTTGGCTCAGATAATCCATGAGTCCAAGGGAGCGTTCAGGTGGGTTAGGTTGTAGATTTGCACCCTCAAAGTGGAGACAATAGGTGATGGAGAAATGTGGTTGTAAGGACACCCCGCTTCCGGGGGCTACTGCTGCAAAGAGAGGTGCTCAGGGGAGAGGCAGGTGGAGGCGCCCTGCCCCCTTGTGGAGGATCAGTCATGCCTGGCAATGAGGGGTCCCCTAGGAATGATGGAAGGGCAAGCTCTCAGCCCCTCCTGCTGTGGGCGCCTCGCCCCTGCGAGGGGGGCATGGTGTTTGGGGACAGGCTGGAGGGCAGGGTTTTTAACAGAAGGAAGCAGAGCGCGACCCAGGGTCAAGCTGTTGGCTGGGGTTGGGGGCCACTTAGACGTGCCCTCCAGCCTTGCTCCTAACGACCTGGAAGTGCTGCCTCGGTCGCTGCCTTTCCCCATCTGCGAAACGGGCAGATTGGCCTGTATGTCAGCTGGAGAGGAGACTCTGCCTTTCTGAAGATCTCTCGGAACCTTCATTTCCTCATGGGGAAACGGGCTAATTTACCACCGGTCTGGAGAGTTGCAGTTAACAGTGGACCTACGCTGGCTAGTTTAAACAGAAAAGGGCTTCGTTAAAAGAGGGTGCAGCTCTTGGGACCCCAGGAGTCACACTCAACACTGCAGCGCTGGTCTGGTGTCAAAACTACTGCCATCCTTGGGCACAGACGCAGCCGCCACCACCCCTGGGCCAGACCATCAAGGACCACGGCTGCCTCTGGAGCCCGAGGGGGTGTGGCTGCCACCGCCCAACCTCACCACAATGGATTCTACGTGGCCTTGTGTCACCAGTTTCCAATTCACAGTCAAAAATGGGTGTGTCTGCATCTGAGACAACTTGGATGGATCTTGAGGGTATTACACTAAGTGAACTTAATCCGACGGGAAAGGGCGAGAACCCTATGATTTCACTCCTATGTGGGCGATAACACAAAAACAACACACAAACAAACAAAAAACAAACTCACAGATACAGACGACAGAGTGGTGGGTACCGGAGGGGAGGGAGGTGGGGGAGGGAGGAAGAGGAAGGTAAAGGAGGGCACATATATGGTGACTGAAGGAGGCCAGGCTTCGGGGGGACAGTACACAGTTGAGTAACAGATGTTGTACTGGAAAGTCGTACGCCTGAAGTTTATGTTATTAACCAATGTTACACCAATAAATTTAATAGTAATGAAGAGAATGGGTGTGTCTGATTGGAGGCACTGCGATTGGGGACTCTGCCAAAGCTGCAAGGGAGGCAGGGCAGAGGAGTTCTCAGCTCCTCCGGTGGGAGGCGGGCTCTGCCCCGGGAAGGGCCTCTCAGATGCTGGTGGCCAAGAGAGTGACCAGCACCCCCTCAGAAAGCAATGGACTTGGGAAACTGCTATGAGATTTCACACATGGGCACTCAACGCGGGGCCTGGTGCGGAGGGAACACGTGATCACTGGTCACCGAGGTTCATGCCGCCCACAAATCCAGCGTCAGCCGGCCGTGCTGCTTCATACTTCAGTCTGTGTGGTGTGTGTTTTTTTCAGCAGGTGAAAGACAAAAGGACCTTGAAAACAGTCTGGCAGGCTGCCCTTCCAGATGCAGAGGGCTCCGGTCCCAGCGCCAGGAGGACAGGTGACTGGGTTTTTCCATTGGGCTGATGAATTGGCTGAGTCACCCTCCCTCTCCAGTCCCCGCGTGACCATGACTGAGAGCAAATAAAAAAGGACTCGCAGGTGGGGTCGAGGTGCAGATGAGCCTGGAGCCGTGGAAGCTTCCTCTCGTAGCAGGGGAGGGGAGGGCAGGCACTGTCCCCCTCCCCAGTGACACTCCCCACTCACTAATCGTGAGTCTCAGGGCCCCAGGGAGAGAAGAGTGGATCCTTCCTCATCTTTCATAGGAGCCGGCTGAGTGCCTCTGGGTGTCAAGCCCTGCCTGTGCTGCGGGGTGCACTGGAGAATTGGAGCTGACCAGGGCATGACCTTGGCGTGAAGGTTTACGCCTGGATGAAGGAAACCAGCTTAGAGTCCCATGATGCAGGTGCGGGGCAGGCTCTGATAACACGTGTAACTGAGGTTCTGGTGGGGGCCTGGGGGGGTGTCAGCAAGGACTTCCTGGAGGAAGAGCTCACAGAGAGGGGTGGAACGTCAATGAAGTCAGTAGATGGAGATGGCAAAGGGATGACTGGGGGAGAGTACCATCCGTCCATCCATCCGTCCATCCATCCATCCATCATGCACTGGGTCAGCCAGACCCTGTGCTGAGCTCAGGGAGGCGCAGAGCTGAGCCGCTGCAGCCCTGCCAGGGGCTCCCGGATGGAGATGGAGCAGATGGTGAGGAAGCTGGAATGAGGGAGTGAGCAGGGCGGAGTGCCTGGCCTCAGCCTGGCTCTGGAATCTCACCAGCCACCATGTCATCTGCCCAGGCTCATGAGCCACCTGGACCATTTGCCGGTTATGTCCCCACCCCCTTTCTCCCACAACATGTAGGATCGTCCTCCTGCAGGGCCGGCTCTTTGTGCTCCAGTAACTCCAGACCCTCACCACCTCCTCCCGCATCTCAGGGGACAGCAGAAGCACCTCTGGTTGCCTTTGGAAAAGCTCCTTTACGCCTGGCCGGTGTGGCTCAGTGGTTGAGCATCGACCCATGCACCGAGAGGTCACCAGTTTGATTCCCGGTCAGGGCACGTGCCCGGCCAGCCAATCAATGTTGATGCTTCTCTCTCTCCCTCCCCCTTCCTTTCTTTCTAAAATCCATAAAAACCATATTTAATAAAATGAAAAAGCCCCTTCACTTGTCCTGGGAACTTTACCGGACACACGGAGCCCCAGTTTATACCGAGTCAAGGCAACAGGTGGATCTGACAATATTTTTTAAAAATTCCAATAGTCATACATGCTCAATGCAGAAAAATCGTAAGATGCAGAGGGGAAAATAAAAATCTCTCATAATTCCGTTACATAAAAATAACCAGTGTTAACATGGTAACATTTGGGGGGTGATGTCCTTCAGCCATATATGTACTTGTGTGTGTTTTCCCCAAAGGAATCATACTGCACGTACTCCGACCGCTGCGGCCCAAGGGGCCCATGAAGCCCTGGGTGGGGGTGAGGGTGGCCCTCTGTTCTCAGGCCCCGTGGAGACGGCACAGGCCAGGAGCACGGGAGGCTGGCTTGCCTTCCCAGGTGGGACTTGCAGCCAGCCCGGGCTTTCCCCAGGGGCTGCCCTCGCAGCCTCTCCAGCCTCTCTCCGCGGGCAATGCTGATGCTTTTCCTGCAGAGAGACGATGACCTCCGCACAGCGCACCCCGCTGGGGGAGAGGGGGGAGGTGGTGGTGGCTATTTTTAGCCACTCCAGCCCCTGGAGCCTTTGATTCCCAAGTCTGAGCGAGGCCATCCTGTTCCAAGTCACATAGCACCAAGGAGGGGAAGCGGTGGGGCATCCAGGCCACAGTTCGACATGCCAGCTGTGCACAGACCCGCCGTGGGAGGCCCTCAACCTGTCACGTGACCTGCCTGAGCCTTGGTTTTCTCATCTGTAAGATGGGGATGACACCACCACCAACCTCTCCAAAAGCACGTGGAGTTGAAATGGCAACAAAGACTTAGTCAGGAGCTTGCTGCTGACAGAGTCCAGCCCCAAGGTCAAAAACAGACCAATGACACAAAAACAGGACAGAAGAGATGTGACAGGAGGTTTAGGTGTTCATTTCTAGCTTAATGTGAGATTCCCAAACACGCTGATCAAATCTGGTTTAATATTCAGAAAACAAACAGAACTTCTAAAACTCAACAACAACAACAACAACAAAATCTGATTTTAAAATAGGTGAAAGAATTGAATTAGACCGTTTTCCAAAGAGGACATAATACGGCCAATGAGCACAAAGAGATGTTCAACGTCACTAACCATCGGGAAAATTCTAAT
This sequence comes from Plecotus auritus, assembly GCF_963455305.1. Classification (NCBI taxonomy): domain Eukaryota; kingdom Metazoa; phylum Chordata; class Mammalia; order Chiroptera; family Vespertilionidae; genus Plecotus; species Plecotus auritus. The sequence goes on from NC_137785.1 coordinate 54,167,792, forward strand.
GAAAACGACAAAGAGATACCACCTCACACCCATTAGCATGGCTACTATCAAAAAAACAAAGAAGCCCTAGCTGGTCTGGTTCAGTGGCTAGAGTGTCAGACTGGGGACGGAAGGGTCCCCAAGTTCGATTCCCAGTCAAGGTCACGTACCTGGGTTGCTGGCTCCATCCCCAGTAGGGGACATGCAGGAGGCAGCCCATCAATGATTCTTTCTCATCGTTGGTGTTTCCCTCTCTCTCCTTCTCTATTCCTCTTTGAAATCAATAAAAATATATTTTAAAAAAAAACACAAAAACAAAAACCACCCAAAGAACAAAAAGTGTTGGCGAGGATGTGGAGAAATTGGAAGCCTTGTGCACTGCGGATGGGAATGTAAAATGGTACAGCTATTCTTGAAAACAGTATGAAGATTCCTCCAAAACTTTAAGATAGAATTACCATATGATCCAGCAAGTCCTCTTCCGGATAGATTCCCAAAAGAATGGAAAGCAGGGTCTTAAAGAGACAGTCGTACACTCATGGTCATAATAGCCAGCGAGCTAGCGCTTATCTTACAAAAATCAAGCTCAGCCGGTGTGGCTCAGTGGTTGAGCGTCAACCTATAAACCAGAAGGTTACGGTTTGATTCCCGGTCAGGGCACATGCCCAGGTTTCAGGCTTGATCCCCAGCGTGAGGGCGTGCAGGAAGCAGCCGATCAATGATTTTCTCTCAACATTGATGTTTCTATCTCTCTCTCTCCCCCCAACTCTCTGAAATCAATAGAGATATATTTAAACTATATACATTAAAAAAGCATAAGAGGACATGAAAGGGTGTCCATGGCATATTTTCTATTGATTTCTAGAGAGAGTAGAAGGAAGAGGGAGAGACAGAGAGAAACACCGATGTGAGAGAGACACATAGATTGGTTGCCTCCTATACACACCCTGACCGGGGCCATGGAGCCTGCAATGGAGGCACGTGCCCTTGAGTGGAATCGAACCCAGGACCTTTCAGTCCGAGGGCTGATGCTCTGTTTACTGAGCCAAACAGGCTAGGGCTCCATGACATAATTTTGAATGAGGGAAACAAATTTCAGAAATGCATAATTCGTTTGATTCACAGATATTTTCAATGTCTGCCATGTACCAGGAGCTGGGAACACAGCAGTGGATGAAACAGAAGGGGTCAGAGTCCCTTCCCATGTACAGTCCGTCTACAGAAACACGCGTGTGCATGAACCATAGGTCTTCTCTGGACAGGAAACACTGAGCGAGGGTCCTGGGAGAGGACGCGCTGCCGAGGGAGTGACGGGGATTGGCCCTTTGCCACTGGGTGGTTTCAGCTTGCTTTATTTTCTCAACAAGTATTTCTTATTTCTGCTCAAAAAGTGAACTAAGGGACAGTTATCTATCATGTCTAATCCCAATTCCTCACGATGAAACCACTCCACCCACAAAACAGAAAGAAGGAAGAGGGAAAAAAGAGGGAGGAAGGAAGGGGAGATGGGGGGAAGGGGAAGAAAGGAGGGAAGGAAAAGGGGAGAAAAAGAGAGATCAAGCTGATTCATGTTGACGTGGAGGCGCCAGAGCTTGGGGAGCACTTAGCCAGGCCTCTCGGGGCAGCCACTGTAGACACAAATCCTGCTCAGGGCAGGTGACCAGGGACCTGCTGTCCACAGCCCATTCACAACAGAAGGGGCAGTGAAAGTGGATGAGGGTAAACGAGAGACGCGTCAGGCCAGGGTTCTCTCTGATCCCCGGTGGCAACAGGCACACCCACCAGCCTCGTTTCTACACCAAGATGCGCCTCCCTCCCTTATAACCATTTTGGCTCAGAGCCTGGTCTTCCCGAGCCCCTGGAACTTCCCGATTTATTGGAGAGGTTCTGCAGTCTGAGGAAGTGGGTGGAAGTCCCAGCTGGCGTATTTCTGCCAAGGTGGTCCCCAAGATGAACTTGGGGTGGTTCCTTCTTTGTCCTGAATCTGCTACCTCCGCGCTTGCCTCTCTGCCCCCTGCGTGTCTCTGGGGCTGATGCTTTGTGGCTGTGGGGCCGTGGGGCCCTGTCATCTCAGCCTCGTGGACTAAATTCCCCTGATAAATACTGTCTCACAATTGCAAACCTGGCTAACAGCCCAGGAACAAACAAAACAAGCTTGTGTCGTCTCGTTTTACTCCCGGTTCTTACCGTTCTAGGGAAAAAAAGACTGGACTGGAGTATCTGAAACGGTCACATGCTTTACTCAGAACACAAGGGACCTCTGGTTTTCTCGCTGGGACACGGCGGGAGCAGTCCTTTCCTTCGGTGCTCCTGGAATAAGAAAAGCAGTTTCAGTGTGTGCTGTCTCCTCGAACAGCATCCTTCCTGGACCTACAGTTGGACAAAATTCACACTGCTCCCAAAGCGTAGTTTTAGGTGACATGTCCCCATCCCCTTACCTCCTCCTCCATGTACACTCCGGCATGTTTCTGCCCCAGGCCCTTTGCACATGCTATTGCCTCTGCCTGGAACACTCCTCCCCGAGATGTCCTCATGTGTCCTCCCTCCATCAGATCTCTGCTCCAACATCACCTTCTCGGGGGGCTTCCTGGACCACCCTCTTTATTATTACTATTATTTCTAATATATGTTTTTATTGATCTCAGACAGGAAGAGAGAGAGAGATAGAAACATCAATGGTGAGAGAGAATCATTGATCGGCTGCCTCCTGCACAACCACCCCTGGGGACTGAGCCCACAACCCAGGCACGTGCCCTGACCAGGAATTGAGCCATGACCTCTTGGTTCATAGGCTGATGCTCAACCACTGAGCAACACTGGCTGGGCCTGGACCACCCTCTTTAGAACTGCACCCCATTCCAAGACTCCTAACCCCCATTCCAGATTCATTTTTCTCCATAGCACTGTCACTTTCAAATAGATCACTGCTTTATTTTGTTTACTGTCCCCTTCCTTTCTGACATAAACCCCGCTGAGGGCAGGGATTTAATGTCCGTTTGCCGACCATTTAAACACAGTCCTGGAATGATTATGGAATGTGAATTTTGTAGAGGAGTTTTGCATTATGTACCCACAATCTTATACATATGCTAGTGACTCCACCCAGCTATTCCGCTTCTAGGAATTGATCCCTGGGCGGTAATTGCAGATGTGTGCAAAGATATAGTTAGAAATGTTACGAAAGCAAAACACTGGGAATGAGAAGAGCTGACATTTAAGTAGCACGTACCATGTGCCAGGCCCTGTTCTGAACGTTTTATGCACATGAACTCTTTAAACCTTACAACAGCCCGACAACCCACCTATTGTTGTCTGGGTTTTACCAGCGAGGGAACGGGTGGAGGGCCTGCCCAATACATAATCCAGCCAGGATCGACGACGTGGAGCCCATATTCTTTTTTTTAAATATATTTTATTGATTTTTTACAGAGAGGAAAGGAGAAGTATAGAGAGTTAGAAACATCGATGAGAGAGAAACATCGATTCAGCTGCCTCTTGCACACTCCCCACTGGGGATGTGCCCGCAACCAAGGTACATGCCCTTGACCGGAATCGAACCTGGGACCCTTCAGTCCACAGGCCGACGCTTATCCACTGAGCCAAACCGGTTAGGGCTGGAGCCCATATTCTTAACCACCCTAGGGGTTAGCTAAGCTGTGTGTGCACCAACCTTTATTTGTGCTTTTTAAACATATGTTTTTGCTTTTTTTTTTTAAAAAAAATGGTTTCAGAGAGAGGAAGGGAGAGAAGGATAGAAACATCAATGATGAAAAAGAATCATGGATCGGCTGCCTCCTGCACACCCCACACTGGGGATCGAGCCCACAACCCGGCATGTGCCCTGACCGGAGGAATGGAACTGTGACCTCCTGGTTCATAGGTCGACGCTCAGCCACTGTGTGGACTTTCAAAGTCCTGCTTCCCCCAGCCCACTGCCCTTATGTAACTCTCAGCAGGGACCGGCCCTGACATCTGCCACTGATGTTGGTTGCAAAAATAGGGGGCCCAAGGCCTATTTGGGTTCTATTTTTATTAAAACCCCGTTAACTGGTTTCTGTCAGAGCAGCTCCATGCTGAGGCTGGGTGCTGTGGAGGAGTCGGCTTTATTTTGAAGGGAGCAGCTGTTCAGCTGTTTGCGGGAGGAGAACTTGTCCAAAGGCATGGGGGTGGGGGAGGTTGAGGTCTCAGGCTTCTGCTCAGCCCCACGGTGGGTATTCTCAGCACATAATCTGGTAACATCCCCTGCAGCAGGTCCTGACTTAACTGAGGTTGAAAATAACATAATTTCCCTTCTCTCTCTCTCTTTTTTTTATTTTTATTTTTTTAAAATATATTTTATTGATATTTCACAGAGAGGAAGGGAGAGGGATAGAGAGCTAGAAACATCGATGAGAGAGAAACATCGATCAGCTGTCTCCTGCACACCTCCCACTGGGGATGTGCCCGCAACCAAGGTACATGCCCTTGACTGGAATCGAACCCGGGACCCTTCAGTCCGTAGGCCGCGCTCTATCCACTGAGCCAAACCGGTTTCGGCTCTCTCTCTCTCTCTCTCTCTCTTTTTTTTTTTTTTTTTGTGTGTGTGTGTCTGATTTTTGTAACTTCAAACTACTTTAAAGGCTTCCAACCTGCAGCACCCTTAGTTAATTCCTTTCACACCTTGTCAGGATGTGAGCACTGCCCCAGGGCACATGGACTTGTGTCTCTACCTTCCCACCTTGAAATCAGCCAAACTCCCGTCTCTCCTCAATCCAGGCCAGGGAGTGCGCCCCTCCACGTCTGCACTGTAACACCTCGGGGCACATTCTGGGCTACACAGCTTGCAATTCAACCACCCAGTGACCAAGCACCTCCGTGGGACAGCTTGGTTCTCCGTGCTCAGGGGGGGTGCCGTGGGTCTAGGGGCTGTGGATTTGCATTGCTAAGAAATTAACAGGTGCTGCGATGATGTCCATCTGGGGGCCACACTTTGAGAACCACTGCTGTAGGATTTTGCTTAAACCGTATGCGGATTAGCTATTAACCGGTTAAAAATGCGGATTTTATAATCAAAGAAAACATGATAATTTCAAGAGAAACATTAAAAGTGCTCTATTCAAAGTAATGTCCATCACTAGCTACACATTTCCCCCATCTTTCAGGGAATTTGTGGGTACCGTCCCAATAGAACTTTTCTTGTTTTGAGGAAAACCATTCAGAGACCCAATTTTCCACTTCTTTGTATGTTTTGAAGTGCTGCTCAGAAAGTGCGTGTGCCATCGATCGGAACAAGTGGTAATCTGAAGGAGCAAGGTCTGGTGAATACAGTAGGTGGGTTAATACTTCCCAGGGAAGATCTTTTAACGTGTCTTTAACTGGTTTTGAAGTGTGTGATGGTGCGTCATCATGAAGCAAAATTACTTTGCCGTGTCTTCTGGCCCATTCTGGTCGTTTTACGATCAAAGTGTGGTTCAAATTGGTTATTTGTTGTCGTAGCGATCAGTATTAACGGTTTCACCTGGTTTTAGAAGCTCATAATACACCACACCTTCCTGATCCCACCAAACGCAGAGCATTGTCTTCTTTCCAAAGCCAATTGGCCTTGCAGTCGATGTTGATGGTTGACCTGGATCAACCCATGATTTTGTGCGTTTGGGATTCTCAAAATAAATCCACTTTTCATCACCAGTCACAATTCAATGCAGAAAAGACTTTCTTTTTTGCGGCTGAAGCAACATTTTACTGATGACTTTTCTGTTTTCCACTTGTCTTTCGTTCAGTTGATGTGGCACCCATTTTCCTTCCTTTAAAATCTTTCCCATTGCTTGTAAAATTGTTTGCTGAGCAACGTTTAATCTTTCTGCAAGTTGTTTTTGAGTTTGACACGCATCTTCATCCAATAATGCTTGTGATTGTTGGTCTTCAAACTTTTTCGGTTGACCTGGACGTTCTTTGTCTGTCACATCGAAACCATCACTTTCAAAGCGTTTCAACCAGCGTTCACAAGTATCTTGAGATGGAGCATGTTCACCATAAGCTTCCCGAAGTATACGATAACTCTCACAGCACTTTTCTTCAAGATAATGAATTAAAACTTCCCACAAATGCTCTATTTTTTTTGGCACGAAATTCGACATTTTTAACCGTAAAAATATATATGATGTTAACACCTTCAGAAAATTTGACAAATGAAGTTTTGAAGCTTGCTGTCAATACAACAAAATAGCATACATATCAAATCATATATATATCAACATGTGTAACTCCATCTATTGAAAAAAAACCGCATTATTACCCGGTGCACCTAGTGGCTTCTCTCAGGGAAACCCACACTGGAGAGGCTGGCCCCCAGCCAACCTTGTCCCGCCGGCTCTTCTTCCTGCCGACCTCCCTGCCCAGCAGCCTCCTCGCACTTGGTTTTGAGCCAGGGGTGGAGTGCGGCTGGAGGGAGGCAGGGCAGTCCCTGGAACAGCCAACATTGCAGATTACACCCATCTAATCAAGCCCAGAGGGCTTCACTGTGTTCTGCCAATTGGGATGCCCCGGTTACGCCGGCCAAGGGCCCAGGGGCGAGAGGCCATGCGAAATAACTCCTCAAAAATAGCAACTTGCACTCTCGGGAACGCGCACGAACTGTCGAGGACAGGAGCAGGGATCTGAACCAGAAGGCGTCCCATTTGTACCGCAGATGATGGTTATGTGATGTGACATGGGCACAGGCTGGGCCAGGTTCCCCCAAGGAGGCGCTTAGGGGTGACGGTGTGGCGATGCCTGTCCAAACGGTGTGGGAAGGACCGAAACCGAAGAGCGGCTCAGAGAGTCTAACTTTCGGAATCGGCGGGGCCGGGGCTCCAGCCCAGGCCTCGGCACTGGCTGCCGACCTCGAGCAGTTACTGAACCTCACCGAGCCCATCTCTTTCTCAGGAAAAGGGGGCAAATGGGGTTTATCTCCTAGGGTTGCTGTGAAGAGTAAATGAGGTCATGCATATGAAGTCGGCAGCATGGTGCCTGGCACAGAGCTAGAGCACTGCACATTTTTTAAAAAGTTCTGAGTTGTGGTAAAATGCATACCCTACTTTTGTCCCACCTTGTGTAATAGAAAAAAAAAAAAGAAAAAAAAAGACTGGAAACAAGCCAAACGTCCAGTGCTAACAGAATGCTCATAGAAACTACGCCATGTTCTCACCATAGAACATCCTTCAGCAATAAAAACAAACGGCAGTAGCATCGCTGAAAGCCACAACATAAAACCAAGCGGCAGGAGCCCAGCCCGGCCGGCGTGGTTCAGAGGTTCACTTCGACCTATGAACCAGGAGGTCACGATTCAGTTCCCAGTCAGGGCCCTATTCTGGGCTCGATCCCCAGTGGTGGGGGGGCATGCGGGAGGCAGCCAATCAACGATGCTCTCTCATCATTGATGTTTCTCTCTCTCCCTCCCTTCCTCGCAGAAATCAATAAAAAATATACTTTAAAAAAAGACGCACAAAAGCTAATCAAAATAATATATACATTAGGTGGACGGAGCAAGGGGGAAAGAAACACACAGTCTAGGAGGGGGCCTGGCAGGAGCGACACAGAAGCATTGCTTGTGCCCTAGAATTTAAACGAATGGGAGCTCATGGGCGCTCATCCTATCTAATAAAAGAGTAACATGCAGATTGACCATCACTCCAACACACAAGATGGCTGCCCCCATGAGGTCAAAGATCCTGCCCCCATGTGAACACAAGATGGCCATCACAAGATGGCCAGCAAGGGAGAGCAGTTGGGAGGGACCAGGCCTGCAAGGGAGGGCAGTTGGGGGCGATCAAGCCTGCAGGGGAGGGCAGTTAGGGGTGACCAAGCCAGCAGAGGAGAGAAGTTGGGGGCAACCAGGCCTGCAGGGAAAGGCAGTTGGGAGGGACCCAGGCCTGCAGGGGAGAGCAGGTTAGGGGGACCAGGCCTGCAGCGGAGAGCAGTTAGGGGAAAACAGGCTGGAAGGGGAGCAGTTAGGCACCAATCAGGCTGGCAGGGGAGTAGTTATGGGGTGATCAGGCTGGCAGGCAGAAGCGGTTAGGGGCAATCAGGAAGGCAGGCAGGTGAACAGTTGGGAGCCAGCAGTCCTGGATTGTGAGAGGGATGTCTGACTGCCCGTTTAGGCCCGATCCCAGTGGGAGAGGGTCCCAGATTGGAGAGGGTGCAGGCTGGGCTGAGGGACACACCCCCCCATGCACGAATTTCATGCACCGGGCCTCTAGTGCTATTATAACACTTCATAATCTCAAGATGTGTTACACATACTCTTTCACGTGGATTACATACAACGTGATAAAGAGGTTTTGTAAACAGGCTCTAAGCTACTGCGCAGCGGCTGCCAGCTGAGGGAGCGCTGATAAGAAACTCCGTCATCTGCTTATTTGGGAAGAATCTGAAGGAGCAGGCGAGTCACTGCCTTTGAGGCCTTCAAAACAAATTCTGGGCACATATCCCGGGAGGGAGGCGGGGGAGGGTGTGTGTGTGTGTGTGTGAGGGGAGGCACAGAGAAAGATCCCGGGACAGGAGGAAGCTCAGCCAGCGGGGAGCTGCGGCCGAGCCAGCTTCCAGGACCCGCGCCCTCCTGCGCTTTGGCCCAAGCCAGGCAGACATCGGCCATCTACATTCCTAGAAGGAAACAGAGGTGCTATCACTAAGTGATGGGGTCCCACAGAGAATACTGTCAAACAGCCACCCCCAAACCAGTTCTCTTGCTCTGACTTCCAGAGTCAATGTCCCCCCCTGGGGCCTGAGGACATGACCTCTTTCCGGAGATTTGTTCGGCGATGGAGTCCCCAGGGATCTTGTCACATCGCGGGAGGACATCCAGGAGGCGGTGTACTTGAGCTGTAATTAAGCAAGGCCATACGCGCACCTCCATGTAACTCAGCCGAACACGCTCTCTCCAGACGTATGCACAATAACCCGAGGCACATTTTTCTCCTATGACTGGCTTTGTTGGCAGTGACAGAAAAGCCTTTCAAAATCACAATCGCCTGTGGAAATAACAGTCTTTCACAACAGACGGAGGTTTTCTCCGTTTTTATTGATCTTTTAAAAAGGCCTTAAACATTGGAAACTTGATTTTCTTTTTTCTTTCTTTCTTTTTTTAAATATATTTTATTGATTTTTTACAGAGAGGAAGGGAGAGGGATAGAGAGTTAGAAACATTGATGAGAGAGAAACATCGATCAGCTGCCTCCTGCACACGCCCTACTGGGGATGTGCCCGCAACCAAGGGACATGCCCTTGACCGGAATCGAACCTGGGACCCTTGAGTCCGCAGGCTGATGCTCTATCCACTGAGCCAATCTGGCTAGGGCTGGAAACTTGATTTTCACTGCGGGCCATACCTGAACACGCTGGGCCCTGTCCGACGGTGTGCTCCTCCTAAGAACCTTTGAAATGATCCAGACATTCAGCGAGTGGCATCCTCTGAAATGTGCTCACGGCCTGAGAAAATGCTTTCTGGACGGCTCAGTGCCTGGCCGGGGTGGCTCAGTGGGTCGGGGCGCCCTCCAGGGCACCAAAAGGTGGCGGGTTTGATTCCCAGTCAGGGCACATACCCAGGTTTCGGGTTTGACCCCTGGTCAGGGCGTGTGCAGGAAGCAACTGATTGTTTCTCTCTCACATCGATGTTCCTCCCTCTCTCCTTCTCTCTCCTTTCCTTTCTCTCTCTTTTTAAATGTTTTTATTGATTTCAGAGAGAGGAAGGGAGAGGGAGGGACAGAAACAGCAATGATGAGAGAGAATCATTGAACAGCTGCCCCCTGCAGGCCCCCTGCTGGGGACGGAGCCCTGACTGGGAATCGAACTGTGACCTCATGGTTCATGGATCAATGCTCAACCACAGAGCCACCCCGGCTGGGCTTTAAAAAAAAAGCAATTAAAAAATATGTACAATAAAAAAAAAAAAGGAGCACATTACTTAATATTTACCCAGAACCTTGGATAAAGCAGTGAGTGTGTGGGCATGAAATGCTAAATTAGAAAATGAGTGTCTTTTGAGAAGTTTTTAAAATGTTTCGCTCCTGAACCTAAGAGACAGCCAAGTGCCAAGTCCTCTTGTTCCCATTAAGATAAGGCCACTCTCCGGGGACAACTGTGGTCTCTGTCCCTCCTGTGATTCTGGCAACTGTGGTCTCTGTCCCTCCTGTGATTCTGGCAATAATTAAGCAAGGCCATATGTTGGCTTCAATACTGCTTCTGCCTCCAGTCTTTCTTGGGGCATTGAGATGCAATCTTGCCACACTTTATATATATATATGTATATATATATATTGATTTCAGAGAGGAAGGAAGGAGAGATAGAAACATCAATGAAGAGAGAGAATCATGGATTGGCTGCCTCCTGCACGCCCCACACTGGGGATCAAGCCCACAACCCGGGCATGTGCCCTGACTGGGAATCGAACCGTGACCTCCTGGTTCATAGGTCGACGCTCAACCCCTGAGCCTCGCCGGCTGGACTCACCACACTTTTCCTTCATTAAGTCACACCGTTCTCTCCCCGGTTGCACTGGAATCTGTACTCCTTCGCTGTTCACTTGCTTTTCTGCATCCAAAAAAAACAGCACACACCCCAAAACCCACACGCTGTCCACAGGGAAGAAGTTTACTTGCAAAAAGGGAGCCGTGAGAATCGTGTGGGAGCCACATAAACTCGTTTCTTCCAGGGCGATAGGGAGCAGAAAACAGCACAAAGATCTAAAACCCGGGCCTTTTTTGGTTTTGTTTTAATTGGCCAGACGCGGGGAGCGTTCTCTGGTTCTGTGTGTTCTCTTTGCGGCTCCGGCTTCTTTGGAACCGTTAGCAGTTCCCGGGCACTATTTTTGGAGCTGCGCTGACACTTGCTAATAACGTTGGCGTAGAAAGCCGTGCTCATTTGAAACTCCTTTAGACACCAAGAGAATTAGCTGGGATGTGCCAGATGGGAAAGGGGAGGAAGTCAAGGGCTGCTACTAGAGAGAGAGAATGCTGAAAGTTTTAAGGCAAATCAGAGGCTCTTCTCCATCAGATGCAAGTACTGGGGGAAAGTTTCCTTTTCAGGGGAATGCAAATATTCTTTCCCTCCTTGAGCTTAGCAGCAGCTTGCTCCTGGGGAGGCCCCTAGTCGGCCCAGTTACCCACCCCTAGGCAGGGAATCCTTTCCGATAAGCTCAACTTCGTCTTTAAAAAAAAATATATATATATTGATTTCAGAGAGGAACAGAGAGGGATAGAAACATCGATGAGAATCATGGATTGGCTGCCTCCTGCACATCCCCCAACTGGGGATCAAGCCCGCAACCCAGGCGTGTGCCCTGACTGGGAATCGAACCGTGACCTGCTGGTTCATAGGTCGATGCTCAACCACTGAGCCAGACCAGCAAGGATAAGCTTAACTTCTGAAGTTAACATGGGGAAGGCTGATGCTCTGCTTTGCTTTAAAAAACAATGCGCCCTAAATGCAACGCCGGATTGGACTCTGAAACAGGAAAAGGACGTTAGGGTGACATCTGGTGACATCCGGTGACATCCGAATAAAGCCCGTGGCTTGGTGAAGTGTTTGATGCCCAGACATGATACCGTGATAGAGAAAGCCGGGGAGGGGTACATGGGAACGCCCTGTGCTATCTCTACAGCTAACTGTTCCAGAAATCTAAACTTATTTTCAAATAAAGTTTAATGAAATGGTGCTCCTTGTAGTTGACTTGACTTTGACCTCTGAGAAGCAGGCAGATGGGCGACCTCTGGCTTCTGGGGGGGGCCTCCTCTGCATCGTCCTTTAGACCCCATCCCGGCGACAGGAGGAATGCTCATGACCTAGAGCAGTGGTCGGCACACTCATTAGTCAACAGAGCGGCAAACCGCGGCTCGCGAGCCACGCCGAAGTTTGCCGACCACTGACCTAGAGGGAGGTTACTCAACTCAATGTTTCTCTCCCCCGTTTTCCCCTTCCTTTTTCTCTTTAAAATCAATCAATACGTTTAAAAAATGCCGTGGTCGCCATGGAAGTCCCGCCTTTGTAGGACACAGCATTTCCCTATTTATGAATTGCACGCCAACAAAAGAGCAGCTGCTAAAACATGGCTTTCTTCGGGCATTATCGTCAAATACGATCCAAGACAGAAGTCTGGGAGGGCCCCGCCTCATCAGCTAAAATACTCGAGTGACGGAAAGAGCACTCACACAGACTGTATCCAAGTGCAAAGCGGGTCGTTTATTTAGCACCGAAATCAAACGATAAAAACACGGGATCCATCTTAAAACAGGCATTTTAAAAGCCCTCCTGACATTCTAAGTTGGCACTGAGACATCTGCAGTCTGGATACCCAACTTCCTCGTGTCCAGCGACAAAGGCAGTTTTCCCTGGTTGTGGGGTGCAGTGGGGTGGAGACCACTGCCCTTCAAACAGGCCGGTGGCCCCAGGATTGCTGTCTCCTGCTCAGCCCGAGGTTCCCGCCTGGATCTCCAGGGGAAGGTTTGTGTTTGCTTAGGTTCTCAGGAACCGCTCGGGAAGCCTTGATGTCAAGATGTGCAAAATAGTCCTAACTGATTTGGCTCAGTGGATAGAGCGTCGGCCTGCGGACTCAAGGGTTCCGGGTTTGATTCCGGTCAAGGGCATGTACCTTGGCTGAGGGCACATCCCCAGTAGGGGGTGTGCAGGAGGCAGCTGATTGATGTTTCTCTCTGATCGATGTTTCTCTCTCTCCCTCTCCCTTCCTCTCTGTAGAAAAAAAAGAAAAAAAAAGATGTGCAAAATGGACTGAAGAAAACACATAACCACAGCCTCTTGCCCACCGCCATGTGCCCTGTTAATTACGCTTCTCCAGCAGGGGCTCTTCCTGACCAGCAACCCCAAAGTCCCGATTTCACGGAACAAGGGCTGGTGAGCACCGGTTAATAACTATGTTGCCATTGGACCACTGACAGCTTTTCCAGGGCGGGAATGGAACCACTGAGATGCTGTACAGATCTCAGTGTAACCACTTCCCCTCTAGGTCGGCTGTGAATTCCTGGTCACAGAGGAGGAAGCACCGTCTCCTCCTTAGTGAAACCCATGCCATTCGCCTGCCTTTCCCGTTTCCTTTCTTACTTTTTTTTTTTTTTTTTAAATGTATTTTTATTGATTTCAGAGAGGGAGACGGCGGCGGGAGAGAAAGATCAATGATGAGAGAGAATCACTGATTATCTGCCTCCTGCACGCCCCCGACTGGGGACTGAGCCTGAAACCCGGGCACGTGCCCTGACCAGGAATCGAACTGTGACCTCCTGGTTTATAGGTCAATGCTCAACCCCTGAGCTACACTGGCTGGGCATCCTTCCTTGTGCTGCATGGCTGTTTTTGGAAATCGGGGTAACTCCCCACAGGCAAGGGGCAAGAGAGAGTTACACGTCCAGCATCCTGGGGGTGCTGCCCTTTGCAAAACCGGGAAGATGAAGCCAATTCCGTGCAAGAGAACATTCCGTGAACAGACCCAGATGGCTCTGAGCGAGGGAAAGTGGACATCTCAGGCTGTCAAGTCCCTCCCAGGCACAAGGACTCCAGTGCCAACGCTACTGCAACACATGTATTCCGACCTTTATGGATAAAGGACTTGGATGGCTGCTCAGCTGTGGCTTCTTGGGTGAGGGAGGCCTGGGCGTGGGTCAGCAGGGAGGGACAGTCCTGGAAGACTTGCAGGGCCAGGGACATCCTCCAGCACGTCCTGTCCCAACCTGATGACACCGCTCCCGAGACAGCTGCAGGGAAGAAGCCATACCAAGGCCACACGGGGACGAGTCTACGAGGGGCGATGCTGTGTCCTGCTGGCCTTCAGTTTTCCGTGTCGGTGAACTTTCTCTTCTTGTAGTTCTGAACCAGGTTAGACGCTGTGATCTGAGAAGCCTGCCCCTTCTCCCAGCACTGGAAGTCGTTCAGGCCTCTCTGCCCCATTTGGAATAAGCCCCTCTCCATCTCGTCCAGCCGGGCGACCAGTGCCGAAGTGTCTTCGTTGTACGCATTCTGGGAGGAGTCCATGATGCGGCGAAAACGTCCAATAAATGTCTGAAGGAGAAGGGGGCAAGAGAAACCAGAGCCACTTTTTAACTATATGTGTATTTTCATTGATTTGAGAGAGAAAGAGGGAGAGACATCAATGATGAGAGAGGATCATCAACTGGCTGCCTCCTGCACGTCCCACATTGGGATCGAGCCCGCAACCCGGGCATGTGCCCTGACTGGGAATCGAACCATGGCCTCCTGGTTCATGGGTCGATGCTCAACCACTGAGCCATGCTGGCCAGGCCAGATCCAGTTTTATCCCCAAACATTTAAATAGCACAAAAGGGGAGAATCTGGTCTCAGGACTCAGTCAGAAGGAGGTCTGAGTAAGTCATTTCACTCTGCCAAGCCTCGATTTCCTTGCCTGTGAAATGGGTTGTTGTGGAAATCAAATGAAGTAATACCCACAGAGCATCTTGCAAATGGCTGGCAAGAGTAAGCTCCTCGGAAAGCATTCCCCATTATTGTTATAGTAACGAAGGTCATGCTAATGTACCGTGGTCACATGCAGACAGGTTTCAACCAGAAAAGACCCCTGATTTAATTGAATGCAGTTTCTATCGTCTTCAGCCTGAGAGAGAGATGGAGTCACATTGCTCTACCGGTGTCAGTTCGGGGCTCTGAGCCCAAGCCACAAGCCCCACGTTAGTTCTGCAACTGTCTCCGGGCAATCTCACCGTCTCTGTGAGCAACTCCAGTCTACAGCACTTCAGAGCCGAGACGGAGAAAGACATGTAACTCACTTAAGAAGGGCCACGTTCTCACTCAAGAACGCGTCCTGGCAACGTTATAAGACAAATAATGTCTGCTTAGAAGAGTTTCGTAAGCTCAAACTGTCTACAATCTGTGCATTGACCTCTTTTTCTGAGAGGGTGGCAATAGTTTTTCGTTTTCTTTTTTTTTTTTTAATATGTATTTTATTGATTTTTTACAGAGAGGAAGGGAGGGATAGAGAGTTAGAAACATCCATGAGAGAGAAATATCGATCAGCTGCCTCCTGCATACCCCCTGCTGGGGATGTGCCTGCAACCAAGGTACATGCCCTTGACCGGAATCGAACCTGAGACCCTTCAGTCCGCAGGCCGACGCTCTATCCACTGAGCCAGACCGGTTAGGGCTTGTTTTCTTTTTTAACTATCACATTAGAAACAGCACTGGTTAATGTCAGGCCAAACAACCTTCACGCCCGATGGAGGGTGTCAGCACAGCCCAGGTGACAAGTGTGTTCTTATTAAGCTAGAAATGAGGAAGTAAAACAAGAGGTAGAAAGGGTGGTTTCTTCTAGTTTTAACAGAATACAGTAAAAAGTAACTATGAACGTTAAAGTAAGGTTATTCCAGCATAAAGGATGGTAACATATGCATAACACTGTTTTGTCCATGAACAATGATAATAGTTACCATTTATTAAATGACTCCACATACGCTCACTACGATTCTATAACTTTGGCACTATTATTATCTCCTTCTACAGGTGAAGAATTGATGCCTAGAGAGGTCAAGTACTTGACAAAGACCCGTATGTAGCAGAGCCAGGTCTTAACCCCAGAGCAAGGAAAGGGAACAAATAACCAAATGCCAGATGTATTTCCGGCAGGAACCTTCAGACCGGACCTGGGCTGGGCTGTGACTGTGTATTTAAGTGCCTGACGCCTGCAATCAACCATCACCTCTTATTTCCAGGACTTTCTGCTGCCCCCAACTCTTAGCAAGCAAATATGAATAACAGTAGACAAGTCCTATTTAAGTGTGTGTGTGTGTGTGTGTGTGTGTGTTTGGCAAATGCAGTCTAACTGTTGGCTGGCCTAGAATAAAAACACACTAATTGTATGTGCCATAAATGTCCCTGGGTCAGAGTGATTGGTGGCAGCCATAGCTGGCTCCTGAGGCATGTGCGGTGCCATAGGTTTCCACATCAATTACTTGCCTGGAGGAGAGACTGGGAAATGTCTGCATTCTCTGGGCTGTCAAAATGCAGGAGCTGGGAGCCAAACCCGTAGAAATGGGGCCCCATTTTGTGGAGGTCCACCACGTTGGCATCTGCGCTGAACACAGTCCTCCAGCCCTCTCGGTAGATCTTGGGAAGGTCCACAGAGAGGATCCGCCGCTTGTTGTCAAAAAGTCCTTTGGCCAGCCACAAGGGGAGTTCGAGCTTTGAGCCCTGCGTCAGACAGGAACGTAGATTTGAAGAACAATGACAGAGTCAATGTGTGTGTGTGTGGCAAAAAAGGAAAATGCGCATTGCATGAGCAATATTGCCTGTTCTCTTTGGGACACACTTGTATGTGAAGTCATGTAGCCTCGGGTTCGAATCCCAGCTCACCACCCACAGCGGGACCCTGGCCAAGCTACCAAACTTCTGGCTTCAGTTTCCTTGTATGCAACAATGCCTAGTTAGTTACAAGGTTGTTGAGGAATTAAAGAGCTAATACATAGAAAAGTACACTCTCCCCACCCCATCCATGTTGGCACTAAAGCCCTCAGTCAATGGTTGCTGATACCATCATCATGATGCAGGGAAGAATCTAGCAATTGGTGGGTCCCAGACGCATTACACGCTCTTACAGAACCCAAAGCTGTTGTTTTCAGTAGGAGCCAATCCTAAGGCACGTTGAGGGTAAGGGAGAGAGGGCGTGGGAAAGCACTGCTGAATTTGTAGTTTCAAAAAGGAAATCCGTGTTGGAGGGAGCCTGACGACCTGGGATAAATTTAGTTTCCGTACAAGTGGCCCAAGCTAGGGGAGGAGACCACCGCAATGCGTCCCGCGGATAGACTGCTTGGCGAGTACGACCCCCCATCTGCCCTAAAACTACAAATCCCAGAGGACAGCGCGCCCAGAGATGAGAAGCCCCAGGGTCGCAAGGCCCACTGGGAATTGTAGTCTTTCCGCGCAGGGCCGAGCCAGGGGGGCTTACCTGAGGGATGGTGTTGTCGGTGTCGGCCCCTCCGCTCCGCTCCGGGAAGAAAGCGCCGAGGCGTGGAATGGGAATTTCTGTGCGCACTGGGAGCTTCTCGTGGGACATCAAGATGTCGTCCAAGGAAAGAAAGTTCTCCTCATGTCCCAGCGCACCCGACTCCACCCGGAAATAAGCCTCGGACATGGTGGCGGCTTGAGCTGCTTTGCTTCCACTCGTGTGACTCGGGAGACCTCAGGGAGTCAGGGATGCAAAAGCAGGAGGAAGCGGAGGCTGGTCGGGATTGTAGGGGTTGAATGGGTCGCTACGGCCGCCGAGCCGGATCGAAACTGTTTTCCCGCGCACTATTCTCCCGCGTTCGGGGCGGGCCAGGCCGGAGCAGTGGATCGGGCGGGCCGGCCTAGGCAGAAGCAATCGATAAGGTCTGGTCCCGGGCGGGGCGGGGCGGGGCGGGGCGGGGGCGGGGCGGGGGCGGGGGCGGGGGCGGGGGCGCTGGGAGAGGGTCCGACCTCTGAAGGTTTCTCGCCGAGTGTAGCCCAGATTCAACAGAAGCTGGGACTGCCTGTTAAAGCTGCAGGATGCAGTTGCACTAGATTGTGTTTATGGGGTCCTGTAAATGTGTAGATGAAATTAACAACACTTTACGCGTTTGGGAGCTTAAAGAAAGGCGGCATGGAGCCCTCCATCCCAGGCCTGACCCGATCAGACCTACTGACCGGTTTTGTCCCCGTGCATTTTCGTGACTCTTGTTGCGTGAAAGTAACTGGCAGTCTCCTTGTGTGGCTCTGAATGTAAATCCTTAAAAGAGGAAATCTGATTGGTTCAGTTCCTCTTTTTGAGGTAGACCACAAGGGTCATAGTTTGCCAGCCACCCTGTAGATTGGGTGCCCGTGTCAGGTCCCGTCCTGGTCTAGTGGGGGCGGGGAAGGGGCCATGGGCCCAGACGTGGGGGTGCTACTCAGTCAGGGCTACGGGTGGTGGCAGCATGTGGAGAGATGCACTACAGACCTTTTTTCCCATGAAAGGGCGTTTTTCTGGGACCAGAACTGTGAGCAAAGGGTTCATGGGAAGGGTGAGTTTATTTATTCATGTTTTTACTTTTTTTTTTTTTTCTGTTTTGTGTACTCTGACATCTCGGAGCCTTGGGGCCCTCAGGATGAACTTTCCCTCCCGGGATGAGCTAATTCGTAGAGTCACAAGCACCTTGCCTGCGAATACGCCTTTCATATTCAAACCCACCAATCCGAAGCCCATATCCCCAACCCCTTCCTTTATCTAAGTCTCACACCGGTTCCTTTGCCCCTAAATCACCCCAAGGTCCAGTACTGGACAATTAGAGACCACCTTTATGGCCCAGAGTCCAGCGTTATCTAAACCGTGCAGTCCTACGCTTGCTCCCACTTGCCTACTCTGCCTCGTCCACTCCCTCACCGAGAAACCACACTAAGGGTTCCGGGCCATGTTCTCCTTTGGACAACGATGAGCCATCAGACTTCCATGGACGGAGCGCTCGGTCACCTCCATAAAGGAAGTCCGGGTATGGTCACCACAGGGGTCCTGGGCAGCTAGGCTGTTCCGTAGGAAATGGGAGGAAACGTGTGACGCTTTCGGGCGAGTAGTAACCTAGGGCTGAGCTTGAGGAAGGGGCGTCTGGCAGCGCCGAGAAGGGAGAGAGAAGATGCGGGGAGACGGTTGCAAAGCTGTTCTGTGGGCAGCACCTGGCAGCGGATTGGGTGTAGGAAGTGAAGGATAGAGGGGGTCCAGGGTGACTCACGTGCTTAACCTGGTTGGCCAGGCGGGTGAAGGTGTTATTAACAGATGTACAGAGCACAGGAATGGGGGCCGTGTGAGGCAGCAGATGCGTTCAGTTTGGCATTCTTGGAGTCCAGGAGCCACTAGACAGGCGGGTCGGCAGCCCAGTGGGGAAACCAGCCTGGACGTTAGGAGGCATCTATTTAGAGGTAGATACGTGAGAGTTTCTTCTTTTATCATATTTAAATTAATTTTTATCCTGACCTGAGGATATGTTTATTGATCTTGAGAGAGAGAGAGAGAGAGAGAGAGAGAGAGAGAGAGAAACACCAATCGGTTGCCTCCCTGACCAGGGACTGAACACACAACCCAGGCATGTGCCCTGACTGGGAGTGGAACCTCTGCCACCTTCCGGTGTACAGGACGACGCTCCAGCCCCCTGAGCCACACCAGCCAGGGCTCCTTTATCATATTTTATTTTTATTTTATTTTTATTTTTTTAAATATATTTTATTGATATTTTACGGAGAGGAAGGGAGAGGGATAGAGAGTTAGAAATATCGATGAGAGAGAAACATCGATCAGCTGCCTCCTGCATACCCCCCACTGGGGATGTGCCCGCAACCAAGGTACATGCCCTTGACTGGAATCGAACCTGGGACCTTTCAATCCCCAGGCTGACGCTCTATCCACTGAGCCAAACCAGTCAGGGCTCCTTTATCATATTTTAAATGTTCGCTTTGCTGCACCCTCCTATGCAAAAGTAAACAATTCACAGTCAGAATTGATCATTTCTCTGATGAAATGAGTATATGGTACTGGATATAGTTTGGGCTAGAAATCTAAATTAATTTGCCTAATTGAAGGCAATGCAGGCTATTTACAGACAAGACAGAAAGCTGTTTTCAGTGTCGAAACGGTTAAAGTGGATGCTTAATGATCTATCAACGCCAAAGAAAGGCATATTTTTGTCCTGAGACCAGACTACTGGCTCTAAACTCACATACCACAGTTATTTTAATGCTAAAGGAACAGGCCCCATGTTTCAGATAAAATCAGAGTGCCTTGTTCTCATTGAATGTCGGCTCACCATGAAGCTAGTAGTCACTGCTCGTATATTTTTACTCTATTTAATCTGTCCTCTTTTTGAATGAATAAGTGAAATCAGAAGAAATTACTGAAAGTTTGAGCTGATGACTTAACCAGGGGTGGGGAACCATTTTTCTGCCAAGGGCCATTTGGATATTTATAACATCATTTGCGGGCCGTACGAAATTATCAACTTAAAAGTTAGCCTGCTATATTTGGTCAAACACTGAATGAACTCACCCCTAATGCCTTGGCAGGGCCAGACCGAATGATTTCATGGGCCTTATACGGTCTGAGAGCCGGACGTTCCCCAGCCCTGAATAACTGCATTGATATATTGACAAAAGCAGCACGTGGCTGATCAAGCATTCATTTGTTTATGCCCTAAATTACAAGCCAGGAATGCTTCTTTTCTCTAAGAAAGCGTGTTTTCCTTAGCATCCAGCCAACCAGTCTATGCGCCAGAATGACCCTAACCAGAATTTCAGTATGCTTGAAATATTCAGGGTATATTCAGTATAGTTACAGTATATGGAGTTTCAGTCTTCTGAAAGGCGTCTAATGGATCCCTGAAAAAAAAAAAGAGTAAATTTTCCACCATCATCATTTCAAGGTTGCCAGGTCACAGAACGGTGTAGTAGCACATGCACCTTTCAGATAAGCGAAACCCCAAGTAGCTTTAAACGTGTTTTTTTTGAATACCAGTGCCTTCTCCATTTCTTCCACCGAGTGAGGAGGCGGTGGCACCGCGACAGAAACCCCAGTGAGGGTTTGGGGTCGAGGACCTGAGGAGGGGAGCTTGGGGAGAAGGGACAGAAACCCCAGTGAGGGTTTGGGGTCGAGGACCTGAGGAGGGAAGCTTGGGAGAAGTGACAGAAACCCCAGTGAGGGTTTGGGGTCGAGGACCTGAGGAGGGGAGCTGGGGAGAAGGGACAGAAACCCCAGTGAGGGTTTGGGGTCGAGGACCTGAGGAGGGGAGCTTGGGAGAAGGGACAGAAACCCCAGTGAGGGTTTGGGGTCGAGGACCTGAGGAGGGGAGCTGGGGAGAAGGAAGTGAGAAAGAAATGTATTGGACTCCATCCTTCCAGTTGCTCGGTTGGCCAAAAGTTTTAGGATTTTCTTTGACCCTCTCCCCTTACACCGAGCACGTCAAACTCGCGGCCCGCGGGCCACATGCCTCGTTTATTTGGCCTGTGTTAGCCTCTGAGTTTGGTATTGCTTGCCTTACACTCTATAACCGGTCCGTCAGCAAATGTTGGCTCTACCTTCATGACTTCTCCAGAATTTGACCAGTTCTCGTCACTCTGGTCCAGGCCACCATGATCTCTTGCCTGTTTTTTATTTTTTTTATTTTTTGCAGCAATAGCTTCCCACCTAGTCTTGCTTCTGCCCATGACCTCCATGTTGATCCTTCAACACCCCAGGCTCATTTTTACTTTATTTATTTATTTTTTAAATGTATTTTATTGATTTTTTTTACAGAGAGGAAGGGAGAGGGATAGAGAGTTAGAAACATCGATGAGAGAGAAACATCGATTCAGCTGCCTCTTGCACACCCCCCACTGGGGATGTGCCCGCAACCAAGGTACATACCCTTGACCGGAATCGAACCTGGGACCCTTCAGTCCGCAGGCCGACGCTCTATCCACTGAGCCAAACCAGTTAGGGCTCATTTTTACTTTATTTTTAAAAATATTTTTTATTGAATTTCAGAGGAAGGAAGAGGGGGAGAGAGAGAGAGAGAAACATCCATGATGAGAGAGAGTCATTGATCAGCTGCGTCCTGCACACCCCACACTGGGGATCAAGCCCGCAACCTGGGCATGTGCCCCTGACCGGGAATCGAACTGTGACCTCCTGGTTCATAGGTTGATGCTCAACCCCTGAGCCACGCCAGTGGGCTCACTTGTTCCTCAGAGCTTTGCACTCTCTGTTCCCCGGACCCAGATTGCCTTGCTCTTGGATTTCCCCATGCCTGGTCGCTTTCAGGTCTTTACTCAAAAGTCACCTCCTCCATGAGGCCTTCCCTAGTCACCCCATCTCAAATTTTAACCCCGCCCTCACGGATACGTGGCGCCCTCCTCCCTTTTTCTTCCCCACGCTAACCACTCTCTAAAAGTATTATACATTTTACTTACTTATTGTCTGTTTCCTCTACTAGAACATCAGCTCCGTGACGGTGAAGGGTAGGGGTACTTTCCGGCGTGTTTTCCACGGCTGAATCCCACTGCCTACCGCGTGTTAGGCACTTCACAAACATTTGTCTGCCGGAAGCCAATTCCAGCAGGTCAGCAGGGCTGAATCATCTGGAGATGGCTGAGGGCATTTCCCCAAACCTGAAAAGGATGCATAAAATGATTGCTTGCTGCCAGACAGCTAAGGGCATCTTAATCTGCCTCCTACTGGCCAAACACCTGAACAGCCGTAGGCAATTCTTCCAATCTGACAATGGATTCTGTATACCAAACCCTGACCTTTGATGTGTATATCTCCACCTTGCCTTAGGACAATTTGTGTTAATAAAAAGCAAGGGGTCCTGGGACAAGGGAGAACTTGGTTTCTTTAGCCAAGCTCCTCTGGCCCCCAAAATGCCTTTCAAAATTATGTTTCGTCTCTGGACTCTTGATTAATTAATTTACACACAGCGCTTCTCCAGATTCCTGAACCCTTCTAGATGCTGGATTAAGACCACCGGCATTATTTGTCGAATGAAATTGCGCTTTAGTTGTAGTAGTGATACTGTCTTTCTTTCAGACGTTAAGTAAAAACAATGAGTACATTTTAAGAAAATCATAGTGCAGGTGGTGTGCAGCTATTGTGAGCAGTCACACTGAAACACTGAATTAAAGGAGCAGCTTGTGTAAAACACAGCTTGTCAAGGAGCAGGTTAACTCGCGTATAGCCTTCCAGGTCCATGAGCGTAGGCCGTTAAACAAGGCCGGAAGGAAAGCTCATTGATCGGGCTCCGCGCGTTTAAACGTGGTGACGTTTTGTTAGGACTGGACTGAATTTTACCTTCACACCAACTCTGAACGTGGAATGCTTCTGCAAAAGAGTGAGCAAGATTTAAAGGGGCGTCGTCCCCTCTCTCAAACATTAACCAGCGGCCATTCATACTCCATCGCTGGGCTACTCCTGGAATCGCAGGCCTGAGTAGAGGCTGACTCTCACCACTTTATTTTTTTAAATTCATTTCTAATAGATTCATGGTTATATTTATTTTTTTATTGAGGTAACATTAGTTATAACATTATGTAAATCCCAGGTGTACAACATTATAATTGATATCTGTATAACCCCCAGGTCAAATATAAAGCAATGGGAGGAAATTTCCATCACTGTCATTGGCTTTGTGACCTCGGGTGAGTTACCTGCCCAGAAACTTTGTCTCTGCATTTGTGAAATGGAGGTAATAATAGTAGCTCACAGGGTTGTGGTGGGAGTGGGTCAAATGAGCCCATATACATAGAGCACTTACTCAGGGCCTGGCCTATAGAGGGGCTTCGTACGTGCCCTTCTTCTCATCGTTATTCGTACGTGTCTGTTCAGCACCTCGAACAAAGCCTGTCATGTAGCAAACACTCAATGAACTTTTGTTAAATAACCGTCTTCATCTTCATGATCATCTAAGCTGGGATACACTGCCCCCTCCCAATTCAGGTTTCTAAATGTACTTTGGTAAATTATATGATTCTTCAGTGTTTTCCTGCAAAATTCTCCTATGGGTTCAAATTATTAAAGTTTTTTATTGTTGTCGTTTTTGGAGTATATTTTTCTCATTTTTTTATTTTTTATTTTTTTTATTTATTATTTATTTTTTTTATTTTAAGAGAGAGTGGAAGGGAGGGAGGAGGGGGAGAGAGAGGAGAGAGGGAAACATCGATGTGAGAGAGACATATTGATTGGTTGCCTCCCACACGTACCCCGATGCACCCCGACCTGGGGTGGGGGTCAGACCTGCAACCCTGGTACGTGCCCTTGTCTGGAATCGAATCCAAGACTCTCCAGTGCCCAGGCAGATGCTCTAACCACTGAGCAACGCTGGCCAGCAGTTGTGGGGGGGGGTTGTTTGTATTTGGAAATTAGAGTATTATGTTTGGAATCTTATGGAAGGTTAATGGAATTAAACCACTGGAGTGCATTTTTACATACTTTAACTGTTCCTTTGGTTGAGCTATTTCTCGAGCTCGGATCCAAGACGCCTTCAATGAGATCAAAATACAGTGATGGGCAGATGCGACCTTGTGTGTGGGTAGTGCCAAGTTTAGATCCTTCCCACAGCCTTCGGCAGTAGCAGCAGTGTGGTAAACCCATCTTAAGTATCAGAGACATTTTGTGTTTGTGTGCGCGTGACCCTCCCAAGTTGGCAAAGCAGCAGCTACCCCATCATTTTGATAGAGGTACTTGTTTAATCCAGCGTTCTTTTTTTCTGTGTTCCCAGCTGCATAAAAAAAATAACACCCTTCCGCCCATCCCTGTACGGTCATCTTTTCCTGGTCATTTACTATATCATTTAATCCATGATCGGAGGGCCAGCGTCTCAGTCCAAGGGCGATGGAGTGGCGAGTGAACTCATTAGTTTGAGGAGACTGATGGGGGGGGAAGAGTTGTCAGTAAGACGTTCCCATGCCTGTTAGATGCCCTGGGGCTGCGTCCTGGTGCCCAGTGGAGGGAATAGTCACATGAGGTGGTGACACTGACAGACCAGCCCTGGCCGGTGTGGCTCAGTTGGTCGGAGCGTCATTCTGTACACCCAAAGGTCACAGGTTTGATTCCCAGTCAGGGTGTGTGTGGGAGGCAACCGATCAATATTTATCTCACATTGATGTTTCTCTCCTTTTCCCCTCCTCTCTCTCTAAAAGCAATAAAATGAAATAAAAACGTATCCTCAGGAGAGGACTAAAAATAAATAAATAAGCAAATGTGAAGTTTAAATATATTTTTGTAGTAAAAGCAAAGGTGAGCCCTTATAGCAGGGGTGGGCAAACTTTTTGACTTGAGGGCCACAATGGGTTCTTAAACTGGACCGGAGGGCCAGAACAAAAGCATGGATGGAGTGTTTGTGTGAACTAATATAAATTCAAAGTAAAGGAGCGGAGGGCTCCGCGGGCCGGATGGAACAGCCGAACGGGCCGGATCCGGCCCGCGGGCCATAGTTTGCCCATGGCTGCCTTATAGCCATCCCTTTATGTCCCATAAGGATCCAATGGTGCCTTTTAATGGGGCAAATCAGGACTTTTATTGGGAGGCGAATGAATACTGGGCAAGCGGCAGCAGCAGGCAGCTCTGTGACAAGGCCACCTGCATCTCCTAACTTACAAGTTCAGGGTGGGAGGGGTGTCCCTGCACCCCATGAACTGACAGTGGCACCCCCATTTGCCTACGTTCTGCTGCTGGCTGTATGCAGCCCTGTGACTTTGCTTCGAGCCACATGGCTCAGTCCCAGGGGAAGTTTTTCCTCTTCTGAATTATCATTACACATAACTTCACACTGCAAATCAATGCTCAGTCCCAGCCACGTAGGTGTCATTATGCTGAGTCGTAGGGGCGCTGAAGGCAGGAAGCCCACGCTGCCGGCAGGAACCCAGGAACCAGACCGCCCTCCTTGCATGCGGATCCCCATCCTCACGGTGAGCCGCTGAGGGGCTTTCAGAAATAGACCCGCTTGCCTGTTTGCAGGGTTTACGATGATCAACATCCCACCAGCGTTACTGAGTTCTTTTAACTTCTTTTTCTTTTTCATAATTATTTTTTATTCATTTTAATATCTTTATTGATTTCAGAGAGAGGAAGGGAGAGAGAGAGATAGAAACATCAATGATGAGAGATGCCTCCCGCATGCCCCCCACCGGAGATCCATCCCAGGCAGGTGCCCTTGACTGGAATCGAACCTGGAACCCTTTAGTCTGCCGGCCGGTGCTCTATCCACTGAGCCAAACCATCCAGGGCTCTTTTAACTTCTTTACAATTGATCTCCTTCACCTAATATTTGTTGGTTAAACCTCTTTTTTAGGAGATAAACGTGTTTATTTAACAAACAGAAAAAGTAACTGAACCATCTATGCAAATACACTTTTAACATGTTCTGCACCCCCCACAGCCAGCAGACAAAAGGCCTGGTCACACAGTTGAAATTTAAAATGTGAGATTGAAAGTACAAAAAGTCTGATTTCATTCCATGATGAGCAGATCAAGTACTTATTTTTTTATTATTGTAATTTATTTATTTATATATTTTTACTGATTTCAGAGAGGAAGGGAGAAGGAGAGAGAGACAGAAACATCAATGATGAGAGAGAATCATTAATGGGCTGCCTCCTGCACACCCCACACTGGGGATCGAGCCTGCCACCTGGGCATGTGCCCTGACTGGGAAATCGAACTGTGACCTCCTGGTTCACAGGTCGATGCTCAACCACTGAGCCACACTGGCCAGGCAAGTACTTATTATTTTTAAAGATCTCTTTCTCTTCCCCCACCTCCAGTGCACTAAAGATCTAAGATGTTCCAGACCTGAGAGATGCTCAAAGCCGTGAATGCTCAGCTGCAGGAAAGCCAATGCAAATAGAACATGACACCTCCCCAAACCTACTGTTCTTGTTCTAGCACACAACAAGCCATGTTGCAGAGGGCGGCTAACAGAAGCCTCGGTGGCTGTGCTGACAGCAATTCCAGAAAAACGTGTTCAGTGCCAGAAACTGAGCATTCAGGTTTCCTGCAATCAATGCAGCATGACAAATTATATATACATAGAAAAGCGATACCTTTGGCAGCTAGCACATTTAGAAATAATGCACAAAACACTAGGGAAGCAACAAATCTCAGGTTTATGAAAAATGCATGATTTTATTTTTTTAATATATTTCTTTATTGTTTTCAGAGAGGAAGGGAGAGGGATAGAGAGATAGAAACACCAATGATGAGAGAGATTCATTGATCGGCTGCCTCCTGCACGCCCCCTACTGGGGATCGAGCTCACAACCCCGGGCATGTGTCCTTGGCCAGAATCGAACCTGGGACCCCTCAGTCCGCAGGCCGACGCTCTATCCACTGAGCCAAACCGGCCAGGGCATGATTTTAATTTTTAATATATTTTATTGATTTCAGAAAGGAAGGGGGAGAGAGAGAAGCATCAATGATGAGAGAGAATCATTGATCAGCTGCCGCCTGCACACTCCCTACTGGGGATCGAGCCTGAAACCCGGGCATGTGCCCTGACCAGGAATCCAACTGGTGACACCTCCTGGTTCATAGGTCAACACTCAGCCACGGAGCCATGCTGGCCGGGTTCTCTGTCCTTGGATTCCATTTGAGCTGTGGTTCAAGGGCCGCCCTCTGTAGAGAAATGGCCCCGGACTCAGTGAGCATGGAGGTTTGGGGAAGTGAGCAGCCACGGGTGCCCTCCTGGCAACGGCCGTGTGGGCCTTGTGTTCGTGTAGGGGTTACAGCCCTCTGAGAGGTGCTGGTGGGCTGAGCCTTTGTGATGTGTTGGTGTGGGGTTACAGCCCTCTGAGAGGTGCTGGTGGGCTGAGCCTTTGTGATGTGTTGGTGTAGGGGTTACAGCCCTCTGAGAGGTGCTGGTGGGCTGAACCTTTGTGATGTGTTCGTGTAGGGGTTACAGCCCTCTGAGAGGTGCTGGTGGGCTGAACCTTTGTGATGTGTTCGTGTAGGGGTTACAGCCCTCTGAGAGGTGCTGGTGGGCTGAACCTTTGTGATGTGTTCGTGTAGGGGTTACAGCCCTCTGAGAGGTGCTGGTGGGCTGAACCTTTGTGATGTGTTCGTGTAGGGGTTACAGCCCTCTGAGAGGTGCTGGTGGGCTGAGCCTTTGTGATGTGTTGGTGTGGCTCTGAAAGTTTCGTGTCTCTATTCCCAGTTTTAGAGCCAGCAGCTGTCACTGCTGTGTGCTCACAAGTCGGCAGTTTTCCATTCCCTTTGTTTACTCGGATTCCCTTACTATGTCCAGTCACTCTGCGAAAACTTCTAACTTGGTCTTCTCACTTTTTTAACCCCTAGCCAGGGGTGGGCAAACTTTTTGACTCGAGGGCCACAATGGGTTCTTAAACTGGACCGGAGGGCCGGAACAAAAGCATGGATGGAGTGTTTGTGTGAACTAATATAAATTCAAAGTAAAGGAGCGGAGGGGAGAGCAAGAGAACCGGATAGAACAGCCGGATCCGGCCCGCGGGCCGTAGTTTGCCCACGGCTGCCTAGACTATGTGCATGTCATATCGTCTCTCTTTTCGTAGTTTGTCATTTCTGTCACTTCAACATTGCTTTAAAAATTTTTTTAAATATATTTTTATTGATTTCAGGGAGGGAGAGAGAGATAGAAACATCAGTGATGAGAGAGAATCATGGATCGGCTGCCTCCTGCAGGCCCCCTGCTGGGGATCAAGCCCGCAACCTGGGCATGTGCCCTGACCAGGAATCGAACCCTGACCTCCTGGTTCATAGGTCAACACTCAGCCACTGAGCCATGCCAGCCGGGCTCATCATTGCTTTTAAAATAATTAAAAGCTTCTCTTCCTCAGACACAAGGTAACACTGTTTATTTCACCTTCTCACTCTCTGCCTATATAATGTAAACACCCTTACATCATTTGATAGACAGGTTTACCACACCATGTTCTATAGGATATGGCTTTCAATGCCTTTCATCTTCATAAACAGGAAGCTGCTTTTTATTTGTTTCTTAGTTGCCCATTTATTTATTTTTTAGGGCCCCATGGATGCTCCTAGAATTCCTTGGGGGGGGGGGTGTTTTACAGGTGGTATCATAACTTTATTTTTCTATTGTAATATTTTATGGTCTGTTTTTGTTTTTGTTTTTTTAAAAATTACCCAGCTGGAAAGGAAGGGGCTAATGGGCTAATGCTTGAAATATTCCAAAGTAAAAAATTCTAAAAATGTTTTGTAAAAAGATTATGCCTAATGATCTCCCTGTAATAAAGATAACGCTGATAGTAGAAACATTGCCACCTACAGATGAAAAATATATTACACTTGTTTTTCTTGAACTCGGATAGCTTGCAACATCAAGAAGAAAGAAAAAATTTATTTTAATCTTCATCTCCAACCTCTAAAATGTGGTTGAGTCCTGGCCGGTGTGGCTCCGTTGGTTGAGCGTGGTTCCATGCACCAAAAGGTTGTCAGTTCCATTCGGGGTCAGGGCACATGCCCAGGTTGCTGGCCGATCCCCTGTAGGGGGCGTGCAGGAGGCAGCCGACCAGTGCCTCGCACATCAAAGTTTCTCTCTCTCTCTTCCCTTCCTCTCTCTTAAATCAATTTTTAAAAAACCACATTTTTAAGAAAAAGAGAGCATTGAAGTGCAATCCGCAGCCACTTGAAATCCCTGGGCCTTTGTGAAATAGTGGCTTTTGAGGGTGTTTTGTTTGTTTTGATAGCGTCAGAGTTTCTATCAAATAAAATCTTACCTTTGGGGTCCCGGGCAGAAACAGGCACTCAGGCTAACAAGTCTCCTGGGCTCACGGCCAGCCCGTCCATAAGATGCTGCAAGGGAAACCGAAGAGCAGCTGGAACCCCAAGTTTCAGCGATGCAGAAGTAATGGTCTAAGGCTGTCACCCAGGGCGGTGACCCCGCAGACAGACACTTTCCTGAGGGGCCAGTCAGGCTGTGCAGCCTCTGCTTTGAGAGTTCGTTAAGACAGTCCAGGTGCCAAGCCGCCTTGGAAAATGAGACCAACGAGGAAGCCCCCGACACCAATGAAGAAAAGAGGAAACACCAACACTGTAATTTAAGTTTGAACATTTTCAATACGTTAACGAGGGCAGGTAGGGTTTTTTTTCCTAAACCCAGTTCTTTCTAAAAACAGTGATCAGAAACCAGGGAAAACACGTTTGCTTTTGAGCATTTTTTTTCTCTTGCTGTTTGCAAATTCTCTGCCAAGGAATCTTCAGCGTAGAAACCCTTTTTTATGTTATTTATTTTCTTGAGTGCCCCCAGCTGGCTGCCCTTTAGAGAAACCGTGAATGTAGATTGTTGCAGCAAGATCGCCACCTAGAGGCAGAAATGATCATCGCACACAAACGCCAGGGTGGCATTTGGCCTGGCGGCTGGGATGAAATCCAAGTTTTCACTGGCTGGACTTTTTTTTTTTTTTTTTTTTAATTTTCTTGATTTCAGAGAGCAAGGGAGAGGGAGAGAGAGATAGAAACATCAATGATGAGCAAGAATCATTGATCGGCTGCCTTCTGCAAGCCCCACACTGGGGATCGAGTCTGAAACCCGGGCATATGCCCTTGACTAGAATCAAATCCGGGACCCTTCAGGCTGCAGGCCGATGCTCTATCCACTGAGCCACACCAGCTGGGGCTGGCTGGACTTTCCCAGGCAAGGGATGTGTGATGATGTAGCATGTGTCAAGATTTTCTCATTTTTAAAGGCCAAATAATATTCCATTGTGTGTCTACACCACTTTTTTTTTAATCCATTCATCTTGGGGTGGACACTTGAATTGCTTCTACCTCTTGGCTACTGTGATTAATGCTGCATCGGAGACCCTATCCTGGCCAGGAGGTCTCTCTAGGTCTAACGTTTGAAGATAAAATCCAAACCGCCCAGGGCCCGCCTGCCTTGGGCTCTTCTGTCCTCCTCAGGAGGCAGCCCGGTTTCCTTTCTCAGCACTTTTCTCCATCCTGGCATTTGTGCCGAAACCGAAGCCACTCCTCGCAGTGGCCCGAGTGCAGCTCCCACCGGGCCCCACGATTTTGACAGAGCCTTCGGGGAGCTTGGTTTGAAGCCGCTAAAGACAACTGGACTGAGGCCTGGCCGGCGAGGCTCAGTGGTTGAGTGTCGACCTATGAACCAGGAGGTCACGGTCCAATTCCCCGTCAGGGCACATGCCCGGGTTGTGGGCTCCATCCCCCGTGTGCCATGCAGGAGGCAGCTGATCCGTGATTCTCTCTTATCATTGATGTTTCTATCTCTCTGTCCCTCTCCCTTCCTCTCTGAAATCAATTAAAAAATATATATATATATTTAAAAAAAGAATTCACTTTATATAAAAGAAAGGTTTGAGCCTCCCAGGAAGCCATGCTGGGAGTATGGAGATGCTGACAGGGACCGGAAAAGCCAAACGCACCCTGGCCGTGGGCTTCCTCCGCCCAGTCTGACAAACCCGGGTGCGGAGGAGGTGGACAGACCAGGGCCGAGACCGGACAGGACTCTGTGATCTGACAAGGGGGATGTCCTTTTTGGTCAGCCCCGGGGACAGCCAGGCTGCCAGAAGGGACCTGCCAAGTTTAGGAAACAGGCGGGCTTTTCATCCTGCCTCCTAAGTCCCCAGGTCCAGACGTCTGCCCGCTGGCGCCATGGTAACCGTGAGGCCACAATGGAACATTCTTCCCGAGGTGGTAGAAGGGATCCCTGTGTTGGGCTCTTGCTGTGGCAGGTCGGAGTGAGCTCATTTCTCCTTCAGCGGGAGCAGTTCACAGAAGGACTCTGAGGACAATCGGACGACGAGAGACACCCGGTGTCGGGAGTGAGACATGGTGACTGAGAACGGCGCCCATGGCTTCCTCCGGCTCTTGTGCATCGTTTGAGGCAAGGGGAGGCCGGAGGTAAGGCGGGCGCATGGCCAGGACGCGTGGGCTGGGGTTTAAATCTATTTTTATTGATGTCAGAGAGGAAGGGAGAGGGAGTGGGAGAGGGGGGGAGAGAGAGAGAGAGAGAGAGAGAGAGAGAGAGAGAGAGAATCATTGATCGGCTGCCTCTTGCACACCCCACACTGGGGATCGAGCCTGCAACGCAGGCAGGTGCCCTGACCGGTTCACAGGTCAACACTCAACCTCTGAGCTACACCAGCTGGGCCACGTGGGCTGGGATGCAGACACACCTGAGCTTGGGTTCCAGCCGCCCCGCTTGGCAGCCACGTGCCCTCGGGCGGGCTTCTCAGTGTCTCCCAGGGTCAGTTTCTGAATCTGTAAAATGGGGGTAATCAGTGTCTACATCACAGGGTTGTGGTGCAAATGCACGGAGCAAAATGCCAGGCCTGTGGCTGCCGTATGTCAAAGCACAAGCTGTCCCTGGTTAAATCCAGCCGCGTTTGGTAGGAGGGACAAAACCAGGGCGGACCCACACTGAACCCCTGCTTTTTCCTTTCGGCAGCATTTTACAGCGACAGAGTTAAGGC
The DNA here is from genome assembly GCF_963455305.1 of Plecotus auritus. NCBI lineage: Eukaryota > Metazoa > Chordata > Mammalia > Chiroptera > Vespertilionidae > Plecotus > Plecotus auritus. The sequence goes on from NC_137785.1 coordinate 54,199,695, forward strand.
AGGGGTTGAATTCCACGAGTCAAACACCAACACCTTCCTGAGCCCCGACTCTCTGGGAAGCGGGGACCCTGGCTGGATCCACAGGCAGGGGCGGCCTCCTCTCCTCGGGCCATCTCACGGGTCCCCGCAGAGTCTCGGTGCCCGGCGCCTGATCCCTGCCTCCAGACTGCACGGGACCAGGCCCCAGGGACAGCACAGGTGTGTCCCTCACGCCCTGAAGCTGTGCCGGCGGGAAGGGCAGGGCAGGGCAGGGCAGGGCCTCGGACGCTGGGGGAAGGCACGGCTCAGGGAGGGGAGGAAACACGCTGCTGTTGTTCCCACAGCCGCCCATGGTGTCTGCTGCGGCCGCGCCTGGGGATGGCGGGGACCACGGGGGTGCTCTTGGTGCTGCTGCTCTGCGCCTCCCACGCCGCTGCCAGTGAGTGCCCGCTCTCTCTGTCACCGCGGAGCCCACCCCGGAGCGCAGGGCCCTTCCGTCCGCGGGCCGAGGCTCTGTCCACTGAGCCAAACGGGCCAGGGCATGGGAGCTTTTAAAAAAATGCCCGTGCCCAGGCCATGTCCCCGGGGGTGCGCGAGGGGGGCCCGGGGCAGGTGGATGGAGTGTGCAGCCAGGTGGGGAGTCCTTGCACCCCACTCTGCAGGGGTGGGGATGAGAGGGCCCTCGGGGACACCGTGACTGGCGAGGGAGGACACAGGGCGGCCAGGCAGAGCACGACCCCCTGTGTGGGCACCATCCTCTCTTTCATAGGGAAGGAACCCAACTAGGAAAAGAAACGGGGGTGGGAGAGTTCACGGTGACCACTACGGCGAGCCGGACAGAGTGGGCGGCCAGCAGGAGGGGGGCCTGCGGTCGGGCGTGGGGGTGGTGGCCACAGGCCCCCCACCCCTTGCCCCAGCAGTGAGGCCCCCCGCACCCCCCTCGGCAGGTTGTGGCATCCAGAAAACCAACGTTATAGGAACTTCCGAGGAGGGTCTGGTCAGCGAAAGGGAGTTCCCGTGGGTGGTGTCCCTGCAGAGCTCCCACCACATCCACCTGGCTTTCGGCAGCATCCTCAGTGAGTTCTGGATCCTCAGCATCGCGTCCGCCTTTCAGCACAGGCCAGTACCCTGACTGGGGCCTCGGCGCCCTGGGCGGGCGGGGGGCTGTTCCCCCGCTCAGCTGGGGGAGGCCTGGAAGGTGGACTCCTGGTGACGGAGCGACAGGCCTGTTCCCGGCTCAGTGCTGCCTCGAGTCCTGGGTCCTCGGTCAACGGATGCCAGCCTTGGAGCAGCCGGCTGCCTCCCACCGCACAGCGAGATGGTGCTCCTCATCCTCTGCAGGAAGGTCGTTCCTTCCTGTCCGATTCACTGGGGACACAGAGGCACTAACGTTGGTAGGAGACCTGGTTTTAAAGCTCGCCTGGGGCCTTAACCATGTGAAGGAAACACGCGAGCCCTTTAAGTGTAGGGATCTGATGGTTTGCTTCTTTGAACGTCTGTGTTTTCCAAATTCTTTTTTTTCTTTTTTTTTTTTTTTTTCTTTTTTTTTTTTTTAAATATATTTTATTGATTTTTTACAGAGAGGAAGAGAGAGGGATAGAGAGTTAGAAACATCGATGAGAGAGAGACATCGATCAGCTGCCTCCTGCACGCCCCCTACTGGGGATGTGCCCGCAACCCAGGTACATGCCCTTGACCGGAATCGAACCCGGGACCCTTCAGTCCGCAGGCCGACGCTCTATCCACTGAGCCAAACCGGTTAGGGCTTTTTTTTCTTTTAAATATATTTTATTGATTTTTTACAGAGAGGAAGAGAGAGGGACAGGGAGTTAGAAACATCGATGAGAGAAACATCCATCAGCTGCCTCCTGCACACCTCCTATTGGGGATGTGCCTGCAACCAAGGTACATGCCCTTGACTGGAATCGAACCTGGGACCCTTCAGTCCGCAGGCTGACGCTCTATCCACTGAGCCAAACCGGTTAGGGCGTTTTCCAAATTCTTTACATTTAATGTGCATTCTTTTAAACCAGAAAAAAAAAAAACAACCCGCAAATGTTATTAAAGGAATAACAGTGTGGTTTGTGTTTTGTTTGTGTGTTTTTTTAAATCTTACTTTTTGACCCAATGATTTCACTTCTGGGAATCAACATTCAGGAAATAATTTCAACCCCTGGAAACATTGTATGCAGAGTTGTTCATGGGATGGTTAATAAACAAAACGCTGGGACATAATGTACAATTATTATGGCTAAATAAATCATAGTGTATTACTCTTTTATATAGTACTAGAGGCCCGGTGCATGAAATTCATGCATGGGTGGGGTCCCTAGGCCTCGTCGGTGATCAGGGCCAATTGTGGCCAGGCCAATCAGGGCTGGGCCGGAGAGGAGGTGACGGTCACTGGGCCGGGTGCAGAAGGAATGGACGCCGGACACCAGTGCTGCCATCGTCGGCGCCCCACCCCCATGTGGTTCCCGCCCCCCCTCCTCCTTCCCTCATTGCTGCGCCACCACCATAGTGGGCGGGTGGTGGGCCGATTGGGGCCTGCTGTCAGCGGGGAGAGACAGGGCATGAGAGGTTGGCCAGTGGCCCTGAGGAGGGAGCTGGCCCTCAGCTCCCCTGGGAGAGGGGCCGCATCCCCTGCCACCCATCCCTGGTTCCCCGTCCCAGCCTGGGGCCCGGCCCTGATCAGGCTATTGGGGCCTGCCAGCTGGGGGAAGGGACCGAGGAAGGTGACCAGCCAGGGGAGGTTGGCTGTGGGAGTGCACTGACCACCACGGGGCAGCTCCAGTGTTGAGTGTCTGCCCCCTGGTGGTCAGTGTGCATCATAGCTACCAGTCATTTCGGTCGCTTAGGCTTTTATATATATATATAGACTAGAAGCCCGGTGCACGAATTCGTGCACTAGTGGGATCCCTCAGCCTGGCCTGCAGGATCAGGCCAAAACTGGCTCTCCGACATCCCCTGAGGGGTTCCAGATTGCGAGAGGGTGCAGGCCAGGCCGAGGGACCCCATCGGTGCACAATTGGGGCCGGGAAGGGACGCAGGAGGTTGGCCAGCCGGGGAGGGACTGTGGGAGGGCTCCAGGGTGTGTCCGGCCTATCTTACTCAGTCCCAATCAGCCGGACCCCAGCAGCAAGCTAACCTACCAGTTGGAGTGTCTGCCCTCTGGTGGTCAGTACATGTCATAGCAAGCGGTTGAGCAGCCTTAGCATATCATTAGCATATTGTGCTTTGATTGGTTGAATGGATGACTGGACACTTAGCATATTAGGCTTTTATTATACAGGATAGATATACACATACAGAGTATGGGAAGAGACTATCCTATATAATAAAAGGCTAATATGCAAATCAACCAAACGGTGGAACGACCAGTCGCTATGACGCACACTGACCACCAGGGGGCAGACGCTCAATGCAGAAGCTGCCCCCTGGTGGTCAGTGTGCTCCCACAGGGGGAGCGCTGCTCAGCCAGAAGCACTAAAGGTGTCTGACTGCTGGCTTAGGCCCACTCCCGAGGGCTCCCAGACTGCGAGAGGGCGCAGGCTGGGCTGAGGGACACCCCCCAAGTGCATGAATTTCGTGCACTGGGCCTCTAGTAATTACTATAATTGGCAAAACAAATTATAGTATAAACTTTGAATGGAATATTGTGCAGCTGCTGATTTTCTTATGATTTATATTTTTAAATTGAAAATACATATGCAAAGTAGAATGTTCATGAAGAACCAAAGGATATACAAGGAAAGGGATCCCTTCCCTCCATGGCATGTCATTTACTGTATCCGTCCCTTGAGCTCTGTCACCAGTTTCTAGGGAATTCTTCCTTAAATGCCCAATGCATGTATGGCTATCTCTATACATATCCTATATAGCTATACACCCACATGTCCTATAGGTCTATATCTACTGACAGAGGGGGAATTTGCTTCCCCCGGTATTTGTCTGCTAGGGCGGCCATAACAAAAGACCTCAGACAGGGTGGCTCAGACAACAGTTTATTTCTTACTGTTCTGGAGGCTGGAAGTCCAAGATCAAGGTGCTGGCACGGTTGGGTCTCCAGAGGCCTCTCTCGTTGGCTCACAGATTGCTGCCCCCTCTCGGCGTCCTCACATGGCCTTCCCCCTGTGTCCACACTCCCATGTCTCTCCCTCGTTTTATAAGGACACCAGTCCCTTTGGATTAGACTCCTACCCGTATGGCCTGATTTAATCTTAATTACCCCCTTGAAGGCCCTATCTGCAAATGCAGCGGCTTTTGGGGTAGGAGCTTCACAAATGAATTTGGGGGAACACAATTCAGTTCATAACACACACACCCCCAAAAAATACAACTGGTAGCACACCATACACAGTATTTCACTCTCAGCTTTTTTCACTCTATCATGAATATTGGGAAGTCTTTTTTTAAAAACATTTTTTTAAATTGATTTCAGAGAGGAAGGGAGAGGGAAAGAGAGATAGAAACATCAATGATGAGAGAGAATCATGGATCGGCTGCCTCCTGCAAACTCCCTACTGGGGGTCGAGCCTGCAACCCGGGCATGTGCCCTGACCGGGAAACGAACCATGACCTCCAGGTTCATAGGTCGATGCTCCATCACCGAGCCACGCTGGCCAGGCAAGAGCAACATTCTTTTCATCAGCTGCACAGTATCCCATGACGGGTGTACCATCACCCAGTCCTCTAATGATGGACATTTGCATGGTTTTCGACCTTTTCCCAGTGCCCCAAGCGCGGCAGTAGGTGGAGCGGTACCTACGTCACTCCCCACACATGCGGGCGTCTTGCAGCATGAGTGACCGAGGAGGGGAAGACGGGCTTAGACATTCCCAGTGACTGCCGCCAGCCCTTCGAGAGCTTCTGCTTTGTGTTAGAGTTCCCAATATTGCGGTTTTCTGTTTAGTCTGCTGTTTTGGCTTGCTTTTCTGTGTGACCCAGGGTTTTGTGAACGACAGAGTTTTAAAATACCCAGGTGGTAAAGTGTTGTTCTATTTTCCGCACCATTTAATTCTGAGTTCTCCTGTGTGGTGATTTAGGAATTTGTTGAGGCTGTCTTTGTGGTCCATGTGAATATTATTTTAAAATATAGCGCCCTTGCCGGAACCGGTGTGGCTCAGTGGATAGAGCGTCGGCCTGCGGACTGAAGGGTCCCAGGTTCGATTCCGGTCAAGGGCATGTACCTTGGTTGTGGGCGCGTCCCCAGTGGGGGGTGTGCAGGAGGAGGCTGATCGGTGTTTCTCTCTCATCGATGTTTCTAACTCTCTATCCCTCTCCCTTCCTCTCTGTAAAAAATCAATAAAATATATTTTAAAAATAAAAAAATAAAAGAAAGAAAAATAAAATATAGCGCCCTTGACCGAAATCAAACCCAGGACCCTTCAGTCCGCAGGCCAATGCTCTATCCACTGAGCCAAACCAGCTAGGGCCATTGCCCAATTTTAATAGATTACATATGTGCTTTAATGTTTCCCTCAATTCATATGCATATTTACGCATCCTTGTTACTTTATATATTTACTAGAGGCCTGGTGCACAAAATTCATGCACTTGTGGGGCGGTTCCCTCAGCCTGGCCTGCGCCCTCTCACAGTCCGGGAGCCCTCGGGGGATGTCCGACTGATGGCTTAGGCCAGTGGTCGGCAAACTCATTAGTCAACAGAGCCAAATATCAACAGTACAACGATTGAAATTTCTTTTGAGAGCCAAATTTTTAAAACTTCTAACGCCACTTCTTCAAAATAGACTTGCCCAGGCCGTGGTATTTTGTGGAAGAGCCACACTCAAGGGGCCAAAGAGCCGCATGTGGCTCGCGAGCCGCAGTTTGCCGACCACTGGCTTAGGCCCACTCTCCGTGGGGAACAAACATCCTTAGTGCTGCCGCGGAGGCGGGAGAGGATCCTGCCACTGCCACTGTGCTCGCCAGCTGTGGGCCCCGCCCAGGGCTTCTGGCTGAGCGGCGCTCCCCCTGTGGGAGCCCACTGACCACCAGGGGGCAGCTCCTGCATTGGGCGTCTGCCCCCTGGTGGTCAGTGTGCGTCATAGCGACCGGTCGTTCTGCCAATAGGTCAATTTGTATATTAGCCTTTTATTATATAGCCTATAAATAAATCATATGTTTAGACTTCTACAGAAGATGATTTAAAAACCTCTTTTCCGCTTTGGTGAAACCATTTGATCATTGCCTAGGTTTACATTTTTACTCCCATATAAATGTTTAAAAGTCTTTATTTTAATTTAGTAAAAAATTATAATGAATTCCATACTTACTGACAGTTCTTTTGCTGGATTTCCTCCATTCAGCTCTAGAATTGACTAAATCTGTCTTCAAGTGGCTTCTTGTTTTGCTTTTTAAAAAATATTTTTTTTATTGATTTCAGAGAGGACGGGAGAGGGAGAGAGAGACAGAAACATCAATGATGAGAGAAAATCGTTGGTTGGCTGCCTCCTGCACGCCCCCTACTGGGGATGGAGCCCACCAGCGGGGCAGGTGCCCTGGGACTGGGTGCAGAGGGTGGGTGACACTCAGCCCAGGGCAGATGAGCGGGATAGGCGCCGGCTGGAAGGACAGTCAGCATGAAAACGGGGAAGAATGCAGCCTTCTTAGTGCCTTGGCTTCTCAAGACCCCTCGCTCTCCCTCCAGGAAGGACGCAGTGGCCATTGTGGGGATCGCGAGGATGAACGCCACGGTGGTTTCTCATGAAGAGTTTCCGGTCCACACCATCATCGTCCACGAGGACTTTGATAACAAGACGATGACCAATAACTTAGCCCTCCTGAAGACAGACACGGCCATGCAGTTCACCAGCCTGGTCCAGCCCATCTGCTTCCTGGGCAGGAAGCTGTACATGCCGCTGGCCTCGCGCAACTGCTGGGTGGCCGGCTGGAACCCCACGTTTGCAGTTACGCCGTCCTTCTCCTGGCGGAGGCTGTGTGCACTAGCAGTGGGGGGACTTGGATGAACCATCCTAGGGCTTATCTTTTTTTAAATAAAAAATACTTTTATTGATTTCAGGGAGGAAGGGAGAGGGAGAGAGAGCGATAGAAACATCAATGATGAGAGAGAATCATTGGTTGGCTGCCTCCTGCACGTCCCACGCTGGGGATCAAGCCCACAACCCCGGTATGTTCCCTGATGGGAATTGAACCATGACCTGCTGGTTCATAGGTCGACACTCAACCACAGAGCCATGCGGGTCTTATCTTAAGAATGCAGGTGGCTCGAGGTTCTAGAGTTGGGCGGGAACCCACAGCTAATCAGTCAAGATTCCCAGTGCTTGCCCTTTCTGTGGACAATCTTACATTTGGTCCTTTTTTCTTCTAGTCCTACATAGACCACAATCGGAAGTACACAGGCAGCTGGCAATCTGAAATCAGAGCGAGTTACAGGGGGGCCAGGGACATTACTCCCTGAACTAGAGTGAACTGTCCTCTTGTCTAAGTCATCCTTGTTTTCTTGGGACACGAACAAAGACATGTATTCTCTGTAGATGTTGAAAAGTGATAAATATGTTCTCTGCCTATATTCACCTTCAAGTTCAAAGCAAAAGTCGTTTTCAGTAAAATCTCAGCCACGGGCCTGATGTCTAGGAGGAAAAGGGGTTCATCAGCGCGGTGTCTACTCACTCCCATCGGGACGTGTGAGTTGTAGTTGCGTTGGCTGAGGGGAGTGTCTTCGTGTTGATAATTCTTGGGCTCTCTGTTGCATGGTGCAGACGGGAAAGCAAATGACGATGAGTATCCTGAGGAAAATCTCCGTGCAAGACATCAACCTGTGTCCCTTAAACGAGTTCCAGAAAACAGGATGTGGCAGCCACGTGGAGCAGGAGACCGATACTGTCTGCTTGGTAAGGACATGACGGACTCGCCCTGGCCGGGTTGCTCAGTGGTTAGAGCATTGGCTGGCGGACTGAAGGGTTGTGGGTTCGATTCCCGGTCAAGGGTATGTACCTCGATTGCAGGCTCGATCCCCAGCCCAGGTCAGGGCCTGTGTGGGAAGCAACCAATTGATGTCTCTCTCTCACACTGATGTTTCTCTCCCTCTCTGTCTGTCTCTCCCTCTCTCTCTTACTCCCCCTTCTCCCTCCCTTCCACTCTCTAAAAATCAATGGGAAAATATCCTGGGGTGAGGATTAACAAAACAAAAAAAAGAACATGATGGAGTAGAAGCTCAATGCGGAGAGGAAGCAGTGTCACTTCCAGAGATGGGGAACTCCTGAGGCAGGGACTGTCCCTTGAGACTCGTGGCTGTCAGGACTGACTCTGTGTTGGCAGAGAGCAAGTGATCAATCAAACACCTACAGAATGGACGCCCCGTCACCGTTGTCAGTGGAACACGATGAGGCAATTCCCCTTTCAAACCTAGGTAACTGGCCAGGGTCACCTAGCTAGCCAAGTGTGCCAAGCTCCCACCCACACACCAGGGGAGGGAGAGGGGTCTGTGTGGCAGAATTCCCGTGGCCTCAGGACCGCTCCCACAGGAGCAGGGAACGCCGGGAGCACGCGCAGGGACCGGCAGCTGCCCAGGTGACCCTCGGCCAGCGTGACCCTGACCCTCTCAGGACTGTGGGTGGGCGCGAGCCGCTTCAATGAAGGATGGAAACGAGAGAGAGAGGAGCGGGGGGAAAGTGACCATTCCAGGCCAGAAAGGAAAGGAATATCAACATTTGAGGCATGAGAAACCGAAAGAGGGATTTAGTCCAAGTACTGAGAAGGGGCAAGACAATGAAGCTACAGGCAAAGTGCAGGAGTCGGCAGGTAATTGGTACAATGAAAGGAAAAGTTATCTTGTTGAAATCTGTGGCGGTGGCTGCCTAGATTGGAAAGAGTGCCCAACCATCTGCCCCATTTCCGGCGAGAACCGGTGTTAAGCATTTCTGGAGCGAACCATAAATTTCACAAGGATGTGTTAACAATGAGAAGTTCTTTTAGCCCGGCCGGTGTGGCTCAGTGGTTAAGCGTAAACCTATGACCCAGGAGGTCACGGTTTGATTCCCGGTCAGGGCACATGCCCGGGTTGCGGGCTTGATCCCCAGTGTGGGGCGTGCAGGAGGCAGCTGGAATGATTCTCTCTCACCGTTGATGTTTCTATCTCTCTCTCCCCATCTCCCTTCCTCTCTGAAATCAATAAAAATGTATTTTAAAAAAAAATAAAAACGAAAAGTTCTTTGAGACCTGAAGCCTTCTGTCCTTTGTCACAGGGGGACCCGGGAAACCCGCTCATGTGCCAGCTGCAGGGGCTAGACCTGTGGGTGCTGAGAGGAATCCTGTCGCAGGGGGGCGAGAAGTGCCCTGGCCTCTTCCTGTACGTCAAGGTGGAGGACTACGGCGACTGGATCACGTCCAAGACGCAGACGGACAGCCTTCTCCCCCTGTCCGTGTTCCACCACTACCACCACCACCAGGAGAACGCGGCCCCCGCCCAGGGCCCCTCGGCGCCCACCACAGGGACGCAGCTCCAAGAGCCAACCAACATGGCCATCTTCATGGCCAGATCTCCCTGGCCGGACAACAGCTCTTTCGAGGGCGCAGAGTCCCGGAGGAAGGGCATGAGGGAGTCGGGCAGCTCTCCGGTGCAGCAGGAGGAGGAGGAGGAGGAGGAGGAGCAGCCCGCGTACTATGACTATTACAGTGAGCAGGAGGCCGGGCACGGGGCGTCCATTTCGGGTCAGAACAGGTTGCATCAGCCCCAAGAAACGCTCTTGCTTTGCTCTGCGCTTGTTTTCTTTTGGAACGGTAGAGAGTCTGGGAGCTAACCCCTCGCCCTCGGAAGAGTAGGCTCAGAATGCTGAGTGCCCGGCCCCCGCCACGCCGCGTGGGTGCCTGATCGCCGCACGCCCCGGCCGCCCCGGCCCGGCCCGCGGCCCGCCCCCCTCTGTCTCACTGCCACGTGCTCCCACAGCACCGTCACCTGTGCTTTGAACTAAAGGTGGGCTAACGAGTCAAACCGCGCCAGTGCCCTGTGGTTCTTTCAGTGTCAGCGCTTCCAGGGGCCAGGCTGGGACCACACCCGCCACAGGCCGCCGACGGGCCGGGGAGGTGGCAGTTGGCCTGGCTGGAGAGTCGGGGACACCAGCCGGCCTGGGGAACAGAGAGAGGCCCCTGTGACTACAAGGGAGCTGGTTCTTTTAATGGATTGCTTTTTGGTCCACAGCCCATGGCCTCCCTCTGGCTACTTCCCAGGGGGGCTGATTAGCTGCAGCTTCTCATTGGTGGCCTTCATCTTATTCCAGTCCTTGCGGTAGCCTTTTAAGGACATCTGCGGAAGGAAAGGGGAAGAGGGGAGAGTCACTTGGGAGATGCGGACTGTGACTAGTCAGAGCACAACCCTGGATGGTGGCCCGGGTACCCGCGGGGCAGGGTGTGGCTCCCCCCAGGGGCACCTGGGAGAGTCGTCTAGAGCAGCGGTCGCCAACCTTCCGGACCTCACGAAACACCAGGGGTCCGCGGACCACCCGTTGGCGACCGCTGCTCTAAAGAGCTTGTTTCTGGTCGGTAAAGCGAGAAGTTGCAGGTTCCTGCTGGGATTCTCTGCTACTTCTCAGCTTCAGGTCTGATGGGCCCGAGGTTGGATCCTAGTTTACTTCCTGCGGTGGGAAGCAGAGCCAGGGTCCAGGTGTGACAGCGCTGCCGTCCTCTAAGTATGTCTTTCAGAAAACCTTTTTTCCATCAAGTTTTTATTGATTTCAGAGAGGGAGGGAGAGGGAGAGAGAGAGAAACATCGATGATGAGAGAATCAGGGAGTGGCTGCCTCCTGCACGCCCCCTGAGGGAGCACAGACTGACCCCGGCCAGGTTGCATACTGAGTATCATCTATGAACCAGAAGGTCATGGCTTGATTCCCATGCCTGGATTTCGGGCTCGATCCCCAGTAGGGGGTGTGTAGGAGGCAGCCGATCAAGGAATCTCTCTCATCGTTGATGTTTCTATCTCTCTCCCTCTCTCTTCCTCTCTGAAATCAATAAAATAAAATAAAAATTCTATTTTAAAAAAATAAAGTCATCCTTTGTTTCAATATAAGGCTCAAAAAACCGTGGAGATTCCTCTCAGATGTTACGTGTCCAAGCATCTGTATCTTTAGCTCAAAAACAGAATCGCAGACGAAAATGGGAAGGGCGTGAAAGTCTGCCCACCCGGGGCCTCTCGGGGCCTACCTCCGCGATCTCCACTTTCCTCTCCCAGATGCGGATGGTCTTCTCCAGCTCCCCGTTGAAGATCTTCTCCCTGACGTACATCATCACGGGCGGCGCTCGGAACTCGGCCATCTGCTTCCGCAGCTTCTTGTTCACAGCCTCGGCTTTGGCCCGGTCCTGGGTTGGGAAGGACCAAGTCACCCGGATCCCTGCTGCATCTGGCCCACTGGGACTTGCTGGCCCTCCCATCTCTCCCCAGTTTCAGTGTAGCTCTGAAAACAATGTTTAAATTTTCAAAGGAGTGGGGGGAATCACAAAAATCTCATTTTTTATAGATTGTGATGTTTTCATCCAATTCAGAAACACCAAGTATAGCTTAAAAGTCTCCTTTCTTTCTTTTTTTTTTTTTTTTGAGCAATTCTTTTTTTATTTTTTTTATTTTTTTTAAATAAATCTTTATTCATATTATTACAATTATTTCTCCTTTTTCCCCCCATAGCTCCCCTCCACCCATTTCCCACCCCACCTTCTGCCCTTACCTCCCCCCCACTGTCCTCATCCATAGGTGTATGATTTTTGTCCAGTCTCTTCATGAGCCCCCCATACCCCTTTCCCCCTGAGAATTATCAGTCCACTCCCTTTCTATGCCCCTGATTCTATTATATTCACCAGATTATTCTGTCCCTCAGGTTTTTAATTCACTTGATTTTTAGGTTCACTTGTTGATAGATATGTATTTGTTGTTCATAATTTTTATCTTTACTTTTTTCTTCTTCCTCTTCTTTAAGAATACCTTTCAGCATTTCATATAATACTGGTTTGGTGGTGATGAACTCCTTTAGCTTTTTCTTGTCTGTGAAACTCTATCTGCCCTTCAATTCTGAATGATAGCTTTGCTGGGTAGAGTAATCTTGGTTGTAGGTTCTTGCTATTCATCACATTGAAAATTTCTTGCCACTCCCGTCTGGCCTGCATAGTTTCTGTTGAAAAGTCAGCTGACAGTCGTATGGGTGCTCCCTTGTAGGTAACTAACTGTTTTTCTCTTGCTGCTTTTAATATTCTCTCTTTGTCTTTTGCTCTTGGCATTTTAATTATGATGTGTCTTGGTGTGGTCCTCTTTGGATTCCTTTTGTTTGGGGTTCTGTGGGCTTCCTGGACTTGTAAGTCTATTTCTTTCACCAGGTGGGGGAAGTTTTCGGTCATTATTTCTTCAAATAGGTTTTCAGTATCTTGCTCTCTCTCTTCTTCTGGCACCCCCATAATTCTGATGTTGGTACGCTTGAAGTTGTCCCAGAGTCTTCTTACATTATCTTCAACTTTTTGGATTTTTTTTTTTTTGCTTTTTGCTTTTTCGGTTGAGTGTTTTTTGCTTCTTTGTAATTCAATTCTTTGACTTGATTTTTGTGTTCCTCTTGTCTGTTTTTGGGTCTCTGTATAATATTTTTTATTTCAGTCAGTGTATGTTTAATTTCTAGTTGGTCCTTTTTCATATCTTCGAGGGTCTCGTTATATTTATCGGCCTTTTCTAGGATATTCTTAAAAAGCCTTATAACCGTGGTTTTGAATTCTATATCCAGTCGTTTGTTTTCCTCCATTTCTTTCGTTTGTGATCTGATTCTTTGACGCCGCATTTTTATTGCTTCCCTGAGTTGGTAGGGTAGATTTGTGTGCTAGGTTTCCAATATGGCCCAGTGGGTCTGCCTCCCCAGTTAACCTGAGGTGGACACTCTTGGTGCACCCCTTTGTGGACTGTGTGTACAGCCTTGTTGTAATTAAGTCTTGATTGTTGTTGGTATCACTGGGAAGAATTGACCTCCAGGCCAGTTGGCTGTAAGGATCAGCTGTGTCTATGCTGGGAGAAGTCCGGTGCTGGAGACAGCCTTATAGGATTAGACTTGCCAAATTGCAATAGCCTCTGTGCTCAGCTTGGATGGGGTGGAGTCTCAGTCTTGGCTTCCCGTCAGCCTTGCCCTTACGCGCACGTGCGTGCCTTCAGACCTCTGCCTTCCCGGCTCCCGAGTCTCCGCCCGAGAGTCCAGACTCCCCCTGTAAGAGCGTGGGTTCCCAGGGGCTCGCCCGGAACTGGGGTTCAGTGCAGTCAGAATTGGGGTTCAGTGCGGTCGGGGACTTCCTTCCCCCTTCCGCCAGAGAAAGTCAGCCAGGCTCTCAGCCGCCCTTCCTCTCTGCGCGCACAAAGACCCTTTGCCGTACCTCCAATTCTCTGTGAGCTTTTCTCTTTCCTTCTAGTTGTAGAATTTTCACTCAGCCAGCTTTCCTGTGGTTCTGGATGGTGTCCGTTCTGTCTTTTAGTTGTAGTTTTGAAATTGTTGTGCGAGGCAGCAGTTTAGGTGTTTACCTATGCTGCCATCTTGTTTTTTTTCTAAAAGTCTCCTTTCCTTCCTCCCTCCCTTCCATCCCTTCCCTTTCCCTCCTTCCTTCCTTCCTTGCTTCCTTCCTTCCTTCCTTCCCTCCCTCCTTCCTTCCTTCCTTCCTTCTTTCCTTTATTAAGAGAGAGAAACATCGCCCTAGTTGGTTTGGCTCAGTGGATAGAGCGTCGGCCTGCAGACAGAAGGGTCCCGGGTTCAATTCCAGTCAGGGGTACACGCCCGGGTTGTGGGCTCAATCCCCAGTGTGGGGCGTGCAGGAGGCAGCTGATCAATGATTCTCTCATTGTTGATGTTTCTCTCTCTCTCCCTCTCCCTTCTCTCTGAAATCAATAAAAATATATATATTTTTAAAGGAGTCTTCATACACAGTAAATACTCTATAAATGTTAACTATTATAAAGAAAAAAAAAGAGAAACATCAGTTGGCTGCCTCCTGCACACCCCCTACTGGGGATTGAGCCCGCAACTCAAGCATGTGCCCTGACCGGGAATGGCACCAGCAGCCTCCTGGTACATGGGATGGCACTCAGCCAACTGAGCCACACCCGTCGGGCCAAGTCCAGTGTTCTTTTTTTTTTTTAAACCTCACCCAAGGAGTGAGGATATTTTTTCATTGATTGTTAGAGAAAGTGGAAGAGTGGGAGGAGGATGAGATAGAGAGAGGAGGTGGGGTGGAAAGAGAGAAACATTGAAGTGAGAGAGACACATCGATTGGTTGCCTCCCGACTTGCAACCCAGGTACGTGCCCTCGACTAGAATCGAACCGTGACCCTCCAGTGTGCAGGCCAACACTCTAACCACTGAGCAACACGGGTGGGGCCAAGCCCAGTGTTCTTTATCCCCCACTTTCCTAAAAAAGTCCTCCTCGATGGTACATCTACACAATGGAATACTATGCTGCCATAAAAAAGAAGGAATTACTACCATTTGTAGGCACCTGGATGGAATTAGAGAACATTATGCTAAGTGAAATAAGCCAGTCAATGAAAGAAAAATACCACATGATCTCACTCATTTGGGGATAATGAAAAACATTATAAACTGATGAACCAAAAGATAGTTACAGAGGCAGTAAAGCATCAAACAGACTATCTAATTACAGCGGTAAGGTTAGGGAGAGGTGGGGGAAATAAGAGATCAACTGAAGGACTTGTATGCATGCATATAAGAGTAACCAACGGATGCAAAACATTGGGGGGTGAGGGCATGTATGGGAGTGGGGTGGGGGGGCAATGGTAAGATATGTACACATATAATACCTTAATAAAAATTTGGAAAAAAAAAAAAAAGTCCTCCTCGAGTCCCATCCTGGGTGCGTTGAACTTGTAGAAATTCAACTCGATGTGCTCAGCAAAACACTGAGCGTGCTAACTCACCATGTGGATGATGCCACATCTTTTCACACAGTGACCACAGCGCCCGGAGTGAGCTCAGGACGGAGGTCAGGTCTGCCGTCCAAGCATCCGCTGTACCGAGTAAGAGGTGCCTAAGGGGCTCCCTCTCCTTTCCATAGGGTACTGCCTCTTGGTGTGTGTACGTTTTTTCATATCAGTTACATCATTACAAGCATGTTATATTTTTTGCAAGGTTGTACATGCAACACTTTCAATATTTTACTTTATGGGGCATTGAAGGAATTCTTGAGGATTATTTGGACTCTACACGATTTCTACCTTGTGAGCTGACTCTAGAGTTCTAGACCCTAACCCAGCAGCGGAAGGCCGCACTGCTACACTGCAAGCCTCCAGGTACCACTTTCTCCTTTGACAGCCCAGAGATATTTTTATTTTTTTATGGTGTCACCTTTTCTAGACAAAACTCAAGGTGGCTTGTCCTGGCTGGTTTGGCTCAGTGGTTGGAGCGTCGGCCTGAGGACCGAAGGGTCGCAGGTTCGATTCCCGGTCAAGGGCGTGTACCTCTGCTGCAGGTTCCGCGTGTGGGAAGCAACCAATTGATGTGTGTGTCTCTCTCATCAGTGTTTCTATCTCTCTCTCCCTCCTCCCTTCCTTCTACTCTCTCTGGAAGTCAATGGAAAAAATGTCCTCCGGTGAGGATTAAAAATAAAAAATCTAGGTGGCTTGGATCTTGGGGGACAATGACTCAAGCCCTTGCAAACCCCAGAAATGGCACACTTAACCCTCTCTTACCTCCTCTACTTGCAGGGCTTCTCTCTCAATTTTTTCAAGCAACTCGTGTCTCAGCAGGATCTCCTTTTCCAGATTGATGGACATTTCTATTGCTCGTTGTAGCCTGGTCTGAAAGAGAACAGCGCAGCCCGTCTTGAGCAAGGCTGACCATGGGGAGCTCCACCAAGGACAGGCAGCTCTTTGTGAGGCGGGAGGGAAGCAGGGCCACGTGACCATGGCCTGCCCTTCTCACACGCCCAGGTTTTCAGCATCTTGGTGTCTAGGTGGCGGGGAGGAGAGAGCCCTGGGAGTGTTATCCTCACCTGCAGGGGGCGAGATGCTGAGACCCAACTCCCACCCTACCACTTACAAGTGTCCCTCTGCCCATCTGACTGGTCGCTAGAACATGCACTGACCACCAGGGGGCAGATGCTCAACGCAGGAGCTGCCGAGCTGCAGTGACTTGGCAGCGGAGGTTCTCGGGTGACGCACCCGGAACCAGAGAGGAGGGAGCCCGATTCCTCGCGGGGCCCCGATTCCACCTTCGGCCGTGGGTTATGTTGTTGCTGGGGCACTGTCAGCCCCGAATCTGGTTTCCTGCACACTAGCGTTTGCATTCCACACCCTGTACGACAGCAACTTTGTAGAGGGATGTCGAAGAGCCGATTTCAGCCCGAGCCCTGCAGTCCAGGCAGAGGGACCCCACCTGCTGGAGGGACCCCGCTCACTCTGTAGACGCCCTTCGAGCTGCGGTGCTGCCCCAGGTGCGGCTGGCCGGGGTGGGACTGCGGGAGGTTGGCTCCAGGGTGTGTCTGGCCCATCTAGCCCAGTCCTGCCCTGCCAGCCATCTTTTAATTAATTTCCTTTCACTGTGCACAAATCCGTGCACCGGGTCACTAGTCCTCTAATGATAGGGCAGAATAGCACCTGTTAACAGAACCCATGCTGTCCTCAGTCCCGGGGATTGGGCAGGGGGATACACCAGGGGGCGGGGGGTCTTAGGTTACATCACGTCATCACGTCGGGCCTTGATCTTATCCTGCCCACCCAGCTGCAGAGCACAGGGCCTGTCTGATCTCGTGGGGAAAGGCCAGGGCAAACTATTAAGTACAATAGTTTGAGTTCTCCCTACCACAGGGCACCACTAGATTACAGTCGGTGAAGAGTGACCTGGGAGGGTGAAGTGGGTCAAGAGGGTCAAGTGTATGGTAATGAGAGGAAACAATAGAGTATACAGATGTTGAATTAGAATGTACATCTGAAATTGATACAATGCTATTAACCAATGTTACTCCAATAAATTTAATTCTTAAAACCCAGTTAATATCTACTATGCCTGGCCAGTGTGGCTCAGTGGTTGAGCATCGACCTAGGAACCAGGAGGTCGCGGTTTGATTCCAGGTCAGAGCACATGTCCAGGTTGTGAACTCGATCCTCAGTGAGGAGCATGCAGGAGGCAGCCCATCCATGATTCTCTCTCATCATTGATGTTTCTATCTCTCTATTCCTCTCCCTTCCTCTCTGGAGTCAATAAAAATATATTTAAAAAATTAATATCGACTAAAAAAAGAAAGAGTGGCACATCACAGCTGTCCTCAAACAATGGTAATATACCAGACTCCCCCACTAGGGGCTTGTGGGCACAGAGTGGGAGAAAGCAGTGCCCCCTAGAGGGAGGCTCACTCAAAACTCGCAGTGACCGTGTCTGCCTCCTTCCCGGCTGTGCCCTCAGCACCCACTTAGCCCTCTGCCTGGCATGGTGCTCAGTCCATGTGGAAATAGAGGAAAGTTAACCTGCGTGTTTTTGACAAGATCGCCCATGTGGTGTGTGATACTCACATGACGTGGTCGCTCCCGCCCCCCTCCCATTCCCTAAACACACCTGAAGCACCAACAGTTCCTGGGACCATGGTAGCCGAGCACCTGCTGGCCAGGCACTGCCCTTGGTGCTGGGGGGACAGCACCAACCAGCCGGAGCCCCGAGGCACACAGACCCACCTCCAGGACGTGAAGCATGGCGCCGGGGTCCCCAGGGGAGGCCTGACCTCACCACGCACAGCTGCCTGCCTGCCTTCCCCCAGGAGGTGAGCTCTGTGCCGCGGAGGGAGTGGGCCTGCTTCTCTCTCCGCCCCTCGCTGTGTCCACAGCAGGGCTCCTGGGAGTGGTTCGTCATCTGCTGACTATTATCTGTCACCAGCGCAGTGGCCCCTGGGGTTCGGACTGAAACGGCTCCTGTTCTGCCCACCGCAGCCCATGTCCCTGCTGCCTGGGTTCCGAGACACAAACCACCCTCACGTGTGTTTAGACATGTCCCCAGGAGCGCCGGCCTGCCAGCGGCCAGGTTCACCTTATAAACCAGAAGTTCCACTCCAGAGCCCTGGCCTTTCCCCACAAGATCAGACAGGCCCTGTGCTATGCAGCTGGGTGGGCAGGATAAGATCGAGGCCTGACGTGATGACGTGATGTAACCTCGAGCAGGCCGGCGCCCCCACCAGCGAGGGCCTGGGAGTCCGGAGGATGGCTCCGTCTCCAAATAGCAGGGATCAGATAAGCTAACTATGGACGAGATAAGCTCCAAGTGACGACCTGCTGGATGGTTACGACACTGTTGTGGGTGACGAGTTTCAGAATGCCAGCACCATACTGCCTACACACCTCGTGCCGGGGGGAGACACGTGTTTAGGTGGGACAGGCGCTGGGCCAGGAGTCCCAGCGGGCCACAAACGTGCTGTCTGAACCTGGCAATTACTCTGCCTCTCTGGGCCTCTGGTTTTTTATCCGTGAACGGAAAATCCTGGACGAGCATCAGCCTAGTCTGAACACATTCCAATTCACGTTTTAAAAAATATACACTGAGTGGCCAGATTATTATGATCTCTGAATGCATAATAATCTGGCCACTCAGTATATATATATATATACATATATATATATATACACACACACACACACACACATATATATATATATAGAGAGAGAGAGAGAGAGAGAGGGGCCTGGTGCATGAATTCGTGCATGGGTGGGGTCCGGCCAGCCTGGCCAGGGGGAGGGGATATGGGCGGTTGGCCGGCCTGCCTGCTGGTTGAACTCCTGGTCAAGGGGACAATTTGCATATTAGCCTTTTATTATATAGGATAAACACTGAGTGGCTAGATTATTATGCGTTCAGAGATCATCATCATCTGGCCACTCAGTGTATATTTTTATTGATTTCAGAAAGGAAGGGAGAGAGAGATAGAAACATCAATAATGAGAGAGCATCATTGATCGGCTGCCTCCTGCCCGCCCCCCCACTGGGGATCGAGCCCACAACCCGGGCATGTGCCCTGATCAGGAATCTAACTGTGACCTCCTGGTTCATAGGTCGACACTCAACCACTGAGCTACGCTGGCCGGGCCCAATTCACATTTTAAAGTGACACTGTGTGGGCCACATGATGACCTTATGTGAGCCACCGACACCCGTAGCCATGGCTGCTGCCTGGGTCGCAGACAGACAGGAAGTATTTTAAGTTTTGCAGGCCCAGAGGCAAAATTGAGGATGTTATATAGTTACTTATATGAACAAGAGAAAAAAAAAACAATTTTCCACAAATGTTTTATTGGTAAGATTTCAAATGTCGGAATTAAGTACAATAGTTTGGACTACAGGTCCACTAAGGAGAAGAATGGAATTTCTGGGGGAGAAACTGGTTTTGCTTCATTGGGTTTCAAAGGCAGTGTTCTCTACCAAACAGATTGCAAATGTCCCGTAAAAACCATTCCTGGCTCACCGGCTAGTGGGCCGGGCCCACGGGCCCACGGTTGGCTGACCACCGCATTGGCCGGCTGCTAACGGGGTGACCCCAGCCCAGCCTGCTGGGGACAGGCCCTGCTCATGCCTGTGGCCCTGCTTAGTTATTAATAGCGCCTCTCTTTCTCCAAAAAGGGTTCGGTGTGGGTGAGGACTTATTTAGTTGTGTTCTGATTTATAGCTAAGATGGTTTTCCTTTGCGGCGTTTTAAGCAGGGAATGCTTTTTATATGCCTAAGCAAAATAGGGCCCTAAGTGTGGTTAGCTCTCAAAACTCTCTGTGCATAAAATCATCCGGGGAGTTAAAAAAAATAAAGATGCATGGCCCTCACCCCCTAATTCAATTGGTCAGGGTGAGACTAGGGTGTCCTTATATCTTTTAAAAAAGTAGAAGTGGCCAAAACCGGTTTGGCTCAGTGGATAGAGCGTCGGCCTGCAGACTGAAAGGTCTCAGGTTCGATTCCGGTCAAGGGCACGTAACTTGGTTGCGGGCACATCCCCAGTAGGGGGTGTGCAAGAGGCAGCTGATCGATGTTTCTCTCTCATCGATGTTTCTAACTCTCTATCCCTCTTCCTTCCTCTCTGTAAAAAAAAATCAATAAAAAAGTAGAAGTGCCTGGCTGGTGTGGCTCAGTGGTTGAGCACTGACCTATGAACCAGGAGGTCATGGTTCAATTCTCGGTCAGGGCACATGCCCAGGTTGGGGGCTTTATCCCCAGGGTGGGAAGTGCAGGAGGCAGCCGATCATTGATTCTCTCTCATCATTGACGTTTCCATCCCTCTTTCCCTCTCCCTTCCTCTCTCTGAAATCAATAAAAACATTTTTTTTTTTAAAGTGGAAGCTCCTCGGGTGGTCCTAATGCACAGCCAGGGCTGTGAGAACATTGGGGTGCTGCTGGAGACGTGGCTTTCACAGGAGAAGTCGGGGAGCAGAGGGGGACTGAAGGCCACTCCTCCCCGTGGGAAGCGGCAGTGGTGCCTGGGAACGGCCTGTGGCAGGGACCTGGGCATCGGGGTGGACCTTACTTTGTAAGAGTTGAGGACCTGCAGGGTGGTCCCGGACGCCAGCTTCAGCCGGATCAGTTCCTGATTCCTTGCTTCGATCATCTCTAAGAACTGAGCGTTCTCTATCTTCAGCTGCTGAAAATCGACGTCATGGAGGGCCTCGCCCACCTCTTCCTTCTACCGGTCAGAGAAGAGGAAGAAGTGACATGAGGGAGTGACTTCCGAGTGTATGGCCCACACCCTGCGACTCCGGGTGAGATTCTGGAAGTCAGGCATCATTCAGTCATTCAGCAAACACAGCCTGCGGATCTGCGTGGGGCCAGGCGTGGCACTAGGCCCTGGGGACAGAGATGTGAGTGTATAGGCTCCTCCCTGGCCTCACGGAGCGCATCCTGGGTGAGGGTTCACAGACAGGTGCGGTGTGGTGGGACGGGCAGGAGCATCGGGCACGTGGAGGCCCCGGGGCCAGGCAGGGGCAGGCAAGGCTTCCCACGGGGCGGGGGGCGGGGGGCAGGGGGGGGGACGCGCCCAAACAGCTGGGCAGGAAGAGTAGGAAGAAGGCCATTGAAAGTGGTTCTTAACTTGGAAAAGCTGGGCCAAGCAGTAGATTGGGTTCCCTCCCTGCCCCTGCCCCTGCCCCTGCCCCACCAGGTCCGGGCCATCTTGCATCTGTGGTCGGCAGCGGCCAAACTCAGGACTGCTCCCCACCCCACGCTCCACTCACGCTGGACCACCTCCTTCCCACGACAGCTCGCCCCGTGTGACCCGCCCTCCAGGCCGAGCTCCCAGCCTGACAGCAGAGGGGGCGCCTCCCCCCCCGCTGAGCTCTCCAGGTGGCGCTCCGCTCCGCGGTCCGGCTGCGGGTGCCTCTGTGCAGTTACACACCCTGCCATTGTTTTTAAACATCCTGCCTTTTTTTTTTTTTAATAATTTTTTTTCTTTATCTCAGGGAGAAAAGGAGAGGGAGAGATAGAAACACCAATGATGAGAGAGAATCATTGATCAGCTGCCTCCTGCACGCCCCCTACTGGGGATGGAGCCTGAAACCCAGGCATGTGCCCTGACCGGGAATTGAACCGTGACCTCCTGGCTCATAGGTCGACGCTCAACCCCTGAGCCAGGCCACCCCATGCCCTGCTTGCCTGTGAGCTTGCAAGAGCAGAACCAGAGTCATGGTGGTGCCGCATGGCTTTCAGGTTAAAGGCCATCCACGGCGTCCTCACCTCACCCCGAAACGCCCCCTTCACGATGCTGAGCTCGCGTGATGCCCAGGGGACCAGGGGCGCACTGCCTGGGGGCAGCTCTGGGAGGCCAGGTCCTTCCTTACGCTGAACTGGAAACTCCTTCGCTGGCACCTCCAGCCCCCACACCGGCGATGCCCTCAGGGCTCTGACGAGTGGTGCCCCCTCTCCCGCAGGCAGTGCCCGAGCTCTGGGAGACATCCCGGCCCCTCTGCGTCCTCCCCACTGGGGCCCATGGGTCCCAAGCCCTCCCCATGCTTTCTGCTCCCTCCCTCTCAGCTCCCTCTCCTACGTGAACTCCAGTTACCAATCTTCTCAGGCCTGGAGTTCCTACGGAGGCACGGGGCTCCGTCCGGCTACGCAGAACAGACTCGGGCGAGCTAGATCATGTGAACTATTCTTCCCGTGATCCTTTCCTGGTGGGGCACCGTGGCTCCTGGAGTGCGGCCTGGGCCCCAGCAGCGCCGCCAGCTGAGCTGCCTTCAGCGGGTGAACCACGGCTAAGCCATCTGGCACCCGTGCAGAAATGTTGGGGATCGAGGTAGAGGAGCTTACGTTTGTCCTCGGTCACTTTGTGCCGTCCCAGCCTGTGGAGTCTTTCGAGATCCCAAGTCAATCAAGCCCGAGTCCCTGGACGTGTTAACTCTCCTGCCCAATGCTGTGTCCCTGTCCGGGGCCACCTCTGACATGCGTGCCCTCGGTGCCCAGGTTCAAGCTAATAACGAACCCACTGAGCGAGGAGAGGACGGAGCCCTGTCATCACGCCCAGGAGGCCCTCTGCACGTCCGCCTTACTGCCTCTAGGTCAGCTGTCCGAGGACGCACCAAGGAATACGGCAACCGTGCCACCCGGGCCACATCCCCCAAAACCATCAACAAGAACGACGCGAGGGCCCTTTAGATTCAAGCCAGCGCTGTCTACAGAGTTACCAGCACAGAAGCTGTATTAGTTCCCTGTGGCTGCTGTAACAAATAACCGCAAACTACTATCAAACAACACAAATCTACTCCCTCACAGCTCAGGAGGTCAGAGCCCAAGACCGTTCTCTGGGCTGAAATCAAGGTGCTGGCAGGGCCGCCTTCCTCTGGAGGCGCCGGGGAGACTGTTTCCTCCATGTTGCCAGCTTCTAGAGGCGCCTGCCTTCCTTCCTCCGCTCAGGACACCTTCCTCTGCCTTCAGAGCTCTGTCTTAGAGCATCGTCCTGATATGCCGTGGTTGTGGGTGTGATCCCCGGTCAGGGCACATACACAAATCAACCAATGAATGCATAAATAAGTGGACCAACAAATTCACCACCCCCTCTCTCTCCCTTCCTCTCTCTAAAAATCAATAATTTCTTTCTCTCTCCCTCCCTCCTTCCCTCCCTCCCTCCCTCCCTCCCTCTCTCTCTCTCTCTCTCTCTCTCCCTTTCTTTCTTTCTTTCTTTCTTTCTTTCTTTCTTTCTTTCTTTCTTTCTTTCTTTCTTTCTTTCTTTCTCTCTCTCTTTCTTTTCTTTTCTCTCTTAAATACATCATCCCGGCTGACTTGGCTAAGTGGTTGAGCAGTGACCTATGAACCAAGAGGTCACCAGTTCAATTCTCGGTCAGGGCACATGCCTGGGTTGTGGGCTTAATCCCCAGTGTGGGGCGTGCAGGAGGCAGCCAATCAATGATTCTCTCATCATTGATGTTTCTCTCTCTCTCTCCCCCTCTCCTTTCCTCTCTGAAGTCAATTAAAAAAAAACTCAAAAAGCACATCACTCTGACCTCTGCTTCTGTTATCACATCTTCTCTCTTCCTCACTGGACGCTTGAGATTGCGTAGAACCTTCACAGACAATCCAAGATTATCTCTCCATCTCAAGATCCTTGACTTCAATCACATCTGCCAAATCCTTTTGCCGTGTGAGGTAACGCATTCAGATTCCAGGAATTAGGACACAGACATCTTTGGGTGGACATTGTTCTACCGCCCACAGTAACTTAAAAAACAGAAGAAGCCACATACCTGCCTCAGTTGTAAAAGCATCTTTTTCCTCGTGACTTTGAGAGAAACATTTTTCAAACGTAATTTATCCTTCATATTATCCTGAAAAATAAAAGCAATTTTAATCCACGTCTCTTCTTCTTCCCTGTTGGTGTGAAACATTGGTAAGTCTTGAGCCCTAACCATCAGTCACTTATTTTAAGGTCCTTTGACATCTCTGCACGTGGTGTTGCTATAGCATTTCATTCATCACCAAGTGGCCGAGGAAGCTGGGTCTGTCCTCTGCAGATTTTCTATTGCTTTTAAATTCAGGATAATTTGGGTAGAGGAACCTTTCCAGACACAATGATCTTACGATTCTTTGGTCTTTTGTTCTCCTGGTTTACATAATTTTTATTATTTATAACCGATTAGGGTTAGTAAGCCAACCCATCTTCAGGATCCAAAGCTGATACACTGCAAAATCTTTGAAAATGAAGGAGCATTTTAACTCACTCTTTTTTTAAAAAAAATTTTTTGTATTGATTTTAGAGAGAGGAAGGGAGAGGGAGAGAGAAATAGAAACATCGATGAGAGAGAAACATGGATACATGGATCGGCTGCCTCTGCACACCTCCCACTGGGAATGGAGCCCACAACTCGGGCATGTGCCCTGACTGGGAATCGAACCGTGACCTCCCGGTTCATGGGCCGATGCTCAACCCCTGAGCCTCACCAGCTGGACTCATTCTTATAATAACGGAACGCAACGAGCTAGACATGTACCCGTCTCACTCCACACAGTCAGTTGACTAGATAGGCTCATACGTTTCTCAAGAAAACATATCAGTCCTGGCCAGTGTGGCTCCGTTGGTTGGAGCATTGTTCTGTACACCAAAAGGTTTCTCGGGTTCAATTCCAGGTCAGGGCACATACCCAGGTTTGGGGTTCGATCCCTGGTTGGGGCACATACAGGAGGCAACCAATCAATGTTTCTTGTTCACATCAGTGTTTCTCTCTCCCTCCCTTCCTCTCTCTCTAAAATCAATGAATGTCCTCGGGTGGGGATAGAAAGAAAGGAAGGAAGGAAGGAAGGGAGAGAGAGGGAGGGAGGGAGAGAGGGGGGGAGGGAGGGGGAGGGAGGGAAGGAAACATATCAGATCTTGAAACAAATAGCAACAATAAAAGTAAAATAAGTCATCCATCTGAGAAACTATTGGTAATCGCCCTGCCTGATTGATGCAGCCTGGATAAATTTGCATTCTAAAACACACACACTTGGGGAGATGTAACAAAAAATCCTCACATGTAGCAACGCTGATGGGGGACCACATGCAGTGGGGCTGCCTCCCGTGGATCCTTTTCAGTGACTCTCTTCTCCCTTTCTAAGCGCCAACCTCCTGCCAACTCACCCTCCGGCGGTTCGCGTCCTCAATGTACTTCAGCACTTTCTGAGTGGCCAAAATACTCCCTTTCTTCTTGGCTATGGTTTTCAAAATATCCTTTTCAAACTCTTGCATTGCTTTCTGAACTTCAGCCATCCGAATTTCAGCTTCCTCAATGATAGCCTGGGGGAGTCGGCACAGAGAGAGAACAGTTTCCAAAAGTTCTCACGGATGTATCCCCCTGAGGAAACCCCCCTCCTCAGGCCTCTTGGTGCCCAATATACTATGTTTCTTCTTCGTCTTAGAATTATACCCTCAAGATGCAGATGTGGCTGCATGAATGTTATTATGTAAAAGCATGCCTCGAAAAAGTTAATAGGAAACATAAAAAGGCGGCAAGCAACAACAGAGCCTCAGGGATCTTTATAAACATGTATTTTCATGTCTGAAATATTATTTATCCATTAAAATTATAACATTAATATATAATATAATATAATATAATATAATATAATATAATATAATATAATATATAATAAAAGAGTAATATGCTAATTGGACCAGACATCCTTCCTGACGAAGCCAGGGCTGCGAGGGAAGCCTGGGTCCCGGGTGTCAGAGGGAAGCCGGTGCCGGCAGCAGGAGGAAGGAAGGCCTACTCTTGCACGAATTTCATGCACCGGGCCTCTAGTATAATAGGATATGATATGATATATGATATGATATGATATGATATGATATGATATGATATGATATAAAAATATCTCGCCCTGACCGGTTTGGCTCAGTGGATAGAGCGTCGGCCTGTGGACTGAAGGGTCCCAGGTTCGATTCCGGTCAAGGGCATGTACCTTGGTTGCGGGCACATCCCCAGTGGGGGGTGTGCAGGAGGCAGCTGATCGATGTTTCTCCCTCATTGATGTTTCTAGCTCTCTGTCCCCTCTCCCTTCCTCTCTGTAAAAAATCAATAAAAATATTTAAAAAAAATATATCTGGAAGATATGCACCAAAACATTAACCACCGTCACAGCAGGAGAGATGGATTAGTGGGAGACAAAGAAGCAGTCTTAACCCAGCCAGCATGGCTCAGTGGTTGAGTGTTGACCTATGAACCAGGAGATCATGGTTCGATACCCCATCAGGGCCAGACTGCAGGCTTGATCCCCAGCATGGGGCGTGCAGGAGGCAGCCGATGGGTGACTCTCTCTCATCATTGATGCTTCTGTCTCTCTCTCCCTCTTTCTTCCTCTCTGAAGTCAATCAATAAATTTTTTTAAAAAAAGCACTCTCATTACACACTTCTGTAATTTGAAAAAGATGCTATAAATGAATATACGTATCAACATGGAAAGACAATGTTCAGCGATAAAAGAGTTGATAAGATAATATGGTATCTTTTTATAAAGAAGTTCATATATGCATATGAATATGTTTTCAAATGTGCTTCTTTTAGCTTACCCATGTGTTTAAAGTTTGCTACAACAAATAGAAATTGTCTTTAATAAGAGAACACAGAAACACACACATTATTTTCAAGAATAAAATGAGAAGTTATTGTAGCTTCAGACCTTTTCCCTGGACGCCAAGAAGCAAACGTGTGGTCCTTCCCTGGCCAGCCTCCGGCCTCGGCCTCGTGCCTCCCCACCGTGTTCACTTGCTAGACCATCAACCCACCTGAAATGCCACTTCCAACATGTCAATCTCCTGCTCAGTCCTCCTCAGTGGGGTCTTGCTTTCTAAGACATCCAAGATACACTCCTCAGCCTGGCTTCCAGGGCCTCACAGCCCTACCCAACCCGGCTTCCAATTACAGCCTCTAAACACCCTCTTCTCTAATCACACCAGCCCCCTCAACGTCAAGAACCGTTCCCACCTTCCCACGCTGGCTCGTGTCAGCCACCTTACAGAGCGGGGGCCCCTTTGGTCCTCTCCCTTAGCCTGATGCCATCATCCTGCGCGGCCATGCCAAGTCCTAGGCCAGCCCCACCTCAACCAAGTCTTCTCGG
Source organism: Plecotus auritus (assembly GCF_963455305.1). Lineage (NCBI taxonomy): Eukaryota > Metazoa > Chordata > Mammalia > Chiroptera > Vespertilionidae > Plecotus > Plecotus auritus. The sequence continues at coordinate 54,226,697 of NC_137785.1, forward strand.
ACCACCTGGGCCCACCCACACTGTGATGTTTACATCACACGACCTGGCCTGTGAGGATGATGCTACCACATCCCGGGCTCCTTTAACATACTAGAATCAACCATGCCCATTTGAAAAGAGAGAGAGGGAAAGTGGAGGGGGGAGCACAGGGGAGGGAGGCAGAGAAGGAGAGGTGGGTCTATGCCTTACAGATGGTGCCATCAATGGCAACATGAATCCACGGATCTGTCCCTCTGCGGACAGTGAGCGTGTCCCTGTGTGTGCGCCCACCTTTAGAAACAGAACAATTTAGAGCTAGAACAGAAATATCTATTTTTCATACAACACGGCTCTCAAATACTAGGATAAGCCCACAACTTCATCCCTTGGGCAACCTCGTTAACAGTCCCGCATCTTCTCTGGAGGAAAACTGGCCTTGTTGGTCTCCAACAAGACATGGACCACAGTCATGCATGTTGCATAGGGAGGGAGACTTAGGGATTTTTCAACCAACTCACTGACTTAAACCTCAACCCCCTGGTATTATTAAGAAATTAGTATACATTTTTAAGGGTATTTATGATTATTATGGTTGTTTATTTTCTTTTTTAAAATATATTTTATTGATTTTTTACAGAGAAGAAGGGAGAGGAATAGAGAGTTAGAAACATTGATGAGAGAGAATTATTGATCAGCTGCCTCCTGCACACCCCCAACTGGAGATGTGCCCGCAACCAAGGTACATGCCCTTGACTGGAATCAAACCTGGGACCCCTCAGTCCGCAGGCCGACGCTCCATCCACTGAGCCAATCCAGTTAGGGCGGATATGGTTTTTTAAAAAGAATCCAGCCCTAACCGGTTTGGCTCGGTGGATAGAGCGTCGGCCTGCGGACTCAAGGGTCCCAGGTTCAATTCAGGTCAAGGGCTTGTACCTTGGTTGCGGGCACATACCCAGTAGGAAGTGTGCAGGAGGCAGCTGATCGATGTTTCTCTCTCATCGCTGTTTCTAACTCTCTATCCCTCTCCCTTCCTCTCTGTAAAAAATCAATAAAATACATTTTTTTAAAAAATAAAAAGAATCCATATCTTAGAGACATATACTGAAATATTTGCAGATGAACAAGATGTCTAGGATTCACTTCATGACAGCCCGCTTGCCTATTCCGAGGGGGAAGTTGGTAGGGATATGGAGGAAACAAGACTGGCCATATGTTCATGACTGTTGAATGTGGGTGCTAAGTATACAGGGGTTTCATTGTGCTAGCCTCTGTACATTTGTATAATTTTGAAATTTTCCATTAAAAAAGTTTGAAATTTGTTTTCTCTTCAAGGAGGTGGTAAGTTCCTCAAAGGTAGGCCCTCTCCCTGGCCGGTGTGGCTCAATTGGTTGGAGCGTCCTCCCGGACGTACACTGAAAGGTGGCGGGTTCAATTCCCGATCAGGGAGGGCACATTCCCAGGTTTCGGTTTGATCTCTGGTCAGAGCACATACAAGAGGCAACCGATCCATGTTTCTTTCTCACATTGATGTTTCTCTCTCTTTCCCTTCCTCCCTCCCTCTCTCTAAAATCAATGGGAGCCCTGACCGGTTTGGCTCAGTGGATAGAGCATCGGCCTGAGGACTCAAGGGTCCCAGGTTCGATTCAGGTCAAGGGCATGTACCTTGGTTGCAGGCACATCCCCAGTGGGGAGTGTGCAGGAGGCAGCTGATCGATGTTTCTCTCTCATCGATGTTTCTAACTCTCTATCCCTCTCCCTTCCTCTCTGTAAAAAATCAATAAAATATATTTTTTAAAAAAATAAAATCAATGGGAAACGTATCCTTGGTGAGGATTAAAAAAAAAAAAGCCCAGCCGGTGTAGCTCAGTGATTGAGCATCAACCCAGGAACCAAGAGATCCGCAGGTTCGATTCCCAGTCAGAGCACATGCCTGGGTTGAGGGCTCGATCCCCTGTGAGGGGTGTTTGGAGGCAGCCAATCGATGTTGACGGTTCTCTCTCACCGATGTTTCTATCTCTATCCCTCTCCCTTCCCACCTCTCAAAAATAAAATCAATACTAGTAAAGACATTTTTTTTAAATATGTTTTATTTATTTTTTTACAGAGAGGAAGGGAGAGGGCTAGAGAGATAGAAACATTGATGAGAGAGAAACATCAATCAGCTGCCTCCTGCACACCTTCTACTGGGGATGTGCCCGCAACCAAGGTACATGCCCTTGACCGGAATCAAACCCGGGACACTTCAGTCCCCAGGCCGACGCTCTATCCACTGAGCAAAACCGGCTAGGGCTAAAAACATTTTTAAAAAAATATGTTTTATTGATTTTTTTACAGAGAGGAAGGGAGAGGGATAGAGAGTTAGAAACATCAATGAGAGAGAAACATCAATCAGCTGCCTCCTGCACACCTCCTACTGGGGATGTGCCCACACCAAGGTACATGCCCTTGAGCGGAATCGAACCTGGGACCCTTCAGTCTGCAGGCTGATGCTCTATCCACTGAGCAAAACCAGTTAGGGTAGTAAAAACATTTTTACAAAATAAAATAAATTAACCTAACCCATCATATCAATAGACAAAAAAAAAAAAAAAAAAAAAGGTAGGGCCTCAATTTGTCTCAATCTACTTGTATTTCTTTCAAAGTGCAAACACTCACTTGATCATCCCACAGGTACTTCCTGTAAGACGAACGGACGGACGGACGGACGGACGGAGGGAGGGAGCCAGGTGGGGGGACCTGCAGGGAGAAAGGGTTACCTCGTGATGCTGCAGGTCCCGTTCGGCATTGGCCCTCAGGTGCCTTATTTCCTCCTTCGTGTCTTCCAGCTCCTTCCGTACAAGATCGCACTTTTGGTCAACGCTGAGGCTCGTCGCACGGTCCATGCCTGAGCGGGATTTGGACTTACGCCTGCTTCGCAACTATACCTCAAGGAAAACAAAGCCGCTGTCAAGAAGGCATTGGTCATAGAGCAGCTTCAGGCGGGCATCGACATGACCTCTCAGACCGGCTAGAAAGCTCTTGAATGACAGCCAGAGAGAACAAACTCAGAGTGAGAGGATTCTGGCTATTAGGCCGGAGGTGACCCCCATTTCACCAGTCAACCTAAGGCCTAAGCTTGACAATGAACTGAAAATAAATCAGGGCAAGTGTCTCCGGGATGGAGAGATGGTGAACCTGCCCTGGACTAGCATTCAAGTCTGTGCCAGGGAAAGCCCGGAGCTCAGAGCTTCCTGAGCTGAACACAGAAGAGAAATTGGATCGGGGGGACAGTAGTCAGCAAAAACAAAGAGACAAAAATGTTGGATCTCCTATGCATTTGAGCCACGGCTCATATGCAGGTGGCCCAGGAAATATGTGGACCTCAAGATGGGATTGTTTGGCTCTCAAAGGATAGGCTTACACACAATTTTTAATTTAAACAAATTAATTAGCCCAGCCAGCATGGCTCAGTGGTTGAGCATCGATCTATGAACCAGGAGGTCACGGTTCGATTCCTGATCAGGGCACATGCCTGGGTTGCAGGCTCGATCCCCAGTGTGGGGTATGCAGGAGGCAGCTGGTCAATGATTCTCTCTCATCTTGTTTTCTTCTCTCTCTCCCTTACTCTCTTCCTCTCTGAAATCAATAAAAAAATATATTTTTAAAAAATTAATTACCCACACTTGAAAATCAAGAAATTCCACCAAAATAATCCAGATTTCCAGCTTCTCTGGAAAAATCAACTACTCTTGACAACCCCAGGCCACCTGGCTGGGCCTCGTAGACGAGGAAGGAACTTTCCAGTGCCCTCACAGGCCCACTTCACCTCTTTATGTGCCTGGCGGGGCCTTGTAAACATTTTGAGTCTCCCAACTTGAGGGAACTATTTCAAACAAACTAAGATATTCTGGGAGACTCAATCCACTATTAATTAAACCTGATTCCCTTCACACTGACTTGAAAGAGAAACCTTGAGAAGGGAGAAAGAAACAAAGTAAGAACAGGGACAAAGTCATATGTCACTTGGCCAAAGAAGGTACGCCAAAGGCAGAGGCACAAATACCGCTTGCATCTAAAGGGACAAATCGAACAAAACAGCTCTTCAATTGTGTACCTGTGCAAACTCTGTTCCTGACATTTTAATTTCAGACAGCCGCAGCATTCGCTGATCCTTGGATTCCAGTTTATTTAAATATTTCTGAAACATCTCTGTCTCAGTTTTGAGAGCAGAGTTTCCATAGCTGCAAGACAGAGGTGTACCTGAGTAAGTTCTGTGAGTAGGTAGGTCACCACCAAATAAATAGTATTTAACGCTTACTAGCTATGCATGACCTTCTACAAGATACTTAACCTCGTAATGCCTCAGTTTCCTCATCTGTAAAATGGGAATAACAGCAGCACCTACCTTTTAGGGTTGCAGTAAGGAATGTAAAGCCTTCAGGACAATGCCTGGCACATAGTAAGTACTATTTATGTAGTTGATATGTTTTTAACACATCTAATGAGCCACAGGATTCAAAGCAATAATATTACAGTGAAGATTGTGGCTGAGATGAAGCTACAAGTTTTGTCTTCAAGCATCTTCTAACCCATTTGTGAAATTCCTTCTGAATTAATTCATTCTTGAAGTCACGTCCATAATCTTCAGATGTTTCCTTTGGTTTAATTTTTCAGGGTTTTTTTTTTTTTTTTTCATTTCCAGCAACCAACAGATGAAGTAACCACTGGAAATGTATCATAAATGATGGAGAAGCTTTGTAATTCTTTTTTTTTTTAATATATTATATTGATATTTTACAGAGAGGAAGGGAGAGGGATAGAGAGCTAGAAACATCGATGAGAGAGAAACATCAATCAGCTGCCTCCTGCACACCTCCCACTGGGGATGTGCCCGCAACCAAGGTACATGCCCTGGACCGGAATTGAACCCGGGACCCTTCAGTCCGCAGGCCGACGCTCTATCCACTGAGCCAAACCGGTTTCGGCGGAGAAGCTTTGAACAGATGGTTTTTAAACAACTAGAGAGGACAAACCTAGTTTATCCTGTATAAGCCAGGAGTATGACTCTTTACTTCTTCACTTCACAGATACATATATATGGCATACATACATATAACACACGTGTATGTATATGTTTACATCAGAGAGAGAACAGCTTTGATATTTTCATATGTTATTGAGTTAATTCCTGTTTGGCAGAATTTTAAGATTAGTGGAAACGGCTCAATGAAAACCCGATAAATCAAAGTATCTTTCTTGCCAAAACCGGTTTGGCTCAGTGGATAGAGCGTCGGCCTGCGGACTGAAGGGTCCCGGGTTCGATTCCGGTCAAGGGCATGTACCTTGGTTGCGGGCACATCCCCAGTGGGAGGTGTGCAGGAGGCAGCTGATTGATGTTTCTCTCTCATCGATGTTTCTAGCTCTCTATCCCTCTCCCTTCCTCTCTGTAAAATATCAATAAAATATATTTAAAAAAACAACAACAAAGTATCTTTCTTTTTCAGCATATGTCACATTCCCACTGCAGGTCGTGGAGCTGCACCTGCATCCGAATCCCAGCACTACCACTGACGAGCTGTGTGGCCTTTGGAAAGTGGCTTAACCTCTGTCTTTGCTTCCTCACCCACCTTGGGAGTTACTGCACCACTATTATATACGGTCATATATGCAAATTACTTGGCACGGAATAGGCACTCAAAAAATAAGAGCTCTTAGTGCCTTAGCAGGTTTGGCTCGGTGGATAGAGCCTCCGCCGTGGGGACTGAAAGGTCCCGGGTTTGATTCGGGTCAAGGGCACATGCCCGGGTTGCAGGCTCCATTCTCAGTAAGGGGCGTGCAGGAGGCAGCCTATCCATGATTCTCTCTTGTCACTGATGTCTCTCCCTCTCCCTTCCTCTCTGACATCAACAAAAAATATATTTAAAAAAATAAAAAGAGCTATTAGTAGTCATACCTCAGTGCAGACCTAAACTGGTTATAGATGCATGGCAGAACACCAGCGTAGGCAGAGCCAGATGTTCTGTGTGAGACCAGTAAGTTGTACAATTACCTCTACTACATCATGGAATCTTGCTATCCAATTTACCTTCTACAGTAGGTATAAAACAGACCGCTAAAAATACAGAATCCTGGGCCAGTCACTCTCTGTTGTTCCTCTCCATGCCTTATAGGATGGATCCAGGCATAACCTGACTCATACTAAAAATATCAGCTGCCACTTTCATTTTCTCATAGATTCTTAGCATTGGAAAGGTGCTGAGAGGTCGCCTGGTCCAACCTGCCACCTCCGAGCCGAGGATGGGCTAAGCATACATTTTGGCACCAGGCAGACCACCAGGCTGAGGCTCTGGCTTCACCCATGACGCTCCACCGGCCCCAGGCCCTCACACCTCCACGTTGTTCTGGCTCCATCAATGGCTTGTTAGTTCAGTGGCGGTGGACACGCAGCGGTAAAAGGCAAAGGCGAGTATTTCCCCCACTCTGTGGGGGTCTCGGTTTCTCAGTGTTCAGTGCGGAGGTGAGGTGCGTAGGGGCCGCCCCCGAAGCCAGCGGGGCCCGTACCTGAGCTCTTCGACCAGGCTGAACAGCTGGATAATAGGCAGATCGTTCTCCTCCGCGGTCGGAAATTCGCTGGCAGTCGTCTCGGTGTCATCGTCAGTCATCACGCTAACGAAGTGGCCCTTGCCAACGCCAGGTGTGGCCAACCCAGAGCGCCCGGTGCTAGCGGCTACGCGTCGCCCCGTCTGCAACCAGGCAGCGCGTTGCCTGGCGACCGGACGCGGGCTGGGGGGCGTGGCTTCAAGAGGCCCCGCCCAGCGCTCCCCCGCCCATCTCCGCGCTGACCAGAGCGAGGTCTTTGTCCTTGACCAGGCACCTAAGCGCGTTTGCTTTTACTTCTTCAACAGTAATTCTTCACACGGTAATAATAGTAACGACTGGCTCTCCAGCACTTGCTATGCCCTTGCCACCTTTGCAGCAGCCTTGTAATCATATCCATTACTCTCTTTATTCTCCAAACGAGGAAACTGAGACGCAGAAAGTGAAATCCGTTTGTTGGCGTGTTTTCCTTCCTCTACCTCCCGGGGAGGCTTCTACTCGGCTCACCAGCTGGTGCTTCTTGCATACGAACTGCACTTTCTCTTAGATACCAGTGTCCTGCATTCCTGAAAGGGAAAAAACCTGGCTGATTATTAAATCAGTACACACACATTCCAGAGACCCTTAAGCAGGCACCGAATGTGTCCTGAGCACACCACGCCCACCCTCAAGGAGTTTCCAGTTAAATGATGGAAACACTTCCTAAATAAGCTCCGCGCAACCCGAGAGGTTATGCCTCACACCGTTTCGTAGCTATCATCTCATCGAAGCCTCAGAAGTCTTAAGGAATTGGTATTATTGTCTTCATCTTACAGATCAAGAAACTGAGGGATAGAGTAGATTAGGTGAGTTGCCCACACAAGCATGGCATCAAGCCCTAGCCAGTTTGGCTCAGTGGATAGAGCATCAGCTTGAGGACTGAAGGGTCCCAGGTTTGATTCCGGCCAAGGGCACATGCCCAGGTTACAGACTCGGTCCCCAGCAGGGGGCATGCAGGAGGCAGCCGATCAATGATTCTCTCTCATCATTGCAGTTTCTATCTCTCTCTCCCTCTCTCTTCTCTCTGAAATGGAATCAAGCTCTTCACTTGTACGCTGACGTGTGTCATGGCAGGCATGGGTGAGCCGCAGGGTAGCTCTCTTCTGCCCCTGTTGGGATGGAAGAGGGCAGGGTGGGCAAACTTCTCTGAGGGGGGGGAGGGGTGCTGGATGCGGGTAGGAAGCTGCTGTGATAAACTGCTTAGGATGAGGGTCGGCCACCTTCCCCCACGAGGAACACGTAGCCACTAAACCCCAAAGTGCTTTTGTTTCGCTGCTGAGGGGGCACAAGTTGGGGGCCAGAGCGGATTCCTGGAGATGACGGAGAGCTCGAGCCCTGCCCCCGCTTCTTCTCGCTGCTGGGAGGCTCTTTGGGCAACACAGACGACCTTCAGAAATACTTAACATGCTCATGGACCCGGGCATACAAACGGGTGCCAGTCCCAAGAGGGCCCTGCAGCGGGTGTCAACCGTTGGGCTGTGTGATACATCGGACCCAGTGCTGGTAGAGGTATCGGCGGTGGGAGAGATGTAGCATGCAGCTTTGAGGAAGACCCCGGGGGCGGGGTGGGGGGGGGCGGGGCGGGGAATCACAGTGCAATACCTGGAATTGTGGAAAAAGACCATGCGGTCCACAGCAGGAAATGTCATGCCTTTTGAGAAGCAGCTCCTGGCCGGTCGGTTTGGCAGCCGTTCATAGCAGATTATCACATGAAAAACTGACTCAGTTTGCAAGCTTTAAAGAAAAACACCGACAATTGCCATTGTTATTTCTTAATATATTTATTGTCACTTAGGTAATATTGTTGCTCAATAAAAACACTTATAACAACTATTGTTTCAGATTCTATTTATTGAGTGCTACCTACGTGCCAGACGCTGTGCTGAGCACGTCCCACACCTTATCTCCCTGCATCAGCCGGATGGTTCTAGGAGATGCTGGTACCTTCTCAACCCCCATTTTACTTGGGAGGAGACAGCTGCAGAGAAGTTAAGCAACTTTCTCAAGGTCACGTAGCTATTCCGGGTGGGGCTGAAATTCAAGCCCAGGTTCAACCCACTCTGCTCTTTCTTCTCGTCCTATCCTCCCTGTGAGAGCAGTGGCTGGGGGTAGGGCATAGGGGAGGGACTATCTGGAGACATTTTTGTTTGTTATAACCGAGGGGGGTTTGTCATCTAGCGGACAGAAACCAGAGGTTGCACTGGTATTAGTTTCCCGAAGCTGCTGTAACAACCACAAATGGGGTGGCCTAAGACCACAGAAAGGTATTATCTCACAATTCTGGAGACTAGACGTACAGATTCAAGGTGCTGGCGAAGCCACACTCCCTCCGAAGGCTCTGGGAAAGAATCCTGTGGCTTTTGGGAATCCTCGTCATTTCTTGACTTGTAACCCTATCACTCCATGTTCACATGGCCATCTTCTTCTTCTAATATGTTTTTATTGATTTTTAGATAGAGAGGAAGAGAGAGGGAGAGAGATAGAAACATCCTTGATGAGAGAGAATGGATTGGCTGCCTCCTGCATGCCCCCTACTGGGAATCCAGCCCACAACCTGGGCATGTGCCCTGACCTGGAATTGACCTCTTGGATCCTGGGTCGATGCTCAATGTCTTCTTCGTTGTGTGTCCTCGCCTCTTCCTATAAGGACAGAAGTCATTTGATTCAAGGCCAACCCTAAATCCAAGAAGAGTTCACCTCAAGATCTTGAACTAATTACATCTGCCAAGATCCTTGTTTCCAACAAGGTCACACTCTGAGGCTCCAGGTGGATGTGAATTTGGGGGGTGGGGGAGAGAGGACACTATTCAACCCACTACACTGTCAAATACCCTTTCATTCACGGGACAGGCCCCCCCACCCCCGCAACAAAGAATGAACTGGCCCCAGATGTCCATAGCACTGAGGCTGGGAAACTCTGCTCTAGAGGGAGGCATGCCTTCTCTGGGAAGCAGTGAGAATGCACCTGTGCTAATCCAGGCAGTTGCAAAGAGAAAGGGTCTCAGAGCAGCTTAAAGTCTAGAGACCATCCTCACCTCCACTTTTCTGGGACCACTTTCTGACTGCCTCTAGTATCTCCATGTGGATGCTGGCCCCTGCCTAGCATTATTTTTGTAGCACTCTGCATTTTGACTTAAGAATGATATGGTCAGGCCGAAACCGGTTTGGTTCAGTGGATAGAGCGTCAGCCTGCGGACTGAAAGGTCCCAGGTTCAATTCCGGTCAAGGGCACATGCCTTGGTTGCGGGCACATCCCCAGTGGGAGGTGTGCAGGAGGTAGCTGATCAATGTTTCTCTCTCATCAATGTTTCTAACTCTCTCTCCCTTCCTCTCTGTAAAATATCAATAAAATATATTAAAAAAAAAAAAGATGCCGAAACCGGTTTGGCTCAGTGGATAGAGCGTCGGCCTGCGGACTGAAAGGTCCCGGGTTCGATTCCGGTCAAGGGCATGTACCTTGGTTGCGGGCACATCCCCGGTGGGAGGTGTGCAGGAGGCAGCTGATCGGTGTTTCTCTCTCATCGATGTTTCTAGCTCTCTATCTCTCTCCCTTCCTCTCTGTGAAATATCAATAAAATATATTAAAAAAAAAAAAAAAAAGAATGATATGGTCAGATCCACCCAAAGTATTAAGCTTCAACCATAAATAGGTTGGGCGTCCGCCTATGAACCAGGAGGTCACGGATTGATTCCCAATCAGGGCACATGCCCGGCTTGCAGGCTCGATCCTCAGTAGGGGGCGTGCAGGAGGCAGCTGACCAATGATTCTCTCTCATTGTTAATGTATCTCTCTCTTTCTCCCTTCCTCTCTGAAATCAATAAAAAAAAATATTTTAAAATAATAATAATAAAAAGAAGTGCCGGGCCTCTTCTTCCCCCAAAGGGTAGATGCTAAAAAAATCAGATAAAGGAACTGGCTTATGGGCAGTGCTGATTTGTATGTTATAGAAAAGAGACCAGCCCAGGGAGGTGGACCATCATCTGATGGCTCCAGAGCACTTTCCTCTCTTCCGTCAATAAATATACGAGCACCTACTATGTGCTTGGCCCTAGGGAGGCAGCAATGAGCAGCAAGCTCACAAGGAGCTTCAGTCTGACGTGGAGAGTGACAGTGAGGTAGGTGCTATAGGAGAGAAATACAGCGTGTCCAGATTTCAAGGGGTCATGGATCAAGTGAGGTCCAAGTGTGTTCCAGGTCCGTAGATGCTGTTCAACAGTTCTTATACCAGGCTTTCACTTTTTTTTTTTTTTAAATCCTTACCCGAGGGTATCTTTTTATTGATTTTTTTATTTTATTATTATTTTTTAAGTTACATTTCTTTTTTTTTTTTTAAATATATTTTATTGATATTTCACAGAGAGGAAAGGAGAGGGATAGAGAGCTAGAAACATCGATGAGAGAGAAACATCGATCAGCTGCCTCCTGCACACCTCCCACTGAGGATGTGCCCGCAACCAAGGTACATGCCCTTGACCGGAATCGAACCCGGGACCTTTCAGTCCGCAGGCCGATGCTCTATCCACTGAGCCAAACCGGTTTCGGCTACATTTCTTTTTTTAAAAAATATATTTTATTGATTCCTTACAGAGAGGAATAGAGAGTTAGAAACATCGATGCGAGAGAAACATCGATCAGCTGCCTCCTGCACACCCCCTACTGGGGATGTGCCCGCAACCAAGGTACATGCCCTTGACCGGAATCGAACCTGGGACCCTTCAGTCCGCAGGCCGACGCTCTATCCACTGAACCAAACTGGTTACGGCTTATTGATTTTTTTAGAGAGAGAGGGGAAGGGAGAGAGAGAGAGAGAGAGAGAGAGAGAGAGGAACATTGATGTGTGAGAGAAACATCAAGGGGTTGCCTCCTGTACACAGGAGGAAGCTCCAACCAGCTGAGCCACCCAGCCAGGGCCAGGCTTTCACTTTCCAAAACAATCAGCGGCGTGTGGCACCGTAACCCCCTGCCCCAGCAGCCGGTCACTTGTTCACACGCATTTATGGAGCCTGGAGCTGAGTCGGGCACTGGATGAGCTATTGGAATGCCAAGGTGGAAAGGCCACGGGCCAGTCCTGGCCCCACCGTGCCCTGAGATGGATTCCTCTCCTTCCCTGAGTTGCGGGGAGGGGTGGCAGTGAGCCCTTTAGGGTATGTTTCCCAGGCTCCTGGGTCAGCTGGAGGGCAGGAGAATGGAAGAAGCGTGGAGGAGGCGGGAGGAGGTGCTCCCTCTCTCTGCCTTGGCAATGCCCCTGGTTGTGGCTGACCCTTTTCCATGGCTCCAGGTCCCACGGACAGGCCTGGTTCCAGCTTCCGCAGGTGGCCCCAGCCCCTGGGCCCCAGTGACCGCCCTGCTCCCTTGCCCCTCCAGCTGACAGTGGCCGTGGCCTCCCACTCTGCCTGGCTCCTGGGCCTCCCCACGCCTCCACCGCGTGTGTATCCAATTCCCTGCAAACAAAAGGATGATGAAAACCTTTCACTATCCCCTACTACAACCTCTCCCCCCAGGCCCAAGGGTCCCCAGATCCCCAGCCCCAACTCCCACCCCTGGGCGGGCGAGGAGAGGACTTTGTGCAAGGGCCCCTCGCTTCTGTTGATCTGGGAAGGGACTTCTCCTTTAGGACTGCGGGAGCAGGGCGCTCCTGGCAGCTCACCTGGAAGGAGGGGAGGGCGCTGTCTCCACCCTCCTGGAAAGTGAGTCACTCTGTCAACATTCCCTCCTGATGTCACAGCTGGCTCTACCAGATCCCCCTGGAGGCGGGCCACGTCCTTGCCAAGCCAGGACCTTCTCCCTTCTCCCTTGTCAAAAGCAGGAGGCGCGTGGCAGCCGGAAATAATACCGGGAACCCCATTCTGTTCCGAAGTCGCTCAGACTATCACAGTCTTTGCAGGACAATTATTACTGCATGACATAGAGGAAAAAGAGAGCTCTCCCTCCCTCCCTCCTTACCTTCCGGTCTCAATCCACACCCCCAGAGGAAACCATTTCTAACAGCTCCGTGTGGGACATGCAGACTCTGCATAATGCATATTCGATTTTCTTCATTAGGATGTTTTTAGAGCAATTTTAGGTTTACAGCAAAATTGAGGGGAGGGCACAAAGGTTTCCTTATACTCCCCCCCCCATAGCCTCCCCCATTACCAGCATCCCCCACTAGAGTGAACATTGCTTACAACTGAGGAGCCTGCCCTGATACATGTTATCACCCAGAGTCCAAAGGTTACGTTATGATTTACTCTTGGTGTTGCACATCCTAAGGTTTAGATAAAATGTATAATGACATGTGTTCACAATTATGGCATCTATTTTCCCTGCCCGAAACATCCTCTGTGCTCTGGCAACCCCTGGCAACCCCTGGCAACCCCTGGCAACCGCTGATCTTTTTCCTGTCTCCATAGCGTTGCCTTTTTCCGAACGTCATCTAGTTGGAATCATACAATACGTAGCCTTTTCTGATTGGCTTCTTTCACCCAGGAATGTGCAGTTTAAGGTTCTTTCATATCTTTTCGTGGCCTTATAGCTCATTTCTTTTTAGTGCTGAGTAATATTCCACTGTCTGGAAGTATCACAGTTTATTTTATTATTATTAATTATTTTTAATCCTCACCGGAGGATATGTTTATTGATTTTTCAGAGAGAGAGAGAGAGAGAGAGGGAGGGAGAGAGGGAGGGAGGGAGAGAGAGAGAAACATTGATTGGTTGCCTTCCTTTTTGGTCTACAGGGCCACGCTCCAACCAGCGGACCCACCCAGCCAGGGCTTTCACAGTTTATTTATCTCTTCACCTACTGAAGGATATCTTGTTTGCTTACAAGTTTTGGCAATTGTGAGTCATGCTGCTATTAACATCCATGTGCAGGTTTTGGTGTGGACATGGGTGAATACCAAGGAGTGGCATTGCTGGAGTTTATGGTAAGAGTAATATGTTTAGTTTTGCAAGAAACTGCCAAGAGTCTGTACTGTTTTGCATTCCTGGCAGCAGTGAATGAGTGTGAGTTTCCTGCTTCTCCAGCTTCAACAGCATTAGGTGTTGCCAGTGTTCAGAATTGTGGCCATTCGGCTAGGCAGGTGGTGGTATCTCATTGTTGTACTACTTTGCATTTCCCCAGTGAAGTGATGGGGAGCATCTTTGCACATCTTATTTGCTATCTCAGTATTTTCTTTGGAGAGGTGTTGTTCAGGTTTGACCCATTTTTTTTTAATCAGGTTGCTTCTTTTTTATTTCTTATTGTTTTCTGAGTACCTTTATACAATTACTAGAGGCCCAGCACACGAAATTCGTGCATGGGTAGGGTCCCTAGGCCTGGCCTGCGATCAGGGCTGACCTTCCCTGGCTGCAGGCAGCCGGCCCCGCCCCCCGCCGCTGCCGCCAGTCGCCCTCTGTGTGTGGGGTGACTGGTGGGGCGATTGGGGCCCGCATGCCGCCCACGTCCACCAGTTCCTGGTTCCCCATCGGGCAATCATCAGAGCCTGCCGGCTGGGGGGAGGGACCGAGAGATTGGCTGGCAGGCCCCGATCAGGCAATCAGGGCCTGCGGGCTGGGGGCAGCTCCTGCATTGAGCGTCTGCCCCCTTGGTGGTCATAGCCAACCAGTCATTCTGCTGTCTGGTCAATTTGCATATTATGCTTTATTTATAGACTAGAGGCCTGGTGCATGAAATTCATGCACTTGGGGAGGGGGTCCCTCAGCCCAACCTGTGCCCTCTCTCAGTCCAGGAGCCCTCGGGGGATGTCTGACTGACGGCTAAGTCCCTCCCCTTAAGCTGTCAGTCGGACATCCTTAGCACTGTCGTGGAGGCGGGAGAGGCTCCTGCTACCGCCTCTGCGCTCGCCAGCTGTGAGCCCGGCTCTGGCTGAGCGGCGCTCCCCCTGTGGTTGAGCATCTGCCCCCTGGTGGTCAGTGCACATCATAGCGACTGGTTGTTTCGCCGTTCAATCGATTTGCATGTTAGCCTTTTATTATATAGGATTATTTATAAAATTTTGATCAAATTCATGCATGTTCATGGTATTTAAACATCAGATAATATTACAATGTTTATAGCAAAAATCAGTAACGCATCCCCCCTCAACACACGCATACATACACATGAAGCCTCTCTGAGCCCTGCTCCTCTGAGAAGATGACTTACTCCACCCTTCAGCTGTTTCTTCCGGCATTTACCTCCATATTTCAGAATGCGATGCTTATATGCTGTTTCTTGATTTATCAACCTGAGGCAGGGTCTACCATCTTCCTGTGGTAGGTGTGGATTGAATGTTTTACACTCACCGCCCCCACCCACTTGCTTCCCGTCTCTCTATTCCTCCCATGTGGTTACATGATGATTTTCTGGTTAAATCAGAATCCTCTGCTTACATGATTGTGACCTGGAAGGACCTTTTTGTCCCCTGCCCAATAGTGGTTCTCAATTCAACAGCTCCGGGGAGCGGCCCATAATCCCAAATCCCAGCCTGCACCCCAGAGCTGGGAAGTCAAGTTATTTTCCACTTTTCCTTCTCACCCTTCCTTGAATGTTTTTTTAAAAAATATATTTTTATTGATTTTTTTTACAGAGAGGAAGGGAGAGGGAGAGAGAGTTAGAAACATCGATGAGAGAGAAACATCGATCAGTGCCTCCTGCACACCCCCCACTGGGGATGTGCCCGCAACCAAGGTACATGCCCTTGAGGGGAATCAAACCTGGGACCCTTCAGTCTGCAGGCCGATGCTCTATCCACTGAGCCAAACCGGCCAGGGCTCCTTGAATGTTTTATTTCTGCTCTCACATTTATTTACTTTTTTTTACTTTTTTTTTTTTTTTAATTGACAAGACTCTTTCCTGTTTCTGATTTTCTTGCAGCAGCCGCTGTTGGCACTAGCCCTTGGCATTCACCCCTGCCCAGGGCTGTTTACTGCAAATACCTGCAGAGCTCTGCCAGGGGCTGTTTTCTTCCAAGTAACATTGGCAGCTTAGGTGTAGGACAAACTGGAAGTGGTGAAGGTCACTTCCCTTGGAAGCCCTTGCGGGTCCCCGTGCACCGGTTGGGATACTTCCGAGGCTGTTCCATGCTGTCTCCTGGGGTCCCAGCAAGAGCAGGCTCCGGTGACCCGGCAGTAACCTTTGATTGGCCTCTTTCCCTTCTCCGTCTCCCGTTTCAACTCCTCAACCAGTGTTTTCTGGGATTACCTACCCACCATCGCTCGCACTGAAACTGTTGTCTTCGAGTCTGCTTCTGGGGAAACCCAAAAAAGACTCTTCATTTTTTTTCCAGTTACAGTTTTACATTCAGTATTATCTGTATTAGTTTCAGGTGTACAGCACAGCGGTGAGACAATCATACACTCTACAAAGGAGTCCCCTGAAAACGTCCAGTACCCACCTGGCCCAGACATGATTATTACAATGTTATTGACTGTATTCTCTATGCTGTGATTTACATTCCCGTGGCTACACTGTAACCACCGATTTGTATCTCTGAATCCCGTCACCTTTTTCAGCCAGCCCTCCAACCTGCTTCCCATCCGGCAGCATCACTCTGGTCTCTGTATCGAGGAGTTACCGCTACTTTGCAAACAAGACACTTAACAAAAAAGAATCTTGTCAACAACAATAATGTTTTCAAAAGAATCTTATTCTTGCCGAAACCGGTTTGGCTCAGTGGATAGAGCGTCGGCCTGGGGACTGAAGGGTCCCAGGTTCGATTCCGCTCAAGGGCATGTACCTTGGTTGCGGGCACATCCCCAGTAGGGGGTGTGCAGGAGGCAGCTGATCGGTGTTTCTCTCTCATCGATGTTTCTAACTCTCTATCCCTCTCCCTTCCTCTCTGTAAAAAATCAATAAAATATATTAAAAAAAGAATCTTATTCTTATTACATGCATACAATACCTTATCTCTCTAAGGATATTAATTATAGTGGTATTTAACATCTTTTTTTAAAAAATAGATTTTTATTGATATCAGAGAGGCAGGGAAAGGGAGAGCGAGATGATGAGAGAGAATCATGGATCAGCTGCCTCCCGCACACCCCTCACTGGAGGTCGAGCCCGCAACCCTGGGGCATGTGTCCTAACCTGGAATTGAACCATGACTCATAGTTTATAGGTTGACATTCAACCATTGAGCCACGCCAGCTGGGCTAACATCTGTTTTAAAAGCCTCTCTCCTGAGGCTTTGCTGCTCCATGGAAACTCAGCTTGGCTCCTAATGTCTAAAGGTTAGTTTTCTGGGGATTCTCCAGAAAGAACTCTCCAGTCTCCCACCGTAGTGAGGACCTGCGCCCGGCTGACAGCATCCTTACAGCCAAGTGGCAGGAGGGACCAGCCCACGGACTTTCACTTTCCCATACAACCCTGTTTTTACTTTAATTTATAAAGTAGGCACAGTAAGCGATTAACAACAGTAACTAATAATAACATAGAACAATGATAACAATATGCCATAATAAAACGTGAATGTGGTTTCTCTCTCTCTTAGAATACCTCATCGTGCCCTAGCCAGTTTGGCTCAGAGGATGGAGCGTCGGCCTGCAGACTCAAGGGTCCCGGGTTCGATTCCGGTCAAGGGCATGTACCTTGGTTGCAGGCACATCCCCAGTGGGAGGTGTGCAGGAGGCAGCTGATCAATGTTTCTCTCTCATCGATGTTTCTAACTCTCTATCCCGCTCCCTTCCTCTCTGTAAAAAAACAATAAAATATATTAAAATAAAATAAAAGCCAATAGCCCTGGCTAATGTGGCTCAGTTAAAAAAAAAAAAAAAAAGAATACCTCATCGTACTGTGTGTATGTGTTTGCCCTACTTCTTGTGATTAGGTGAGGTGATACCATGTCTACGTGACGAGCTAGTGAAGTGAATGACAGACGCACTGTGACCTTGCGCTAGGCAACTCTAAGGGTGACCTGAACACAAGCACTGTTATCCCATGACGGTCCATCTGATAACCAAGACTAACGGGTGTGTAGCGTCTACATTGAGGATACACTGGACACAGGGGCGAGTCGTGTCGCAGGCAGGACGGAGCAGGATGACATGCGAATTGTTTATTTCTGGAATTTTACATGTAATATTTTCGGACCACAGTTGAACGCAGGTAATTGAAACCGTGGATAAGGGGGGCCTGCTGTAGAGAAAAGGATCTCTGTTCCCTGTCAAAGTGTAACTTTAAGAATATTAATAGCCCTAGCTGGTTTGGCTCAGTGGATAGAGCGTTGGCCTGTGGACTGAAGGGTCCCAGGTTCTATTCCCGTCAAGGGCATATGCCCAGGTTGCGGGCTCGATCCCCAGTAGGGGGTGTGCAGGACGCAGCCCATCAATGATTCTTTGATCATTGATGTTTCTATCTCTCTCCCTTCCTTTCTAACGACAACAACAACAAAAATCATTTGCATCTCTGCGGAATAGAATTGTGTAGGTTAGCGCACAGCTTTACAGAACCTGGGCCCTGATCAACAGGAAAGGTCAAGTCAAAGGTACAGCCTGTAGCGAGCAAAAGAACCCAGGCGTGGTCTGCCCCAGCATTAGCTCAAAGGACATACGGCCTCCTTTGGTCTTATTTCCAAGTCTGGAATAATGTCTCTTAATATCCCCATTCTTTCCCTAGGTTCCCCAAGCGAATTCTGTGGGATATTTTCCTAAGAAAGAGTGGCCATACCTTCTGTGGTCCCTTTGGCACTGCTCATCTGTGTCCCGTCTACCCACATTCTAGAAAGGTGAGATCAGTTCCCACGGGCCTGGGTGTTTCCAGTTAGTCAGAGTACCTGGCCCTGGTTCCTCTTCCATAGGAGCCTGTTCTTTCCTTCCTCCCTTCTTCCTATTCCCTCCTCCCTCCTTCCCATTCTCTCCTCCCTCCTTCCCATCCCCTCCTCCCTCCCTGCCTCCTTCCTTTCCTCCTTCCCATCTCTTCCTCCCTCCCTCCCTTCCTCTCTCCTTCCCTCCCTCCCTTCCTCCCTCCCTCCTTTCCTTCTTTCCTCCTCCTTTCCTTCCTTCCTTCCTTCCTTCCTTCCTTCCTTCCTTCCTTCCTTCCTTCCTTCCTTCCTCTTTCTTCTTCCTTGTGTTCATTTTTTCAAATATATAACTGTTTTAATGAGATATTACTCAAATCCATACATCCACTTAAAGTGTACAATTCCAGCCCTGGCAGGTTTGGCTCAGTGGATAGAGCGTCGACCTGCAGACTGAAAGGTCCCAGGTTCGATTCTGGTCGGGGGCATGTACCTTGGTTGAGGGCATATCCCCATTAGGAGGTGTGCAGAAGGCAGCTAATCAATGTTTCTCTCTCATCGATGTTTCTCTCTATCCCTCTCCCTTCCTCTCTGTAAAAAAATCAATGAAATATATTTTAGAAAAAAAACCAAAAGTGTACAATTCCAGCCCCAGCCGGTTTTGCTTAGCAGATAGAGCGTCAGCCTGTGGACTGAAGAGTCTGGGGTTCAATTTTGGGGGCTCAGTCCCCAGTAGGGGGCCTGCAGGAGGCAGCCAATCAATGCTTTTCTTTCATCACTGATGTTTCTGTCTCTCTTTGCCTCTCCCTTCCTCTCTGAAATCAATAAAAATATTTTTTAAAAAAGATTCTGTACTTAGCTTACTATTCTATACCTTTTAAAAATAATAATAACATAAAGTGTACCATTCCATGGCTTTTGGTATATTTTCATAGTTGGGCCATCAGTTTTAGAACATTTTCATCACTGCCCCTCCCCCCCCCCAAAAAAATCCTATACTCACTTACAATCACTCCCAGTTTCTCCCAGGCCTTGGCAACCCGTAGCCCACATTCTGTCTCTATGTATTTGTCTGCCACATTTTCTATAAGCGGAATCCCAGAACATGCGGACCTTTTGGATTCGGTTTCTTTCATTTAGGATAATGTTTTCAAGGTCCCTCCAGGTTGTCCCATCTGTCAGTATTTCATTCCTTCTTATGGCTAAAGAAGATCCCATTGGCTAGATATGCCACATTTTAATCAGTTGTCTCCACTGTGTTGGCTGTTATGAAAAATGCCGCTATAAACATGAGTTACACGCTTTTTTTGTGTGTGGATGTATGTTTTCATGTCTCCTGGGTATGTACCTAAGAGTGGCATTTCTGGGTCATATGGTGACTTTATGGCTAACCCTTTTAGGAGTCGCCAAGCTGTTTTCCAAAGTGGCTGCACCATTTGACATTCCCACCAGCAGTGTAGGAAGGTTTCAGTTTCTCCATATGCCTGTCATCACTTGTTATGATGGGCCCTTTTTAGTATCACCACCCTGCAGGGTGTGAAGTGGCATCTCATTGTGTTTTAGGAGACCTTGCTGCTTAAACCTGTCTGGCGCAGAAACCAGTTCTGCACACAATGGAGGCCTGAGTGCAGTGGCTTCAAGGTTACAAGTCTCCATCAGTGGGCGGAGTCTGCTGGCTGAGCCAGGGCTCCCAGAGGTGCAGGGTGGCCACACCATGCCCTGCCCACCTTGGGGAAAGCATCCTAGGATGTGTGATCTTCTGACCGAATGTGGATCACGTTCTGGGGGTAAGTAGAGACAGGAAATGCCCAGATTGCAGTTGGAGGCAAGGGGGCGGAGGAATGCGGTCTGTCTGGGCCCCTCCGGCCCCGACCTTTGGAAGGTGTCATTTGAGTGCTGCCCAGAATCAAATGACCTCCTCCACCACGCTGCCCCGCTGTCTGAGATCCTACCACATTCCCGCGGCGACGTCAATAAGGTGCCGCCTTTTTAAAAATGTGGATACCTCTGGGAGGGGTAGGCCTCTTGCAAGAAGTCATTAGCTTATGGTGATGAACTTATCAGATGCCGCCCCACACCCTGCAGAGACAGGGCTCGGGGAAAGTGGGAGTTTTGACTCATTGGGAGGGGCGGGCAGGGGGTGGGAGGGAGTCTGGCTGAAGGGGGGTAGTACTGCGCAAGGGGCATTGTTCCCCGGATGCCAAGATGGCCAGGTGAATAGGGGGCGAACAGGATCCTGCTGGGAGAGTTTTCACCGTCATTCATCAACTGATTAGTTTATTATGTCACCTGCTGTGCTAAGTGTTTGCAGACAATTTTTTAAATATATATATATATATATATATATATATATATATATATATATATTATTGATTTCAAAGAGAAAGGGAGGGGGAGAGAGAGAGAGAAACATCAACATCAATAATGAGAGAGAATCATTGATTGGCTGCTACTGGGGATTGAGCCCTGACAGAGAATCAAACTGTGACCTCCTGGTTCATAGGTCGATGCTCAACCACTGAGCCACCTCGGCCCGGCCAATTTTTTCCTATTTTATTTGTTTAACGAACACGTGTGTAGGACCACATACCACTACCTATCTCTCACACTCTCCACGCCACATCAGATTTATCACAGATGCCCTCCATTTGACCATTTCTCACCTCCTGCCCAGCCACGCCCCTCACTGGCTTACTGCACGTCTCCCCACTGCTTTCCCGCTTCCATACTTGGAGTCCCAGCAATCCTTTGCATGTGAAATATCCCGGTGGCTCTCTATCTTTGTCACTGGGAAAACCAAAGTCTTTACAATGGTCTACCAGCTGCTACCTGAGCTCTCCCCTCACCTGGCTGACATCATCTGCCCTCTGGCTCAGCCACAGGACGCCTGCTGTTCTGTTCCTCAAACACACCAGCGGGGCGTGCTCTGGGCCCCTGTGCGGGCTGCAGTGTTCTGCCCAGAACATTCTTCTCCCAGAACCTGCATGGCTTATCCCCTCACTTCCTTCAAGTCTCAGCTTAAATGTCACGTCCTTGGAGAGGTCTTTCTTAACACTCCATCCTCCACCGGAAAGGGTCCTGCGTGTGCTGGATCGCTCCCTGCCAGAAAAGACGGTTACAAATAGAGGAAGGGGCCTGGCCAGTGTGGCTCAGTGGTTGACTGTCGACCTGTGAACCAGGAGGTCACTGTTTGATTCCCGGTCAGGGCACATGCCCAGGTTGTGGGCTCGATCCCCATTGAGGGGCGTGCAGGAGGCAGCCGATCCATGATTCTCTCTCATCATTGACATTTCTCTCTTTCCCTCTCCCTTCCTCTCTGAAATCAATAAAAACATATACTTTAAAAAAAGAACAAATATAGGGAGGGGAAACTAGCATGTTCTATGGTGTTAGATTGGAATTGGGGATGTAGAGTGAACTCATGGTTTCCAATAGACACAGATATATATAGACATGAATACAGATGGCAGTGTGTGTGTGTGTGTGTGTGTGTGTGTGTGTGTGTGTGTACATACATATTGCTCTAGCTCAGTCGCCTGGAGAAGGCCTGGGAGCAGTAATAACAGTCCAAGAACAGTGAGCATACCTGGAGCCCAGATCT
Organism: Plecotus auritus; assembly: GCF_963455305.1. Lineage (NCBI taxonomy): Eukaryota > Metazoa > Chordata > Mammalia > Chiroptera > Vespertilionidae > Plecotus > Plecotus auritus. The sequence continues at coordinate 54,248,589 of NC_137785.1, forward strand.
TGGCTTCTAAATCCTATCCTCCACTAAAGGGAGTAGCCCCCCCCCCCGCCCCCACCTTGGGGAACTGGTTGATTCAGGCCTGGGGCAGGGAAAGTACAAGATGGGCCTGGAGCGCCTTCTGTACCAAAAAATAAGAAAGTGCCCGAAGGATGATGGAGCACATGGAAAGGATACAGGAACCAGCAAGAAGAGCCAAACATCACAACAACTAACTGAACATCAAAATGGCCAATGACGCCCCAGCCGGCTTGGCTCAGAGGATAGAATGGCGGCCTGCAGGCTGAAGAGTTGTGGGTTCGATTCCGGTTGGGGACACATGCCGGGGTTGCTGGCTTGATCCCCCATAGGGGGTGTGGGATCCCCCGAAGGAGGTGTGCAGGAGGCAGCTGATCAATGCTTCTCTCTCATCACTGGTGTTTCTGTCTCTCTCTCCCTCTCCCTTCCTCTCTGAAATCAATAAAAATATATTTTTAAAAAATAACCAATGACAATAACTCTTATTTTGAATAAAATAAGAGTCCATAAGTCCACACCAATGTAAATAAGTAAATAGAAAGTTTGAGCAAGGCTGGGATAATTACACAATTTTCAAAATACCCCCATAAAATATATATTTCTTTAAAGGGGGAAAAAAAGTAACTTCATGGTGGAGAAATCTGGCAGATGCCACCTTGATAGTCACAGTGATTGGAATTCATACCTCAAGTATAATGGGACGAATAGAAATCGCATGCTCCCAGTCACGGGAGGAGAACACAGCATAGTTTCTGTAATATTTCTGCCAAAATTACATAATCTGAATCAAACCATGAAGAAACATCAGATAACCGCAAACGAAGGAACGGGCTGCAAAGCCACTGGCCTATGATCTTTGAAAAGCAACTGAGGAGCTATTCTAAACTGAAAGGAATTAAAGAAACAGGACAACTTTAACTTTGTGTTGATGGATGTTACCTAGACTAAATGTGGTGATCATTTCCCCATATATACATATCAAACTAATATTCTGCAATGTCAATTACATCTCCATTTTAAAAGCTCTCAAATCTCCGTCTCAGAGTCTTCTATTCAAATGTCCTAAGGCGAGGAAGAGTGGGGCCGGAGCACAGGGGGGATGCCCGGGGTCAGGAGGGTCCCTGCATATTCATTTGCCTCCGGCAATCACAGCAGCTGGTCCTTCTGAAGAGCAAACATTCCTGCCTTAAAATAACACCAACTGTACAGTCACAAGCAAATACCTGTGATTTCTACTGGTGACACACTCACAGGTGCTAATACTTAAACCGGCTTCATTGTTGTCTCTTGTCTACATTATAAACGGAAGGAAATGCTACCTTTTACTTAGAGGTTAGTGAAGCCCTCGCCCGTTTTTCTCAGTGGTGAGAGCATCGGCCCACGGATTGAAGGGTCGTGGGTTCAATTCTGGGTCGGGGTGGGTGTGGGAGGCAACCAATTAATGTGGATGTTTCTCTCTCTCTGTCTCTCCCCCTCCCTTCCACTCTAAAAACCAATGGAGCCCTAGCTGGTTTGGCTCAGCGGATAGAGCGTTGGCCTGTGGACTGAAGGGTCCCGGGTTTGATTCCGGTCAAGGGCACATGTCTGGGTCCCGGACTCAATCCCCAGCAGGGGGCATGTTGGAGGCAGCCGATTAATGATTCTCTCTGATCATTGATGTTTCTCTCTCTCCCCCTCTCCCTTCCTCTCTGAAATAAAAAAAATATATATTAAAAATAAAATAAATAAAAACCAATGGAAAAAATATCCTTGAGTGAGGATTGACCAAAAAAAAAAAAAAAAAAAAAAAAAGAGGTTAGTGAAAAAAGATGTAATCTTTTTCATCCAAGTTTATGAAGGCGCTGAGTTTTAACCAACCCGGGTGAAGGACTCCTGGGTTAGCTCCTGGCAAGCCTGACAACGCAGATATCCCTGCAGGAAAGGACCCACAGAAAGTCTGTGTCCTAGGAGACGATGCGGGCTGCTATCAGCGCTAGAGCGTTGGGCATCAAGACAGAAGGGTGGCAGTGAGCTGCCATCTGGAGAGAGAGCCAGACGGACTTGGTGATGCTTGGGACGTGGGAGTGGATGGTGATTCTGAACAATTGGGAAGAGCAGTTTGGCAGGGGGAGGGTGAATGTTTGCAGAGTGCAATGGCTTTGCCAGGGGGCGTGGTGCCTGCTCCTGCAGATTTCAGCCCACTCCCCTCCAAACGCCCCCGGGAACTTCCGAGTGGGCGTGGCCCTCAGGAAGTAGACCTGCCCTCCCTAATACCCCTCCACCTTCTTAGCACTCACAACTCCAGCATTTAGGATCCATTCTGCATTCCTACTCCTGCCCCTCAAAATGCAAATCCCTTTTAAAGAGCTCTCATTTACATTTTGGTTTGAATGAGTTTATCCATCTTTCCCAGAGAGTAGTCGCCCCCATGCCCCGCTCCCACCTCTTCCCAGAAGCTCAATGAACTCAAGCTCTCCCAGTCAGACAAGGCTAAAAAAATAAAAGAAGGGGACCCACTAGCAGAAAATTTCTGTTTCTATTGCTTCAAGCTTGGACAGGCTGGGCCCCATCCCCTCCTGTCCACTCCCCACTCGAGGGGATTTTCTGGGTGAAGGGCAGAATGGGTCACACTGTGAGGATGATTTGGGGGAAAAATCAGCTAGTGATTTCCCTAAACAAGTTGTGTGCAAATGTCCCCAGGTGGAGTGCAGCCAATGGGGCTCCAATGGACACACTTTATTAACCTGCCTGGGGCAGGAGACACCCAGAGCGAGCGTCCAGCATTCCCAGTAGACTCCTGGGGTTACAGAGAGAACTGAAGACCCTCCTGCTGACCATTGTTGGGGGAAGGGCTAGGCTAGTCAACAGCCTGCGAACATTGGTTAGTTTTTCTGGACTATAAAGGTAAAACCAAATGAGTCCAAGATCCAAAGGCAATTAATCTATTCCCTTCCAGTTCTTTTCCCATGCATTCGTCACAGGCCCGAGGACAACCTACTAAAAGAGTAAACCGACACGTTGGTTTCCCGCTTTGAAACAGCAAAACGAGACAAGAGACCAGCCCTAGCTGGTTTGGCTCAGTGGATAGAGCACCCGCCTATGGACTGGGCACATTCCCAGGTTGCAGGCTCGATCCCCAGTGGGGGCCGTGCAGGAGGCAGTCGATCAATGATTCTCTCTCATCACTCATGTTTCTGCTTCTCTCTCTCCCTCTCCCTTCCTCTCTGAGATCAATAAAAATATATTTTTAAAAAAAGACAAAAGAACATAGGTGGTGTTATGCATCCTTATTGAGTAGAAAAGGTGGGGAGAGTGGCATTATTCTGCTTATCACAATTACTTGTGTTAACTTATACAAATACTTGTTAGCCTGGCCAGTGTTGCTCAGTGATTGAGCATTGACCTATGAACCATTTAGGGCACATGCCTAGGTTGCAGGTTCAATCCTCAGCGTGGGGAATGCAGGAGGCAGCTGATCAATGATTCTCTCTCATCACTTACGTTTCTATCTCTCTCTCTCCCTCTCTGAAATCAACAAAATATATCTATATATAAACCCACCTTATATAATAACATTTTTCTCATCACTAAAAATTCCCAATCATAAATTTTAGTGATGCCTATTACTTCACTCTAGGGACATACCCCAATTTGGGATATTTAAGTTGTTTTACATGTTCATGATTAAAAATGATGATTTTTAAAAAATATATATTTTATTGATTTTTTATAGAGAGGAAGGGATAGAGAGTTAGAAACATTGATGAGAGAGAAACATCAATTAGCTGCCTCCTGCACACCTCCTACAGGGGATGTGCCCGCAACCAAGGTACATGCCCTTGACTAGAATCGAACCTGGGACCTTTCAGTTCTCAGGCTGACGCTCTATCCACTTAGCTAGGGCTAAAGATGATGATTTTTATGATGAATGTCTTTGGGTCTTTTGGGGGATATATTGAATCATAAGAGGGTTAAGGAAATGGACCAGGTAGTCAGAAAGACCTAAGTTCAAATCCAGTTCCCCTCAATTATCTGTGTCCTTAGAGTCTTAGTTTCTACACTGCAAAAAGGGAGCGCTTACAGCACACACAATCTTTTTTTTTTTTTATATATTTTATTGATATTTTACAGAGAGAAAGGGAGAGAGATAGAGAGCTAGAAACATCGATGAGAGAGAAACATCGATCAGCTGCCTCCTGCACACCTCCCACTGGGGATGTGCCCGCAACCAATGTACGTGCCCTTGACCGGAATCGAACCCGGGACCCTTCAGTCCGCAGGCCGACGCTCTGTCCACTGAGCCAAACCAGTTTTGGCTACACACACAATCTTGTCGAATTTTTTTTACACCGTTTTCTTGACATATAATTCACATACCATAAAATTCATTCATTTAAATGCAATGGTTTTTAGCCTCAGGATTTTTGCACAACTCAATGATATTGAACATATATGTAAATTGTCACCACTATTAATATTTTTTTTTATCATAATTGACATTATTTTCTTAGACTATGTTCTTAGAACCTCTTAAATGTTGTGGAAATAGGCCTTGTGGAGATAGGAGGTGTTCTTCTGAGGATTTAACATTTTTGTTCATCTTGGTTTTGGTTTGGTTTTTTTTAGAGGGGCGTTTGGATAGAATTTGGAGTCATAGGAGAAGTTGGTATAAAATTGTTGGGCTATTTGACTCATGATGCCCTCTTTCACTCTCTCCTATATAACCTGAATTAGAGTCACCCTCAAACCCCCACACACAGAGTAATTAGGGGAAGTTGATTCTGGTTCAATGAGTAACCCTGTCCTGCCACACACACACATACACACACACACACACACACACACCTGCAGAGCCACCTTAAGACTTATGCCTTCAGTGAGGGTTGCAAGCTACCATCTCTAATTGCCCATCTTTAAATATATATATACTAGAGGCCCGTTGCATGAAGAGATTCGTGCAATAGGCCTTCCTTCCCCTGGCTGCCAGCACCGGTTTTCCTCCGGCATCTGGGACCCAGGCCTTGGCTCTGCGCCGCCTTCAGTCTTCTCTTTGGGCGGAGACCCACTCCTGTAGCTCCCTCTGCCTCCCTGCCCTCCCCCTCATAGCAGGCTTCCCACCGAGCCCGGCCACTCCATGCCTGCATTCATGCTGCCCAGAGGCCTGGAGCAGAAGGGGGTGGGGCTGCTGCCATCTTAATTTGCATACTCACTTCTGATTGGCTGGTGGGCATAGCGAAGTGACGGTCAATTTGCATGTTTCTCTTTTATTAGTGTAGATACTGTGTGTGTGTGTGTGTGTGTGTGTGTGTATATATATATATATATATATATATATATATATATATATATTGAGCCTTGCCGGCTGGGCTAATTGCCCATCTTAATTCGCACCAAGCACACTGATGGAGGGCTGGTAAGGAGAGGTGGTGCGTCTCCGCCAATTCCATGGGGTGGCCATCCTACCTACCCACAAACCATGCAAACATGTTCCATTCGGCCGTGGGAGGACTGACTGCAGGTTTCTGGGCTGAGGTCGGGAAGTGTCAGCCCAATCCAGGAGCGCGTTGCACCAGAGTGGTGTGTGGGTGAACCCTCAGGCATGGCTGCAGGTGTGGAGCAGGTTACGTGAGATGGGTGTGGAGTGTGGGTTCAGTGGTGAGGATCAGAGGACGGTGCAGGGAGGGTGGATGGAGTCAGAGGTGGGCGAGGGTGGAGGCAAGGAATGGGGCCCCAGTTGGGGTGGACCTGGTGGTTAGACCAGTGGTTTGCAACCATTTTTAGGTCATGGCTCCTTTGAGAATGTCATGGATGCTAAGGAAAGAATATGTGTGTGCATGCGTGCGCTCACACACACACACACACACACACACACAACACATAAATTTTGCACATAGTGTTGGGGGTTTCTGGAACCCAAAAAGTTCATACAAGGATTCCAGATGAAAGACTGTTGAGCCTCAAAAGGAAGGTGGGGGAGGGTGGGTGGGAGGAGATCAACCAAAGAACTTGTATGCATATATGCATAAACTATGGACACAGACAATAGGGTGGAGGCCTTGGGTGGGGGCGGAGGTGGGCTGGAAGGGGTCAATGGGGGAGGGGGGAAGGGGACATATGTAATACTTTCAACAGTAAAGATTAAAAAAAGAAGAAGAAGAAGAAGAACTGGTCTTGACTAGTTTGCAAAAACTTGTCAGGAAGAAATCCTAAGGCTGTGTTAAGAGGTTGAGAATGGCCCTGGGGCAGCTCAGTTGAGTAGAGCATCCACAGTCCTGATACACAGATCCCTGGTCAGGGCACAAGAACCAACCAATGAATGCAGAGATAAGTGAAATAACAAATGGGTCTCTCTCTCTCTCTCTCTCTCTCTCTCTCTCTCTCTCTTTCAAAATAAGTAAACAAATATTTAAAAAAGAGATTGAGAGTGTTTGTGTCTTTCTGTGTGACAGAGATTTACGGAGGTCTGCAGGTTTGGGAATTAAATTCCAAAGTCCACTTATTTCACAAATGCTTAATTTTCTTCCAGTTTTTATTTTCAAAATGGTCAAATCTGCCGAAATATCACAAGCTCCTGTGGTCCAACCGAATTCTCCAATGGCTGACATGTCTCCTGGTTGCTCCAGGAGCCCATGTGTTTCCGGAGAACCACTGGAGAGTAAGCTGTAGAGCCGATGGCACTTCTTCCCTAAACACCCGGCATGTAACTTCTCACATCAAGAGATTCTCCTGCGTAACCACAGTACATTCCTCACCCTCACAACCTGGAACAATACTGTTACGTAACGTATATCCCCTATTCAGATTTCCCTAGCAGTCCCAGTAGCGTTCCTTTAGCTGTGTGCTCTTCCTTCCCTTCCTCCCTCCTCCCTCCTTTCCTTCCTGCCTTTTTTATCCAGGACCCAGTCCAGATACATAGCATCATTGTTGTATCTTTCAGGCTCCTTTAATCAAGGACACTACTTCTGACTTTTGTTTTCTTTTGTGATATTGAAAAAAAAATTTTTTTTAATCCTCGCCTGAGGATATGTTTCCCATTGATTTTTCAGACAGAGTGGAAAGGAGGGAAGTGGGGGGAGAGAGAAAAACATTGATGTGAGAGAGACACATCGATTGGTTGCCTCCTGCACACGCAGCCTGGGGCTGGGGATTGAGCCTGCAACCGAGGTACATGCCCTTGACCAGGAATTGAACCCAAGACCCTTCAGTATAGGGGCTGATGCTCCAACCACTGACCCAAACTGGCCAGGGCGTGACATTGACATTTTTGAAAGTCAGGCTAGCTGTTGTACAGCGTGCCCCCCCCAGTTTGAATTCGTCTGATTGTGTCCTTGTGATTAGATTCAAGTTGAGCATTTGGGGCGGATGCCGTGTCCCTTCTTGGTGCATCATGTTAGAGGGCCAGTTGGTCCCTTACTCTGGGTTCCCCTTTGGAATTAGTAAGTGAGCTGTGGGGTTACACTGTGTTCATTGAAAGCCTCCAACTGTGGCAAATGCTGGGTGAGTCAGGGATGGGCAGACAGACTCAGTCCCTGCTCTCATGCTGTTTTTACAGTCAAGGAGGCAGACAATAAGTTAGGAAACAAATAAAAAATTGCAAAATACGCCTGCTACACAGTGTTCTAAGTGTCTTACATGGATTACCTTGCCTAATTCTCCCCATCGACCTGTGAAGTAGGTGCCATTATTGTTCTTCTGCTGTAAAATCCGCAGCACAGAGAAGTTACGTTATTGCCCCAAGGTCACACAGCTTGTGAGCAGCAGAGCTTCGATTCAAACCTGCATGGATCTGACTCCACAGTCTCTGCTCTTAACCATATCAAGAAAGAGAAAGCAGGGTTTCATCTAGAAACAGACTGTGAAAAGGGATTGGAGTCAGAGCCACCTGGGCTGAGTGAGGAAGTTCTCTTGATAAAGGATGTGGGATAGGAACACCACACAAAAGAAAGGCCCAGAAGATCAAAGACAGGAGTGCTAAGGGACAGAAGACAGCATGCTTACGTAGGCCTACGTTTGGTTGGCCATCCCGCCCTGGGTCCATGCCAACCCCTATCCTGTCCCTTCAGGCGGGACTCTCACAAGCCTCCCGCTCGCCAACCTCCCAAACAAATCCGGGAGGAATCTACCTAGTCTCTAAGTGTCTCCCACAAATTGCTTTTATTTTTTATTTTTCCCCCACAGATAGCTTTTAAAAAATATGTGTTAAATTGATTGGGGGTGCCATTGGTCAACACGAACATATTGGTTTCAGGAGTGGGTTTCTATGTTACAGAATCTGTATGTTGCACCCTGTGCCCATCACCCAAAGTCCAATCTTCTCCTGTCACCTTATTATTTATTAGGACCACCCCCTTCTCTCCCCACCCCCACAAATTGCTTTTTCATGACAAAGGGAAAAACAGGAACTTCACAGTGAGCAACTCCCCACCCCCACCCCAACTCCAGCTTAAGCAAGGGACAGATGTGAACATTCAGAGGGCTCTTAGGCAAGGGTCGGAAGGAAGAGAAGGGTTTGTGAGGAAGGCTCTGGATGAAGGGGGAAGGGAAAGTCTTGGGATAGACGAGTGTCTATAAGGGACAGGGCAGGCTCCATGGGGAAGAGGGGTGTCCCGGGGAGGGATGGACACATCTTGAGGTGGGGAGTCATAAGAGCGACTCATTGGAGAGGACTTGATGGGAACAGTTTGGGGGACAGGAGGTCAGAGTAGGGTCCTTGTAGGAGGTCGGGTGGGTCAACTCCGGATGAGTAGAGGGTGGAGGGCTTGCGGTAGGGATCCCGAAAAGGGGACACGAGGGGTGAACTCTGAAGCAGCAGTCCGAGGGTGGGGAGGCTCTGCGAACCCATCCGCCAGACCGAGGAGTGAGCTTGGGGAGCGGGTCTGGGCGGGGCGCTGAGGGCGGGGCGGCGGGTCCCCCCGCGCGGCAGGGGGCGCTGTGAGCCGGGCGGCGCCGGGCCGGGCGGCGGCCGCTCCTAGAGAGAGCGGCCCTTTTTCCGGGTTTCCTCCTCCTCCTCCTCCTCTTTCTCCTCCTCCTCCTCCTCCTCCTCCTTCTTCGCCGCGGCTGCCCCTTTCCCGGCCGGCGGCCGCCGCTGCTGGTGCCGCCGTCGCCGCCTCGGGCCGCGAGCCGAGCAGAGGCCGCCGCGCCCCGCGAGAGCCGCCCGCCCGCCGCCCCGCCGGCCGCTCCAGGGCCCGGCCGCCCGGCCGGCGCCCCCCGCGCCCCCAGCCCGCCCGCCCGCCTCCGCGGGCCCGGCCTGGCGTGGCCGCCCGCCGCCGCGCTCCTCCTCCTCCTCCGGCCCGCGGCCCGCCGCCTGCTCCGCCCGCCGCCCCGCGCCCCGCGCCCCGCCGCCCTCGGCGCCCCGCGGCGCCCCCCGGTCCCGCCCGCCATGCCCGGCCCGGCCGCGGGCAGCAGGGCCCGGGTCTACGCCGAGGTGAACAGCCTGAGGAGCCGCGACTACTGGGACTACGAGGCTCACGTCCCGAGCTGGGGGTAAAGCCGCCGCCCCCCGCCGGCCCCCGCCCCACCCGCCGGCGCCCCCGGAGCCCCCCGGCTGGGCCCACGCGTCCCGGCCCGCGGTGGGAGGTGGGGGGCAGAGCCCGGCCCCCGGCGCCCTCGCCCCTTCTCCCTCTCCCCTTCTCCCTCCCCCCCCGCCGGGCGCCCCCTCCCCGCTTCCCTGAACCCCGAGGAATGCCCTCTGTGCGGGGAGAAGTGTGGGGTCCAGGGCCAGGCCTGGCGGAAGGGCGGGAGCGGCCCCTTCTCCCACGTTGGGTTCGATGGGCTGGGGAGGCAACAGCTGTCCCCCCGGAGCTATTACAATTCTGTGCCTAATTTTTAGTTTTTTAAAGTGAGTCTGGATGGGGGCAAATTTTAAAAAGACGCCCCGATTCTCAGAGCAGGCACGAGGCATGGAGGGTGTGAAGTGCGGGGCAGGTGCCGGGGCGCCCCGGGCAGAGGGGGCAGGGGGCCCCTCGGAGCCTCCGGGGGCCGGGCGCCCCGCTCCCCCATCTCGATGGGCTCAGAGCAGGGCCTTTCTCCCTCCTCTCAACTTAGGAGGGAACAATTAGGTTCGGAGCTCGGTGCGGGGTGGAGGGAGCCCGGTCGGTGGTGCCGGGGCCTTCGAGTGGGGAGTGAGTGGTGGCTGGCTGGCGGACAGGCACTTCCCAGGGCTTGAAGCCTGGACGTGGCTCGGTGGGGGCGTCTGGTGGGCCTGTGCTTGGGGAACCCCAAGTCCTGGCATTTATGTGTCCCTCTTGCCTTTCACAGTAATCAAGATGATTACCAACTGGTTCGGAAACTTGGTCGGGGAAAGTATAGTGAAGTGTTTGAGGCCATTAACATCACCAACAATGAGAGAGTGGTTGTAAAAATTCTCAAGGTGAGTGTCTTATGAAGTGGCATTGCAACCCCCTCCCCCCCCCCCCCCCACACACACACACAGGTCAGAAGGGGACAGACTCCCCCGGCTGCATTCTAGAGGGAGCAGTCTCAGCTCTCACTGTCCATGCTTGGGTCTGATGGCCCCCCATTTCCTCCTCCCACCCCATTTTCTTGGGAGGAAAGATGCAGGCCTGTTTCAAAGCTAAGCATGATGGGTCTGGAGCATCCTTGTTTTGAAATGTAATTCCGGCCCCCCACCCCCAAGTGAAAATCCCAAAGGGGCTCCATTTGGTACAGAATAAATAGGTATTCAGAAGAAAGAAGCCTGATGAGGGACATCCCACCATTCCAAGGGCTTCTGGGATGTTCCTTCCTCTTGGTGGCTCTAAGTTATTCCAGAAAGAAAGTTGGGAAAACTGGCAGCAGCTTCAAAGATGAGGCTTGCAGCCTGAATGGAGGGAAATACCTCTGAGGATGATGGCTTGTTTCTCCTTTGGGGATCAAAGTTCCAGGTGGGGTGGATGGAGCGAGCCAGCTGCCCTGGAAGGGTTATTGGTGGTTGTTTTCTTTTGTTGTTTTTTAATCAGCCAGTAAAGTGAAATTGGGAGCAATAGATGAGTACACTCATAATCGCTAAAATCATCATTGGGAAAGCAGAGTCTGGGTTTGGTTTAGCAGCCTGAGTTTGACCTTTGGTCATCTCTTGGATGAAGACCCGTTCTTCGTGAGCAGGAAGAGTTGACTAAATTCTCCTTTCGGTAGCTGATTGTGTTGCTTTCACAGTGTTTTTTAGAATGTACTAAAAAGTCATTCCTAGAATGGGTGAGGGGTCCTCCTCATTGCCAGAACACGTAGTTTGTGTGCGTGGAATTTAGTGAAATTTGGAGAAGACTAAAGAGGAGTTCATCTAAGCACTTCTACAGATGCACGATTTCCAGTGTGGACATTCTGCAGAGGCTCTGAGTAAGAATGTGGGGTTAGGAAGCTAGTTTTGTGTCTGAAGGACAGAGTTAGGGCACCTGTGTCCTTGTTTAAGTGAGGGGTCAGGCTTACACTCTGAAAATCACCTTTCAGAAAGGGGATTGACTCCTAGTACCATCCTAGCGTAGTGATGAGGCAGTGGAAGGAAATGAGCAGTTTTCGGTGCTGTCAGAAACTGGGTGAGAGGCAGAAGAGAGTTGATATTTGAAGATGTGGAGTTTGACTCCCCTCCTCCCTAATCAGGAATTGCACCTACAAAGTCACATGGCCTTTTATTTTTTTTCACAAGTACAAATATTTAAAGAAAGGTTCCTTTCCGAGAGGTCACCTGGGGAAGCCATAGTTTCCTCCTCTATAATGAGCTTAAATGTTTTGAATGTAAGCTACTTGGATTCTTTCTAGGAAGTAAGCAAGACATAAATTGAAATGAGCAATATCCATATTCCACTGCTGTGCATTGAGAAAGATGAATTGCTTACTTGAAAGCAAATCTGGAAAAATGTCTAAGCTTTTGTTCTTTAATATAATTTTTATTAATTTCAGAGGGGGTGGAGAGAGAGAGAAACATCAGTGATGAGAGAGAATCATTGATCGGCTGCCTCTTGCACGCCTCGGCCTGGGGATCGAGCCCACAACCTGGGCATGTGCCCTGACCAGGAATCCTGGTTCATAGGTTGACGCTCAACCACTGAGCCACTCGGGCCGGGCAACGTCTAAACTTGAGTGAGGGCAGCATTTTTCAAATGAGTGCAACTTGCTGCGTGTTTTTTTTTTCTTTGAAAGGAACAGCATTCAGGTGTACGCGTAAGTAACAGTACGTTCATGTAGGAGAGCATCACGTTGCTCGTTGGTCATCCTTTTAGAGGACTTTATAGGGTCCGTTGCTGATAGTTGTCTCCCTGTTGAGAAGATTTGCATTATACCTTGTTTAGGGAACCCAATATGGAAGCTGAAGGTTATTTTTACGGAGAGAAACCGAAGACAAAAAAGAACTCACCTAACATGGCTATGTTGACCTGACCCTTAGCCAGAGCTCTTGTTTCCTATTTCTTCCTGTTGCTTACTGCTCTTTTTAGCATTGTAACGTCGAGCGCACACTAAGCCCCAGTGTTCTGGAATAAGACTTGGGAGGCCCCTCGGAGCTCTAGTTAATGAAGTGTTATGTCTTGTTTCTTCTCGATGCACGGTCTTTTCAGGGTGCGGCATAAACCACCTTGCTTCCTCTGGTGACAACTTGGTTCACCTCTTTAATGTTTTTCAAAGCACTGTGGCTTTTCTATCCTGATTTTTATTTGAAGGATAGGGTGAGAAACTACTGATGGTATTATTGTGGTTTTCTCATTGTTCTGACAGGCTGGATTAAAGTATATTTAAAAATTTTTTTAAGAGTAGTGCATTTATCCAAAGTTGTGCTCCTCTACTCAGAGAAGTTGAAAAAAATGTTGTTAATCCTCACCGGAGGGTATTTTCCCATTGATTTTCGGAGAGCGTGGAAGAGAGAGGGAAAGACAGAAATATCCATGTGAGAGAAACGCATCGGTTGGTTGCCTCCTGCATGCGCCCTTGGCCGGAATCGAACCTGGGACCCTTCGGTCCACAGGCCGACACTCTATCCACTGGACCAAACCGGCTAGGGCAGTGGTCGGCCAACTCACGAGCCGCAGTTTGCCGACCACTGGGCTAGGGCAAGAAGTTGAAATTTTGACTAATAACTACTATTGTTGTGTTTGGTTATAGGGAATGAGGTCCTTAACAGAGTACCAGCTGCTCATAATTGGGAGAAATCTAGAAAAAGCTTCCTCTTCATGTAGGCCTAGTATATTTTAGCTGCTGCAGTGTATGAGAATTACTGGATGATGAATGACCACAGGAATTTTATATCATTTAATTTACATCAGTAGTAGATTTCGAAGTGTTTTATTGATCTAAACAAATTGCTTATTAAGAGGCTTTAGGAACTTAGAAATTGGTGAGCAGCCCTGGCCATGGTGGCTCAGTTGGTGGGGCGTCGTCCCTTGCACCAAAGGGTGACTGATTCAGTTCCCAGTCGATCAGTGTTTCACTCTCACATCGATGTTTTTCTCTCTCCCTCTCCCTTCCTCACTCTCAATAAATAAATAAATAAATAAAAATTGGTGAGCGCAGTTTTATCATCTATCCTGAAGTGAAATTCTGAGGCCGAAATCTTAAAACTTTCCAGTCTATGGGTGTATATAGTATATATATTATATATTTTAGAAAGAGAGAAGCATTGATTTGTTGTTCCTACTTATGTATGCATTTATTAGTTGCTTCTTATATGTGCTCTGACTGGGGATAGGATCCACAACCTTGGTGTATCCGGATGATGCTCTAAATAACTCAGCTACCCGGCCAGGGCTGGTTATATCTTTTGTGACAGCAATTGTTTTGAGGAGAAATGGGGGTGGGAGATAGTAAGGGTTCACATAGCAGGGCAGAAAGTCACTTTAGTGCCTGAAATTCCATCTTCTGATTCTGAAAAAGCCATGTTTCACTTCCTTTGAAGTGCTGCTTAGGAAGAATAAAAGCATTTGTCCATTTTGGACAACTTTTAGCATTTTGTGAACACCACTCGTGTGTGCATTTTAGCCCTTCTCAGGGTCCTTGGGACCCTTTAAATTGAACGATTTCCTAATTAGGAGTTAAGAGCTGTGCCATATTTTTAAAAGCAAGACCCAGAGAGAGCATGCTGTGTGCTGAGGGTCAGGTGGTCAGGCGGGGAAGCAGCTAGGTTTGGGACTCTTTTCCTCTCCTGGGAGACATGAGGAGCACAGTTAGGACATTTGCGGGATACTTGACTTCTTGATGTACTGGGAGGATTGACGCACACTCACTAGATGTCAGAGTACTAGTTGTTGGTGATTTTGGGGGTACTCTTCTGAAAGGAAATACTTGAGTTTGGTGGCTGCTGGGTGAAGTGTGGATACAGATGGGGTTCTGATTTGTATCCTCAGCAGCACGTTTAATGCACAAGTGAAATGTTCCTTTACTTTCTTGGTTTGAAGCCTCAGACCAGTGTTTTTACATTTTTAAATCCATACAGTTCCTCCAAGTCTCATGATCACTTGCCATTTTTAAGTTGATGGTTTATTCCCTATAATATATTAGATTTATTTATTTATTTATTTATTTATTTTAATATATTTTATTGATTTTTTTTTTACAGAGAGGAAAGGAGAGGGATAGAGAGTTAGAAACATCGATGAGAGAGAAACATCGATTCAGCTGCCTCTTGCACACTCCCTACTGGGGATGTGCGGGGAATCGAACCTGGGACCCTTGAGTCCACAGGCCTACGCTCTATCCACTGAGCCAAACCGGTTAGGGCTAGATTTTTTTAGAGAGTAAACCATGTGTGAAAATAGTATCTTGATACCCATTTTTATGTATAGAGCATGGCTCCAGATGACTAATCTCTAGAGCAGGGCTCCTCAAACTTTTTAAACAGGGGCCGGTTTAATGTCCCTCAGACCGTTGGAGGGCCGGACTATAGTTTAAAAAAAACCCACTATGAACAAATTCCTATGCGCACTGCGGGCCCGGGACGAGTCGGCTGCTAAGCAGGACAGGCAGCGGCACCTGGCGGGCCGGATAAATGTCCTCGGCGGGCCGCATGTGGCCCGCGGGCCGTAGTTTGAGGACGCCTGCTCTAGAGCCTACTTTTAGGATCTGCTGCCTTAAAATCGGTGGAGAAGTGCTAAAAATGGAGGGCAGAAGACTGTTCTAGAAGCAGCTTAATTTATACCCCCTTGACTTTTTTCTCATCTGTAAAATGGGTACGCCTTTCTTGTTTAACTCACAGGGTGGTTGGGAGAATCACATGAGATATAGATAAATGGGAAGGTGGATAGAGGATAGTGTGTTAGTAATCTACAAAGTCCTTTTCTTTCCTGACAGAGAATCTTGGGAAACAAAATGCCTGGATTCAGATGTTAATGCCAAAACTTGGAAGCTCTGTGTTCTTGAGCAGTTACTTAAACTCTGTGCCTCTGTGTTAAAAATACTCTTCTCAGAGTATTTAATGTTTGTTTTGTTTTAATCCTCACCCTAGTATATTTTTTCCACTGATTTTTTAGAAAAAGTGGAAGGGAGAGGGAGAGACAGAGAGAGACATATCAATTGATTGCCTCCCGAATGCCCCAAACCAGGGCCTGCAACCGAGGTATGTGCCCTTGTCTGGAATGGAACTCAGGACCCTTCAGTCTGCAGGCCAGTGCTCTATCCACTGAGCCAAACTGGCTAGGGCAGTACTATTAAATGTTGATTAAGATGTGCTTATAACAGCCGAAACCGGTTTGGCTCAGTGGATAGAGCGTTGGCCTGCGGACTGAAGGGTCCCGGGTTCGATTCCGGTCAAGGGCATGTACCTTGGTTGCGGGCACATCCCCAGTGGGTGGTGTGCAGGAGGCAGCTGATCGATGTTTCTCTCTCATCGATGTTTCTAGTTCTCTATCCCTCTCCCTTCCTCTCTGTAAAATATCAATAAAATATATTTTAAAAATAAAAATGTGCTTAAAACAGTGCCTGGCACTTATAAAGCAGTACAAATAATAACAATATGCCATTTGGGGCAAGTGAATGGTTTTAGGGGACAGAACCAATAGTAGAAAGGACTACAGTTCTCACGATGAGATTCAAAAGGCCTGCTGTATGTATCAACCTTTTTAAATAAAATAAAAAAATTAAATCCTGAGAATTAACAGTTACCCTCAAGAAGCTGGTAATGTAATTGGAAAGATGAGACTTGAAAGACTAGGGGGAAAGTTGCTGTGAAGAAATAACATTGCTCAGATAGTGTTCACAGTTAGGTTAGTTCCAGTAGATTTTAGAGATGCTACCAAGATGAGGTAAACGCCATCATCCAGGCTGAACTTCCTTCCTTCCTTTACCCTGCGTTCCCGGCAGCCAGTGTTCTTCGTAATTATTTATTGCAGATGATGAAATTTGTAACTTAGTGGGGCAATCATTGCTTTGGTAATGGAATAAAAGTAAATCCAGATTTGAAAGTTCTGAGCTGTAGTCCGGTCTTTCTTGAATTTATCAATTAATTTGAGATGTGAAGAAGTTAAAATGGAACTTTGTCTGTTAGTATTTGCTGGGATTTATTCTGATACCTTTGATGGTAGATGTTAGTGTACATACCCTATATCAGTGGTCGGCAAACTCATTAGTCAACAGAGCCACATATCAACAGTACGACGATAGAAATTTCTTTTGAGAGCCAAATTTTTTAAACTTAAACTTCTTCTAACGCCACTTCTTCAAAATAGACTCGCCCAGGCCGTGGTATTTTGTGGAAGAGCTACACTCAAGGGGCCAAAGAGCCGCATGTGGCTCGCGAGCCGCAGTTTGCCAACCACTGCCCTATATAATAAAAGGCTAATGTGCAAATTGACGGAATGGCGCAACGACTGGTCGCTATGATGCACACTGACCACCAGGGGGCAGACGCTCAACGCAGGAGCTGCCCCCTGGTGGCCAGTGTGCTTCTACAGGGGGAGTGCTGCTCAGCCAGAAGCTGGGCTCACAGCTGGCAAGTGCAGTGGCGGTGGCGGGAGCCTCTCCTGCCTCCGCAGCAGCGCTAAGGATGTCTGACTGCCTTGGGGAGTGGGCCTAAACCATCAGTCGGACATCCCCAAGGGCTCCCAGACTGCGAGAGGGTGCAGGCCGGGCTGAGGGGCAGGCCTGCCCGCCCCCACCTTCACGAATTTTGTGCACCGGGCCTCTAGTTCAATCATAATTAAATGCTAATAATTGAAATCATTCTCAAATCTGGCTTTTTTTAAAAAAAATATTTTTATTGATTTCAGAGAGTTAGGGAGAGATAGAAACATCAATGATGAGAGAATCGATCGGCTGCCTCCTGCATGCCCCCTTCTGGGGATCGAGCTCACAACCAAGGTACATGCCCTTGACCGGAATCAAACCCAGGACCCTTCAGTCCAAAGGTTAATGCTCTAACCATTGAACCAAACCAGCTAGGGCTTGGCTTTTTAAAAAGTAGCTGAGTAACTAAATAGGAGATTACTGTCAACTTTTGTGTTTTCAAGTATGCCATTACTAAACTTGTCTTTTGTTTTGAAATTTGGAAGTATTGGTACATAGGGATAGAGAAAAAGTACCTTAGTCTTGGATTACATCGAACAAGGTTCTAATTAGCTGGGACTCTTCACTGTATGGGCAGAAACCTAAAAAGGACCTTCCTCCCTCCTTCCTTCCCTCCCTCTCTTTTTTCCTTCCTTCCTTCCCTCCTTCCTTCCTTCCTTCCTTCCTTCCTTCCTTCCTTCCTTCCTTCCTTCCCTCCCTCCCTCCCTCCCTCCCTCCCTCCCTCCCTCCTTCCTTCCTTCCTTCCTTCCTTCCTTCCTTCCTTCCTTCTTTCCTTCCTTCTTTCCTTCCCAGAGCTTATGTACAGAAAATTTTAAATTAGTTTTCCCATTAAATATTCTCTCTAGGTGTGTGCCAAAATTCATTTATTTTGAAACTTGATTTAACACTTTATTTCTTTTTAAAAGCTATGTGCCATTTTCTCTACTAGACTTTGAGTAAAAAAAACAAATTATTTTTGTTTGGAAAACAGCTAAGCTGATTCAGTTAGAATCTTTTAAACATATAATCTTGGACTTTGAATGAATGAACCTTAGTTGGGAGGGACTTTTTCTAGCCTGCAAGATGAAATGATGAGATCGTCATGGAAATGCATGTATTTTCTCCACTGGCTGTTACTGGTGGTGAATGAGTGCAAACACTGGTCTAGAGAGTCAGAGCATCCTCGTTGCTGTACAATTCATGATCTGTTTTCCTCAGGGTGAGAGGGTCCCCCCTTATCAATCCTCTCTTTTCTCTCCAGTTCTATTTGTAGAATTTAAGTGATCACTTTCGCTCCCTGAGAGCTCATTGGTTTTGTAGCTTCTGAAGCATCTCCTAGGTTCCGAGAAATATGCTGAGGCTAAAGGGAGTTAGTTACCGGTGTCTGGTGCCTGTGGAGAAAGGTGCCCGTGTTTGGAGGGCATGTCCTGGGCTGTAGGTCACTCTGCTTTTTCGCAATCCCTTGGTGTCTCGTCAGTATGCTAGGACTCCAGCTGTTGTGTGACTCTGCCCTGCTGCCCCCAGTCTCCTGTTTGGGAAGTTGTTAGGTGACATTTGAGCAGCAAAATATGTTTGCGTGCTCTGTAAGTTACCTTTAGACATAATGAAAGATAGCTTCGTCTTGCCCAGGAACAAGGCGCCTGTCTGACCTGTTGCTGAATAACAGGAGAGCCAAGCAAAGCTTTTATGTGGCACCGTGATAAAAGCAACTCGTTAATGGGTCACCCTGCTCAGTTCACTGGTAGGAAAGGACGGGTTTGGTGTATACAGGCTTCTGGTTGATTTTTTTAGTGTTGTTATTTTTAGTCCTCACCTGAGGATATGTTATTACTGATTTTAGAAAGAGAGAGAAATATCAATGTGAGAGAGAAATATTGATCGGTTGCCTCCCATATGTGCCCTGACTAGGAATTGAACCCGCGACCTTTTGTGTACGGCAGAACACTCCAACCAACGGAGCCACCCAGCCAGGGCTGTGGTTGATTTGTCTGTCCGTTGTTTCCTGTTACCACTCCTACAGATCTGTAATTGCTTTCCTAAAGTGGGTGACAGAACTAGAAGTTTCTTACATTGTCTATACTGGTAGCAATGGCAGAATTTATAGATAATGATAACTAGCCTTTGTTTTTCTTTAAACTTTTTGACATAATTTCAGACCTGCAGAAGAGTTGCAAGAATTCCTGTATATTTTTCAACCAGATTTCTCAAATGTTAACATTTGCTTTATGCTTCTCTCCTGTTCTCTTTCATACATGCACACACATACACACACACATCTGTGTGTGTGTGTATTTATACTTATTTTACTTATTTTTTTAAAGTGCTTGAGAGTAAATTGCTGTCATCCTTCCTTTGGTGTGTATTTCCTAAAATCAAGGACAACTTACATAATCCACAGTGCCAGGTTCAAAAATCAGAAATTAGCATTGGTAAGATGCTGTTAGCTAAATTGTAGTCCCCATTCACATGTGTCAGTTGTCCTTATATGTTCTTTATATAAAAGAAAATCCCAGATCATGTGTTGCATTCAGTTGTCTTATCTTTTTAGTCTGGAACAGTTGTTCAGACTACTTATTGTGTAGAATGTCCTTCTGTGGCTTCAAGTTTGAATGCTTCATTTTCCCAAAGTATTGAGCCTCCCTAATTATGAAACTGGGAATAAGGAATACGATGGCTAAGTGGAGATGGGGAGGGACACCGTGGCCGGATCTGCTGGGAGTCTTGGCAGAGTGGAGTGGGCATGATCGCTGGCAGCTGCATGGAAGGGTGCAGCGAGATCCAGTCTCAGTTGAGCACCGCGTTTATAGGGGCTGCAGATGCTCGGTGTTTCATAATCTCCCTCTCTGTTTGGTTCAGAGCTGTAGCTTAGTGACCAACAATAGATGGAGGTTTCTCTGACATGTGTATTATATTATATCCACCCCCTCCACCACCACCACCTCCACTACCAACACACACACACACACACAGGCTTTTTATATCTTGTTTCATGGCCAATCCACTGGCCTGTCTGCCTGTGCTGTTGTAACAGTGTCTCAGTGATGGAATGCCCCTTTTCCTTAGTTATGTAGCCACACTGGGGAAATGAAAGCACAGTGGCTACCAGTGAGACCTGCAGTCAGACTGTCTGGATGTGATTCCTGCCCCCACTCTTTACTATTAGCCGTGTGACCCTTGGGCAGATAGCTCAGCTTGGCTGAATCTACTACATGGGAATTTTGTGAAGATGAAATATTACTAACTGCAAATTTGAAAATAATAAAGCTGGCATTTATTGGGTGCTTACTATGTGCCAGTGCTGTGCTCAGTGCTGTATAAAACTTGTTGATTGTGATATGCTTATTTCCCTTCTTCAAACTCTTTAGCCCCCTTAAGATAAGCAGCAACATGTGTGCCCTAGCCAGTGTGGCTCAGTGGATAGAGCGTTGGCCTGCAGACTGAAGGGTACATGCCCGGGTTGCGGGCTCGATCCTCCCCAGTAGGGGGCATGCAGGAGGCAGCCAGTCAGTGATTCTCATCGTTGATGCTTCTATCTCTCTCTCCCTTCCTCTCTGAAATCAATAAAAAAATTATTAAAAAGAAAAAAAGTAACGTGTAATGCCAGTATTTCTGATTAAAGTCTTGAAACTTTCCTAAACTTCCCTGTCTCACAGATTGAAAGATTAGCAGTAGCAGAGGTTTTCAATCACTGTTGCTGATCCATCATCTCTTTCTTTGGGAATGGGATCTGTTGGGAATTTTTACTGGCTCTGTGCTGATTTCAGATCCTAGATATTAAGGAAATGGGAGTGGCGACAGGAAATGGGAGCCAGCAGCTGGGAAACAAGTTTGTAACTTGATGTCAGTGAACTGGTCTTCGCTCCTGGAAGACAAAATTACATGTAACTCATTGGAAGAGCAGGTGTCTCACCATTTTGTTTAAGTTTTTCCATTTGTGGGTGCATGATATACAGCTGTTCAGAGCTATAACATTTTCCACTTGGCAGTTAACCCAGTAAGCATTTTATTTTTAAAGTATGACATGGTGTTCAAAAATTTTAAGTGCCCTACTTAAAGATTTGACATAAGCTATAAGTCTGTAAATTGTTTAACTTAATCCTATAAGTTCTTACGGGCAGATCATTTTATCTCCATTTTTTTCTCTTCTAATTTAGACGTGCTCTTTAACATAACCGAGTGTACAAGATAGTGCACTATCCATTTGATTAGCTAACGTCGTTTTAAAGTTTTAATAATTTTCAAGGGAGTCTTACTTCTGATTACTCTTGTGTATTTAAGCCAGTGAAGAAAAAGAAGATAAAACGAGAGGTTAAGATTCTGGAGAACCTTCGTGGTGGAACAAATATCATTAAGCTGATTGACACTGTGAAGGACCCTGTGGTAGGTGCCTGATGATTGGGGGAAAGGGAGTGTGTGTGTGTGTGTGTGTGTGTGTGTGTGTGTGTGTGAGAGAGAGAGAGAGAGAGAGAGAGAGAGACAACCTAAAATACTGAGAAATATTATATAGTGAGGATGATTGTGTTTGTCCTTTCTACAGAATGATTTTGAAAACCAGAAAAAAAATCATGGTGGCCCCATGTGAAAGTAGACACCACCACTTCCATAGAACCTAACATGTCTATTAGATGGCAAATCCCTGCCCAGGTGTATTACCTCATTGTCCTGATTCAGCTTACAAATGTTTGCTGACTATCTCCTTTAAGACCCTGTTTTTCTTCCAGTTTTGAAGCTTATTCCTACCAATCAGCATTATTTTACCTCCCATTGAAAATCTGGGGTCACAGAAGGAAGTACCGAGAATCTCCACGTGGACACCTGGCGTAGAGCACTGAGCAGGCCCCGGGCCCATTGACCTTCGAGGAAGCGAGCTTGCTGGTTCTCATGCTGGTCTTTAATTCAGCATCCACTGTTAGGGGGCACACCAGAAACATCGGAAATATTTTTGTTAAGATGCTTAATTTTGAGCCATTTTAGTGGTGCTGTTTACTTTTTTTGTCTCTTCCCGGGAGTGACTAAACCTTAAGTGTTTATTATTAACTAAGGCTTTTTTGGTATCACTTCCCATCCCATTTCTGTTCTTCACCTGCTGTACCTCAAATATTTCCGTTCTCCCATGATATCTTGAGTTTATTGTCTTTGCTTCTATCTGCTAAAGACATCCTCATAATAATGTGGTAGCTAACATGCGTGTGCCAGCACTATTCTGAGTGTTTAACTATCTCATCATGTAATCCTCACAGCAGTCCAGTGGGGGTAGGTACTGTTGTCTGCATTGTCACACTGTGCTGTGCAGATAAGAAAACTGAAGTCTACAGAGGTTAAGTAATTTGCCCAATATTACACAGGGCTGTTGAACTGAAGAATAAGGAAAGCTTTTTACTTTGGTCCCTGAAAAGACTGAGAAGGATGGTCATATTCTAGATCCCATCTAATTGGCACAAATATATCCCCATCTCATCAGCTCGAATTGATTCTGCAGTGACAGAGCTTGGTGATAGCTGTCTCACCGTTTTTGTAATCTGTTACTTAAAGTGTGTATGTGTTACACATATGTAACCAGTAAATTGAAGTGGATGAAACAACCAGGGAACCCTCCTCCCCGACCTGTAGAGAGGTCTGGTGGTGAAACCCTCTCAGCGTGGGCTGGTCAGGACCCTTTGGCCGGGACTGCCGCTCATCCCGGCAAAGGCCCGTGTGGGTGCACTGTGGCCTGTCTCCTAGGTAACTTTCGTCTGCTTCCTTTGGCAAAACTTCCCGGCTGGAAAAATTTCTAGGATGATTGTTTCTTCCTATAATGCTTTTATTTCTCCCAATTTCGAAAGCTTATTACTGCCAATTCACATTATTTTACCTCACTTAAGTAAACTTGACATTTGAAAATCTGTTTACAACAAGGAAATATTGACTATTTTGCGCTCATTGCATCAAAGATTATAGTGCTTTAAAAATACTTGAGGAAGTAATTTCACATTGTGGCTTACTGATAATTATAGATAATTTCCTTTCGGATCCTGAAAAGACCTGTGCTAGAGCCCCAAGACCTATGATAATTCTGTAAAATGCGTCTGGCTCGCTAAACCAAGATGAAAACATGTCACTCCTGTCATAGTTGGCAAACTGAAACCCGCAAGAGAATAAATCTTCACATAACGTGCCAGGCCCAGTGGACAGGTTGGTCAGAGAATGTACTCCTTTTAAAAACAAACAAACAAACAAAGAAACAAACAACTTTATTATGAAAAATTCCTACAATTTACAAAGGTAAAGTGAGTAATAGCATGACCCTGCCTGCACACAGCCCTCAGTTTTAGCACTAAGTCAGCTCCTGGCCAACTTGGTTTCATCCATACGCCACCCACTTCCCCACCCTCCCGTTGCCCACCATCTTGTTATTTTGAAGCAAATTCCAGGCATAAAATTTCAAGAGGATACGTTCTTGCTAGTCTCTCCCTGAGGGGTGAATCTTTTTCATCTAAGTGGGATTTGAGGATGGGCAGGTCTGACAGAAGAAATTATATTTATTGTTTGAGTACTTAATAATTATTGATTTTTTTTCTTGCAGTCAAAGACACCAGCTTTGGTATTTGAATATATCAATAATACAGATTTTAAGGTACGTATATACTTTTTCTTTCTGCTATGGGGGTTTTGGGGTTGAGTGGTGGCAGTAAGTACTGCTGATACTCCAGAACACAAGGCGGGCAGAAAGGTCATTGGTGCGAGTAGGAAATAACACGTTGGATTCCTTCTGGCAGGACTCCAGGATGCAGAAAGTGGTTAGGGCTCTTGCATTTGGTGTAGTTACTCATCACCCTTTGCCTCGCTTACTCTGGGAATAGCTGCTGGGCTGGGTCTACGCTAATGCCTCATCTCCACCACTCCTGTTTTAGATGACAGCTTTAGGTAGATGTTACCTTTGATTTTCTTAGGAATCTTGTTTACATTGCTGATAGGAAGTGATGAGCGGATGCAGGGCTTGTGAAAAGCAATACATTGGATTCAGACTCTCAGATGGTGTGTGTTCGTGCACACTGTATACAGAGCAGATGACGCAGAAAAGCCCTGCCCTGGTTATTTACATTTCTTTTTTATTTTCTTTCTTTTTTTTTCTTTTTTTTTTTTTAGCATTTGCACATTTTATTAAGATACCTGACTCTTAAATTATTTCTTTAACTAGAAGCATCTCTGGAGAGAACATGCACCATCTGTAGACATTTAAAGAGACTCATTTTCCCTCTCCTGGACCTGAGCGCCCAGCTCACCAGCAAGAAATGCTAAAGCCCCAGCCTTTGCCTTGGTGGGGTGGGGGTGGGGAGTGCGCACAGGGGAGGGGTGCAGCAGCCCCTACCCCCTGGGTCCATTCAGGTCCGGGTGCTCCCAGACACCTCGGGGGCTCTTGGGGCATCTGTGCCAGGCAGCCTCATATAGTTCTTACATTTATATTAATTTAGAATATGATGTGTTCTTCAAAAGCAGAATATTAAGCCGGTTTTTCATGAATTTTGTTTTTAGTGTTTTTCAAACACTGCAATCTTAACTCATGTCAAGGTTTGGGGGCCGGGCATGCTGGACATGGTAGAGCACAATATGAAAACTAATATGAGAAGAGAAAATTTTTTAAAAATCAAAAGCGGTATTGATTTTAGGGGCATTTAGAGATTTTTAGGTGGTTACAACTCTGCCAGTAAATAAAAGGCTTATGATTTTGTTGGGATGGAAGTTAGGGACAACATCAAATCAGCAGTTGAAATATGCTGCATCAGGAGTGATGCTTTTGGGTGAAAATAAAAGAACCTTATCCTCGCACTTAATTTTTCTTAGGTAATCACTCTAAAGTGGCTCTAAGGTTAATCAGTGAACAGTAAGCACTTATAAAACAATAAGCAAGTTTTGTATGCAGTGTTGCATTCCCCATATGTAACAAGTTTCCTTGTGACTCCAATAGTGAACTCTAGAAAGTGGGGTATACATTTTTTTCATTAATTTACTGTGGGTGACCCAAGTTTATCAAGGTGCATATGTGTTCGTGTTTCTGAAAAACTAAACAGGCTTTCATGAAGCCAAACATCTTTCTGATGCAACCATTTCAAAGCCAGTCTTCATGGAGCTTCATATTAAAATCCCTTAGTTTTAAATGCCTCTGCTTCCTAATGAGTTCTTACCAGCTGTCCAGCCACATGTAAAATTTCACTTCAGCATTTGTGTTTTGTGAATTGCCAGGTGGATTTGACAACTGGCAGAAGGTCAGTGTTTAATTCCCTAGAGAAATCTGACTTCTTACAAAAGGGATGTTTGATGGCATACATTGTCTAGGAGCTTTTTAAAAAAGGATTGTGGGATTTTAACGTTTTTAGAGGCTTGCATATCTGAAAACATCTTTATTTTGTCCTCCCAACTATGTCGAATTCTAGGTTGTAATTAATAATTTCCTCAGCCTTTTGAAGAGATTGTTCTGCTCTGACCACTGAAGCCATTGTGGTTTCATCTTATGTGATTGTCTTTTGTTTTTCTGTGGAAGCCTGCAGGGTCTTCTCTTCCTGCTCAGGCTCTGAAGTTGCCCCGTGACATGCTTTCATATGGGTTGCTTTCATCCTTCGTTCTGGATACTTACTGGGCGTTTTCATTCTAGAAACTGTGTCCTTCTGTTTCAGAACAGTATTTTTAATGTCTTTGATTTTCTTCCCTCCTTTGTTCTCACTTTCTCAAACTCATTCGGATGTTAGACTTCCTATTGTAGAGCTCTGTTTTGTTCTCTGAGCCTTTTAAAATAGTATCCTGTCCTTTTATGTTTTATGTAATATCTTCTATTTTCTCACTGAGAAAATGTGTTTTTCCCCCCTCATTATGTTTTATTCTTCATGCCTTTTCTCTGTTTTTCTTTCAAATTCCTTTTTTGGTGAGTTCCTATGCCCTTACATTTATCTGGAATGTCATGGAGCTTTATTTTGTGTGTGTGTGTGTGTGTGTTTTTAAATATGTTTTTATTGATTTTGGAAAGAGGGGAAGCGAAAGAGAGAGACAGAAACATCAATGTAGAGAGAAACATCAACCTTGATCAGCTGCCTCCTGCTGGGGATGGAGCCCACAACCCGGGCATGTGCCCTGACCAGGAATTAAACTGGTGACCTCTAGGTTCATGGGTCAGTGCTCAACCATTGAGCCACGCCAGCCGGGCCCTATCTTTCCTGAAGTCTGTAAACCTCAAGCACTATTTTCGCTACATTTTATGGTTATGGAACGCACTTCTGTATCATTTTCAAAGCAGAAATAAAAATTCACATCTTGTGGATTTGGGGTTTTCTCCCCAAACTTTACTTTGAAAATTTTTAGACCTGCCCTAACTGGTTTGGCTCAGTGGATAGAGCGTTGGCCTGTGGACTGAAGAGTCCCAGATTTGATTTCAGTCAAGGGCATGTACCTTGGTTGTGGGCACATCCCCAGTAGGGGGTGTGCAGAAGGCAGATGATCGATGTCTCTCTCTCATCGATGTTTCTAACTCTCTATCCCTCTCCCTTCCTCTCTGTAAACAATCAATAAAACTATATTAAAATTTTTTTAGACCTACTGAAAATTGGAAAGAGTATCACAGTCAGTACCCTTATGTTACTCGCCTAGATTTACCAGTTAATATTTTGCCACATTTGCAGTTCTTTCTCTCCATCCCCCCCCACTCCCCTATTTATCTCTAACTTCTTTTGCTGAAGTCATCTTAAAGCAATTTGCAGGCATTGCGTTACTTCACTCCTAAATATGCTAGCACTGGACGGAGGATATTTTCCTACATGACCACAGTGCACTTAAGAAATTTAATATTTATGCAGTCATGCCACCTAATAGAGACAGTATGGAGTCCATATTAAAAGGTGTCCCAGTGATTGCTGTCCTGGGAATGTCCTTTTTGGCTGTATGGTTGTGAATATCTGATCCAGAACCCACTTTAAAAAAACATTCTTTTATTATTGATTCCTAATTTGATTGTGCTGTGTCCAGAGAACCTGATCCATATAATGTTTCTTATTTGGAATTTGTTGATGATTGATGCTTGTGACTTTAGTACATGGTCAGTTTTTATATCAAGTTTGGCAGTTTAGTTCAGATCTTTTAGGGCCTTTCTCACTTTTCCCCTTGAATTTCATTTTATGGTAGAGGCGCTCTTTGGGTCGATTTCTCCTGGAAATCATCAGGAATAGCACTTCATGTGTGTCAGAGCGATAATAAAAGATACATGGCAATACTTGGAATGTGTTAGGCCTAAGCACTAGATTCAACTAGTGTTTTTTTGTACTATATAAAATTGATATTGGTTGGAGCAGTTGGAAATGCTATGTTGGCAGGCCAAGGACATTCATTTACACAGATGCTTGGTATAAATACCATGTGATATACCACCTTCCACAGATAAAGCCCAGCTAGTACAGTCGTCCATGTTCATTTCTGGAAATAACCTATCCCAGGCCTCTGAGGGGTAGTAAGTGCTGTTTTCCCTTTCATGGCCTATTTATTGACTTGAGGTTCAACTTGGCATCCTGTCTGGGAGTGATCTCCTTAACTCTCACAGGAGAAGCTGACCTGACATGCAAAGAGATGGTATCTTCGCCTGGTTCTGTACACACAGGTTGGGGGTGTGCTGGGGAGAACAAAACACTTGAGTGTTGGGCTGCTGTGCAGTTGAATCTCGCGAGAAATGGTGCAAAGGCGTTTGTGCCCTTGTGCCCTTGTGCCTGCGTGCAGTAGGGGCCCATCCTGGGCCAGCCTCCAGTGGGCACCGTCGGTATGTGTACTGCATGGTTTCATTCCCTGTGGTGCCTGAGCTGGCTGCTGCCTGGGCTTGGTGAAATCAGATAGCCTTACTAGGCTGGAGGGAGAGTCACTCTGATTTAAAAGGGGACATTTGAAAAAGAAGTCCTGTTGTTCTTAGAAGTTGTTAAATTTGATTTTTAGCAAATGAAAAAAAATTGTTTTGAACAGGTAATGTATTTGCCTGTATCTAAAATATGAACTGGTACGCGGGAAAAGTCTCCTTTATTCCCCATGCCCCAATGTCCATCCTTCCCCACCCCCCATATATATGAAACCACTTTTTATTAATCTCATCATTCTCACAGATACAAGCAAGTACGAATATGTAGTTTTATCTCTCCCCCACCCCCCTTTATTACACGGACACTGTTCTCTTCTCCTGGTGAGCTTTTCTCTATATTGTTTGAGTCTTCCAATAAAGGAGAAACAAAACATATTTCATAAAGGTGTGCTGATCAATTTCATCAAAAGTGCTGCTTGGACTGATGGGGAAAGAGATCTACTTGGAATTGATGATCAAAAGTAATAATAGAGTTTCGACAAGGGTTCGTGTTTTAATGAACCTGGATTCATAAATGCTACTCTGCCTTTTAGAAATTGAAAATTTTCAAAAATCTCCCAGTGGGTGGGTCTTTGGGTTATCAATCATGAAAATGTTCATTTGTGAATCAGTTGTTTTAACATTTCACTCCACCTCTCCTTTTTTCTTCTCTCTAAAATATTGATTTAATTAGTTCCCATCAATATTGCCTGTGGAGTGTTCTTTCCAGCCTGGAACTGGTTTGTGGGGAGGGGAGGGTATAGATTTTTTAAGTCTTGCCATTTCCAAATGCTGTGGCAGTTGGTTTTCCTCGTGTTTCTTTCACGAACAGGCTGTCTTGCCGCTGTTTTCCCACGTGGGCTGATGCAGTTTTTCAGGGTCTCCTGTCCACAGAACTGGGTCTGCTACACGCAGCGGTCGCCAACCAGTGGTCCGAAAGGTTGTCAGCTGCTGCTGTTGCTCTACAGCAAACGCGCAGCCGCAGTGGGGCGGGTTTGTTTGAAGTGCAGTTGGACACCTGTGGCTTCATCTCTATGACAGTGCGATTGTGGGGCTTGAAATCAGGGAGCATTAAACATGTTTGAAAGGATCCAAGTTGGAATAAATGGTTTTCTTCCCTGGAATTCTTTGGAAGGCTGAAGTATTAGACCCTCTGTAGTCCGTGTCCACATTTGTTGCAGGCCAGGGAGTAAAAAGTTCTGGGCTTCTTTAGTGACTCATGCTTAAAGTTTACAGAGAATAATGACCAACATTTGGATGACAAGATGTAATGACACTAACGTAACTTTGTTTTCTGAAATCTGTTTCAGCAACTTTACCAGATCCTGACAGACTTTGATATCCGGTTTTATATGTATGAACTACTTAAAGTAAGTGGCATCCGTGAACAGTGAATTCTGTTCAGGCTTAGTCATTAAGGGGGAAGTTTTTGAGAGAACAGAGAAAGAGCAGGATGTTTCTTGATACCCAGAGTACTTAGAGGTTTTGTTTGTTTTTTGTTTTGGGGTGTGTTTCCTTCCTTGAGGCCTCCATCATGGGACCTTCACATAGAAAGTTTCCAGTGGAACTGACAGAGATGGCCAAGTCCAGGGGCATCATAGCAGAGATTAGAACCTCCCTCTTCAGAGCTCTTACTGCTCCTGGGGTTTTCCTTCCGCTGCCTAATCAATATTTACTATTAATTTTACTGCATAACAAATCACCCAAACTTAACAACTTTACAGATAGTTTCTTATTTCTCATAATTCTGTGGGTTGGCTGGGTGACTCTTTTGGTCTGGGAAAACTTACCGGGGCCAGTTGGTCAAGATGGTCTAGGGGGGTGGTCCAGGATGGCCTCGTTCACCTGTCTGGAGGGCAGCTGGAGTAGCTGAGGCCTCGTCCCCCAGGAGGCTAGTCTGGGCCCTTCCCGTGCTGGTCTAGCAGCAAGAGTGTAAGTGACATGTAAGCTCTCTTCTGTGTCATGTTTCCAATTGTTGACCAGAACAAGTCATGTGGCTAAGCCTAGACTCAAAGAGTGGGAAGTAGACGCCACCTCTCGATGGGCAGAGCATTGAGGTCACGTTGTGGAGGGACGTGCATACCAGGATTGCAGGCACTCCTGGCCATCTCTTCCTTGCCGTCTCTTACAATCCCCTTCTTACATGAGACAGCCCAGCCTCTAGCCCTGCCTAGTTAGTCTTGACATGCAGGGAGAGTGATGGGTGGACCTTCTAAGAGACTTACTAATTCCAAGACTGAAATTTTCAAGCATTACTGATTGATGGAGAAAGGATCTCTCTTAGTTTGTGTAGGTAAACATTTAGGTAAAGAATTCTAAAAAGGTTTATCAAATGGAGTAGACCGATGTTTCCTAAGTTTTTTAGTGTCATGAAGCACTAAGTCCAATGAAAACAGTGAAATCACTACAAAAGTGCTGTGAAGTATACAGTATTACTTAAAGTTTTAGGAGGGGTGTGGATCTCAAATTAAGAACCCCTGAAAGAACGTAGAAGTGATGGAGGTGTTGGCGTTACTGAAAAATGCCAAGATGGAGTTTTGATGGCATTGTGAATAGTTGCTTGAACAAAATACCAGGAGTTTGAGGTAGGCCAGCACCCCAAAGGTAAGGTTGAAACCTGGCACCGTGGCCCATAGACCAGGTAAGACATTCAGTGACGCAGGTGGCCCATAGACCAGGTAAGACATTCAGTGATGCCGTCTTCACAGCTGCTCATCCAGGCGGCACTGGGTGTGTGGGGTCCTGTTTTCCAGAGGCAGCAGCTAGGGGGTAGGTACTTTCTGCTGATGAGGCATGGAACCCCAGGTGACATTTGGAAACCTCTTTCGTGCTTAGTGGTCAGAAACGACCAGATTTTAAAACTGAAAGAATTTCCCAAGGAATTTAAAAGTATGCCAGTAGCTCCACAGGGAGTCTGACTAGTAAACTTGGCAAAAGAATTAATCCCCTTTGTGAATTTTCTTTCATCAGATGATTCTCACATCCCAGGTGTGTGTCTAATTCATCTGGGCAAAGACTAGGCAAGATAACAGAATCAGCACTCGCTCGATGTTCTCTCTGGGAGAGGCGGGCCAGGGATGGAGAAGAGGCAACGTTTAAACTTTGAAAATGTAGAAACAGGTTGAAGGCTGCCATGATTGCTCGTGACTCACGAGTTGCGCAGAGTCGGGTCTGATTCAGATTCAGGGAGGTCTGTCCTCAGGAGCCCTGGTCTATCTCAGAGGCACTGCCCCGGCCACGGGAGTCTTGCTACAGCTTTGCTGTAAAACAAAACAAAAGAGAAAATCAAATTGAAGTAGAACCTACATAAACAAAGTGACTAAATCTTAAGTGTACAGTTTTTTTGGATTTTCCCTAAGTGAAACCTTTACCCAAACCTACACAGAACTATGCGGTCCAGAATAGTAGCTTCAGCCTGCAGATAGGTATTTAAATTAAGTAAACTCTTTAGCGTTGTTATTCACATTCCAAACACCCAGTGGCCTCGTGTGGCTATGGTTACCCTATTGGACAGTGCGGAGATAGAGTATTTCTTCATCGCAGGAAGTTCTGTTGGACAGGGCTGGTGGGGAATGGTATGAAAACCCATAAAGGCTCTCTTGTCCCCCTTCTATTCAGTATCCCCTTCTCTGAAGATTATAGTCTGACCTGTACCACTATAGTTTTTAGTTTATGTTTTTAGTTATTTTCTGAGAGAGAGAGAGAGAGAGAGAGAGGAGGGAGGCGGGGGGAGTGGTAAAATCGATTTTTGTTGTTCCACCTATTTATGCATTCATTGATTGATTCTTGTGTTTGCCCTGACTGGGGATGGAACCCCCACAACCTTGCTGTATTGGGATTATGCTCTAACCAACTGAGCTACCTGGCCAGGGCAATGACCACAGTTTAGTTTTGCCTGTTTTTGACCTTCATATAAAAAGCATCGGACACTGTATATTCGTTTGTGTCTAGGGAAAGGAAAATTGGTTTATACCTGGAATGCTGGTGCTAGGGATCATTCCCTGGCTTCTGGCTTCCCTCCCACACAAGGATGCCTGGTATAGTGTCCTTGCTAGTCTAGGCCAGTGGTTCTCAGTCAAGTCCGCTTGGAACTGTCTTTGGTTTTCACAATTAGAGGGGTGCTATTGTAACCTGGTATGTAGTGGGGAATCTGCCTGACTGACATCCTACAGTGTGCAGGGCAGCTCCCCGCAACAAAGAATTATCTGGTCCAAAATGTCCACAGTACCAAAGGTGAGAAACCCTCATCCTCTCCCATGGAAAACTCCACCAAGAGCCCTCCGTGCCAGGCACATGGTAGGCACCCTGAGATTCTGGGTTGCTGTCATCATCACTCAAGGAGGATATTATGGGACTCAGGCAGGTTTCAGGTGCTTTTTAAGACAAGCCAAAGGGCGTACTATTGAATTTTATGAAAATAGTCATATTGTGTAAGAAAAGGGAGATTCAGGAGCAAAAACTTTTTTTTTTTTTTTTTTTTAATTTAAAACAAAAACGACCCTCCTCTTCTTGGCGGGGTCTGGCGTGCAGTCCCAGTCCCCGTAATATGTGGAACAGAGGGTAGGGGCTCCTGCCTCCTTGGCAGCATGGCTTCAGTGCCGGTGGCTTCCAGTCCGCCGGTTCCATCCTCAAGCGCCAGGACACGGGGAAACTAAATAAATGAATAAAACAAGAACAACCCAAATAAAAAATGGATGAAAGATTTGAGTCAACATTTGTCCAACAAAGATAAAGGCTGACAAGTAAGCACAAGGAAAGATGTTCAACTTGATCACTCATTAGGGAAATACAAATCAAAACTGCATTGAGATACCACTTCAGACCCACCGAATGGCCATAATAAAAAAGGTGGGCAACGACAAGTGTGGGGAGGATGTAGAGAAACTGGAACCCTCACACGCTGCTGATGGGAATGTGAAATGGTGCAGCTACTTTGGGAAATAATTAGGCAGATTGTTTGAACGTTTAATGTAAAACCTACATGCAATCCAGTACTTCCACCTTTCGGAATCCACCCAAGAGAAATGAAAGCATATGTACATGAACTCAAAGACTTGTACATGAACATAAGTAACTCATTCAAAAGAGCCAAAAAGTGAAACCACCCAACTGTCCACCAGCTGGTACGGTCACACAGTGGAATACTACTCAGCAAGAGAAAAGCAATATGGGTGAATCTCAGAAACATCTGAGGGAATGAAGATGGAGTACTCTATGTTGTATTATTTTATTATGAATGTCTAAAAGGCAGATAGATCATAGCAACAGATAGCAGATTAGTGGTTGGGAGCAGAGGACGGGAGGAGGAGTAGAGGGGAGTGGGGGTTGAGGGAAGGCAAGCTTGAGAGGAAGGGAAAGGGAGAGAAAGAAACATCAATGTGAGAGGATCATTGATCAGCAGCCTCCTGCATACCCCCACTGGGGATCGTCCCCGCAACCTGGGCATGTGTCCTGACCGGGATTCAAGCCATGACCTCCTGATTCATAGGTTGACGCTCAGCCACTGAGCCACACCTGCCAGGCTAAAATCATAATTCTTAAAGATCAACTGGCTCAGCGATTGCTTTTCAGGGTAATACTAACATTAGAATGTGTGTTAATCTAGAAAACCCCCATAGGACACTTTCTAGAAAACAAGCCACACACTGAAAGGTATATTTGGATGTCATGCTTCATGTCCATGTGGACTCGTGTGTCATTGAACCACTATGAGAGGTGACTCCAGTGAGGTTCCCAGGTCTGATTTTAAACATAAAATCAGAACAGATGAATGTATGATTTCTAAACCCAGGTGGCCAGTTGCAAGTAGGAGAGGAGTGCTGAAAGGAGAGTATCATTCCACATTCCTCCCTCTCCCCAGCCGTTTTTTAAATGTTTGTCAATCCTCACCCGAGGGTATTTTCCCATTGATTTTTAGTGTGGAAGGGAGGGATGGGGTGGGGAGGGAGAGAGAGAGAGAGAGAGAGAGAGAGAGAAACATGGAACCTGCAACCCAGGTACATGCAGGAATTGAACCCTTGACCCTTCAGTGCACAGGTTGATACTCTTACCACTGAGTCAGACCAGCCAGGGCTCATTTCCCCCATTTTAAGAAACCGCCATCAAAGCCTTGAGGTCGCCTCCTTAGCCCTCTACCAGCAGCCAGCGTGGTGTGCAGAGAGCAGGGGCTGCCTCCTGAGGCCGGTTTCTCTCTCGTTATAGACAGTAAGCTGCCCCTGAAGAGACTATCCAAGTCAAGCTGTCACAAGCAAATGCGAATATGATTGCAATGCGGGGGTGGTGGAGGGTTTGCTTACCTTTCTCTGTGCTTTCTTCCCTAACAGGCTCTGGATTACTGCCACAGCAAGGGAATCATGCACAGGGATGTGAAACCTCACAATGTCATGATAGATCACCAACAGAAAAAGGTACCTTACCCGCTAGGCAGCCGCCAGCCTTCCATCGGAGGCGTAGACCGGCCCTGGCCAGTACTTGGGAGGTTTCTGGAGACGCACGCTGCTTTCTTTGGCAGACTGGTGATCCTGTTATTTCCCAGTCCCCCGGTGTGGTCCTACTTGGCATAAGTGTGTACACAAGGGAAGCAGCTGTACTCCCTTGTTTTTTGTGGTCATGGTTTTCTGGGGGGCCTCAAGAAAGAAACTGCAGCTGATGGTTTCTACTGCTTAACGACCCCTCAGACCAATCTGCCTGGCCTTAAAAATATCGTTGATCCCTCTTATTGTCAATACCCAATTCTGGTTGTCCCTGATGGTTGAGTAAATGAATCACCTGGTAGATTAATGAGGAGCTAGAGCGGTGCCTCAATCCTGAAATGGGGCATGTCCCCCCACCCTTCTGTTATGACTACAGCTTACAATGAAAGCTGTTGATGGTGGGGGATGTGTTGCACAATACAGGTTGTATGGAGCCAGAGAGAAGCTTAAGCTCTATTGATCTCAAGAGAAGAAACCAGGATAATTTAAATTTTAAAAAAGAAAAAGCAAATGCGATTCTGAGTGCTGTGCTCAGAAATGGCCTCTTATGCAATTACTCAAAAGTACAATTTTTTTGCCAGTGCACTTGCTAATATTTTTTTATATGGCCAAATAGTTATCATTTAATGTGGTGTGGTCCTGTTCTAAGGCACAGGCATCTAGAAACACCCCTTTCACGTTTTCTTTCTGCCGTATTTGTAGCTGCGACTGATAGACTGGGGTCTGGCAGAGTTCTACCATCCTGCTCAGGAGTACAATGTCCGCGTGGCCTCCAGGTACTTCAAGGGACCAGAGCTCCTTGTGGACTACCAGGTAAAATGGTTAGCGGAGCGCCGCTGGGCTTTCTGTGTTTCCTTGGGGCTTTTCCTTTTTCCTGTTGTTTCTTTTTGTTGTTGTTGTTTAAAATATATTTTTATTGATTTCAGAGAGGAAGGGAGAGGGAGAGAGAGAGAAGCATCAGTGATGACAGGGAGTCATTGATCGGCTGCCTCCTGCACGTCTCCTATTGGGAATTGAGCCTGCAACCCGGGCATGTGCCTTGACAGGGTATCAAACTGTGACCTCCTGGTTCATAGGTCAACGCTCAACCACTGAACCACTCGGCCGGGCTTCTTGGTTTTTATTGAGTCAATTTGGATACATTCAAAGCCTGGTCTTTGTTCCATCCCAGAATGATCATTACTGATTTTCCGCAGCTACCTCTTTTCTTCTTTTTTTTTTGGCTCAGTAAAATGGAGCACCCGTGACTGACTGCTTGTCCTTATTTCCTCAGATGTATGATTATAGCTTGGACATGTGGAGTTTGGGCTGTATGTTAGCGAGCATGATCTTTCGAAAGGAACCCTTCTTCCACGGACAGGACAACTATGACCAGGTGAGCGAACACCATCTGGCTCATATCCATTTGGGGGCCGATGCCAAGAAAGTAGCACCTTTGATAGGGTGCTGTCCTTGAGCCACTGCTTATGTCCCAGTGTCCTCATAGAAGCTTTTCTTCAGGGTGAAGGATTTCACAAAATTTTGCCTGCTGTTACCAGGTCTCCAAAGACTGATGACGCTTCTCTTACGCCCAACTGCAGAGTGAGCCTGTGCAGGCAGGCACCTCCTTATCTAATGAAACTAGGTTCTAGTCACTAAATTTGATGTCCCCAGAATCGTCAGCTTCTAGATGATTCCGGTAATAAGTTGCGTTACCGTTTCAAAGGCATTTTGGAAATCTGCATTCATGTGGATTCTTGTCCTTGGGTCTGCTGCCCGCCTTCCTCAGCTTGGGTTTGAACCTGTTTGTTTCCTGGGGAAGTCGTGGGTGGAAAGTCTTTGGCTCCCTGTCCGGCGTCCTCACGGGCGTGCAGGGAGTTCTGTGCGCGGTGATTTGGTCAGTTTGTTTGTGTTTCAGCTTGTTCGCATTGCCAAGGTCCTGGGTACCGATGAGCTGTATGGGTATCTGAAGAAGTATCACATAGACCTAGACCCGCACTTCAACGATATCCTGGGACAGTAAGTAAGAGAGGGAGAGGAGGGGCGGGGGTGTGAACTCACCCCCCTGCAGAAGTGGAAAGGTTGGCAAAATCACTCTCTAAAGCTCTTCCCCTTTCTAATTGTATCAAAATCAAGTAGCCTTCTACCCGCCCCGTGCATTTCTTACTTTGAGATATTTGGACATTGTTTACATGTGTCTTCTAATAATTTTACTTTTCTAAGAGACAGTCTGCTTATCAATAGAAAATTATAATGTTACAGAAAAGAAGTTTTCTGGCTTAGCATATGCTTATTTTAATGGAAAAATCTTAGAAAGCTGTGATTCCTTGAATAAGAAACCATTTCTCTTGTTCTCTGTAATGGATTATTTATAAGGTAATTTTAAAGCCTATTTTCAGATAGAGTTTTGAAAAGTAAATGTGTTGAAATTTTTCAAATAGTATTTTATGAAACCCATGTTTCTAAGGCCAGCAGCTCTAAATATAATGACTAATAACAATTACTCAGTCACCTCTGTGCCTCGCCCAGAATTCACTAAAGCCATCTAAATCTTCTACATCAGAATCAGATGTAAAACGTCTTAACTAATTCATCAGTCATGGAGTACTGTTTTGTTTGAGGATCATACAGAAGTTAGCAAGTGCACTGGCTGGGATCAGAGCTGTAGGGGTGGGGCAGGTGGCCAGAATGAGATTGAAGGAGCTTCTTGTAACCAGTGCCGTCCTCTCTGATTTGGTTGGTTTTGGCCCCACTACATAAGCATCTTGTTGAATTTTGTTTCAGAACGCTAATGCTCCCCTTTTGTTCTCAGACATTCACGGAAACGCTGGGAAAACTTTATACATAGTGAGAACAGACACCTCGTCAGCCCCGAGGCCCTAGATCTTCTGGACAAACTTCTGCGATACGACCATCAGCAGAGACTGACTGCCAAAGAGGCCATGGAGCACCCGTACTTCTGTGAGTCTCCAGGCGCTTTGCAGGGGCCTCGATTTTAAAGGAAAAGCTCTTGCACCCTTTATCTTTGAGGCCGGTCAAGGGAATTCTAGGTATTTGAATTAATGCCGTTGGAATTTGGCCTCATTAGCTCTAAACCATTGAGACAGCTTGGCAGGTCTGCTTCTTGATCCCCGGAGGTATTTGCTCCTAGCTCCCTTGAGTCTGGTCTGTTAGACCAGCAGCCGCCAATCGGTGGTCCTCGGACTACTGGTGGTCCATGAGGTCCCAAAGGTTGGCGACCGCTGTGTTAGACCATTCCCCGTGACTGCGTTGGTAGATCTCAAGTTTTCAAATGTACACTTTTTTCTTGGAAACTAATCAAAGATATCACCCCCCTGCCCCCCACCAGCACACACAGAAAAACAAGTAATTAGTTGAAAATAATGTAACTATTAGTACATTTTTAAAAAAGGAAATAAGTTAAATAAGTAAGAATTTGCGGAAAGGAAAGCAGGTATGAAAAGATGTCACTAAAATTCTATCTGAATTATTGACTTCAGAGGATGTGTATAAATTCCATTTATGTGGTTGCTTGTTGTTCTGCACGCGTGCAGTTCTCCGCACTGATAAGGCACGTCTCACACTTTATTCTCAGCAGTGTGGGGTGGTTTAGGCTAGTCAGAGGAGACTGAGAATAAGGGAGGTTAAGTGACTTGTCTCGATTCACTATGTGAATCGACCAACACTTTCAGCCTATCTGTTGCTTGACTACTATGCCATCTTTCCTTCTTTTTCCCTCTGCAATTAACTGAAACTTGCCTGAAGTTGACATCGCTCTGTGGTCTTTGAACCTATTGGCCCATAAGCATTAGTAGACAGTGAATTTGAAATGTCTCACCCTTCAGTGGTCCAGGGCACAGAAATCTATTTCTACCCTTTGAGTTGATGGAATTCAGAGCACTGATGTTTACAATATGTAATTCATGATCTGTGTACTTTTCTGAATACTCATGCTTCTATTAAAAAAAAATATTTAGCTGCTATTGCTTGAAATGGTTAGG
Source organism: Plecotus auritus (assembly GCF_963455305.1). Classification (NCBI taxonomy): domain Eukaryota; kingdom Metazoa; phylum Chordata; class Mammalia; order Chiroptera; family Vespertilionidae; genus Plecotus; species Plecotus auritus. Next base: position 54,286,835 of record NC_137785.1, read on the forward strand.
TCATCTAAATATATGTATATGTATATTATTTTAAAATTTTTTAAATTATTTTTTAGAATATATTTTTATTGATTTCAGAAAGGGAGGGAGAGGGAGGGGGGGAGAGAGAGAGAGAGAGAGAGAGAGAGGTAGAGATAGAGATAGAAACATCAGTGATGAGAGAGAATCATTGATTGGCTGCCTCCTGCACGCCCCACGCTGGGGATCCAGCCCGCAACCCAGGCATGTGCCCTGACTGGGAATCGAACCGTGACCTCCTGGTTCATAGGTTGACGCTCAACCCCTGAGCCATACTGACCGGGCAAAATGGTTAGGTCTAATGGCTCTTTTTATTCACCCTTTGCTCTGAAGTGTCTATCATTGTACAGGCATTGGAGAAATTGGGGGTTGGGTATGATGTTAGTATTCAAGGAAACTAGCACATAAGAAAATGAGGAGACATTTGAGCAGTGGGAGATGAGTCTGTGCCGCTCTTCGTGAGTCTGAGTCATTGAACTTGACTCTGAGGAAGTATGAGTGCTCACCCTGACCGTTTCTCAGTACCTCGTTCTTCTGTAACCATATGCTGCCATTGCCCTCGCCCTCCTGGCCCCGCCTTTCCTGCAGTGTGTCCTGTCGGGCTCACTGTGGAAGGCGGGGCTCGGGGTGATGTTCCCTCCTTCACCGCCCAGCCTTGCTGACCTGGCCCTTTGCCTTGCAGACCCCGTGGTGAAGGAGCAGTCCCAGCCCTGTGCAGACAACGCTGTACTTTCCAGTGGTCTCACGGCGGCCCGATGAAGACTGGAAAGCGACGGGTAATGCGGCATTGATGCTTGCCAATAAAACCAACCAACCCAACACAAACCTTGAAGGAAAACTCCAGTGTGACACAAAGAAATTCTAGTCATTCCTTCTAAATGCAAAGAAGAGTAAAGACCTAAAAGTCTGTCAAAAAGAAAGAAACTCCCCAGTCCTAGTCTCCAGGGCGCTGACGCTCCGGCAGCGAGCGAGACGCCGCACCTAGTTCAGGATCTGAGGGGCCTCTCCCTGTGGAATGCATGGGAGATGGGAGACTCGGAGTTGTTGTACACTTACCTGTGTTTCACAGGAGACCACTGTTGAATTAACTCGTTCGGTCAACCAGCTCTGAATATCTGACTTCCTGTCTATTCCACTGTGGTCTGGGTTTCCTTGGGTGAGATTCAGGCTCAAGTTTTAGCCACACGTCAGCAGCCTGTACTGACACACCAGCCTCACTTACGAACAGGAGATATTAAAACAGCGACAGTATTTTTTTTTAACTCTTTTACAAATTCATGTTTTGAGTATTTTTTTATGACATGAGCTCTCTAGGAAATGTACCTCAGCCCTGCAGTTTCCTCTAAGCGTATTAATTTGGGAGCAAACTGCAGTCACTCTCATGAGTCCCCTTGGGTGTCAGCAGACGTCACTTTAAACCCTGTGATGCCACGAACAGGTCCATCCGTCTCTTCAGAAGTTAGATGCTAAGTGCATAACTTGGAGCTCACTGTAATCTTTGTTGATTTGCCTAACCATAAAATCTTGTTGCTTTTTTTTTTTGTGTATCTTTTTTTTCTTTTCTTTTTCTTTTTTTTCTTTTTTGCAGCCTTGTAAGGAAGCCTCACCATTTCCCAGCACATCCCTGTGTGTGCACCTATTTTAACGCATCTCTGAAACAAAGTTGCTTTGTTCACAACCATAACTAAAGCTGGGAGGTCGGTCTTAGGTCAGGGAGGGAGAAGGAGGGAAAAGGTTCTATGAGAATTTATTTAGGAATGACCTATTGGGCAAAGAAAATTTATATATCCCCATCCCCGCCCCCTTTTTGCCTCTTTTTATCCCCATGAGAAGTAATTCCCCGCTGTAATCAGGGTACTCTGCATTTCTAAGCTCTGATGGGCAATACGTGAATGTGATGGCAATGACAAGTCCGTCTCGCCTGCAGGGCCTGGAGGTACATGGGCAGGGCCACCCACAGCCCAAGCAGCCAGGGCCTTGGGGGAGGAAGTGGAGTTCCCGGAGTGAGTAGCAGAGCCTGGGATCCATGTGCCAGCCTTCACGTTAGCAAAGGAAGCTAGATTTTGTTTTAAAAAGTAAAAATAGTGCTGATTCATTTGGGGGACTTGACATTAACATGATTTGCAAGCAGTCCCCTCACCCCAGCTGCAGAGCCACGCCACAGCTACGGGGACTCGCACAGCTAGGCTGGAGCTCGAGGGGTCTGTCACCATGTCACATTAGGATTTCTTTACTAACTATTTAATAATGCCATACATTTTTATAAGGATAGATTGTTTGTTTGAAAGCATCTGTTTACATTCCATATTCCAATAAAATCATATTGGTATTGGTAGCAGGTCCTATCTCTAAACGTAGATTCTATTTTTGTCATTTGGTTGGTGGGAACTGGAAATACAAATAAAACTCTTATTTATAGAGTTGAGCTTACAGATGAAAAAATAAGATCCCAAAGCCAGGAAATGAATTCCGCCAAGGTTCTCATACATATACTACCTGCCTGCATTGCACATTCTGTATATTAATGTCTGCATTTGTTCTATCTGAAAATGAAAGACAAGGCACGAGCTCTCGGCTGGACCTAGATCACCGTGTCAGGCAGTAAAACTCTGGGATTGTCGGAAGCTTCTCACGTGCCCTCTGAGGCAACACGGAACTGTTGTTTATTATCAGGGAGATGTGCCACTGTGTGTCTTTCCTGCCCCGCCCCTGTGTCCCCATGCTCTCCTCCCACCCCTTTAAGGTGCCTGTGTGGACCAGGCCGGGAGCCGAGAGGAGGGCTTGGCGAAGTAGTGACCTGTGGGGCCCCAGAGGCAGGAGAGCATCTGGAGCAGAGCCAGCAGTTCACTTGTCCTCTCTCCTTTGCTTGTGACTTGGTAGGTGCAGATGCTCACCTGCCTGCCCTGGCTCTGCAGCCGCCGCTTTGACAGGAGCAATGCTTTATGCAGTTTCCTTTGCTGCCACCTGTCCTTTGCCTGTCTTCATGCCTTAGACATGCAGCAGAACGGAGTTTGAAACGCCCACTCCTTTCTCGTCTGGCCTTGACCAGCTGCTGGCTGCTGCCACTGTAGGTTGTTTTTTTCCCCAAACGAGTGAGTCCAGTCCAGACCTTTTCTCTTAACCTATGCCCAAACCAAGGTGTGTCCACTTGGACCCGGCTCTGCTGATATTTGAGGCATTTCCCTGGGTTAGGAGATGGTCTTGAAGAGTTCCGAAAGAGAGGGTGTGTGTGTGTGTGAGAGAGAGAGAGAGAGAGAGAGAGAGAGAGAATGTCTAATACTTAGACTAAGCTATGGTAGATCTACCCACCCTCTATCCTTTTCAGTTAGCATATTTCTTAATTCATCTCAGTAATTTTCATTTGCTATTTTGTTTGCTTCATTACCTTATAACAGGTTAAAAGTGCCTATGATAAGGACTTATTATTTCCTAAAGAAAAGCAAAAAAATGTGGGGAACAGGGTAGCGTTACACTGTCATCTCAGGTACTGCCTGTGTTTAAGAACATAGACCTGAAGTGGTGAGGAGAAAAGGCTCCTGGCCACGGGCAGGCGGTGTATCGCAGCCGGGCCACCGCGAGATGGCCGCGGGGATTCCTCCAGCTGAGGCGGCTGCGGGGAGGGCAGAACTGCCCATCTTCTCACCTGTGGTTTACTTGCAGTTCACCCTCCCCTGGGTCATGTCAGCTGGCCTGCTCCTGTCCCCTCCCGTCCCTGTGGTAGGTGGCTGGGTGGGGGCAGCCATCACATGCATAGTGCAGACCAAGCACTCGGCCTTCTCACAGTGACGCGCGTGCCGATGCCAGTTCTGCGGGCACTTAACCGGCACTCACTCGGCTGGGGCTCCTAACACGCTCTCTAGCACATCGGTACTCACGAGGCTCAAAGCCAATGTTTTCCCTTGCAAAGAGGAAGGTGCTCAGACGGATTCATTAGAGGAGAAGGCAGAGCTTGCAATCCTTGGGGGCTGGGAGAGGCCAGGCAAGCGTGCTGTTAAAGGAGAAGCTGAACCAATAAGTCGAAAGGTCGATCTTGAGGGAATGTGACCTCGGAGGGGAGAGAACCTGGGGGCACAAAAGTCATGTTCTGGATGTGCCCTGAGGCCGGCACTGCCCCCTGGATTGGTGCCAGTGGGACCACAAGGTGCTCTCCCAGGCAGAAGCTGAGTCCCAGCGAGCTGGCGGCGGGGGCTCAGCCTGGGCCTACTCAGGGAAATGACAGGTTCTCCCAGGTGCTGCGTGGCTGAGGATGGGAGCCAAATTACTTTGGGACACAAGCAGCCATCGGAGGAGTTTTTGTATCTGCACTGAAGTGGATCCAAAAGCTCAGTTAATAGTTTCCTTTAATGCCAGGTCAGAGTAAATGGTTTGCTTAGAAACCTGCATTACTACATGAGCGCCCACAGGGAAAGCAAACCGCTCCCACCGTTGAGCAGGAGTGGGTAATAACCTGGCGAGTCATGGAGATAGAAACCCTTTTGAGCGCAAAAGCAGGGTCCCCATGAGCACACAGGAAGCCAAAGTTTGTTAGTGAGCTTGACTCTGAGACGGAATGTGCTGCCTTTAGGGTGGGAGCGGGGAGGGGAGGTGGTGGGGAAACACCAGCTAAGAAAACCGGTGGTAACATGTGCTCTGAGCTACATGGATGTGTTGAACCCGGCCCCACGCAGGCCGTGAGGTGAGGCGATGGGGCTATGCAGGTGGGCGTACTTTTGTGTAGAGACTCAACAATGTGCTACAAATGTGATACTTAATTCCTGAACTACATGTATTGAGGATTGTTTTTAAAAAAACCAACTTTCATTGACTCAATAAATTAACCGTTTTTCACTTGCTGGCTTTTCTTGCTGTGAATGGTGACTAAGAGGTTGGGACAGAAACCTTGGCACCCCGGGTAAAGCTTGGGTAAATCAAGAACCCTGGAGCCGACTCGCCTTCTGTTTGCCAAAAGGCAGCGCTGCCTGGCTGGCGATCCTTACAAATGACAGCCTCTGTGTATCAGTGGATGGCTGATGTACAATTTCTGTGCTGCTGCCCTTAGTGGGAAGAAAAACGCCCTGTGAAATCCCGTTTTGCCTAAATAAAAACGTTGGTCACCAGCCTTCCCAAGAGGGCGACAAGCCCCTGCTCTGAGAACCTTAAGCTCGTGTTTCCTCTCTCCGGGGAGAGAAGGGGTAAACCTTGAACTGCAGAGATGTGTGCGGTGGTTGCAGTAATCCCCTCGGTGGGAAGACAGCGGGAGGCGTGTCGGCCAGGGGACATATTGCTGGTTCTTGATTCTTGCTTCTGAGCTGCACCCCTCAGACACCCGCTTCTTGGGGCTGACCTGTTTTATTCCACAACTTGAGCCTTCATGGCGGTGCTCTACGTTTCAAACGCCTCCCCAACCCGTTCCTTGCAGCACTCGCGGGCATGTGCTGTTTGGCAGATGGTGGTGTCTTTAATTAATGTTCTTTTTCTCCCTGACTGGTCCCTCTGTGGAGTTGGATGCTTGGAAGTCAGTTTCTGAAGCGCTGAAAGGCAAACTAATTTATCCGTATGCACCACGTGGCCTCTCAAATACTGAGCACTAGAGCTCTTTACCCCAAGAGTTCACGGACCGATGTTCCTGTGACCACCGCCCAGGTGCGCAGTCCTTCCGCTCGGGGCTGAGGTACCCTTCTGAGACTCCTAGAAATTCTGCTGGCATCTCGCCTCCCACCCCACTGCGCTGGGCATGGGAGGAGGAACAGTTTTCAGGCCACGCTTTCAGGGGAGAGTTAAAAATACAGGGCGGGCAAACGTAGGTTTGCAGTTGTGAGCACACTGCCATTGTGCCATTCTTTGGAGCTGATAAAGCTCTCGCGGTAACCCTAACCTGCATGTCTTTTTCCATACGAACAGCTGTAAACCTGCTTTGCTCACCCCTGTATGAGCTAGTTCCCTTTTTTAGTGGCCTTGGCCTTTCTCTGTCATACAGAGAAATACAGTCCTCTCACTCTTAGTCCCACGCTGTCTGCAGTGACTTGGATCCGATCTGATGGGGCTCCAGAGGCCAGTGGCCTGCACAACTTGTAGCCAGGTTCCCACAGGACGGTCAGCGTCCCGGACCTGAGAGGAGGGGAAGAGACTTGGTCACCCCCGTGGTGTCCAGAACTTTCCCCTTGCTCTCACACAAGGCCGTGCAAAGACTGCCTCTTGATGGTGATCAGAAGAGCGAGTTTGGAAAGGGCCTCACTAGGCTTTCCGCAAAGTGGCACGGGAAAGGCAAGCTTGCACACACCCCGGCCCTCTCCAGGAGGGAGCCACGGACAAGGGAGGCCTGTCCTCACTCCCGTCAGATTGATTAACGCGTCTTTCCCCTCCTCCCATCTCTTTCCCCAGGTCTGTTGCGGTTCCTCTCACTTTTCCATAAGCAGAACAAGAACCAAATCAAACGTCTTAACGTGTGTAGAGAGATCACGTGCCGTGAGCAGACACAAACGGTGGCGGGTTTGGCGAGCACGAACTAGACCAACTGAAGGGCAGCCCACCACCGTATATCAAACCTCACTTCCGAATGTAAAAGGTTCCCACGCCTTTGGCTTCCGGTTGACTTCCTCCTGACCCAGAAAGCATGGGAAATGTGAAGGGTATGCAAAATGGTTGTTGGTTACTGTTGCTCCCCCCGCGCCCCTGGACGCGTCCCGTGGCCGCCTGCCTGGTTTTCAGCAGACCACAGACTCCGCAGCGGGGGCGCGGGGGCTAATATGGCATGATGGGCAGTTACATATTATAATTTTAAAAGTATATATTATTGAATAAAAGGTTTTAAAAGAAACGTATGGAGAGTTTTCAGTATGGAAGGGGCCATTAACCGAGACCATGGCCAGGCGGCTGAGTGACACAGAAGAGCCTCGGTGGCAGGTCTGGCCAGAGGACGGGGGGAAGTCCCAGAGGTGGAGAGGCAGGTGCTCAGGATGCTCTCTACAGAGATGGGAAGCCGAGGAGGGATGCTGAGCTCTCCCTGGGAAAGAGGCAGCTGATTCAAGGAGACGTATGAGCCCAGAGAGCCAGGCTTTGCCTCAAACACACCTTTGGCCTCCCTGACTGGTCCTTGCAAAGCAGGTGAGACCCATGATGTAGGTGTGCCACTTCGGTGACGTCAGGAAGGTGCCTTAGCCCCTTGGCGTTCCCTTTGCGCCTGTCTCCATATTTATTCCACCTCCCAATCCTGTTCCCTCTCCCCACGCCCCCTTCTAGAATAGCATCTCACCGTGAAGGATGGAGGCTGCTGGCCTGAGGCAGGGCAGGGGCCGGGCTCTTGGGTCCCCATCCCAGGGCTGTTTCTGGTCGCATCGATAGGATGGTGCGGAAGCACTGGCTGTATTTATCAAGGGAACAAACTCAACCTGTTTTTACAAATGAGCCTTCCCTGGCTCCCAGTCCTCCCCTCTTAGGACAGCTGTGTCACAGCCTGGTGTCCGGCGGTGGCCTGTGCCCTCCCACTGCCTACAGAGAGCAGAAGCGACAGGCAGACCCCAACGCCCAGGTGGCTGGATGCCCCCCACCCCCGTTCTCCACAGAAGCTACCTGGTCCGCACAACATCCTCCCTCCTGTCTTTGCTGCTTGTTCGGAACAGGTGACTGGTGTGGACACTCACAGTTTTTGAAGCAATTATGGGGGGGAAGCAAAGACGCCCTTCTGCCGTCACGGTCACAGTGTCCCCTGGGCCGGCTTCTGTCGTATCCAAGCAGTTCCTCGGGTGTGGGAGCTCAAGACCGTGCGTGCCCCTGGACACCAGCGAGTGAGGCCCGCAGGCCCACCGCCCGCAGACTGTGAGGCCAACGGGGCACCAAATGGATGGACTTCGTACTTTCCAGCTCCATCACCAGCCGGGGGTCCTCAAGCGGTCTCTCTCATGGGTCCTTTTGGACTTCTGCAAATTTCGGTTGGTCTCCCAGATCTCCGGGACAGCATCTCAATACCTCATTGCAGTGAGCATGTCCCCGAAACTCCTGTGGACATGGTGCTTCGTGTGTGCATGTTTCTCTACATAGCATGTTCTCGCCATGCTGACCGCGGTGTTGCAGGGCCTGCAGCCAGGAGGAAGGGTCTCTTCGGAGCAGATACACGGCCGTTGGCTCGGGAGTTATTTAGATGCCACGCAGAACTTGAACTCGAGCTTCACCCTCCAATTTCCCTTCTCGGTGTGAACATCTTGTTTTCCAGAAACTCCTCAACCAAGAGAATCTTACGTTTTGTGGATGTGCTCGATGGGAAGAGTGGTTGTAGAAAGAAGGAAAGAGGAGGGGTTTAATTTTTTTTGGTGATTTTGGCCTTGAAAAAAAGGGACAAGGAACCTGCTAACTCAAGAGCAGTCTACCGCTCATCCATAATGTGCTCAGAAATTCAGAACATCAAGTCACGTCGTCTTCCAGTCGTCCTGCTTGTGTCTGGGTTGTTTAAAGTAATACTGAATTTTCTCGATTATAAAAGTAATATATGCTCATGATGACAATGTCATGTTACAGCAAAGCACCTAACGAAAGCCTCTCCCCACCCACATGCACAGGCATACAGAAACGTGGTGGTGACCACGGTGAAGTTTGGGATATACCTTCCAGTTTGTTTCCTCTGCATTTATTAACATTTCAAAACTACGATGACTTTTATTTTTACAGAAATGTAATCAGACTCTACATTCTTTTTCTGCAACTTACGTTTTTAGTTAATTGTGAAATTCCTACTGTGAGCACATGTAGACCTACCTCATCCCTTGTCGTGCCTGCATAGTATCCCGTTATGTGATGTACCACCGTGGAAGCCATCCCTTATTGATAGACTCTTATCAGTACTATTACCAGTCAGTATTACTGTGATGAACAAATTTGCACATACATTTTTTTTACACAGTATGTATGTTCGTGAGATAAACTCTTCAAAAACTTGAACTACTGTGCCATATGATTTTTTTTTTTTTTTTTTTTTAAGAAAGGGCATTGTTATGATTCTGAGAAAGCAGCCTTCCATCCCTTCTCTCACTGGTGTGGGGTGGAACCAAGATGCCTTTAGTCATGGAATCCTTGTGGGGTTCCGTCAGATTTGGGGCATGGTGCCCAGGGCCTAAGACTTCCCAGGTGCCCACAGAAATGTTTTCGACCCGAAAAAATGGTGTTGGCTCTAACATAAGAAAGTTGCAAAATAAAAATAAACGTGATTAAATGTCTTTCCAGTCCTGTGAGCTTCATTAATGGTTAGATTCAATATTTGCTTAAAAAATATTTTTCTCATGATAATTAATGAAGAGTCAGACAATCACAAAATCAAATAATTTCAAAAGCAAATTCTCAAGATCTTTTCAAAGTTATAGGAAAGGGTTATCTTGAATCTGGAAAATGGCTGCCTTTGAATGTGTTTGAAATGCTGTGGAGAAGCCTTCAAAAGTAAGCATGCGGGGTGCCGGCCAACTTGTTAAAACATCCCTGGCCATTGGGGGCTGAGCGGTAGAATGGGTGAGCAACCCTTTGCGGAATACTCCACAAACAGTGAAAATGATGTGCATTTCAAACGCATTGTGCTAAGAAGCCAGACTCAAAAGTCTACCTACTGAACGATTCCATCTATAGGACGTTCTGGAAAAGGCAGAACTGTAGGGATGGAGAACAGATCCATGGTCACCAGGGGTGCAGGGGGCGTTGGAGGAGGGGAAAGGGTCTGGTTACAAAGGGATAGTGTGAGAGAATTTGAGGGGGCATGGAACTGTTCTGCATCCTGCACACGGCAATGGTTATATGACTCGGTGCCTTCATCTAAACTACACACCAAAAAGTGCATTTTGCTGTGTGTAAGTTTAAAAATAAATTTTAAAATAACAATAATGTGCAAGGGCTCAACAGAATTCCATTTGAGCTTCACTCTCACAGTCGAAGGAGCCTCATCTGCCCACCACTGGCTCCTTTACTTGATGGTGTCAAGGCTGGTGGTGGTGGGGTATAGCCACTGGATTCGGGGGTCCTCCATCTGCCAGGTGAACGCCCCAGCCATCGCTGTTCACCCCATCCCCATCAGCAAGGAGGGGTGAAGAATAAATTTGGCCTTACAGTGTGTATCAAGTCCCGCGTCTCTCGGAGACCGGGTGCTCCGAGTTTCTGGGTTTGGATGGACATGAACAGACACTGTCCACTGGGTTGTAGCATCTGACCAGGGCTTTTGTGCACTGAACAGGATTCTTATAGTTGCTCATGTTTTACATAATATCTCAGTTATTAAAGTTGTACATTGAAAAATCAAATTTGTCTTGTGTCTTTGAAATCAATTTACAAATCTTGTTATCACTGCAAACTAGTTGGTTTTGTATATAAATATGAACACTTACTTTGGCTTAATCTTTGATCAATGCTGGTTTAATTAAAAACGGAATGGGTTAAACCATAAACATTGCTCCCACACAATCTAGTTTCCTTAGACATTTCGAAGTCACCCACACATTCAATCTGTTTGATTTGCACAAACACTTCCAATAGCTAACACGAAAGACCAAAATTCTGATGCAGTCTTCCTAAGCATCCAAACACTAAACCAAAAAGTTTTAAACATTCATTGTTTACGAATTTAATTACATTTTCTTTGACATTTTTAAAATTAAAAACCACAGAACTAATTTCAAATTCCTTGAAGCATTTCAAATTAAATTGGAAGTATCAGATCCTCTAATACTTTTAAGTTATTTTAAATATTTCAAGTATCTTTAATAACAAACAAAATGTCGCAATAATCAGAAACTTTCCCTCATTTGACATGGATTACTGATAAGGGTTTGCTGTAATCTCTTGGTGTATTTTGACACCCCACCACGATGTCATATTCCATCCAAACGACAGGACTGTGATTTGTTCATGCTCAGAGATTGTGGGCTGGGCACAGGACTGGATGCTACCTCTGTTATGGTTCGACCCAGACTTCAGGCTAACAAACTAAACCCCTTCTTGTAGTCATGGGGTTCTCAAGACCACCCTTATCTTGCACTTCCTGCAATTACTTTACCTTTTCTGCAACTTTTTATGGCCTGATATGTATCAGTTGAGCTTCTGTGCCTACTGCCCAGATTGCAATTTTGCTGCCTCAATAGGTTCTGCTTTTTTCATTTATTACTTTAAAAAACTGGCTTGTATAATTATTGCAGGAAGCAACTTATTAGCAAGATTTTCCTTGTGTCTTGCCCTTACGCATCTTCATGCTGATGAAGAGAAAACGATCTTGAGGAAGTAATGCTTCTTTTGTTCCTTTGAGTGACATCTGTAGTTTTAGGTTATTTCAGTCTACATTACTTTTGAAATGAAGATAATGTCAAAGTGAACATTTGGCTCTAGTTTGTTCGTTCATTCATTCATTCATTTATTGTGTGCCTGCCATGATGGCGGTGCTGCATCTGGAAGAAGCATGCCAAGATCAAGTCTACAATAGGAGCAAAACATGTTCACTGAACACTAATTCATGTTCTCCAACGCTTCCATCAAATAATCTTTACTGTAGCCAAGGCTTGTGATCACAATAAATTGTGAACCCTAACAGAAGGAAGAACTGAACACAGTTCATGTGGACACTCCCTGAGGATGAGTCCCGTTAGGAGAAGCAAGCACTTTCATTTCCCCCATCAGCTTGCTCATTGATGGGCTGGCTATCTGTTCAGGGCACGTAAGCCCGTTTCTCCCTAGGATATTTTGAGAAATTTAATAACAATCAAGGGATAAATTGTTCACTGGCCTAAAGTATACAGAGTCCCCAGAAATAATTCAAAAATACAATCCATGTATCTCCCCCCCCCCCCGCCCGCCATCCCCCTCCACCAATGTCCGGAAATTCTGGCTCAGTTGTTCACGGGGTTGCTGTGAGGATTAAATGATTTAATAAAGGCTAAGGCGCTTAGTATAGTGCCTGACACATAACAAATACTCAGTTGATATTAGCTATTATTAGCTATTATGAGGATGAAGTTAGCTGCAAACTTCCTGTCAGCCACAATACCCAGCACAGGCCTGGGCACGGAGTATATATAATATTTAGGTAGATGCTCAGTGACTGATCTCCACCATTTCAGATATCTTCCCCACACGAAATACCATAGCTTATTTTATGTCTTTTTTTTTTTTAACTGTGCTGAGTATTGATTTTTTTTTTTTACAAAAACATCAGCTGTTATTCAACTCAACCAACTCGATTTTATTTTGTTTCATTTTATTAAGTTCTGCTTTTATCTGAATGTTCAGGTTTTCTTGTTTGCTAATAATAATAATGCATTTAAGGCGATATATTTTCCTCAGAGTATTGCTTTGACTGCATCCCACATATCCATGTATATGTGGTGTACTCATAGCAACCCTGTTAACAATTAAAGCAATGAAGCAATGGCGCTTAGTACAGTTACTGCTCAGTACAGGTTAGCTGCTTTAACCTTAGCTCGTACTCAGCCAACAAGCTTACTTGGCATCGCAGGATTCCAGGTAAGCACCGCATCCCAAGCGCCTTTCTCCACTTTTCTTTTGCGTTTGTAACTCCTCGCTCCTCAGGGGGCGGGGCCTTGTGCTCACGCCCTCTGACCCCACCCCCTCCAGGTTCCCATGACACCACGCAAGTGTCGAAAACACATTCTATATAGTCACGTCTCCTTACGCTTCCAAAAGCTCTGAGATGACGATGGAGAAAAATAGTCCCTTGGCAAAGGAGTTCTCTTCACGAGGAGGCGGAACTAGGGCGGGGCTTAAGGGCGGAAGGAACAGGAAGTCCGTGATCCCCACGACGGGATTGGCTCCGCGCTCCAAGGGGGCGGGCTCAAGTGGGCGGAGGAATCCACGTCGAGCTACGGCTGTCTCGTCGCCTCCATTTAAGGCAGGGAGCGCGGCGCGGGCGGCAGTTGCTGTGGTTTCCGTCCTGGGCTGGCTTAGTTCTTGTGAGAGCAGAAACTCCCGGACGTGGCGTCTCGAGTCCAGGTGTAGGTGGCTGTCAACCCCGAGGTCAGTCACTCAGCGTCCCTTGTTCGTACCAGGGCCGGCCTCCCTGTTTCACCTTCGCCACTTGGGGTCCGTATCCAGGTCGCTCCGGCGCGGCCGAGGAGAAGGCCGCCTGCGAGATGTTCAAGAACACGTTCCAGAGCGGCTTCCTCTCCATCCTCTACAGCATCGGCAGCAAGCCGCTGCAGATCTGGGACAAGAAGGTAAGGGGCTGGGGGCGGCGGGGCGGGCTGCAGGGGGGCGGGTAGTTGTGTCGAGTTGGGGCCTGGGGGAGGCCAGGCCGGGGGGTGGGGCGTCGTGTAAGCAGCCGGGGGTCCATATGGGTGGGAGTGGCTGGGGTCTAAGTGTCCAGGGGCCGAGGTGTGTGGTTAGGTCAGTGGTTCCTCGCCGCAGACATGACTTGGTCAGTCCATTCCTCAGAGCTTGGGTGCCCCCATCTAAACACGGCGGAGTCGGTAGTGCCTCTCACGGCACGAAAGGCATACACTTGTTGGCGGTTGTTTTGGAAACGTACAGATGAAAGCAGCCGCTGTTCACGGATTTCACAAATATTTACTGATACCCTGCCTGGTGCCAGGCGGTGTGCTGGGCGCCAGACACGGAGCCTTTGTTCCAGAACCAGTTCTGTTTGGGCTTCATTCTCTTGTCCCCCCCCCCCCCCCCCCCCCCGCCTTCTACTGATTCCAAACAGGTCGGACTGTGGCACCTGCTCCACACACGGGGTGACTGGGGGTCTGTGCCCTGCCTCCCCTCAGTGCCTGACTTCTCCAGCAGGGAAATGTCAGAGTGGTGATCCAGTCTGGTCTGCATGAATCAGCTCGGAGCCCCGTCCCAGCCGCCTCGTCTGTCTTCAGGCATCCACAGGATGGCCCTGTCCCTGAGCCCAGGAGGCGATGGCCCGTCCACTCTTGGGAGATGTGGAGTGGGGGTGTGTGCGTCTGGCAGCCTGAGAGTCGGTCTGCATTTTGTTACCTTGATATTTCATGTCTCATGCAAATTCCCTAACAGTCAGCTGCTAGCTGTACCCTTTTCTTAAGAGAAGTTAAGGTTGGCACTTAGGATCTAACTGCCGCTCTCCTCAGGGGAGAACGAATGTGGAATAATCTGAGTAAGAAGTTTATTGGTGATGAAGCCAAGAACTTTGGATTTCATCTCAGGACGACCTTTCTGTCTTCCTTTACCCGCCAGTGAGCATTTCGGGCCGCATAGAGATGGGGAGGGAACGTGGACCGCCTTCTGCCTGTTACCATGGGGAGTCCTGCATTCTGCAAGCAGCTTCCAGGTGGCGGGCTCACAATGTCCTTTTTATAAGGTAGTTGGAAGACTGGAATATAAGGAGTTTGGGGCCTTATGTGTAAGTGGGGCATCGGACCAGCGCTGCCCTTCCACAGTGATGCGATCCGGTCGAGAGCTGATGCCCTGAGTGTTGCACAGGAAAGCAGTTCCTTAATCTTTTCCCTACGTCGCTAAGGTTTTCAGTTGCATGCTTTTGTTCTCATTGGAATAAAACATCATCCACTCTGCGAAGAGCACCCGCAGCGAGGGTCCCAGGAAGCTGTGAGAACTTTGTAAGGCTTCTCTGCTGTGGCTTGACTTAGTTACGGGGAGAGTGGCCTTGTGTGCCCGTTGAACTTGGAATTGTAACCAAGTGCCAGTATCAGGCAACGGAGATAGAAAATGGGACGTGATGGAGGAGGAGAGGTTTTCAGGGCAGGTCAGAACTTACACTGAGAGAATTCAGTGCTCGGGACCTCAGCTGTTCTGGGAAGTGAAACTTGGATTAGAGTTGCCCATTTTAACCCTTCTGGGCTTGATCTTCTGTAGTTATTTTTCTAATGCAGCTTTTTGACTAGTCAACATGTTTACACATGAAACATAGAAGCAAAGTAACCATGGCGCACCGTGTCCCTTAACAACGCCACTAGAGGTCGGATGGTACCCTAATGACATAAACACATGTGAAAACATTGTTAGATCAACTGGTAGAGTACATGGAGTAAATTTTGGCAAAGAAAACTGTAAAAGAACACACATTTTAAGCAAAATTCTTCCCCTGGGGCAGTGGTCTGCAAACTGCGGCTCGGGAGCCTCGGTTTGCCGCTCTGTTGACTGATGAGTTTGCCGACCACTGCCCTGGGGCAAGGGAAGGAAAGGGAGAAAAAGAGAAAGTTTGGGGCCAGATTCACAGGCTTCGTTGTATGTGTGCCTTTTCTCGGCTATACTATAAAGTCCTCAGCAAGTGTTGGGAATCCAGTTTGGTCCAGGGAACCCTGGGAATTGATATACTTATCAAAGATTTATTGAACAACAGCCAGGTGACAGGCATTGTGTAGATTTGAGGAGATACAGAATTCGAGAAGTATTTTCCCTGCTGGGCATGAGGGCAAAACTTGATGGAGATAAGAAAGGACTGTTCACATTGATCAAGAAATGACCCTGGCCCTAGCCAGTTTGGGTCCATGGTTAGAGTGTTGGCCCTCCGACTGTAGGGTCTCTGGTTTGATTCCAGTCAAGGGCACATACCTCGGTTGTAGGCTCCATCCCCGGCCCGGGTTGGGGTGTGTGCAGGAGGCAACAAATGGATGTTTCTCTTACATCGATGTTTCTCTCTCTGTGTCTCTCCCCCTCCCTTCCTCTAAAAATCAATGGAAAAAATATCCTCAGGAGAGGATTAACAACAACAAAATGATCCCAACCTTTCCCAATAGGTACATCATATTGGCTCTCAGTGCATATTTTCTTTTCTTTTTTTAATATATTTTATTGATTTTTTTTTTTTACAGAGAGGAAGGGAGAGGGATAGAGAGTTAGAAACATCAATGAGAGAGAAACATCGATCAGCTGCCTCCCGCACACCTCCTACTGGGGATGTGTCCGCAACCAAGGTACATGCCCTTGACCGGAATCGAACCTGGGACCCTTCAATCTGCAGGCCAGCGCTCTATCCACTGAGCCAAACCGGTTAGGGCTCTCAGTGCATATTTTCAATTATTATTATTTCACAAAATTTTACTATTTTCCTTCCCAAGTTTATGGGGAGAGAATTCCTATGCTGCTACTCTTTGAGGTTCACAGCCCCTCTCCCCTTCTCATCCTTCAAATCTCAATTTAAACATTATTTTATTGAGAGCTTAAGTAAGGTATCTCCCTCTAGACTACAAGTTCCTAAAGGGGAGGAATAGTCTGACCTTGAAACCCCAGTGCTGGAGTGTGATGAGGCACCTTGGATTTGTGGCCTGGCTCTGTCTCAGGTCCTCTGCTGTGTGACCTTGGGCAAGTGCTTAACTACTCAGTTCTCTCATCTTACAGTAATGCCACCTCTCTCTCGTGGTTATGGAGATTAAATGAAGATGTATATGAAATGCTTAGCAACAGAGTTATGGCATACAGTATTAAATAGGGCAGGAAACTAAGGGGTTTGCACAAGAGTAAAAAGGTTTACATTTGAGCTCAGTATTCAGATGCTGAGGAAGAGGAAGCCCAGACTTCTGAAATTAGAATATGTAATTTAATCATTTTACCATGGCTTTCCCAGTCCAAAACCCTTAGCATGGACTCTAGTGCCTGCTTACCTAGTTCTCCAGGCTCACCTGCCCTGGGCTCCCGTCTACTGAACCTACTGAACTGAAAGGAGTCCTGTTCTCTCTCACCTTCATTCAAGCTTTTGTATTTGCTGGTCCCTCTGCTGGGACCTGTGCCTCCACCTCTACTTTAGTCTCTAGGTCACAGCTTACAAGCACTCCCTTGGGTTAATTTCCATCCCCTTGCAGAATTTCTCCTTCCTTTTCATCATACGCAATCACACTTGATTTTTAAAAAAATTTTAATGTATTGTTTTGAGAGAGAGAGAGAAACATTGATTTGTTGTTCCACTTATTTATGCATTCTTCCATTGCTTTTTAAAAAATATACTTTTATTGATTTCAGAGAGGAAGGGAGAGAGAGAGATAGAAACATCAATGATGAGAGAGAATCATTGACTGGATGCCTCCTGCACGCCCCCCACTGGGGATTGAGCCCATAACCCAGCATGTGCCCTTGACTGGAATTGAACCCGGGACCCCTCAGTCCACAGGTTTACACTCTATCCCCTGAGCCAAACCAGCTAGGGCACTTCCATTGCTTCTTGTATGTGCCTGACCAGAGATCGATCCCAGAATCCTGGTGTATCGGGATGATGCTCTACTGAGCTACCCGGCCAGGACCCTCAATCACACTGGAAATTAGCTTCTTAAGATCTGTATTCCTGGCTAGATTGGAAGCTTTCTAATAAGCTTTGTAATTTTTCAATACAAGAGTTTAGGAGAAATTAGGGGTTTCTTAAGGTTTCCTTAATTTCTGGGCCTAGTAAGTATTGCATTGATTAAAGGACTCCTGTGTGTACTGTAAACTTTACTTCTGGTTTGTAAAGAAAATACCAGGAGGTTTTGTTCCCACATATTGCCTGTGTAAAACATCATTCTCAGTCCTTACTGGTAATATCCTAAAAGCCTATTAGGTGAGAATGTTAATTCATACAGGCTTCTCCGTCTATCTCCTCTCACCTCGGCTCTCTCTCAGCTGCTGCTCCTCCCCTATTCTCAAGCTAAATATTAGGACCAGAGTTTCTGTGGCTGTTGCTGGATGGTATTAGATTCCCATTTCCTGTTCCTAATTTAAAAAGTGAACCAAGTCTCCAGAAAAAAGCTCCCACGCCCCAGCTTGTAATGAGTGAATCTTGTTGGTCCATGTTAAACTGATGCAATTTCCAGTAGTAGAATTGACAGCATTTGGTCATGAAGGTAGGGAAACTTTTTTTTTTCAGATTCTCCCTGGGTCAGTCTGATGGTGTTCTTCATTGTTCTGAGTAATAGCTTTTCCTATAATTGGCGAAGACCTGGTTTTAGTTACACTTGCCCCGTGGAGGCGCTGTTACAAAGATACTGGTTAACAGTGCCCACCGCTGCCCTTACTTGAGCTAAGGGTTTGCTGTAGGCGCCCTGAGTTGCCTGGCTGCTGTCTGGATTGCCCCTGCGAAGTGACCCACTGGAGCCTGGGAAGCCAAGGCCTTGCGTCAGAGCTATGCCCAACTCTCCCCACAGAGGGCTCCCTCTGTCCATTTTCGGAGGGAGCCCAGCCCCTAACAGAGCTGGTTTTGCTGATGACTTACTGTAAATTGGAACATGTGTCATTAAGACTAGGATACCAGATGGCTGGGGGCTCAGCTGTCTGCCAGGATAAGTGGGTGGAACCAGGAAAAAAAAGAAAAAGAAATGGGTGGGGGGTAGGAAATGGAAACCACTCCTGTGTTATTTTTAACGCACCTGTAGAAATATAGAACGTTGGCCAGCTTCCTCCCAGTAGTATTTCCCCCTCAGCTTGACCCTCGTCCCTGGGGCTTAAGTCAGTGTTGCTTATTAGTTGCCCCAGCAACAATGGAAAGCCTGGGAGAGTGATTGCAAGAAGGGCTTGATGGTGCCCTTCCTGGTGGCCGCAGAGGCTGAGAACCACTTTGACTTGCAGTTGTCAGTTGCCTGGGTTCTGAGGCTCCTAAAGTACCTCCAGCTCAGAGCTTGGGGAGTTCATGAACTTGGAACAAATGTAAGGTTGGCTTTATTTATTTACTTATTTATTTGGGGGGAATAAAACACGTGTAGGCCACACTTTAATAGTGGGAATGTGTTATGAAATAAAAAAGAATTAATGTCACAAATAATTGGCACTTTCTAATTTAGAGAGGGAAGTAAAAGAAAACCTGCTTCCACCATGAGCAGTAAATGCTGACCGGTTCCTCTTATCTTCATTTCAAAGCCAGCCTGCCTAGCGACCTCTGAACTGCAAGGGGCTAAGGAAAGGAAGTTGATGCTTTCTGAGGCCTTGTGTCTTGTTATCGGTGTTTGTCAGAAGCTGGACTGAGGAGGGGGTTGCTTCCTGGAAGACCTTGCAATATACAGGAGCTAGATTGCCAGGGGGGTTAGAAGCTTGCCCCACACGCCTTCCCCTTTCCATTCTAGTTTTAGAGCCTAGAGAAGAGGGTTGGGAGGTTTGCACCCTCTAAGTGCTCATATCTCTGATTAATTGCACCTCCATCAACCTCCACTCTTCCCTGCCCCCCCCCATGAATTTGTATTTGCAGCCCTTGAACTTAAAGGGAAAAAAATCATAGTTCACAACAGATCAACTTAATTGGATTTCATAGCGCTGGCAGCTTGGGATGTGGGAGCACTGTGTCTCTCTCTTCTTTGAGGCCTGAGCTTGCTCCTTGGGCAGAACTCTACTTAGCTTGTCTCACCACCCGCCAGGCTAAAACTCCAGAGACTGATAGGCATTCCTTCAGCAAAGCTGCCTGGTCCCTCTGAGTTCTCTTGTTCGGGGGCCACATTAATTCATTTTGTAAGAAGTGAGTTTGGCAGTGTGGCTGTTGCTGTGTGGCTGAAAGAAAGGTCTCTCTAGGAAGTCATTGAAAGTCGCACTAAAAGCTGTGTCCCGGGCAGCAGCAGAGGATGCCCATACAGATGCCCATACAGAGTCTGTCTGGGCTTCCAGCCTGCGGCTTCTTCTTTTTAAAAAAAAATATATTTTATTGATTTTTTTACAGAGAGGAAGGGAGAGGGTTAGAGAGTTAGAAACATCGATGAGAGGGAAACATTGATCAGCTGCTTCCTGCACACCCCCTACTGGGGATGTGCCCGCAACCAAGGTACATGCCCTTGACCAGAATCGAACCCGGGACCTTTCAGTCCGCAGGTCGACTCTCTATCTACTGAGCCAAACCAGTTAGGGCTATATATATTTCTTTATTGATTTCAGAGAGGAATGGAGAATGAGAGACAGAAACATCAGAGAGAATCATTGATCGGTTGCCTCCTGCACACCCCCTACTGGGGATTGAGCCCGCAAACCAGGCATGTGCCTTTGGCCAGAATCGAACCCAGGACCCTTCACTCCACAGGCCGACGCTCTATCCACTGAGCCAAACTGGCTAGGGCCAGCCTGCGGCTTCTGCACCCAGTGTAAGGCATTGTTTTCTTCTGGGGAAACCCGAATAGTCAGCTTTGCTCGAGTGAAGTTGCCTGCTGGAAACGGAGATGGATAGAGGCAGCTTCCCTAATGCTCCTGCCCGGTGCTCACTCCTGCCCTGTGCTCCCGCCCTGTGAAGCCTGGCTAGGCTTTCTGGAGCTGAGGGACGGCCTGAAAGGCCGTGGGGATGTAAGATCTGAGGCCAGTGCTTTCAAACGACTTGGATAAATTGCAACAATTTGCACTTTAGCAGTAGTAGCCCATGGGCACTAAATACTTAATCCTTTAATTTAATCATCTGTTTGAATATTGCCTTAGTACCTTGTAAGGAAAGAATGAAGCTAGATTACAGGGAATAATTAGCGGTATGTTACAGAATTGGTGTTTGCATCTTGTTGGAATACTGCCAGCTCTTATCAGCACGTGATTTGGGAATAGTTTCCTAACTAAGTCCTCCTTCACCACCACGGCCTGCTTTTCCCCAGCAGCTGTGGGCCAGCAACTAGAGGACCATCACCACTTGGATAGGAGGGTTCCTGTGGGGAATGAGGTGGGCAGTGGTGGCATATGCTACACAGATCCAAGCCTTTGTGCTCTTAATCTCCCTTGGAAAGCGGCCTAGAATCCGAAGCAGGAGGGCATTGGATGTCAGCAGCTTTGTTTGAGAACCACTTCAATGTGACGTTTGTGTCTTGAGAACCAAGAAATGCCACATTGGCAGAGATCTGGGGCCCGTCCACCCAGCAGTCTGTCTCTGACAGTGGGCACCAAAAGGTGATTTGTGGGAAAGCATTCCCGCTGGCAGCCTCCTGGGCTCTGTGGTGTGATGTACCCAGGATCTCTGGCTTCCTGTTAATAGTCCATGGTGGATATGTTATCCAGGAATGTTTTAAAATCCTTCTTGAAACTATTCATATGTGCCAGCTCTTAGCGTGACAAAGTCCAGAAGTCAGCAAATATTTGAGTGCTTACTGTATGCCTAGCACAGTACTAAGCATTGTAGAAGATACAAATGATGCTTAATACTTGGTCCCTACCCCTGAGTTTACACTTCTTTGAGAAGATAAGACTCAGTTGCAACTTGTAGAAAAAGATGGCCAGTGATATCAAATGTCACCTGAGGAACGCCAAGCACACCACGAGTGGATCAAGTTCACAGTAACAGAGCTCAGAGACTGATGTTTAAAAATAGGATGACATATTATTAATAACCTATGTTGAAAAAGACAACTATTAGCCCTAGCTGGTTTGGTTCTGTGGTTAGATCGTTGGCCCGTGGACTGAAGGGTCAGGGGTTCAATTCTGGTGAAGGGCATGTACATGGGTTGCAGGTTCCATGCCCAGCTCTGGTCTGGGCACTTACGGAGGCAACCAATCAATGTGTCTGTCTCACATTGATGTTTCTATCTGTCTCTCCTCCTCCATTCCACTCTCTCAAAATCAATGGGAAAAAAATATCTGCAAGTGAGGATTAACAAAAAAGAAAGAAAAATACAACTATCAGACAGACTGGACACTGTTCTCTCCCTTATGTGAATCTACTGGGAAGCCAAATGAACAATCATTGAATTCGACGAACAGCCCAACACAGCCCATCTTCACTGTTCCTAGAAAAACACCACATTTGTCTTTCTGATGAGTCCTTCTCTAAAGCTGGTTGATCCTTTTCATGTGTTAATATATTCAACCCTAGCAGTCCAGCCCTGTCTCTGAGGTATCTTTGCACATCTCTGCTCTGTCCATATTAGGTGCTTAAGAGATGCTTGAAGGTAATTCTTCTTTCCTAAATATTTTTGAGAGGAGGCACCTGTATAGAATATTGATTCCTTCCCCTCATATACCTCCTACATATGCAGCAAAAAATACAAAACAACGTAGGATGAAGAGCTGAATTGTGTAGTGGGGGCTCTTTAAGCCAGGAAAACAAGTCAGAGAGGTCAGTGTGGGCTGGAAATGCTAATGAAGGCGTCTGTGTGGGGCACAGATGGGACTTGAGTTCATACTTGAAAAAGTAGAAACTAAGGGAAGAGAAGATAAGGAAGCATGAAGTAGGAGTAAACCTGGGGGAGTAGCACTCTCATGTTCTGGTTGCCCCTCCTCAGTGACGCTCAGCACCTGGCCTTTCTGCAGCGTGGGGCAGTGGCTGGCCTGGTCGGCAGTCCTGACCCTCTGACTTAGGAGCGGGCATCTGCACTCCTGGGTGTCGATGTCCACATGTGTAAAAGGGAAACAATGCCACCTGCCTTGTGATTTTTGCTGTTGCTGTGGGAAGGATTAAGTGAGAGAATGTATAGGAATGTTCTAATGCATAGTAGGAGCTCATTAAATGTTAGCTGAATGAATGGAGTTGATTTCTTTGGGAAGAAATTTATCCTGATTTATAGGTTGCTGAGTTCCCTGTGATTCCTGTGGTGGTTGATGGGACCCTGCATAGCAGTAATAGCATGGTTTACTTACACATAAGCTTCAACATAGCATGTCACAAATTTCCGTGTTATCCCCCTCTGGGCCACTGTGGTTTTCTTTAAATGGTCCCATTCAGCCTTCAGAATCTTAAAGTCGTTGCCAAATATTTCAGTACTAACCAGTTTAATTTTCTTCCCTATAGGTGCGGAATGGTCACATCAAAAGAATCACTGATAATGACATCCAGTCCCTGGTGCTAGAGATTGAAGGAACAAATGTCAGGTAGGTTGAACTCTGTTTTCCTAGAGATACTGTACTCCAAAGAGACGGTACCTCATGGAGGTGAAAGGCACAGGCTGTCTGGTCAGGCCACCTGGTGTGAATCCAGCTCTGCTACTTAGAGTTTACCTTGGCAAGTTCCTCAGTCTCCTTGGCCTTAGTTTCCTCATCTGTAAAATGGGGATAATAACAGTACATCTTTCCTGAAGGGTTATTGTGCAGATTA
The DNA here is from genome assembly GCF_963455305.1 of Plecotus auritus. Taxonomy (NCBI): domain Eukaryota; kingdom Metazoa; phylum Chordata; class Mammalia; order Chiroptera; family Vespertilionidae; genus Plecotus; species Plecotus auritus. Next base: position 54,309,729 of record NC_137785.1, read on the forward strand.
AATGAGTGAATGTGGATAAAACACTTAGAATCTGCTTAGCACATGTTAAGTGCTGGGCAAGTATTAGATATCCTCCTATCTAATAAAAGAGTAATATACAAATTGACTACCTCCGCTACACCCACAAATCACGCCCACCAGCCAATCAGGAGCGAGTATGCAAATTAACCCAACCAAGATGGCTGCGGCCACGGAGCGAGCAGGAGGCTTGGGTTTCCCTGGCAATGGAGGAAGCCAAGGTTCCTGCACACCCTGGCCTGTCATGGACTCCACTCAAGGCTACAAAGTTTCAATTATAGAAGATAAATAAATCCCAACAAAAATGGCTGTGGCTACGGGGCGAACAGGAGGCTTGGGTTTCCCTGGCGATGGAGGAAGCCAAGTTCCTGGCTGGCCCAGGCCTCCGCTGAAGGCTACAAAGTTTCAATTATAAAAGATAAATAAATCCCAGATACCAGGGCCTCCACTTGGGTCACCGGGGGGCGTGGCCGGCCTGCAAACCACCACAGGCCCCTCGCCCAGGCTGCCCCACGCCCCAAGGGAACCCCCACCCTGATCCAGGACACCCTTCAGGGCAAACCAGCTGGCCTCTACCCATGCACCAGGCCTCTATCCTATCTAATAAAAGAGTAATATGCAAATTGACCATCACTCCAATACACAAGATGGCTGCCCCCATGTGGTCAAAGATGGCTGCCCCCATGTGGACACAAGATGGCCAGCAGGGGAGGGCAATTGGGAGGGGCCAGGCCTCCAAGGGAGGGCAGTTGGGGGCGATCAAGCCTGCAGGGGAGGGCAGTTAGGGGTGACCAGGCTGGCAAAGGAGGAAAGTTGGGGACAACCGGGCCTGCAGGGAAGGGCAGTTGGAGGGGACCCAGGCCTGCAAGGGAGAGCAGTTGGGGGGGACCAGGCCTGCAGGGGAGGGCAGTTAGGGGCAATCAGGCTGGCAGGGGGATGGTTAGGGGGTGATCAGGCTGGCAGGCAGGAGCGGTTGGGGGCAATCAGGAAGGCAGGCAGGCGAGCAGTTGGGAGCCAGCAGTCCTGGATTGTGAGAGGGATGTCCAACTGTTCGTTTAGGCCTGATCCTACCGGGATCGGGCCTAAATGGGCAGTCGGACATCCCTCGAGGGGTCCCAGATTTGGAGAGGGTGCAGGCTGGGCTGAGGGCACCCCCCCGTGCATGAATTTCATGCACCGGGCCTCTAGTTATTAATATTTAACCAAGGTATGTGTGTGTTGGGGGTGGCCACTGTAGGTTTTGGTGCCAAAATGGTCTTAGTTTTGGCTTTCTATCATTTGCTGATTCTCTTGGATCAGAAGAGATCTTCTCTCACTGGAAGGACTTCCTCAGATCCACTGGTCTGGTTTTGCTTTTCAGGTATTTTATTGTTGGTGTCTAGTCCTGTGTTGAGCTTTTGTTTCAGAGTCCAGCATTTTTTTTAATTTTTTATTACTCAAGAATATGTTCTTATTTTTTTAGAGAGAGAGGAAGGGGGAGAGAGAGAGAGAAACAACGATGTGAGAAAGAAACATCAATCAGTGGCTTCCTGTATAAGCCCTGATTGGGGATCGAACCTGCAAACCAAATATGTTCCCTAACCAGAACCTGAACCTTCAACCCTTTGGTGTACGGGATAATGCTCTAACCAACTGAGCCACTTGGCCAGGGCCAGAGTCCAGCTTTTTTAAAGCATTAGCTGACTTAAGGGTTGAGGGCTTCATTGGCTGATGTATCTGGAACTTGTAGATCTCCCTTTCGATTTATCCCCTTGGGCCGTGGGTTGTTGCTGTGCATACACAGAGGAAAAGATCAGTAGTGTGTTTATTGGCATTTCCTTCTCTACAGCACCACATACATCACGTGTCCTGCAGACCCAAAGAAGACATTGGGAATTAAACTTCCATTCCTTGTTATGATTATTAAAAACCTGAAGAAATATTTTACTTTTGAAGTACAGGTAAGTGTGTGCACATGAATGTATGTATTCTTGGCTGTGCCAGAGAGGTGTGCCATCAGCCTGCAGGAAAATGTCTTCTTTTCTGCCTGTGCAGTAAACTTGATTCAGCCCTTATTATTTTGACATAAACTTGGTATTAGTAATCATAATTTAATGCCGAATTTTTGAAGAAACAGTAAATTTAATCATAGCGATAAGATTTCAAAACTTAAGGGTTAGAGTAGTGTTCATTTGGGGAGTAACCATTTAAATACTGGGTTATTGTTGGTCTCTATTCTAGTGGCTGCCTCCTGCACGACCCTACGGGGGATCAAGCCTGTAACTGGGCATGTGCCCTGATTGGGAATTGAACCATGACCTCCTGGTTCATGGGTCCACGCTCAACCACTAAGCAACACCGGCCATGCTATTTCTAGTATTTTTTATTTTCAAAGGGAAGAATGTTTATGAAGTCATTCTATGGCCTGAGAGCCTGGTGGGTGGGTGTGTCATATGTCATAAGCAGCTGGTGTTGTCTTGGCAACAAATAAGATAAACTTGCTCCTTCCAGGCCATCTGCATCCAGTGTGACCTGTGTCTGGACTGTTTATCCTCCCTTGGGCCTCAGCCTTGGGAATCAGTGCTGTGGAAGTTCAGGTCCTTGCCTTACGCAGATTGCTAGCTTCTTCCAGGGCGGAGGGAGCGTGACTCTTGTCTCCATTTCACAGGTACTAGATGACAAAAATGTGCGTCGGCGATTTCGGGCAAGTAACTACCAGAGCACCACCCGGGTCAAACCCTTCATCTGCACCATGCCCATGAGGCTGGATGACGGCTGGAACCAGATTCAGTTCAACCTGTCCGACTTCACTCGGCGGGCATACGGCACCAACTACATCGAGACCCTGAGAGTGCAGGTGCCAGGCCCTTTTCCATATGGAGCCCAATGGGACGGGGGATGCTCTGTCACTGGCTTGGGTCCCATGGGACAGAAGAGTGGGTTTCTGGATCAGGCCCCCAAGTGCAGGGGGTTCTGCTTAGAGATAGCGGGAGAATATGGCAAGCAAATCCCCTCTTGTCAGAATCCACCCCAGGCCAAGCAGGAGACGCCAAGGGAATGACCTTCGACAGCACCGTGGGGTGGGGGAGCTCTAGGAGGACCGGGAGATGAGGAAGGACAGTCACGTTGAGTTTCTCAAAATAAGCCTGGCGTCCACAGATCCACGCCAACTGCCGCATCCGCAGGGTTTACTTCTCAGACAGACTGTACTCAGAAGATGAACTGCCAGCGGAGTTCAAACTCTACCTCCCAGTTCAGAACAAGGGGAAGGTAAGCAACCGGGACTCCGAGGAAGGCCAGGCGGTGGGTCGGGAGGCTGTGTCCTGGAAAGGGCTCTGCCCTGGGTCGGCTGCACGGCCTCTCTGCGTTGACATGGAGAATGGGGTGCCTTTCCATTGTAAGACCTAAGTCTTCCCCACCGTCAGCACTGAGTCAGGAATGAGCCTGGGAAGGGTTCTGCTGGTCTTCTCCCTCCACAGGTGATCCTGCCCCTCCTGGGGGTTTGGGGTGCAGGGAGTCATAGACACCCATCAAACCTGTATTTTAAAAATCCTCACTGGAGGATATTTTTTCCATTGATTTTTTAGAGAGAGTGAAAAGGAGGGAGGAGGGAATGGGGAGAGGGGAAGAATCATCGATGTGAGAGAGCCACATCAATTGGTTGCCTCCCGCACATGCCCGACCAGTGCTGGGGATTAAACCGCAACTGAGGTACGTGCTTTTGACTGGGAATTGAACCCTTGACCCTTTGATCCACAGGCTGACACTCTAACCACTGAGAAAACTGGCCAGGGCCCATTGAACCTCTTTCTCAGCCCGTTGCTCTCTCCTCTGACATGATGGCAGCGCTGCCTGCCTGCTGCTGCTGACGCGTGCGTTTCCTGCAGCTCAGCATCCTCCGTGCCAGAGCTAGGGGATCAGGGCACTGACCATCAATTTCTGATAACTTGAACTGATGCCTCTTTTTTCCCCTTCAGCAATAACTGGAATGCAACTCAAGGGATAGACCCTGGACCCGACTCTTAGTTTTAAAGGAAACTATCTGGAGGACAATGCAGAAAAACAAATATTTCTATTAGTTCACTGTGCTGTGGTTCTTTTGTCTACTCCTTGGTGTCCCTTGTCGCGGACACAGTGACCATGCCGTACGTAATGCATCGTAAGTACAGTGGGGATGCGGGGCTCCTGGCGTTTATCCCGCTGCCACCCCAGCGCGCGGCAGATACCTTACCACGAGCTTACAGAATTAAAGGTGTCCATTTCAGACCAAAATCTCTTTCTACGGTTTGTTCTTTGTTTTATATATTATCTAAATATATGTATATGCTTGTAATACTCATAATCTGGAAATGAATAAAATGTTATATTCTTGGTTTGTACATTTGTTCTTAGTTGTGTCTTTTTTAATGGTGACATTTCTCTTTTCTTTGTGGTATGAAAATAGAACTCTTTCCAAAGACCGGCCCATGCATTCGTGCTGTGCAGTAGCTGGCAGTGAGCGCTTAGAACAAGACTGATCTGTAGATACTGACTTGGAACAACTTTCAAGATGAACAAGTGGAAAAACCCAGGAATGGTGCAGGACTAAGAGAGGCATCTTCTTGGGCTTGGGTCCTGAGTCACTGAAGACCAAGCACATCTAGTCCGATTGCCTCTCTTCCAGCCGGTGCGGCACCACCTCTCTTCCCAGGTTCCACAGGAAGTACCCGCCTGACTTAGGGGCTTCGGGGGAAGTGGCTTCTTTAAGCACAAATCACGTCAGAGAACTGAAACCTCCTACCACTTGCCCACTCACACTTACTCTGGGGCATGCTCGCTTAGACAAGTAATCTAATTTACGGAAGGGTTTAAACCCTTCAGCTACAGCTCTACATGTGGATCATGCCTGGGGAAGCAGTTTGGGCGTAGACAAGAGCACATGTAGATGTACCTAGATGACCTTGAAGGACACACAACTAGCACAGTGATTACATCTGGAGAGAATGGTTACGGAATCCCACAGATGCTTTGTTGTACACTAAAGAATATTTTTGGAAAGGTGACATTTATGTAATAGAAATGTGGAAGTCTAAAGGAACGAAGGGCCATCCTAGGCACCGCCTCCGCGTTCTCCCTTCCACAGGAGAGGCTGGGGTGGTGGGCGGAGCCGCTTCGGCTTTGATGAGCGGTGAAAGCACGCAGTGCCAGTCGGCATTGATTACTGCCTTCTGAGAAGTTAAATGGTGAGGGCACCCTGCTCCAGGTCCTCCTCTGAGTCTGCTCCGGGCCGGCACGGCCAAGTCTCCGAGGAGGCAGGGGCTGCAGGAGGGGAGGGTGGACGAAGGTGCCCCTCTCTCCCTCATGACTCGGTTCCATTTCCCCTCAGTCGTCCGCTGCCTGGCACGTAAGTGGCTCAGCCCATACTACTCGGCCCTTTGTCTCCTGCTAGCACCCAGTCTGGAGCCCCTTCCCCCTGGGGCCGCCCTCTCCTTTGAGAGCCACCGGCCGTTCATCAGCCCAGGTGACTGCTCTTTCCGGGCCAACCCCGTCACATCTGAATGTTGTCCGATTCTCCGTCCTTCCATTCCTGTCTTAGACTCCGTGTGTCTCCGGAACTTTCTGGGTTTCAAGGGGAGCCTCAGAAAAGAGTGGGGGGAGGGGGGGTCTGGGACTTCACAGATCCGCTTGTCTCTGACCACTGTGGAGTGAGGTCTTCCTTCCCATCTGGAGTCTGTTCTGGAATGAAAGATGCTTTTGTGGAGCCAGAAAGCGGGTTAACTTCTCTCCGTTTGGTGCCGGGTGTCAGAGAAGTGCCCTGGAGCCCCGAGAAAGACAGTAACGCGCTCTCCTCCACACAGAGCCCCCTTCACCGCACTAGCCAGACTGCATGGCCATTACCTCACCGCCCTCTCCGGGGTGGAAGGCAGCAGCTGTTGCCTTTCCAGATGCTTCTCATAGCCATCCGAGAGGAAGTGAGGGGGCGTCAGGGTGATGCCATGAATTATCTAAGCTGGCCCTGGGCCAGCGTGCATGGTGGCACCAGCGGCTGCCCAGCCCCTGGCCCTTGGCTCCCAGCTCACCAGGAAGATGACTGGTGAGGCCACGGGAGGGGGAGGGAAGGACAGGCTGAGGGGCCAGAGGCCTCCACGTGGAGCGGGGGCCAGAGGGACCTCAGACTGGAAGCTGGAGTGGGCAGGTGCCATAAACAGCTCCCAGCAGTCATGGCGCTTTAGAGGAACCACCTTCCCAGCGAGAGTGACAGGTGCGCAGCCACTCCCAACAGGGCTCGTTTTGGGGGAGGGCAGACCCACCAGGGCTCCTATTTGCCACTGGCCCCTGGGCTGCCTCCCTGCAGCCAGGCCAGCCCCTGCCTGGGCATCTGGAGGAGACAAGTGAGCACCAGAGAACCCGAGCGGGTTTCCCTGGCACCTCAGCAGCTGGAGCCAAAGCCTTGGGGTCGGAACTCGCTGGAAAAGGCCTTGGATCTCTCCTCTGAGCCCCCTCTCGCCCTGATGAGGACACCATCCCAGAGAGGTACGGGCTACCCCCTAAGAGTGGCAGGGGCAGAATGAGGACCCGGATCCCACGATGGGAGTCAGATGCCAGCCCTGTACCCAGACCAGACGTGTCTGCTCAGGAGGGGTCAAGGGCTAGACTGAGCTCTGCTTTCGCAGTGAGGGCTTCTTGGTTTGTCACTCCCTGATCACACATTAGCTGAACTCCAGGGCCTGAGGCTGAAAAGCTGTGGGGTAGCCCAGCTGGCATGGCTCAGTGGTTGAGTGTTGACCTCTGAACAGGAGGTCACAGTTTGGTTCCTGTCAGGGCACATGCCCGGGTTGTAGGCTCGATCCCCCGTAGGGAGCGTGCAGGAGGCAGCTGATCAATGATTCTGTCATCATTGATGTTCCTCTGTCTCTCTCCCTCTCCCTTCCTCTCTGAAATCAATAAAAAAATATTTTTAAAAGAAAAGCTATGGGGCAAAGGTTTGTGTTGAACTAATGGACATAAAGTAACACGTGCGCATGGGAAATTGAAACTGTACAAAGAATCGAGGAAAGACGGAGTGCCAGTTCCCATTCCCGAACCGAAAGTGTTTGAGTGGGCCAGGCAACGTTTCAACTACTTCCATGTACTTGTCTACTGAACCATCACAACACGGGAACAGGAGCACTTACTGTCATTTTACAGATGAGAAAACCAAGGCACAAAGATCGGTGTGGCCAAGCTTACACAGCGAAGCCCCAGGTGGTTGAAGCAGGTTTCAAACTCAGCCTGTTTAACCCCAGCACTGGGTTCTTCTTTGACCCACTATTTCCTCATCAACAAAATGAGCCTGATGATAGATCAAGTGTGTTATCCTAAATAATAAAGAGCTAATATGCTAATGGTCGTGACACCCTCACGCCATAATAACCATTCAGCAGGAGGATGCGTGCGCATGCGTGTGCGTGGCAGGGCAGAGCCACCGAATTGCTCCAGAGATGGGGTGGAAGCGGGGAGGTGCCTGGAGGAGGCGGGATCAGCCTGAGGCGACTCACCGGACCAAAGGTGGGCCTTGAAGCAGCCAGAGAAGGCCAGAGGGGTCAGGGCGGGGCCAGGCGCGCTTGAGCTCTGGGTGGAGAGGTTAGGGTGTCAAGGCAGGGTGGGTGGGGCTGTGTGATTTAGCACACCAGGTCACTAGTCTTCACACAATGGAATACTACGCAGCTATGAAGAGACAAAGTACAGTGAGGTGCAACAACACAGGGCAGCCACACAACCATAATGCAGAGTGAGAACAGCAAGGCACAATGTATTAAAGACCATCCCCTTTCTACACAATTTATAGAAAATACATTTTTATTGATTTCAGAGAGGGAGAGAGAGAGAGAAACATCAAATGATGAGAGAGAATCATTGATTGGCTTCCTCCTGCACGCCCCACCCTGGGGACCATGCCTGCAACCTGGGCATGTGCCCTGAGCGGGAATCAAACCGTGACCTCCTGGTTCATAGGTTAATGCTCAACCACTGAGCCACTCTGGCCAGGCTCCACACCATTTTTAAATAGGCAGAAGGATATATTGTTCTAGGATGCATTTATAAACGACAACCTCTAGTGACAGGCAGGGGACAGTGTCTCAAAGCTCAGGAGAGTGCTTCACCTAGCGTTGCGGGTGGGGGAACAGCAGTGACCAGAGAGGCCCTTCAGGGACGCCGAGGCTTTATTTCCTAACCGGGGTCCTGTTCACACACGGGGTGTGCTTCATTACTGTTTCAATTACGTACACCAAGCTATTCTTCCCATTATGTTTCTCCATTTTAAAACACTTCGATTTAGATGACTGTTAAAATGCAGGATCGTGGGGCTCAGCTCATTAACATGCAGATTCTCTTTCAGGAGATCTAAATCTGGCCCAGAAATCTACATGTTTAACAGCTTCCCCTGATGATCTGTGATGTTTCCGTCACTTGAGAAGCTGCTCCAAATTGGAGGGAGCAAGAATTGATAGGATAGCTTCCGAGGGCAGAAAGGCCAGGTGCTGGGAGGGAAGAAGGCATACAGCAGCCCCGCCCCGGGCACATCTGCAACCTCCCCCAGCCCCTCCCCAAACACCTGCAGTTCCCTTTCTACAAAATTCTTTTTTTAAAAAAAAAAAAATAGGGGGGCTCACCCTTTTATTTATTTTTTTTAATATATTTTATTGATATTTTACAGAGAGGAAGGGAGAGGGATAGAGAGCTAGAAACATCGACGAGAGAGAAACATCGATCAGCTGCCTCCTGCACACCTCCTACTGGGGATGTGCCCGCAACCAAGGTACATGCCCTTGACCAGAATCGAACCCGGGACCCTTTAGTCCGCAGGCCGACGCTCTATCCACTGAGCCAAACCGGTTTCGGCTCTACAAAATTCTTGTAGGTACATTACATCTCTATACATTTTCCCGAAATGCAAACCACGGGCGCTCCCAGTTGTAAATCCACAAGGCATCGGACATCTGGGTGGAGCATGAGCCTTGGAAAAAATGTGCCTCTTGGTATCCATGGTGTCTGAAGCAAAGCAAAAAAATAAAAAAGCTGCGGGGCGGAAGGGGGTGGGGTGGGGGGGATGTGGAAACGCATTGCACAGAACCCTCATTACGGGGGTGGAGACCGTCACGGGAGCCTCCTCTGTTTTACTGCACGAGGGTAATAACTCTAAGGCCTCTGTCATCGCTTGGATCTCCCCCAACGCTTTCTTCCATTAGGTCTTAAATCGTGAATCCTGGTGTTTGGGGAGGGAATACAGGAAAGCCAGTCAATACAGTAGAACAGATCCACGCACTCCAGCCTTTGGGTTCTGAGTCGCCCTCCAAAGCCGCTGGGACTGCCCCCGTGTTCACTTGCCCCGGAAAGCACCCTCCCAAGCCTGGGACCTCTTTTCTTGGTATTGGAAACCGGCCCGAGCCACCACGTCAGATTCTCGGTGACTCTCAGGCACCTGCAACCCTCAGAGAGCGTAGGCAAAAGCTGTCACTGTCCCCCTCCATGCAGGCTGCCTGGTGGTGGGCTAGGAGAGGAAATCTCAGCCACAAGTACAAACCCGACCAGCGAGCCTTTCTTCTTCGACAGCAGACGCGGGCTTTTCCCACAGGGACCGGTTCTCTAACACCCGCTGGGTGACTGTCCTACAATTCAATTCTGACACCATCGACCTGGAGTTAGGGTCAGACCCCGAGGGTTAAAGGGCCCAACAGACTGCCCCCTCCCCGCCGCCCCCAGACACCAGACACCAGTTGCAAGTCCACGTCGGTTTGGGCTGGCTCCACACTGGGCATTTCCAGACGCCCTCCGTAGGGTCGATCACTTGCTGTCTTGGCTCACACAGCTCAGGGAAACACGGCCCCAGTTTATTACCTAGCAGAGGAGATGATAGAGGATACAGATGAGCAACCAGCTGAGGAGAGCAATAGGGTACAGTCCAGGAGAGTCCCGAGGGCGGGAGCTTCTGTCCCCATGGAGTTGGGGTGCACCACCGCCCAGGCACGTGGATGTTTATCAAGCTGGAAGCTCTCCCAACCTGGCACTTGAGGGCTTTTCAGGGCGGCTCCATCACATAGGCAGGATCAATGATTAACTCAGCTGCAGCCCCTCTCCCCTCCCCAGAGGAGAAGTGTGGCTGAAAATTCCAAGCTTCTCATCACAGCTGGGTTCTTCTGGTGACCAGTCCCCATCCAGAGGCCACCCCAGGGGCGGGGGGGCGATGAGGGGGGGTCTGGGAGTCACTGATTAGAACAAAAGACTCTCCTATCACCCCGGACATTCCAGAGGATTTAGGAACTCTGTGTCAAAACCCCAGGCCCCAAGAGGCTCCTAGTCCCTTTTATTGCTTAGAAAACTACAAAGGTTTTAAGAGCTCTGGTCAGGAGCTGGGCCGAAGACCAACATACAGATTTCTTCTTAGATCACGCCATCACCCTGTAAGGCGTTCAGGGCTGTGCAAACTCCCCCGGAAAAGGGGATCAGGCTGCAATGCAGGTGTTTGTGGCCCTTTAAAAAATAGAGTTTAAATATGGTGCTAATATGGTAACCACTAGCCACCTGTGGCTATTTAAGTTTTAAAATATATTTATATATACTTTTTTTGGATTAATTTCAGAGAGGAAGGGAGAAGGAGAGGGAAATAGATACATCCATGATGAGAGAGAATCATGGATCGGCTGCCTCCTGCACGCCCCCCACTGGGGATCGAGCCCACAACCTGGGCATGTGCCCTGACCAGGAATCGAACAGTGACCTCCTGGTTCATAGGTCGATGCTCAAGCCCTGAGCCACCCCAGCCAGGCCCGTTTCTCAGCATCCCAGGCTTGGAGGCAAGCCCAGTCTAGCCACAGGTGGGCCAAGCCGGGGTGCTGGGCTAGGGCAGGCTGCCGCCCTCCTGGTCCCCTCTTCCCACTCCTATTGCCAGGGAAGAGGTCTCTGGGCGGGGCAGGCTCCTCACCCCCATGTTCGATGCCCCAGCCTCCAATTCTGTGGGTTTGGGCCTGGGTGTGGGCTGTGGGTGGGGGTCCTCTGGTTCCGTTCCCCCCTTTGATCCCTTGCAGCTGTTGTCCCTTCCCAGGAGGGACAGTTGTGCTGGAGGGAAGGGAAATAGTTATTTTGAGTTGGCCACTGGCTTCTGACCAGCAGCCGTGATGGCCGTGTGGGGGCCTGGTGGTGGGGTGGGCCTGGCAGGGAGGCAGTCGCACGATGAATTACAGGGGGTGTGGGGCGCAGGACGGGGTCCTCACTGAGATGGGGGCTGTAGGAGACAGTGATGGGCCAGGGACGGAACAGGCTTGAGAGCCTGGATGCAGACAACAGAGCCGGTGTCCTGAGCGAAGGCCAATTGGCAGGAGGAGTTGGGGGAGGTGAACACAGCACCCCCACATTGGCCACTGGCAACAGAGGGAGGAAAAGGAGGTCCCTGTGCCAATGGTGGGGGCTTTGGAAAAGAAGGGGGTGTCTCTCACGGAATGAGCTGCCGGAGGGCCTGGCTGGCCAGCAGCTGGTGGTCACAGTCCCCCCTCCTCCAGGCAGGCCCTCCCAGCCCCGCCCTCTCAGCAGAGAGCAAGTTTGGTGGAGACCTTGCCCTCTGGTGGCTTCTGCCCTTCCAGCCGCTGGGGTCACTGTCGGGCAATGCGATGAATGGCCGTGACCACTCGGGCCTGGGGAAGCCAAGTGGCCGGTAGCTAAGCCCTTCCCTTAGGCTGGGCCGGCGTGGGCTTGGAGCCCGCCTCCCTGCCTTCCAGCCTGTGACCACAGGATGCAAGATTAGCTCGCGGAATGGGAATTACAACAGGGACACGCACCTCAGGGGCGTGCTGGGGTTCACTGAGAGAAGGAATGAACGTGCTGAGGCAGGACCCAGCACTCCCAGTGTTGTCATGGTGATGGTGGTTGTCCGTGGGCCTGCATGGAGGGACCAGGAGGGGTTTGGTGGGGAGGACAGGAGAGCAAAGGAAGCTTCGCCAGGGAGGAAGCTGAGAAGGCGGGAGGAGCTTCTCCCTGGGACGGTGTGCCCATCTGCACAGCCAAGGGTCAGCTTGCTATTCCCTAACACCCTGTCCGTGGCTCAGCGAGGCCAGGGGAATGTGGCTGGTGGGGTGGGATAGAAAGGCAGCCTGAGGGGGGGCAGGCAGCCTGGAGGCGCAGGCAGCCCCAAGCTCACTCTCCACAAGGACACCCCTTTTCCAGAGACCACAGTCTGGCAGGGGCTGCCAGCATCACCCGGGTCCTTGCCTCCAGCTCAGGAGACATGGCTTCCCCATGGCTCTGGCCTGGGTAGCTCTGCTCTTCCCTGGGGAGACCCTCCCCACCCACAGAGGGACCCAGCCCTGCCCTCCCCCCTGCCAGGCCCAGGGCTGCCTGGCTTCTCAGGGACGCTGACTCCCAGGTTGGCAGCCCCTGGCTCAGCCTCTTCCTCCGGGAGGGCAAGGGGGCTGACCCTGCCCTGGCCTCCGCCCCACCCGGGCTTCCTGGCCCTCCGGCCTCAGAGAGGCAGGGCCACGTTTATTGGGGGGAGGGGGCTCCTGCACAGTCTCACCTGGGTGCCTCCCAGAGGCACCTGCTGGGCAGGTGTGACTGCCCCACTGTAAGGGAGCAGGAGCCCTGCCTGATGACCCACAGCTCGGGGGTGTCAGGCGTGCAGGGGTGAGGGGTAGGGAGGGGGCTCTGCCCGAGGACCTGCCCCAGCCCCTGTCCGTGCTGCAGGGGAGGGATCGAGCTGCTCCAGAGCACCCCCTAAGGGCCGAGCCCTTCTCTCCTTGGGGTCCCGCCAGGCAGGGGGGCTGGTGTGAGGGTGTCTGCACAGGGAGGTGGGAGCACGTGGGTTAAACGCATGGCTTTGGGGGTCGGACAGCCCTGAATCTGAAACCCAGTGCGACCTCTCAGAGCCTCGCTGGGAACATCCCCCGTTTCCCAGAGGGAGAACCGCTGCGCCTCCCTCTCAGGGTAGGAGAAGCGGGGAGTGAAATGAAAGGGTCTGGTCGTCCATTCAGAGAAGTGAAGAAGCCTTCGCGGTGCACTGGGACCGGGTGGAGGGAAGACACGGATGTGAGTTGTCAAGGAACTTGCACTGTTGCTGGGGGCCGGCGAGCGTCCGGGTGGGCGCCTGTGAGAAGGTGAGCGGGCAGACTCTTAGGGAAGAGCTGGGGGGGGGGGGGGGGGCTGTGCCCCGTGATTGAAGAAGCAGTGAGGGCAGCAGTGAGAACGGGGTCCGCAGGTGGGGACCGCCCTCCTCTGTGACCCCGGCCGGCCGCAGGAAGCTGCCCCCCCAACAGCTGGGGGAGGTCAGGGCCCCTGTGGACACAGGACGCAGCGACTCTAAAGCCACTTCCTTGTGCTGCGTTTGGAGTGTGTCCTTGCTCCCTTCCGCCATCGCATGGCTCCTTCCTCAGGTCCTTGGGCCCAGAGGCCTCCCCACTGTGGCCTGTGACCCCCTCGCCTTCTCCCCCTCTCCCCCCGCCCCGCCGCCTCCCACTTGGGGAGGCCTCTGTGTCCCCTCCGGCCAGTCTGCGAGCATCACAAAGATCCCTTTCACCAGAGGGCATTGTCGGGGGCCCGGGAGGGGACGTGGTGCCCTCCTGCCCGTGGGCATAAAGACCCCCTTTCTCTGCGGCTGTGCCAGCCCCCTCGCCTGGCGGGCGGAGGGGTGGGTGCAGGCAGATTCTTGTCCTTCCTTAAAGTCTGGGCGAGAAGGGCCCAGGAGACAATGCGGTGATTTACAGTCCGCCAGGCCGCCTGCCGGGGCCACCGACCAGCCAGGAGCCCCTCCGCACAGGCAGCCCGGCCAGCGAAGAGCCCTGTACCATGGGGTCTGGGGTGCCCGCCTAGGGTCCCGCGGTGGGCGCCTGACTCCCCTGTAAAGTGAAGGGGTTGGGCTGGGAATTTCAGGGACACCCTCTCCCCCTTCCCCACCAGGTCCACTACAGGGGCCCGAGGAGGGGTGCGCCCGGAGGAGGGATGCCTGCAGTGGAGGCAGGAGTGGGTGCAGGTGCTTGGGGGAGTGGGCGGGGCTGGCGAGTCCTGCACCAGGGAAGGGCCTCAGTGGGAGACCAGGGCCCTCACCAGCTCTGACGTGAGCCCAGGACGGAGGGGACCCAGGGGAAGCCAGGCGGTGGACCAGGGGGCACGGGAGACAAGAGCAGGGCCAGTGGGCATCTGGGGTGTGAGGGGGTGGGTGGCCTAGCCCCTGACGAGGCCCAAGGGTTGAATAAATGGGACCAACTCAGGACAGAGCCCTAGGTTCTGGCCTGGGCAGCAGAAAGCTGGGGGTGCCCCAATGGGGCTGGGAGCCGGGGTGGGGGTGGGGGGCAGGCCAAGGAGCTGGTGGAATAATTTGGGGATGTGCTCACAGGACAGCTGACTAGGTGGCAGGGGGTGCTGGAGAGGGGATTAGAGAGAGAGAAAAGGAGAGAAGGGAGCTTTCGGGATGGAGAAGCCAAGGAAAATGAAAGTGAGAGAGCTCCACAAAAGGAGAGGGGCTAGGCCCGGCCAGTGTGGCCCAGTGGTTGAGCATCAACCTATGAACCAGGAGGTCAAGGTTCGATTCCCCGTCAGGGCACATGCCCGGGTTGCGGGCTTGCTCCCCAGTGTGGGGCGTGCAGGAGGCAGCCGATCCATGATTCTCTCTCATCACTGATGTTTCTCTCTCTCCCTCTCCCTTCCTCTCTGAAATCAATAAAACCATATATATATATATATATATATATATATATATATATAGAGAGAGAGAGAGAGAGAGAGAGAGAGAGAGAGAGAGAGAGGAGCTAGAAAGAGAGCGAATGAGAGGGAACAAGAGAGAAATGACTCAGAGGGAGAGAGGAGAGAAGGCAGGAGGGAGAGGGAGGGAATGGGGAGAAGGGAAGAAGAGAAGAGAGATCTAGGCCAGAGCTGGGGGAGTAGGAAGCAGAGAGAGTGAGAAGCCAGAGGACTCCTACCCTGTCCTCACTGGCCTTGACCTCCCCCTGCCCTTGGCCCACCTCACCATCCCTGGAGGGAGGGGGTGAGGTGGGCCAGTCTGTTCTCCGCTCATGGAGGAGGGGGTGGGTTCAACCGCAGATTCACAGGGAAGTGGTGCATCCCTGGGCGCGTGGCCTTCCCCAAGGCAGGGCACTGGCCACCGTGGCCCCTCAGAGGACGTGGGCGGCACCGTGTTCCTCTGGTTTGGCGGGGCCCCGTGTGGAGGAAGGTTTCCCGGCCACCTGCCTCGGTTTCCCTGTAGGCGGAGTTGTGGGTGGGGGCCGAGTTCAAGGTCAGGTGGGGGGGTCAGGGTTATGGAGCTACAGTGGTCCCCCTCAGTGTGCCTGGGGCCTCCCCTCCACCCCCAGCCTCTGCGCCAGGAAAAGACAGCGGGGGCGAGGGGGGAGGGCCGGAGTCCGCTGAGTGTTTCCAGGGAAAAACTGATGCTTCCGTGGAACACGTACAGGCGCCGGCGCTGCCCCCCTCACCCTCCGCCCCACCCTCCCCTCCTGCCTCCGCCACGCCCTCCTCCTCACTTTCTGGCAGAAGGAGCCCAGCAGCTGGAAAAACCGTGCTCTGCTCCCACCTCCCACCCTTAGCCCTGCCGAGCCCAGGGTGGCCCTGCAGAGGGTGTGTGCGTGTGCGTGTGCGTGTGTGTGTGTGTGTGTGTGTGCACACTCATCATGCTATCTGGCCACCATCGCCTGTAGCCATGGGGGTGGGAGAGGCAGGGGATGCAAGCCTGAGCTTTGGCATCTGAGATATGGGTGTGACCCTTGGCCCAGTTCCCTAATAGAGCTGGGGCCAGGGTCACAGAAGCCAAAGTGGGAAGGGCGGGAGTGTGTCCTGAGCCCCCCGGGGGGGTTCAGATTGCTCTCACAGTTTCCCAGGGAGGAGCCTGAGGCTCAGGGATGTAATGGTCCACCGCTGGCACGTGGTGGACCCGCGACTGGAGCCAGTCTGACTGACCCACCGCAGGGTCACTGACCCAGGTGCCTCCTCGCCTCTTCCTCCCTGGGGGCTCCGAGGCTCCGCCCCCCACGCCAGGCGCTGCCTGTCCCCTCCTGCAGGCCTGGGCCCTTCCTGACTCAGGGAGCCTCGGAGGTTGTGCCAGGCGGTGGCTGGGTTCTCTCTGCCTCCCTCCAAGCACTGACTGTTCCTGGAGGGGCTAGTGACACAGACACATGCCCCTTCCCTCTCTCTTCCCGGCCCATCGCACTTCCCCTGTCCTCCCCAAACAGGGGGTTCCGGGGGTAGGAATGCTTGAGGCTTCTGGACACCCCTCAGGACCCACCATTTCCTGGGAGGGGACCTGCTGCTGCAGGCTGCTCCGACGGACCCAGTGTTGGAAAGCCTCCCAGGAGTGGACACTGGAGGTGGGGCCTTGCAGGCTGAGTAAGTTACTGAGCTGAACGGTGCTCCATGGGCTAAATCTTGCCCGATTTACCTGCTGAGGACGAGGGATGGCCAGAAGAGCCACCTGAGCGAAGATCCTGAGGCAGGGCCTGCTCCAGAGAGAGAGTGAACCTGCGGCTCAAGGGAAGGCCAGGCAAGGCGGGGCGGGAGGAGGTGAAATAAGAAAGGGAGTTGGGGCCAGAACCGTCCTCGCCGTAAGCTCACGTCACTCACCATCGCACAGTGGCCGTGGTCGACGGACTGTACACTCTTCCTTGCTGAGCCGGGAGGGAGCCTCCGGTCCTCGCCCTGTCCTGGCACTCCATTCATCCATTGAATTAGCCTGCGAGGTGACACCCCCTCGCGGTCCTGCCCCAGGGCAGGCCAGGCTGAGCCAAGTCCAGAGGCCTGCGGAGGACGGCCCGAGTACAGTAGGGGCCTCCGGGGAAGCAGCCATTGTGGCCCATAAATAGGTTAGGCGGTCAGGAAGCAGGAAATCCTGAAAGCACAATGAGGCCTGGGCGCAGGGGTTTCCTCCAGGCTCAGGGCTGGACCAAGGATGCTTCATGGGCCAAAAGCCTGACTGAGGCAAAACTCCCTGGCTGCTGGCCCCACACGCCGGCTCTTCCCACAATCCTCAGGGGCCTCAGGGCCTAGTCTTACCCCACCCAGCCCCGCCAGGGCAGCTCAGGACAGGCCAGGATGGGCCAAGACAGGCAGCGGAACCCCGAGGGGACAGCGATGGTGGGCTCAGCGCCCGGCTGAGCCTGGCATGAGGCGGTGGTGTGAGCCGCTGGGACAGTCAGATTGGGGCCCAGGCTAGGACCCTGCTCCCCACACCTGCCCAAGATCAGGGGTGTTTTTGCCAAGCCCTCCGACCCCAGGAGCCTGCACACCTCTGATGTCTGCATCAGTGGGCCTCTCCCTGCCCTGGGCACCCCAAGGGCCTCGCGAGCACCAGGCTGACCCCATCCGAACCTTGAGAATGGAGAATAACGTGGTTCCTCATTAGAGAACCAGGAAGCCGTAAAACCCGGCTCAGAAGAATTTTATTTATTTTTATTTTTTTTAAATTTAATAAATCTTTATTGTTCAGATTATTGCAATTGTTCCTCTTTTTCCCCCCATAGCTCCCCTCCACCCGATACCCACCCCACCCTCTGCCCTTACCCCCCCTCACTGTCCTCATCCATAGGGGTATGATTTTTGTCCAGTCTCTTCCTGCACCCCCCACACCCCTTCCCCCCCGAGAATTGTCAGTCCACTCCCTTTCTATGCCCCTGAGTCTATTATATTCACCAGTTTATTCTGTTCATCAGATTTTTAATTCACTTGATTTTTAGGTTCACTTGTTGATAAATATGTATTTGTTGTTCATAATTTTTATCTTTACCTTTTTCTTCTTCTCCCTCTTCTTAAAGAATACCTTTCAGCATTTCATATAATACTGGTTTGGTGGTGATGAACTCCTTTAGCTTTTCCTTATCTGTGAAGCTCTTTATCTGCCCTTCAATTCTGAATGATAGCTTTGCTGGGTAAAGTAATCTTGGTTGTAGGTTCTTGCTATTCATCACTTTGAATATTTCTTGCCACTCCCTTCTGGCCTGCATAGTTTCTGTTGAGAAATCAGCTGACAGTCGTATGGGTGCTCCCTTGTAGGTAACTAACTGTTTTTCTCTTGCTGCTTTTAATATTCTCTGTCTTTTGCTCTTGGCATTTTAATTATGATGTGTCTTGGTGTGGTCCTCTTTGGATTCCTTTTGTCTGGGGTTCTCTGTGCTTCCTGGACTTGTAAGTCTATTTCTTTCACCCGGAGGAGGAAGTTTTCAGTCATTATTTCTTCAAATAGGTTTTCAGTATGCTGCCATCTTGGTTTCTCCTTGAATTTTATTTATTAAGAAAAGCAAGGGGCGGGCGGGGGGCGCAAAATAAAAAATAAAAAATAAATAAATAAATAAATAAAAGAAGAAAAGCAAGTAACAAAACACAAGGTCTGATAGCATCCCAGTTTTGTTAAAATGCACACACACACGCCAAAACCCGTGCACAGAAGAGTGGAAGGAGGGCCAACAGAATGTCAAAGCGGTAGGTTTCGGGGGGATTTTCACTTTCCTCTTTGTTCTGGTCGGTTCCTTCTAAGTTTTCCACAGTAAACTTTGCAAACTTCGTGGCGCCTGCTTTCTTTTAAGTACAATGTGCACAATGTGTACAAGAGTTTTTAAAGCGGGGCAATGTGGATACTCCGGTGCTGAGGGGAAAACAGGATACAACACTGTATACAGCCAAGTAGGGGACGAGATGCTCGGGGCAGGAATGGGACAGGAAGGAAGCTCGCAGCATGGCCGGGCCGATGGCCTTGGCAGGGGCACCGCCACCGTCCCGTCCACCTACAGTGTACGCGCATCCCCACAGCCTTGCTAACTCTGGGTACCACAGGTCCTGAACAGTTTTGGCAATGTGGTGCGGGAAAGTTGGAGTCTCTGTGTGATTTGATGCAATGGGTGGGAGATAGAGTCTGGTTATTCACACATCTCTGATCAATGTGCCTCTTCCCTCCACCCCCTAAGTACCATTTTTATTATTGATTTGTAGGCACTCTTTCGTTAGGACTGGACCTTGAAGATACAGAAAAATTTAAGACATAGTCCCTGTCCCCAAGTTGCTCCTGGTTTAGCCGCATAGACAGGCGAAATCGAGATGTGATGTGATGTGGTGTCTGCTAGGCATTCCTTTAGTCCTTTGTTTTGTGAAAGTCAATAAAGGGAAACCTCCTTTAAAATGGAGTCAAGAGGCCAGAAGGAGGAGCCCTCACGCACTACCTCTGGACTACAAGGACAGACCCCAAGAGGAAGGTGTCCGTTACAGACCCCAACAGGGGAATCATCCCTGCCAGTGACATTCCCTTCCTCCTCCTGCAGGGAGAAGGCAGACTCCCTTCCTCGCTCAGCCACTCCACCCATGGACCAATGAGAAACGGTCACCACCCTGAACTCTCACTTTCCTCCAATGGACTTTCGTTCAAAACAGCCTCTCCCAGCTTCCTCCTTTTCTCCATAAAGTAACACTCCTCTCCTTGCTTGTGGGAGGAGCCTGTGGTTTTTGCTCTAGCTTGATTGTCTGAAGTCGCTGTTGCTGAAGGAACCCATTTTGCTGGCAAAATCTCTGGCTGTTTGATGTTGAAGTTTGACAGTTTATTTAAATGATGAAGTCAGATCATGTCACCTCTCTGCTCATGGCTCCACCTCACTCAGGGTCAAAGCCAACAGGCTGCACACAATCTCACCTGGTCCCGTCCCCTAGACCTCTGACCTCCCCTCCTGCCCCTCCCTCCTCCTCCTTCCATCAGCTCCAGCTGCTCCAGCTCCTGGCCATGGCAGAAACCACACGTGATTTCTGCTTCAGAGCCTTTGTCCTTGAGCTTCTCTCTTCCTGGAACATTCTCCCCCGATTTCCACAGGATTTTACTTCCTGTATTAGTTCCCTGGGGCTGCCGTAACAAGTCACCACAACTTCGGTAGCTGAACAACAGAAATTCTGTGAAAACGCTTTTTCCAAATAAGGTTCCATTCACAGGTTCTGGGGATGGGGATGGGGATGGGGATGTATCTCTTGGGGCCCACCATTTAATCTACCACACTTCTTTAATAGGTGTGTTTTTTTTAATATTGATTTCAGAGAGAGGGAAGGTGAGGGGGAGAGAGATGGAAACATCAACGATGAGAGAGGATCACTGATTGGCTGCCTCCTGCACACCCCAGCCGGCAACCCCCGCATGTGCCCTGACTGGGAATCGAACCGTGACCTCCTGGTTCATAGGTTGATGCTCAACTACTGAGCCACACCAGCCGGGCTAATCTGCTACACTTCTTCATCTCCTCCAGGCCTTTGCTCAAGTGTTACCTTCTCAGAAAAGCTTTCTCTGGCCACATTCTTTAAAAATGTCCGTGCACACACGCACACCCCTCTCCAGATCCCCTTACCCTCCCTCCTTTTCTGCTTGATTTTTCTCTCTAGTACTTACTCTCAGGCACATCATGTGCAGTTTACTGATTTATTGATTTTTATTGTCTGCTCCCCATTGGCATGTAAGCTCTGGGAAGATAGGTTTTTGTCTGTCCGTTGTATTTTGTTCCCTGCTGTATTCCTCATGCACAAAACCGTGCTGGGCGGACAGAGGACGTGCAGTAAATAACTGTTGAAAGAAGGGATGAATCGACGATCATAGCGAGCCCAAGCTCCGCTTTAAATAGAAGGGTATACACAATAGGAGCGTGGCGGAGGAAAAAAAAAAAGTCGTTCTGTTTGGAGTCGTGTCCAGGCAGGCTTTACAGAGAAGGTATATTTGAGCTGGGTCAGGCGGCAGTGGGGAGGTGTGGGGACCCCCGGAGGCAGGAGGGGCAGGACCATGACCCAGGGCGTGATTGGGAAAGGGGGAGGAGCCTGGTGTGGCCAGGGAGCGGGTTAGGAAGCAGGGAAGAGGGAAAGCGTGGTGTGCGGGAGGCAGGAGCCCACCTTTGCTGCCCTGACCCCTATGATGGGGAAACCGTCCCGTGTCCAGGCCTCTCCCACAGGGAGACCCAGATTGATGATCCTCCCAAAATACCTGGGCCGGGAAGACACAAAAGCAGCAGCCAGAGTCCAGAGGTTACCTTTGGTGAGCCTACTTAGATCATATGATCATCTCTGAGCCAATCACAATGGTTATTGGGATGGAATCTGCTGATTGGCCAAGCCTGTATCTGAGAGGCGGGGCCCATTCCACCCCCCCCCCCCCCAGGAAACTCCCTAGGCAGGTGGCCGTAGGGGGCAGGCAGACTGGGTGCAGGAGAAACACAAGGCCTGCGGCTATGTGAGAGGAGCCATGGGGGTGCACATTCCGCAGAACCAGACGCAGCTCTTCCCCGTTCTGATCGGGTTTTCTTTTTCTTTTCTTTTCAGTCCTCACCTGAGGATATTTTCCCATTGATTTCTAGAGAGCGGAAGACAGAGGAAAAGACAGAGAGAAACATCGCTGTGAGAGAAACACATCGATGGGTTGCCTCCTGCACACACACCGACCAGAGCCCAGGCCCAGGCCGGGGAGGAACCTGCAACCTAGGTGCGTGCCCTTGACCGGAACTGAACCCGGGACCCTCCAGTCCGCAAGCCAGCGCTCTATCCACTGAGCCAAACTGGCTAGGGCTGATCCGGTTTTCAAAGCAAATCACTGGCAAACTCCTATTGAGACACAGCGTGATTAGAAATAGAGCCCCAAAGAGTTGTGAGAAGTGTTAGGGAGGGAAGGCGACTTGGGAGGGGAGCCCCAACAGGCCCTGAAGCAGGGCTCTGTGTGGGGGTGGCTGCTGTGGCCCTGGAGGAGGGGCAGAGGGACCTCACTCTGCACGCAGAGGACCAGGGAACTGGAGGGCGCATCTGATTCCACGCTGGCACGGTGCGCCTGCGGGGCGTTGTCGGTGGCGCTATGAATTGGGGCAGCCTCTATGGGAACAATTTGGTGACTTAAAAAAATGCACACATCCTTTGATCCAAGACTTTCACTCCTAGAAACGTGTTCCACAGACATGAGTACGTGCGCGTGTAGCGCAGGGAATATGTGACAATCTGCCCGGATATGTGACCATCGCCTATTTCCCAAGGAGACGATAAACAAAAGCAAAACCAACATCATCACACCCACCAGGACGGCTGCTGTCAAAACCCAGGAAACCCGTGATGGCGAGGAGGTGGAGAAATTGGGACCCTTGTGCACCGTGGGAGGGAATGTAAAATGGTTCTTCACAAGTTAAAAATAGAGCTGCCACTTGATCCAGCAATCCCACCTCGGGGTATGCAGAGAGAATGGAAAGCAGGGTCTCCAGCAGATATACACTGAGTGGCCAGATTATTATGACCACCTGACGTTTGTAGGCACATTAGCCGTACGCTGCATCGTATGGGATCTGGAAGCCGAAGGCCTGTTCAAACACCTTTGCTGTCTGCAGTTACCAAGATAAAACGTCTCCAATCCGCACAGGAACACAAGGATTGGACAGTCGAGCACTGGAAAAAAGTCATGTGGTCCGATGACTCACGTTTCCAGTTGCATCATGCAGATGGCAGAGTGAGAATTTCACAGAAACAGCATGAAGACATGCACCCCACATGCATGGTACAGCCCTTCAAGCTGGTGGGGGCAGTGTTATGGTTTGGGGCATGTTTTCCTGGCATGATTTGGGCCCTTGAATTCGTGTGGAACAAGGTCTGAATAGCACAACATACCTAAGTATCGTTGCTGATCAAGTTCATCCTATCACGTTGATGGCGTATCCCAATGGAGATGGCTTCTTCCAACAAGACAATGCGCCATGCCACGGTGCTCGTATTGTGCAGGAGTGGTTTCAAGAACATGAGGGAGACTTTACCTTGCTTAGGTGGCCCCCACCATCACCAGATCTCCATTCAATTGAGCATTTGTGGGACGAAGTTAAAAGAGCCCTCAGGCATCTGGTTCCACAACCATCAAATCTCACAGAACAGGACAGTGCTATTCCTCAGGCATGGTGTCAGATTCCTCCCATCACCTTTCAACATCTCGTGGAGTCAATGCCAAGAAGAATCGCCGCAGTATTGAAGGCAAAAGGTGGCCCCACGAAGTACTGATGGGGTGGTCATAATAATCTGGCCACTCAGTGTATGTTTACAATCCTTGGCTATTGCAAATAGTACTGACCGATCCTGACACCAATTCGGATGTGTTTTTTCAGCACCACTAAGCAACGAACTCAATTCTGATACTGTCTACCTACAGCAGGGGTGGGAAACGCCCTGCCCGTGGGCCACATAAGGCCCGAGAAATCATTTGGTTTGTCCCTGCCAAGGCATTAGGGGCGAGTTAAGTAAGTGACCAAATGGAGCAGGTAAGTTTTAAGTTGATAATTGTGTGTGGGTCTGCGAGTGACATTATTAAAAATCCCAGTGGCCCTTGGCAGGACACTCCTGACCTAGGACGAGCATTAGATTCCCACAGGTTAAGGGCTCAGTCCTATACGTCGGTCCCTTCCCCTTCAGATGCCAATCAAAACTCCAGGTTGTTACCTGTGCTGCTGACCACGCAGCTATAAATGGAGGGTTCGAAGGACGCCCTCCTTGGGTTTGATCACTTTGCTAGCGGGGCATGACGCCTGTCTTCCTGATGGCTGATGAAGTTGAGCATGTTTTCGTATGTTTGCTGGTCGGTGGGCTATTCTTTGTTTTAACGAAGAGCTGACCAAGACTTGGATGTATTTTTCTTTGGGACAATCTGCTTCTTTTCTTATTGCTCCGTAGGAGTTCTTTCTATATGATGGATACAAGTCTCCTGTTGGACATGCGGATGGCACGCGTCTTCTCCCGCTCTGCAGCTTCCTTTTCATTCTCTTAATGGTGCCCGGTGAATAGATGTTCTTAATTGGAAAGCCCTGCTTTTTAAAGTAACCTTTGAAAGGTTTGTTTACAGTTTATGTAACACTTGCAATTGTGAAGTCATATCCCCGGGAAAAATTACTAAATCAGTGTTAAATGTCTGCCTCCTTCCCGCCCCACTCCAGCCAATTCTGTTGGGTGTCGGCCATAAACATCCAAAATTAGAATTCGCTGAGGTCGTTTCAGGCTATCGTGTCTTCCGTGAATAGCACATCCTTGTTTAAAATAAAGGAATCGGAAAGCACCAGGTAATGGGAGAGCATTCTCTACTCCACTGTTGTCAGAGAAAGACACTGGAAATACTCAGGCGCCATAATTGTGTTCTATTCATTCAACGGAATCCTAAAGAGCCATTCAACAGAGAAGATGCATTTATGCACAAGAATATACTCATATTCCTTGTAGGAATGTGGTAAACCACATTTGCACATCTCTGCTTGCAGGGACTCAGGCCAGCACAGCAAGGTGGCAGGGTGCAGAGGTGGGAGGGAGAGTTATATTCTTTTACAAATCATTTGGGGCATTCAAAATGTTCTTTTTTAAAAAAAATGTATTTTATTGATTTTTTACAGAGAGGAAGGGAGAGGGATAGAGAGTTAGAAACATCAATGAGAGAGAAACATTGATCAGCTGCCTCCTGCACACTCCCACTGGGGATATGTCCGCAGCCTAGGTACATGCCCTTGACCGGAATCGAATCCAGGACTTGCCAGTCCGCAGGCCGATGCTCTATCCACCGAGCCAAACCGGTTAGGGCTCAAAGTGTTCTTAAGCCATGTGCATCTATTATTTTTTTCTCTTAAAATTTTTTTAAATTGATTTCAGAGAGGAAGGGAGAGGGAGAGAGAGATAGAAACATCAATGATGAGAGAGAATCATTGATCAGCTGCCTCCTGCATGCCCCACACTGGGGATCGAGCCTGCAACCCAGGCATGTGCCCCGACCGGGAATCAAACTGTGACCTCCTGGTTCATAGGCCAACACTCAACCACCGAGCCATGCCGGGCGGGGCTGTGCATCTATTATTTATTCCAAAAACAAAAGCTAATGAAAAGTCTGAAAAATACAAAATAAAGGAATTTGAAAGGGAACAAAATTCTTCATCCTAAGAAATGTATGCCATTACTTCGTCTGAGCCCTGAGTGGTTCCGTTCAAAGCCATCAAAACCTCTCCCTGCCCCATGACTGTCGGGGTAAGGACCAAGGTGAGTGAGGGCTGAGCACAAGGCATCTCCTTTCGGGGTGCTCCTCTTGGTCATGTGGGCCCCACGTGTGCACACTCATTGCTCACCTCTCCACGAGCCTTGCGGGGGGGGGGGGGCAGTGCTTGGGTCCACAGTAGTTCTAGGGGCTCGTGGAAATATTTGAATTCATTTAAAAACAGTAGGAAAAAAACAGAATACAACCTAGCCTGGATTACCTGGTGTACTTGTCTTTATACCAACAGTCATAAAATATAATCTATACTAATAAAAGGGTAATATGCTAATTAGACCAGATAGACTGGACATCTTCTGGACATCCTTCCGGACAAAGCTACGGCGGTGGGGTGAGGCAAAGGTGGTTAAGGGTGATCAGGCCGGCAGGTGAGAGCAGTTAGGAACGATCAGGGTAGTAGGGAAGAGCAGTTAGGGGCGATCAGGCCAGCAGGGGAGAGCAGTTAGGGGCAATCAGGCCAGCAGGGGAGAGGGGTTAGGGGCAATCAGGCAGGCAGGCAGGTGAGTGGTTAGGAGCCAGTGGTCCCGGATTTTGAGAGGGATGTCCGACTGCCGGTTTAGGCCCTATCCCTGCGGGCGGGATCAGGCTTAAACCGGCAGTCAGACATCCCCCGAGAGGTCCCAGATTGGAGAGGGTGCAGGCTGGGCTGAGGGAACACTCCCTCTCCTGTGCATGGATTTCGTGCACAGGGCCTCTAGTCCAGGGGTCCTCAAACTTTTTAAACAGGGGGCCAGTTCACTGTCCCTCAGACCGTTGGAGGGCTGGGCTATAGTTAAAAAAAAAAAACTATGAACAAATTCCTATGCGCACTGCGGGCCCGGGACGAGTCGACTGCTAAGCAGGACAGGCTGTGGGCTGGATAAGTGTCCTCGGCGGGCCGTAGTTTGAGGACCCCTGCTCTAGTCGTATATAATCTGTATTATATTAAATATGATAGATACTTACATTTTATATTACATATTTAGGCTATATGATTATAATTACCTTGCATATATTATATTAAGTAAAATATATGCTATATAATGTACATCTAATATTTTTTCTTACAAGCAAGGGCTTCATGGAAGGGCAAAAGTGCCTAGGAAGTCATAACACGGCCCTGGACAAACGTTTCCTGCGAAGGGCCACTGGTAAATGTGTCAGGCGTGGGGCCAGTGGCCTCTGCCGGGAGTGAACTCTGCCCTGGGAACTGCACACGGCATCACAGCCGGGCCAGATGGGGGGGTGGGCGTGGCCGTGTTCCACTTTGTTTACAAAAACAGCCGGTGGCAGAGCTTGGTCGGGGGCCAGCCCTCTGCAGTTGATGCTGGTAAGTTTCAGTCTTTGTTGAATGAATGAATGGACCGAGGGGGTTGCTGCCAGGCCACCTCCCTGTCTGGTGGTTCGGTTTGAGTGGGGGGGGGTGGACACGGGACTGGGGGTCAGTTTTCCCATTACCCCAGCCTCTGACTTGCTGTGTGACCTTGGGCCAGCTGCCAGCCCCCGGCTGTAGGAGGGGGGCAGCTACCACCCTTTGCAGGTCTCCGCTGAGAGAATGAAATGAAACAGAGGGTACGGAAGGGTCTGGAAGAGGACAAGGAGGTTCTCGCCGGGCAGCTCAGGGCAGGCACGGCCAGCGTCCTGGAGGCCGGGCCGCCCAGGCATCGTCACTTTGGCAGAGGAAAGAAGGGGTGGGGGCAGCCAGGAGCGTGACCCGAAACACAAACAGTCCCGAAGAGGGGCCGAAACTCCCGGTTGGGTGAAAACACGCTTGGCAGGTTTTTGTCCTGCCTCCGAACGGGGCAGGGGAAGGTGCCCCAGGCTGGTGTCAGTTGGCAGGAGCTGTCAGTGGCTGGCAGGGCCTGGCCCCTCACGTGCTCCTGGGCGTGCATCCAGCCAGAGGCGGCCCCAGGTGCCCCAGAGTGCCACTGTTGATCAGCCAGGACACGGGCTCCAGAGCCCGAGGTTGCACCGCAGGAGCCAGCCCCCCAGCCCCATGCAGGGACCCCCCCCCCCCCCGCCCTGTCCCCAACGCTCTGCAGGGCTGCCCAGGGGTCTGGTCAGGCACGCTCTCATGGGACCCAGAAGGGCAATCTGGGAGCACGTATGAAAGTAGACAATATAGCCTGGCCGGCGTGGCTCAGAGGTTGAGCATCAACCTATGAACCAGGAGGTCACAGTTTGATTCCTGGTTAGGGCACATGCCTGGATTGCGGGCTCAATCCCCAGTGTGGGGTATGCAAGAGGCAGCCAATCAAGGATTCTATTTCATCATTGATGTTTCTATCTCTCTCTCCCTCTCCCTTCTTCTCTGAAACCAATAAAAATATACTTTAAAAATAAATAAAGTAGACACACATTTCCAGGGATCTGAGGAATTCACCTTCTCTACAGCTGAGTCAGTCCGAGCTCTGGCAGAATCCAGAATTCACTCCAGACAGGCCACACACAGCAGAGAGAGTTTTAGTGACTTCAGCGAGGGCAGGCGAGGTACCAGACCAGGCCAGAGAAATGCTCTCGAGAATGCACGTGGAAGAGCATACGGAAATAGCAATTGCACCTTGGTCTGTAATGGAAACACGTTGGGAGCAACCTGTCACTGGAGGGAATTGTTTTCAAAGCGATTGCACGCAGACTATGTCCGTCAGGTCAGACAACATCAAGCTGCGGGAACAACTGAACTCTGAAATCTAGGATTTAACACGGTTTTTCTTTCTGCTCAGCCCCAGTCCAGTGCAGGTTGGGGCGTGGGGTGGGGGGCGTGGAGGCGGGGGGGGGGGGGGGGGGGAGGAAGGCGCATCCTCGGCTCCATGCAGTCACTCAGGGACTCAGGCTGAGACAGTGTCCTCTATCGTATAGGCCCCCCTTCTCAACGAGAGGCTTCAGGATTCAACCCTCCGGGGAGAGGAAGAGGGGTGAGGTCTTCTTTGAACCGCCTCTCACTAGAAGTGACACTCATCCTTTCTACTCACAGTCCGTTGCCTCCCACCCCACAAGGACCCCGGGGGTGGAGCTGCCTTCCTGGACACTCAGGGCGGACAGAACACTTGCTATCTTAGTCCTAGTATCGTTACTACCCAGAAGGCTAGCGGTTAAGAAAAATGGGGTTGGCCCTCGCTAGTTGGGCTCAGAGCATAGAGCGTCGGCCTGCAGACTGAAGGGGCCCAGGTTTGATTCTAGTCAAGGGCTCATGTCCAGGTTGTGGGCTCGATCCCCAGCAGGGGGTGTGCAGGAGGCAGCCGATCAATTATTCTCTCTCATCATTGATGTTTCTATCTCTCCCTCCCTCTCCCTTCTCTGAAATCAATAAAAAAGTAATGTTTGGGGTTTTTTTTTTTTTTTTTAAGAAGAAGAATGAGGTTGATCTTTAGACGGTGACATGGGAAGAGGTCCAGGACATACTATTGGGTGAAAAGGCAAGTGGCAGAGCACTGCACACAGTGTGACAACATTTATATTAAACAAACAGACCAGTGGCAAACAAATACTGTCTCTATTGTGAATATACAGATGTATAGTATATAACCGCACAGCAGTGATCTGGGACGATGTAAGTCACCAAGGGAGAGGTCACCTCTGGGGAGAGAAAGGGGGCCTGGGTTCGAGCCTCCTTGGCAATATCTTCACTCTGCATACACAGAACGTCTGCATACACTGCGCTTGAGTAAGTAAGAGTGAGGGCCAGGCCTGGCTAGTATGGCTCAGTGGCTGAGTGCCGACCTATGCACCAGGAGGTCATGGTTCGATTCCCGCTCAGGGCACATGCCCAGGTTGCAGGTTCAGTCCCCAGATGGGGACATGCAGGAGGCAGCCGATCAATGATGTTTCTCTCTCATCGATGTTTCTGTCTCTCTATCCCTCTCCTTTCTTCTCTCTCTAAAAGTCAATAGAAACATATTTAAAAAAAAAAAAAAAAAAGAGTTTCAGGTCGTGACCTGCACCTTCTTTCAGGGGCCAGAGGACCACGTCTGAGTCTAACTCTGCCACGGACTTTCTCTGGGACCCTGGGCAAGCCATGGGTGTCTTTTTGGGCCTCAGTTTCCCCAAATAGAAAATGAACCAGATGCTCTTAAAGGCCCCTTAGTTCCCCTCCCGCCCCCCACGGTGCTAATTTCCCTTCTCCTTGCCCCTCCCTCCTCTGTGAGTCCCAGCGGAGCCCCTCAGCCCTGGTGACCTATTCTGTGTTGCTGAATGGACAGCCCTGGTGACCTATTCCAGAGTCGCCACATCAGACTTGTGTCGTGGTATTCCATCAAAGGCCACGCCGCGACTTACTTAACCCACGTCCTGTTATTGGGCCTTTCGTTTGCTTCCAGTTATTCCCATTCAAATAAAGAACAATAAACATTTCTGTGCACAAAGCGTTTCCCATGCTTTGAAAATATACTTCCTCCGTATTGATTCCCAAACGGCTCGATTCGTGTATGAACCCGAGCGAGAGCACGTGTGTGCAGAGCCTCTTGTTAATGGCAAGCTCTCATGGATGTGAGGGAGGGTGGCTGGGGCTGCGCATCATGTCAAGCAGCTGACCCGGTGAGCAGGGCACCGCGGCCGGGGACGGCGTGTCTGCGCTTCCGGAGCCCTCACTCCACTGCTAAGTTGTGTGTGACCTGGGACCAGTCTCCTCTGCCCCTTCAGCCCCAGACTCTGGCGATAAAGGACTGGATTGAGCGCCAGTTGTATTGGTTGTTGTTCTACAAACACAGAAATGCCAAGTCAAACTGGATGGACCAAAGAGAGTATTTAAAGAGTCAGGGCAACGGCACCAGGTCTGGCTGTATCCAGGGGCTCAAACCATGTCACCTTTTTCTTTGTCTCTGTTCCCTTGTGTGCTGCTCACTTTCACGTAGGCTGTTCCCAGGTGGGGGCTGATGCCAGAGGTGACTTGGATCGTTGCCTTTTCCTGGTAGGGATGAGCAGGGGAGAGGGGCTAACTCCACCCGGGTACCACTTTATCCACAGCTGAGGGGAACTGATGAACTGGGTGAGACAGGAGTGGCTCCCTCAAGGAAAATCACGGTGCGTAGCCAAGAGATGGGAGGATGGGTGCTGGGTAGGCAGGGACACTGATGCCACGAGGGTTGCACATTTAAATCCGTTATTTCGCTGCTTCTCAGCACCAGCTCTGGGAACTGAACGCCCATCTGAGAGCAAAGGCGGAGGCTCAGTGAGTTCCCAGGCGGAGGTGGGCCCCGGCCCGGGATTTCTGAGCCCCATCAGAACTTGCTCTGACTCACTCCACTGCTCCTTCTCTGATGCCCCGTTCCTGTTCGAAGGCCTGCCTCTGCCAGCCTTCCCATCTCAGCAGGTGACCCCTCCTGGTATCTGGGGACAAGGAGAGGACAGGGGCCCCATCCCTTCACCCCCTCCCACTCTCCACCGCACCCAAGGAATGAAGCTCTGCTCCCCAGAACCCATCCTCCGTGGGTGACATCATCTGCACCCAGTTGTCTGCAGAATGTCTCCATCAAGAACCAAATCGGAGGCTCTGGTGAGGAACTGGGTGTGTGTGTGTGTGGCAGGGGGCGGGTTTGGGGGGGTGGGCAGGGGAAGAAGCCAATAGACAGCAGCAGGGGCTGGAGGGAGGGCAGGGGATCTCTAGGCTTGGCACACAGCCGGCAGAATCCTCCTCCTGGGACCAGCGTGGCTCCAGAGACCTGGGAACACCGATTGGAGCCAATCGTTTGGGCCTCAGTTTACCCATCCGTACACAGGGGCTTGGGCTGAGAACTTTCTAGCTCTGGATCTCGTGAAATAACAAAGTTGTTTAAGAGTTCCTCACTCTATAAAGAGCTCCTACCAATCAATACGATGAGATACCCCAAGAGGAAACTAGGCAATGAGCAGGCAATCCTCCCTCCCATTAAAAATAAATAAATAAATAAAAATCCCCAAATAGTTAACAATTGACAAGGGAGAAAGTTTAAACTCAGCAGCAACCAACGGACTGCAAGTAAAACCAACAAAGCAACATGACTTTCACTGATAACGATGACCTCATGCCTGGTTGTGGGGGGCGGGGCGGGCACTCCACCACTTGGGGGAGGAGTAGAAACAGGTGCTGCTTTCTTTCTGGAGGGGAATTCCTCGTGTAATAAAAAAGCCTTAGCACATTGTGGGCGGGTGATCCCACTTCGGTTTCCCCTCTTGGGCTCTCTCTGAAGGCAAGAATCACGGAGATTTGCAAAGGTAGCTTAGCAAAACGTGCAGTGGCCGGAGAAATATTCTTAAAATCATAGCTCATGCCACCTTCTTCCCTGCCCCTTAAAATGCTCCGACGGTGGTTTCTTGTCAGGCTTAGAATACATCCAGCTCCTGACCCGATAGCCTGGTCCTGCACCCGTTCTTTCTCTCTCCCTCTCACCCCCTTTGGCACCCTGCTGTCTCCTTTCTGTTCCTCAAACATGCCAGGCCTGGCCCAGCCTC
This sequence comes from Plecotus auritus, assembly GCF_963455305.1. Classification (NCBI taxonomy): domain Eukaryota; kingdom Metazoa; phylum Chordata; class Mammalia; order Chiroptera; family Vespertilionidae; genus Plecotus; species Plecotus auritus. The sequence goes on from NC_137785.1 coordinate 54,341,128, forward strand.
AGGACCTTTGCACTGGCTGCTCCCTCTGTCCGGATGCTCATCTCCCTTACAGATAAGCCCCGTGAGGGAGAGGGTCCCTGTATGATTCACTGCTGGATCCTCGCCTGACCCCTGACATCCATAGATGTTCACCGAATAAATGAACAGCTAAGAGCGTGAGCTTTGGGGTCAGAAGAAGGTGTGGGCTTGAGTTCAGGCTCCACCACTGATTCGCTGTGTGACCTTGAGCAAGTTCCTCCACCTCCCTGAGCCCTGGGCTCCTCCGGTGGGAAGTGCAAACAGAAGACCTGCCCCGGGGGGTTCTTATCAGGATTTACTACTGTAACCCATATCAGATCTGGTGATAATTACGGATGTTTCCAAGGTATCATCCTTGATTGTCCTGCTGTGGGTTGAGGAAGCCCCTCCGTAGCACCGTAGGATGGATCCACCAATAGGATGTTGTAGAAAACAACCTGTGGACATGAAAGGGGGTTAAAGACAACTGTTTAGCCCAGCTGGCATGGCTCAGTGGTTGAGCGCCGACCTATGAACCAGGAGGTCATGGTTCAATTCTCGGTCAGGGCATATGCCCGGGTTGTGGGCTCGATACCCAGTATGGGGCATGCAAGAGGCAGCCAATCAATGATTCTCTCTCATCATCGATGTTTCTATCTCTCTCCCTCTCCGTTCCTCTCTGAAATCAATAAAAAATATATTTAAAAAGAAAAGATAAGCCCTAGCTGGTTTGGCTCAGTGGATAGAACGTTGGCCTGCGGACCAAAAGGTCCCAGGTTCGATTCTGGTCAAGGGCACATGCCCGGGGTTGCAGGCTCAATCCTCAGGAGGGGATGTGCAGAAAGCAGCCAATCCATGATTCTCTTTCATCATTGATGTTTCTATCTCTCTCTTCTTCTCCCTTCCTCTGTGAAATCAATAAAAGTATATTAAAAAAAAAAGATACTCTGTGTAGTCACTCCTTTCACCATCCTGGGAATGGAGTGCATGCTCGTAATAATTCAGGCAGCAAATAAAGAAAAAGCCTCCGATACTTCACATTTCTCATCCAGATCTCATACTATATTAAATGAAAAAGGCATGACTGCAATGAACTCACGTTTAACAAATAAAATATATTAATATATACTCATAAGGGAAAGCCTGTGGGATTTACAATAAAACATTAAGGTAGAGTAGAAAAGAGGGTAGAAATTGCTGGCATTTTCAGAATCATCTTTGGCTTTCCTCACTGGCCAACACGTGTTACCATTTGCAATCTGAAAAAGCCCACGTGACAGTTAATGGAGCCCCCGTGCCCCTCCAGCCGCCATCTGGCTCCTTGCTTCCCGGGCCTCTTGAGAAGATCAAGTGTCCTGCGCTGTCTTAGGCAGCTGGGGGTTTGAGTCAGGACCCCAGAGTGAGCCCCGGCTCTCAGTGAACATCCAAGGATTGAAGAGATTGGTGCCTTGTGGACCTGGGATTGGGCTGTGTCCGGAGGAGAGTCCTAGGTTGGCAAGAAGAATGCATTAAGCTAAACATGCATCTGGGTACGCTGGGCATCAGTTGGGATAAACGTTTTAAAATAACCAAAACCAACTCACGTTGGCTTAAGAAAAAAAAAGGATGAGTTTATTGGTACGTGTAACTGAAAAATCCAAGCCAGAGGGTTTCAGGAATGGCTGGATCCAGGCGCTCAAATGGTGCCTTCTAGAACCTTCAAGGCTCCGTTTTCTCCTGTCCTGGCTCTGCTCTGAGGCAGGCTCTCTCCATATGATGGCAAGATGACCCATCAGCAGCTCTAGGCTCATGCTCCTGTAGCTCAGCAATCCCCCCCAGACATAGGGCTTCTCTCTCCCCAAAGCGCCAGAAAAGCCGCCAGGAGACCCTGATTGGCTAGACTTGGGTTTCCTGAACCATGCCCTGGGTGCTGATTGGCTGGCCCTGGTTCACAAGATCTTCTGGCCACCAATCGGATGGGGTCCGCTCTACCAGAGCCCTGGCCTGAGAGGGAACCAGGAGATGGTCTCACAGGACAGCAGAGGGGCTGTTCGCGGAGGGTGGGCTCCTCTCCGCCGTGTGCGGAAGCGCAAAAACGCCCTTTATGGGGAACGCTGGGTCCATCGGAACACCCTGTGCTCAGCTCTGCTGAAGAGCAGAAGAGGAAGGCCCCATGTGGGGAGGGGAGGTTGGGGGGCGGGAATGTCAAGGCGGGTGTGAAGGAAAGCCTTGCCTGGGGACCAGGAGACATAGTTCAGGGTCAGCGCCCAGGCCTCAGGATCCCCATCTGGAAAGGGGGTTGATGTGGTGAAGCCCACAGGCTTTGGGATGGCGCTGTGTATTTTTGGAGGAGATTTCCGGGCTCCAGCGGCCCCTCCCTACCCACGGAATGATCTCTTAATGGGAGCCGGTGGACTGCTGCGATGCGTGCTGGCAGCGCAGGGATATCGTTTTTCCGGGAGGGGCCTGTTGGCTTGGCTGTCAGTGGAGCTGGGAGGCTATTTCTGGCCAAGACCGAGGTGGGTGAACATGTGGGGGTGGAGGGTGTCAGGCACACTTGGGTGCGGGAAACCTGAGCCGGGCCTCCTGCCCAGGGTCTGGGAAGGAGGGCTGGTGCTGCGGGTGGGAGGGGGCCGGGCCGGGACAGCCCTGCTCCCCAGGGTGGGCAGGAAGAGGCCTAGGCAGCTGGGAGAGGAGCTGGTGGGACTTGAATGTCCTTCCTCCCCGCACCTGTCCCCAGGCTGGTGACCTTTGACCCCACACCACACACAGCCCTGGGGAGAAAGGCGAGGAGGGATGCCTCCTCCTCAGGGCCCACCAGGTCCCTGCACCTAAAACAGAGACATAGTAACAAATCACTATACCCGGGGCGAGTGCCGATCTAAGTGTTTACAAGGATCCGCTCAATCAAGCCTCCCAACGGTATGAGTCAGGTGTGGCTACTAGCCTCCTAGGGAAGAGAATCTCAGACAGGTGAAGTGACTTGCCCAAAGACACACAGCCTGTGAGCAAGGCAGCCACAGGCAGCATCTGGGCGCTCGGAAGGCCGGGCAGGCTGGGCTCCAAGGCAAGGAATGGCCTGGACACAAGGGCTGGGTGAGCCAGAGGTGGGAAGAAACGCACTCACCTCGAGGAGGGAGGGTGGGAATGTGGAAAGGGAAGCCTTAATCCGGGCCTTCGAAGGATCTGCGCAACCTGGATGGGATGAAACGTGCAGGGAAGGGTATTCAAGCAGGAGGGAACAGCATATGCAAAGTCACAGAGGCAAGCAAGTTCAGGGGACACGTGGGACGGGCCAGCAGCCTGGCAAGGGCCTCTGCCAGTGCTCTGTGGGTCCTGAGGTCACTTGAGCAATGGGCTGGGGCCGGTACTGCTTTGCCCTGAAAGTATCTTGAGGCCTGGAATCCCCAGCATTTGCTGGAATCGCCGAGGGGTGGCTGACCTGTAACCTTTGAGTGATTTCATGGGTTGGGAAGCAAAGCCTGGCAACCTGGGGCCCCAGAGGCGGGACTGGAGGATGGGGAGGGGCAGGAGCCTACATGGAGGAGTCCATCCAGCCTGGGCGGCTGTGGATGGGCAGGAAGCCGGCCATTCCTTCGCGAGAGCTGGAGGAGAATGGCCTCTGTGTGAGCCACAACAAAAAGGCTTTTCTGCCAAGACGGAAGGGGAGGAAGCGGCCGGCTTGGCCCCTGCCCCAGCCTGAAAGGAGGCTCTGTTGGTGGCCCCGGGGTCTCCCATGCCTTGAATGTGTGGGGAGGGAAGGCCAGGGTGGCTCCGTGGTTGAGCATCTGTCTCAGGGTGGGGAGGCATTGGGCTGCTGCGAAGTCGGTCCCTGTAGGTTCTAATCCCGGCACAGCCATTTCCTAGCTGTGTGACCTTGGGCAAGTCACTTCACCTCTCTGAGCCCCGTTGTTCTCACGAGTGAAATGTAAGTGGGGGCGCATGCGAGTCGACTGAGGCCGCCAAATGCCGGGCACTGTCACCAGCACCGCAGCCACCATCCTCTGTTCATCTTCCCAGCAGCGGTCCGGGGCAGGTCGTGTTATCCCTCCCACTGAGTTTAAGTTTGCGGTATCCTGGCTGAAGCCACAACTCCACACCATGCAAACGCAGAGGAAGAAGGTCTGGAAGAAAACCCGCCAGGCTGTCAGTACTGGCTGGGGGAGTTTATGGGACTCATCTTCTTCCCCTTTCTCTTTATCTGTAGTGTCTTCATTGTCTTACTTGGGAATTAGCAAAATCTAAAGGAACAAAAGATGTGGAAGGGATGGGGGCTGTGAGGGGCCCAGGGTGAGTTTACGTTACAGCCAAGTTCATCAAAAAACCAGTTTAAAGATGCAGGCTCCTGTTTAATGCTGAGGCAGCGGGGCATCAAGCTGGGGCTGCTAGTGTCTGGGGGTCGGGGGGGACTGGCTGGGGTGCTCCACCCATCCCTCCCCAGAGACCTCCTTCACCCAGCCGGGGCCCCAGAGGGATGAGGAAGGGGCTCCAGAGATGCGTTGGCTGACCCTTCGGCCACTGGGTTTCTTAAGATTTTACCAAAGAGCTTGGGGGAGGGGGGCCCCTCAGGCAGTTTCCTGCCGGGCTGATCCCTCTGCCAAGTCTCAGTGAGAAGCCCTTCCTCCTCTGGTCCCTGCGCCCCACACTGCCTTCCACCTGTCCGGTGACCTCGGGCTTCTGGGTGACCCTAAGTTTTCAGCTGAAGGCAGACCTGGGTCGGGGTTCTGTGGCTTCTGCCACAGAAAAGCTTAGAAGATGGAGTCCCTCCTGGACCCCCAGGCCCCCCCCCCCACCCCAAGGTCCTTGTGTGGGCGCGCACAGGCGTTTCCAAACTTAGCCTGATGGGCCTTGGGGCTTCCTAGGGCCAGCATTTCCGACTCTCAGCCAGTTTTCAATACAAAGAGAGGAAAGGGTGGGGTCAGGGGGGCTGGGGAGGGGTGTGCAGCTGTGGGGGAGAGTGGAGCCCGGAACAGGTTGAAGGACCCTGTCCGAGGAGTTGTGGGACCCACCACAGCTGATCACTGCATTCCTGGGGGTGCAGGCTGGTGCCCGAGAGGATGGCCCAGAAGACAGCCGGGGCTGGGCGTGGGGGGATCCAAGGCTGACAGAGACCTGAGGGCCGGCACTGCTTGTCCCCTGCTCTCCTGGCCTGGTCCGCACCCAGCCCGGGCGAGCCTTCTTGCTGCTTTAAAGATGTGAGGGCAGATCTGGGGTGCCCCTCACCCTCCGAGCAGAGCACGAGTTGAGGGGACGTTTGGAGTCCACAGGGGCATCTTTTCCCATTCCTCCTTGACCAGACTGGTCCTCAGGCTGCTCAGAGCCCAGCCTGGATGGGCGCAGGGCCTCCCACACCTCCTGGGTGTGCAGGGTGTGGGAAGCTGGCCTGCCCTTTCTCGCCAGGAATGAATGACACATCTTCCCCACTCCTTCCTGTCCCACCCCAGCCCCCTGCCCCAACCTCCTCCCAGCTATTGAGGTCAGCTGCCTCTCACTCTTACCCCAGCTCCTCCCTCCCAGGGCCCCTGGGAAGGAGACCCGCAGAGCTGGGAGCAAGGCCTGTTAGGTGTGGGAACAAGTCCCCCCCACACCCCCACTCCTGCCAGGGACTCTGCGTCCCCTGTAGCCCCTCCAGCTGTAAGCTCCGGCCCGAGGCCTCTCACAAAGGAGGCCACGCTTGCCGGCCATACGGTTTAATCAGTGCAGGTTATTTACAGAAAGACACACATGGGGGTGGACACGGACCCCCGTCCCCCCTTGGCTGGCTCTCCGTTCTCAGGTTGGAGGGGGCGGAAGCTGCTGGACCGTATTTGGGGGCCAGCCCATGAGAAGTTCTTCCCTCGGGGCCTCGGGATTCTGGGGGGCAGACCACTGTCAGGGCTGCGGGAAGCAGAGGGGAAAGAGCCGGCTATACAGTACCATTTCCCACAGCAGCCAACCTCTGCTCGGGTTGGGGAGGAAAAGAAGGGAGCAGCTCGCCCTCAGGGCTGAGCCCGGGAGCCTCCAGGCCCCAGTGGCTCCTGCTGGCCTCTCCCACCAGAGCCCAGGGAGACAGGGAACCCCCTCCAAGCCTGGTGCATGCTGGGCTGTGGGCACCCACACAGGTGGGCATGCTCTGTGACACCCAGCACCCCAGCCTGGGCACCCATCAGCCCTCTCTCTCCCAGGAGAGCTGGCGTAGTGGTAGCTGGAGCCTGAGGCTGGTGGGGTTCCGAGACCCCTGAGGATGGAGGTGCGGGTGAGCGAGGATGGGATTAGGCCCCGGGAAGGGGCCCAGGTGGGTCCTGTAGCTCAGAGAGAAGGTAGACTGGGGGCTGGAGGCCCAGCCGGGGAGGCGAGGCTCCCGGCTGGAGGGGCCTTGGCAGACGCCCTTTGGTCCTTGGTAAGGCGGGCCCAGAACCCCTTCTCTAGACAGATAAGGAGGTGTGGGCTCAGGGGTACGTGGGAGCGGGGTCTGCTGGCCCCTCTCTGGCCAGGGGCGGGTAGAGTTCTTAGGCACAAGGAGCTCGGGCTGCTGGGGTTGTTTGAGGTTGGTTGGGAAGGAACCAAACTCAACATGGACTCACAGCCAGGGTCACCTCCCCCTTCTGACCCCCTGACCTGGGGTGGCCCTGGCAGCCTACACCTACTTAGCTGTTCCTAAGGCAGAGGAAGACGTAGGTGGGCGGAGACCAAGGGAGCTCCTGGTCAGGCCCTGGGGCTCAGGCTGCGGGAAGATCCTCCCCGGCTCAGCCAGGCTCCCACCTGCGCCTTCTGACCCGCCCCTCAGCTGGCGCTGTGGCCTCGCCAAAGGTGGGTGGGGGCCCAATTCCCGGTCTGGAGCTAAACTCCATTTAGAAAGCTCTACCCCTGCCCTGAGGGTCTGGCCCTGGCCAGGAAAGTAGAAACCAATGCTCAGTTAGTGTGCAAAAACAAAACAACAAAACCCGGGCATAAATAAACAACGGGGCAGGGCTGGCAGGGATGTTGGAGGGCCTGGGGGGCCCCACGCAGGGGCTGAGGGAGCCACGGGAGGCTCTTGCCGGGGGCCCCAGGAGCAGTCTCAGAACCACAGGCGCGGCCAGCCTGGCCCTAGCACCGTGAGGAGCAGGAGGCGGCTCACACCCACTCCTGCAGGGAGCGCTTGCAGTACAGGAGCATGCGGGGCGCGCCCTTGCGCTGCATCTGCACCAGGGCGTAGGTGAGGCCCAGGATGCAGAGCAGCAGCAGCAGCGGGGGCACCAGCACCATCACCATGTTCACTGTCCGCGTCACCTCCTCCATCTGCACCACCACGCGGCTGCCCCCGTCCTCATCCGTCCCTGCCCCGGCACCTGGGCCGGCCTCGCGGCCCTCGTCACCCTCCTGGCTGTCCCCGCCTGCCCCGGGCTCTGCACCCGCATCGGGGTCGGGGTTGAAGGGCGGACGGGCCACGTCGGGCCATCGGGGTCCCGGCTCTTCGCAGCCCATGAAGTCCCGCAGGATGGACTTGGGGTAGCCGGGCTCCATCCGCAGGCGATCGTTGTCGAACTTCCAGTATCGGGTGCCTTTGTAGAAGTAGGTGTAGGCTGCGGGGCAAGCAGGCAGGGGTCAGAGTGCGGCCCGTCATCCGCCGAGAACCCCGCAGAAGACCAGGACACGCTGAAGGAGCCCTGGCTTTAAACACCCTCCTTTTGTCATGGCCGGTGTGGCTCAGTGGATAGAACATTGGTCTGTGGACCAAAGGGTCCCAGGTTCGATTCCGGTCAGGGCCACGTACCTCAGTTGCAGGCTCAATCCCCGGCCCCAGGTTGGGTGCGTGTGGGAAGCAACCAAACGATGTGTCTCTCTCTCCCTTCCTTCCACTCTCTCTAAAAATCAATGGGAAAATATCCTCAGGTGAGGATATGACAAAACACACACAAAATATCCTCTTTTTACTTGCTTCCCTGAGCATTTTCAAATCTGCCTCTACCCAATTACAGGTGCCCTTGACCCAAACCCTGCAGAGAAGGGTTTGGGTCAAGGTCACCTGTGCTTCCTGGCAGGGCTGACACCGACTAGGGCAGTGCGGGGGCAGGAGGCTGCAGTCAGGGGACCCTATCCTCTGTCCCAGGTCTGGCTTCACCCCACATGAGACCTGCCAGTGTCTCGCTCAAGGCCACGCAGCACGCCTGCAACGGACCTGGAGCAGAGCCCAGCACTGCCTTGGCCCGGCTCTCTGGCCTTGGGCATCTTGCCACGTCCCATCAGCCCCAGGAAGGGCCAGAATCATGGGGTGAGTCTACACTCCACTGAGCAGGGAGATGAGAGCGGCGGCAGAGGGATGGCATCACGTTCAGAAGCAGGGTGATCACCTGAGCCATCGCAAAGCCCAAAGGGAACCTCAGAACCAGGGCTATGGCTCTTTTAAGCTCGCCAGAGACCCCCCTGGAGAAGTAAAAGGCACAGCTCACTGTCGCTCCGTTATAATGACAGAGATCTGGCTTCCCTTCCGGGTGGGTGAGGAGGCACCGGGAGGACTCCCAGCCCATCGCTCTGAGCCAAGCGCGAGGCCGCCTGGCGAGCAGGGCAGTTCTGAGCGCCCGTTCTGGACACAGGCGGGCCTGGGTGGGACTCCTGACCCCGCCACTTCCTCGCTGTGGGGTTTGGGGCCCTTTATTCAAGCTCCGTGGTTGAGTGTGTCCGTCTGCAAACCGGGATGGTGAGGCTATGGGGAGGACCAGGAGGGTCATGCGCTAGCAGCTCCCAGCAGCCCGGGGCCTGCCACAACTGTGTCCCCCACACATGTCCTCACAATGTCTGATAGCCTGGGGCAAGCCCCGCCCCTGTGTGTGGGGGAGGGGACGGAGAGTGCTGGGCAGACGGCAGGGTGCTGGCCTGGGTACCTGCATCGTTGCTCAGGAAGGCCCCTCTGGGGGAGACGGGGATCCCCTGCCAGACACTGATGGGCTTAGGGTAGCCGGGGTCTCCACGCTGTGTCTCCTCATTGAAGCGCCAGTACCTGTGGCCGAAAGCACAGACTGTGGGCCCGCTTGGGCCTGGCGTCTGGTCCCCAGTGGTCGGGGGTTCTCTCTGGGTGGGCCTGGGAGCAGGGGCACGTTTCCCGGTGGGGAGGGCACTCACCTGTCCTCCTGGAAGAAGAAGGTGTGCCCTGTGGGCTCCCACCAGATGGCGGTGTCGATGCGGTCGTAGGGGATGCCCAGGCCGTAGCTGGTCAGCGGCTGCGGGTAGCCGGGCTCCAGGTTCGCTTCTCGGAAGAGCCAGTAGCGGTCACCTGAGAGAGGAGCGGGAGGTGGTGAGAGCAGGGTGGGGGCTGAAGGGTGCGCAGGGTGGGGGCAGAGGAAGGTTATTCTGGGCCCACAAATCCATTCACATCCACTCATCACACACGTGCGCCTGCGCGCGCGTGCGCACACACACACACACACACACACACACACACACACACACGGTAACACTCACACCCTTATACACAGGACAGGCACTGACACCCACGACAACACACAATGCAACTCACCCTTGTGTCACACCCACTCTGCACTCATGGACAACCGTGACACACTCGTTTACATATTAGTACACGCATGTCACCGCTCACACCTGAACACACACCACACCCCAGTCACACTACATCTAAGGGCCTGCGTTCCCATGTGAACATTCACCCCCAGCAGTTCTTGTAGAGAAGAGCTCCCCGCCTGGCCTCTGGGTCTGAGGGCTGTTCCCTGGAGCACCCCAGCACACGGCCCAGGGCTCCCCACTTTTGGTTTGGGCCCAGCCCTGTCCTGAGGGAGCTGCTGCCTCACTGAAGCTCGGGGGGGGCCCTGGGACACAGGTGATCAAGGTGCTGCCCCATGGGTGCCAGACCCTTCGCTCTCCTCCTCCTGGGGACCCAGCCCCGCCCCCCTCCCCCCCCCAGCTCACCTTTGAAGAAGACGAAGCGGCCGTCCTGGCGCTCGTAGGCAGCACTGATGTCACTGGGTAGACCTCGCCAGAAGTGCCCAATGGGCATCGGATAGTTGTCCAGGACACGGTTGTGCCGGACCCGCCAGAACCAGCGGCCCTGGGGAGGGCGGGGGTGTGAGTGGGCAGACCGTGCGCGCTGCCTCGGCCTGGGAGAGGGACCACCTGGGACCACCCCTGCCTGGACCAGGGAGGGTCGGACGGAGGCACTGAGATCCTGAGGGCAGCACTGGGGGGAGCCCTCGGCGGAAGGGGCGGGGGGGGGGGCACGACCCCTGGGCCTGCTGTAGGACTCCAGGAGATCCCCCATCCCTCGGCTGGGGCTCCTCAGTCTGATCTCCTGGCTTCCCAGGGCTGCTCAGTGAGGAAGTGGGGGTGCTGAGCAGCCAGGTGGGGCATGGCTCTGGGGGCGGGGAGGGGTGCTCTCGGGCTCTGAATCTGGGCCAAGGGGTTGAGGGAGGCACGGTCAGGGGCCAGACCTTGAACACGAACATCTCCCCACGCAGCATGGCCACTGTGTCAAAGTCCCCATCGCAGATGTTGGGGCCATACTGGTCAGGCCGCTCTGTGGCTCGGGGCTGGACTGGGGGGCCTGGCCTTGGGGGCCGTTCCGGCTTCCCGTCTGGGGGTGGAGGCTGGGGGGGCCTGGGGGGCCGATGGTCTGGCCGGCCTGGCCGCCGGGGTGTCACAGTGGGGAGGGGCCGAGTGGGCTGCGGCCGACCGTCTGGGGTGCCTGTAGAGTCCAGGGAGGGGGAACAAGAAATGAGGAAGCTGCCCGGCCGGTGTGGCTCAGTGGTTGAACATCGACCTATGAACCAGGAGGTCATGGTTCGATTCCCAGGCAGGGCACATGCCTGGGTTGCGGGCTTGATCCCTAGTAGGGGGCGTGCAGGAGGCAGCCAATCAGTGATTCTCTCTTATCATTGATGTTTCTCTCTCCCGCTCCCTTCCTCTCTGAAATCAATAAAAATATATTAAAAAAAAAAAAAAGGAGCCAAAACCGGTTTGGCTCAGTGGATAGAGCGTCAGCCTGCGGACTGAGGGGTCCCGGGTTCGATTCCGGTCAAGGGCACGTAACTTGGTTGCGGGCACATCCCCAGTGGGAGGTGTGCGGGAGGCAGCTGATCGATGTTTCTCTCTCATCGATGTTTCTGACTCTCTATCCCTCTTCCTTCCTCTCTGTAAAAAAATCAATAAAATATATATTTAAAAAAAAAAAAAGGAAGTGAGAAGGAGGCCCCAGAACCCAGCCTTGTCCTCCTCAGAACCCTGGGACCCCAGGCCCAGCCTGAAAAACCTGTGCCCCAGGCGAAGGGCCCACCCCGGTGAAAGGCCCTGTCTGTCCACAGCAGACCCCCTCCCCGCACCCCCGTCCTCAGGAGGATCTCCATCCTTCTCCATAGAGCCCCCTCGTTGACCTTCCCACGCTGGGCTTAGGTCCCTGTGCCCCGGTTTCCCCAGTTCCACTGGAGGCTCGCGGGACACACACAGCGGCAGGAACATTCCATCTGATTCCCAGGCTGCTAGGGATACAGTGAGGCATGTCTGCCATGTGCCCAGCAAGGTGGGCATTGCCGGTACCAGTGAGGTGCCTGGCGTGGGCACTGGGCGCAGGCCCTGGCCCAGCAAACTGGCCCTCAGGAGACCTCACCAACTGGGGCCTGGGTTAGGGGGTGCCTCCTGCCTGAGGACACTGGGAAGTGATAAACCGACAATATTAGCGGAGAGTCCGGGACAGGTTTGGGCTGGGAGCGACAGGAGGAGGAATGGGGCCCTGGAACCTCTGGTCTAATAAGAATATCACTGAGGCTAGGAGGAGAGGGGGTCAGAGATGGAGCCCCCTCCCGCCCCCTCCTCGCAGGCTCCAGCAGGAGCCACCGTGAGGGCTCTGGGTGTAGGTTCTGGGTTTGATTTTCAGCATCTAAGTGATATGGACAAGTCACCAATCCTCTCTGGGCCTCAGTTTCTCATCTACAAAACGGGACAGCAGCAGCACCTGCGCCGCGTGGGGCTGGGTTGAGGGTAGGCGTGCAGAGTCCACCCGCGTGTCCGTGCCGCCCGCTCGCTCACCGTAGAGCTGCTGGATGCCCCGGAGGTCGTCCTCGGGCAGCTGGAAGTTGTCGATGTCCATCCACTGGTAGAACGGCGCCATGATGGCGCTGGGGTTGCTGGAGTGCTCCAGCCCCAGCGCGTGGCCCAGCTCGTGCACTGCCACCAGGAAGAGACTGTTCCCTGAGATGGCACAGCAGCAGCACGGTCAGCTCTGGCCTGGCCCAGGACCTGGCCCCCTGGACGGTGGGCTGAGGCTGCCAGGGAGCCTGCCCTTGTTTTGCTCTTAGAAGAGGCTGAGCTGCTCTGACTTCTGGGCCTCCAACTACCCCATCCGAGCAATGGGTACAATGATCCCTTCTCTTCCCTCCCACCCCTTGAAGATGGTAGGACAACAGCTTGGGACCCAATGTCAGTGCCCCAGAGGACCGCACCGCGGAAGCTCTCCCCTCCCAGCCCTGCGTTCCCAGCTCTGCCTCCTTTGCCCTCGCCTGGCCAGCTGTTCTCACCATGCATGTCGGTGCTGGAGAAGGTCCAGGGCTCATCTGCGTCAAAATGGGTGTCCCCGCCCAGACCAGGGCCCGGGAAATAGGCGTGGGCCAGAAAGCCGCCTGTGCCATCAAAGGGTGAGCTGTCGCCATGGAAGCCGGAGGCAAAGAGGACCATGATGTCGGCCTCCTTCTGCCTCCGCAGCCTGATGTCCTGGTAGGGCACCTCCTGGAAGACCAGGGGCGTGGCCTGCTCCCACACACGGAAGGCCCTGCGCACCGCCTCCAGCGAGTGGTACCAGCCCAGCTTCTCCGTGTAGTTCTGGATGCTGCAGGTGGGCGGGGAGACAGACCCGTGAACCCAGGGCCTGGGGCTACTGCCCACTGCTGGCACCCACTGGGTTGGAGGCCAGGACACATGGCCTCAAGGCGCGTGCATAAGAGCTGAGCTGGGCCCCGGCCGGTGTGGCTCAGCTGGTTGAGCATCGCCCCATGCACTGAAAGGTTGCTGGTTTGACTCTTGGTCAGGGTACAGGCCCGAGTTGTGGGTTTGACGCTTGGTCAGTGTATGTGTGGGAGGTAACCGATTGATGTTTCTCTCTCTCTCTCTCTCTCTCTCTCTCTCTCTCTCTCTCTCCAAAAAGAAAATGTCTGAACTGATTTAACAACAATGCCTGAAATATCAGCCATTAGTCTACTTGGAGGAGAATTTGAAAAAAAGGAATGTCAAAACCAGGGATTCATTAGGATATTACCAAATAAGGCTGCATCGTGCCAAATATGCCTATTTTCTGGAAGAAAATGTTAAGTAAATGAATGTCAGCAGATATGTAGCTGAAAGACCCCAAAAGAGCAATGTGAATGGCTGAGGTTTGGGGAACACGGGGCTATCAGTTCTGAATGTTGGGTTCCAGGTCAGGCTGATCTGAGTTCAAGGCCATTATCTGTGTGACTTTGGGCAAGCGAGTTCTCTCTCTGAACTTGAGTTTTCTCATCTGTAAAATGGGTAAAGGTTAGCGCTTTCACCATGGTGTCCCCGTGAGGATGAAATGAATGAACTCGTTAAACCAGAGGAAGCGTCTGTGTGCTGGACGGATCTCCAGTAAAGCTGGCTGGACCATGAATTCACTGGGGGCCTGGGGTCTAAGAGGCCGTGGGAGCCACTCCTCCTGGGGCGATGGAGCTCTGGTGGGGCCGTGGCTGGACAGACACAGGAAGAGGAGCCCTTGGGGACCGCCACAAGCTCGAGGCTGGAGAATTTTCTTGCCCGAGGACTCAGCACGAAGGAGGATGGTGCCTGAGGGTTTTTGCAGGTGACTTGCTGCCTGTCCACCCGGCAGATGCCTGGATTCCGGCCCCCTCTCCTCCCCCACCCTCAGGTGCCTGATACCCCATCCCCACACTGTGGAGGCCCTCAGTGTGTGCGGGTGAAGTGAGGCCAAGCCAGGCAGCTGGTGGTGTTGTGGTGGGGGGGAAGGGCGGGGGAGGGAAGGAGGAGAGAGCGGAAGCCACTCCAAGGGCCCCGACCTTCTCAGGAGGAAGACAGCCTGGGGTGTGCAGCCGCGGTCAGCGTGGGAGCCAGAGTGGGTTTGGACTGTCTATACTGGGCACCCTGGGGGGCTGCTGAGAAAGGAAACCTTCCAGACAAGTCCACTGGGAAGCCTGAAGCCTCAGACCAGGGTGATGGGGAAACGCCCGGCAGGGATGCCACCCCGGGAAGCCGGGGTCCCTACCTGAAGGTCAGATGGGGGTTGTTCCACTTCCTGCCGGTGAGGGCATAGCGCTTCCGCCGCCGCAGATTGGCTTTCACATGCACCCCGAACTGATCCGGCACGCCACAGCGGGGCCGCTTCATCCACCTGGCTCATGGGCGGGGAGGGGTGAGCACACAGCCTCCTCCAGGCAGTCCACCTCCTTCCACCCTCCCACCTCGGGCCTTCAGCTGCCTCTTAGGGTGTGGTGGGAGACGAGCTAAGCTTCAGTTTCCTCACCAGGAAAATAGGTACAATGATCTTCTCCTAGAAGACTGGATGCCCAGCGAGGCCTCCGCAAAGGTGAGCCCCTTCTCAGCGGAATCACCCAGGGATGGGACAGTTACTCCTGAGGCCTCCTGTCCTCGATCCGTTATGTTCTGTGCATGTTCATCAAGGATGGGGCTTTGCGTCACTTCCCCTGTCCCATTCCGAGCAAGGCCGAACTGTGCTGCCCCATCCCAGGTCTGTATGCTGCCGAGTCCCTCCATTCCCATCAGTGATGGCAGACATCACTCATCTACCCTATGCTCCTTGTGGCCACGCCGGGATTCGGCCTCAGGAGCTTTCTCAACACAAGGCTTCAGGCAACCACTCCCAACCAATCAGAGCTAGCAGAGAGGATCAAACCGTTTGTCATCTCTTATCTAGACCACGCTTTTCTGGTAACTCTGTGTGCCAAGACCTCATGAGAGCAGGCCAGGAGGAGGGCAGGGGCCAGGAGGGGCTGGGGAGGGCCCGACAGAGGGACTCACGTCTTGGTCTCTTCGTCGAGCACGCCGGTGACAGGGATCCCGTAGAAGCGCTGCATTTCGGAGAGGGCTGAGGCCAGGATCTGGGCCGAGCGCATGGTGGACATGTGGCGGCTGGGCTGAGGCAGGTAGCCGTAGAGTCGCAGCCAGTTCTGCAAAGGAGAGACCACCAGGGTCAGCATGGCTGGCTCTGGATACATACGGCCTGCAGCAGACCACCGCCCACCACCATCGCCCAGAGCCGCCACGGCCTCCCTGCTTTCACCTCCTGCGGTGGTTTTCCCCCTCTCTCTCTTAAAAAAAAAAAAAAAAGTTTTTATTGAATTTCGGAGAGACAAGAAGGGAGAGGGAGAGAGACAGAGAGAGAAACTGACTGGGGCAGGACCGAACCTGAAACCTGGACATGTGCTCTGTCTGGGAATCAAACTGGCAACCTTTTGGTGCATGGGACGACACTCAACCGACTGAGCCACACCGGCCGGGGCCCTCGGGTCTATTTTCACACGACAGCCCAGTCAAAAGCCCTTTACAAGTCAGGTCTGGTCTCCAAAGACTTCTTACCTTAGAGGAAAAGCCAATTTTTACAGAAGCTACCAGGCCCTCCCTACCTGACCCCACCTCAGCAATCAGCTCTCGCTCCTACCATCTACCCAGCCAGGCTCCCTCCTGCCCCAGGACCTTTGCACGTGCTGCGGCCTCCCAGATGTCTGCACAGCTCCCACCCCGTGTTCTTCAGGTCTCTGCTTCAGCCTCACCTACTGGAGGGTGTTCTCTGACAACACTAAAAAAGACCCCCACCTGCTGTACCCTGCACCCCCTCTCCTCCTTTCTTGCACTTGTCACCATCTGACACACCGCATATGTCACTTAGGTGTTTCTCACTTGTCTCCCCCACTAGGATGACAGGAGGACGGGATCCCTGATGAGCCTGGCCCAGCTGTAGTGAGAAAGGGGACTCTGGGCGGCCCACCTCATGGCCCCATGGCCATGAGCACACGACCACAGTGGGAGGCTGGGGCACAGAGGCCAGGGACTTCTGTGGGCCTTGGCCACACGGAAAGGTGTCCTTTGCAGCTTTCCTGGCCCGCCCTGGGTCTCCGGGTGCCCCCCGAGTGACGGGACCTGAAGGCCTACTGCAGGCCCACAAGGCAGGATGATGACCGAACATGGTGGCTGCTCTGGGCTGACAGCCAGGTGTCAGCTGGCCAGGGCCACACCCCCATCTGTCTGCCACCAATGTCACAGCCAGCTCCTCGGGGACTTGCTCCCTCAGTGCCACCCTCAGCCCGGCCCTGGTATCCGGCCACACCCCTGGCTCAGCAGCACCCAGACTGCCGCTGGAGGGAGCGCTGCTGGGCCCAGGAGGGCAGCGCAGAGACACGGTCAGAGCCACCTGGCTTCTCAGGCCCGGGAAACAGCCACAGAACCAGGAGGCAGAGCCGGGGGATGAGAAACAACCAGGGCTCTGGGGACAGACAGGGCTGGGGACATCTCCAGCCAAGCCTCGTCGAGGTGTGGCTCTGCTCTCCGAGGACCTGCCTCACACCTTGGGTTTCTGTGAGGACTAAGTGGGGACACTAGCGCTTGCACTGTGCTGGGCAGGGGAACGTGCTCAACAAATGTGCCATTAATGACAGAGCCGGGGCTGTCTGGCTGTCCCGGGAGCGGCAGGCTTTTGCTTCTACCAATGGGGCTGAAGGTTCCAGGCTCCAACAGGGCCTGAGGGCTGCGCATCTCAGGTGAGGGCGCGGCAGCTGGGGGAGGCGGTGGCCTCCCCTGCCAGCCCAGCCCAGCCCAGCCCAACTGTGTGGCCCAGAGCACTTCCCTCCGCTCCACCCGACACCGGCACAGTCTGGGCACCTCCCCTCAGCTCCTGCTCTTTCCGAGCACGGGAAACTGTTCCCAAAGTTCCTGGGTGTGTGTCTAAAGGGGGACACCCGCCACCCTTAATGGATGACTTTCCCGAAGAAGCTTTGGGAGGTCTAGAAGCTGAGGTCCAGGATGCTCGGCCAGCTCAGTTCCGCAGGGAAAGGGATCAGCCGGAGGCAGGGCTGCTGCTGACTCGAGAGGGCACCTGACATCACTTATTTGCATAAGGTAAAAATATCTCCGGGAGCTCAATCACAGGCACCGGGCTGATTAGCAGTGTCTGCTGAGTGACAGGAGGGTAAGGAGGGGGAGGCTCAGGCTGGGGCCCTGGGGTGGGGGGAGGGGAGCCAGTTGGGCTTGTCTGCAGCGAGGAGCTCAGAGCCCAGCAGAGGGCAGGGGGTGAGGGAGGCCCTTTTAAAAAATATATATTTTTGTTGAGTTCAGATAGAAAGGGAGAGGAAGAGAGAGACAGAAATATCAATGATGAGAGAGAACCACAGCACGCCCCCCACTGGGGATCGAGCCTGCAACCCAAGCATGTGCCCTGACTGGGAATCAAACCGTGACCTCCTGGGTTATAGGTCGACGTTCAACCGCTGAGCCACACCGGTCGGGCACGGGGCCTTTAATTCTGGCTGTAGTTCAGGGGCTGATGGGAAGGTCCCAAGGGTGCCTACGGACCATCCTTCACACAGATGAGCACCTGTTTGAGTTTCAGGGAAGCCGAGAGCTTCCATTTCGGTATCAGCCAAGCCTCGAACCCTCAGCCTCCTGGTGACCAATGCCTCCAGGCCAACGCCAGGGTGAGAAGCAGAAGCGGAGGCCGGGTGGCATGGGAGGGGGTGGCGGGAAGCAGAAACACAGTTTGGGCCCAGAGGTCAAACCTCTGAATGACAAGGCGAAGAAACAGACGGAGTGTGCCTGACTGACCAACAGCTCTGATGGATGGGAGCTGCCAATCCATCTACGCCACCCACACGGGACTGTGGGCCTTTCCTTTCCCGTGTCCAGGAGGGAGTCTCTCCCCCTTACTGCTGTGCGAAGCGTGACAGCCCAGGAGGGAACAGTGTGGGAAAGGGGTGCACAGCTGGGCTGCTTGCACCCTAAGCCCCAGCTTCCTGAGGGGCTCTGCCGCCATGGGACAAAAGTGGGGAGCCATTTCCAAGTAGGGGAGGGGCTATGTCCCAGCTCCTGCTACTCCCCCAGGGGGACTGACTGTCCCTTATCCAAGCGGCCTCCTTTCCCTCCCCTCACAGAGTCTCACAGGTGGAGGGCCAAGCAGGTGGAACCTGGTTTCTCAGCTGGGGAAACGGAGGCTTGTGGAGGTCAGTAAGCAGCAGGACCTCCTCCACAGGGGTCACTCGGTAGGAGGCAGGGAAGGTTCTAAAGTGAACTCTGGAGCCACAAGGCCCCTCCTACCTGCAGCCCATCCTGAAGACCCCGCCCACCCTGGCTCCTTCAGCCATTTCTTCCTTGAGCTCCACAAGTGTGCACAGATGCTTCAGGTGAGTGGCTGGGCCCAGGCAAGGAGATGTGGGGCCATCAGGAGTCTGAGAGGGGATCCCTGGCCCCTTGCCCCTAGGAGAGGCCGTACACGCAGCAGGCCAGGGCTGAGACTGCTGTGGGCTGGCCATCCGGTCAATGTTCACAAGAACCCCATTCCCGTTATACAAACGGTGGGGTTCAGAGCGGGTGAGTGGCCCACCCAGGGTCGCACAGCTCATCTGGCTAAGCTGGAGCCCACAAGCAGTGCGACTGGACCAGGCTGCTTGCGAAGCAGCACCGGCTCCGCTTGGCCTGAGGCTGGGGACACTGGGCTCTGGCCCTTCCCAGGAACAGCGCCCAGCATAGCCCTGGGGGAGGGCGTCTGATCCTCCCCACGCTCCCCAGCTCTGGCTGGGTCTGGGCACTGGGCCACGTCAGCTGGGCTGCCCCCCAGGACTGCCGAGACAATGCCAAGGCAGGCCCGCAGGGAGGGTGTGTCTGGGAACGAGCTTCCAAATCGATCAATACTGTGCATTAAGCACAGCCGTGGGGGCAGGGGGCGAGGGCTGCGGCTGTCATCACAGCCAGCTCCTCCAGCCAGCTCCTCCCACCGGCCTTATCAGAACCTGCACGATAAGGACAGTCCGCAGGCCTCTGCTTTGCTTCGGTCACCCAAGGCTCTCCAAGCAGACCCTGGCGGGGCTGCCCGGACAGGCACAAAGGCATCTCGTTGGGCCAGCCGGGGATGCACAGACCCTCCAGGGCGCCAGGGCCTTGCTGTGCTCGCTCCCCAACCTGTGTCGCAGTCTGAGGGCTCTTGGGAGCAAGCCAAGGCCATGCCGGGCACAGAGCGGGATGATGAGCCTGGGGGAGTCGCAGACTCTGCAGAGGCAGGGCATGCACCCCAGGCCCGCTCGGCCCAACCCTGTCCATGGGGTCTGAGCCAGGTGCCCATGCTACCAGCTAGGTGACCCTGAGCAGGCCTAGGCTCCCCCAGTCCCAGGCTGGAAGGGACCTCAAAGCCATCAAGTCCAGCTACTTCACTGAAACCTCCATGGGCCACCACTGGGCCAGGGTCCCATCAGGCTTCCTCCCCTGAAAAGATGGGAGGCTCACTGCCACCAAGGTGGCCTGTTCCATCTTCAGGCAGCCTTGACGGTTCGCCCTTCCTCAGGCAGAGCAGAAACCTGCCCCTGTAACATCTGCCCCGTGGTCCGGCCTGCTTGTCCACAGAGCAGGCCTCGGAGTAACGGAAGAGGACCAAGACCACTTCTCCCAGCCCCTGGCCCTCCTCTGCAAAATGTTCACTCCCCATCGGCTGCTCAGGGGTGACAGCACAGGTGACCTAACCAGCCCCAAGGCCGCTGAAGAAAGGGGGCACCGGCCAGGCCACCCCGTCCTAGGAGGATGATTTACTACCTTTAGAAGCAGCATGGTCCATATCCAAGCAATTCTAGAACTGCCCTTTGAGAAGGGAAAGCTGCGGGTGGGGGAAGGGGCTCTGGGGGGCGTGGGGCTGTGCAGCCAAAGCAGGAAGGAGGCTCGTGGCCTCTTCACCTTGTGGCCTCCCAGCCTTTCCTTAACCTGGAGCAAGGAACAGCAGGGTCCTTTGGCCCGTGGGTGGGCAGGGTGGGGTGAAAGAGGCCTGTTTGCTAGTGGTTTCGGTTGGCTGGGGGCCAGGCCCGGGCCTCACCTGGAAACCCTCATAGGTGTTAATCTCCCAGATGGGGATGTCCACAGGGCAGAGCCTAGATGGCCGGACAGGTGAGGGGTGGGGGGGAGGGGAGGCTCCAGGTTCGGCCATCCCCACCTGGCTGGGGCCCAGCAGGCCCCTGCCTGGGCCTTTCCACAGGATGACTCCCTGGCTCTGACCTGCAGCCTTGAACCCAGCACGGGGGCTGGGCGCTCAGGCTCCAAGCCAGACCGACTGGGTGCAGATCCCAGCTCTGCCACCTCTGGCTGGGGACTCTCTCTCACCCTGTCTCAGTTTCCTCTTCTGTACAATGGGGTAATGACAGCACCTATGCTTATAGAGTCAATACCAGAACTAAATGTGAAAATGCTTACAAAACAGCTCTGGGCCATGCCCAGGACAGAACCACATGTGTTGAAGGTGCTCAAAAAAGCAAGGGATCCTGCTGGGCCCAGGTGAGGCCACTGCGCACAGTGGTTAGTCAGCATTTTACGTTAACGCACGGGCTCTCCCCAGTAACTCCACCCAGTAGATGCTCTTACTATTCTCATTCTGGAGATAGGGAAACTGAGGCTCGGATGGGTTCAATGACTTGCTCAGTAGCCAATGCCGTTTGCTCCTCACTGTCACTGCTTTGCCACCATTTCCTATGTACCAGGGGCCATGCCCACAAGTGTAGGACATGAAGCTGGGCTCTCACCCTCAAGGGTGCAGTCGCTCCTGGGAGAACAGGGTGGTGTCCAGAGCCAAGGACCAGCTTGGAGAGCTGATCTGGACTCTGGCCTCCAGGCGCCACGGCTCCGGTAGCTCAACCATCAGATGGCAACAGGAAGGGGGCATCCACCAAGGCTGGCTCATGGCTGGGACCCAGGCCCTCACCTGTCAGCCCAGATGCTGGAGGTTGAATAGTCTTGCTTGTTTCCTGCTGTCCCTCCATGGGGAATGGGATCGGGCCTGAGTCAACCCTCCTTGTCTCTCCATGTCCTGCTCTAACACCTCTGCTGTTCTTGCCCCAGGCTGCAATTCTGTGCTCCCTCCCCCAAAGGGGCCAGGCATCCCGGATGGAACCAGGTCTTTCTGGGGCCCATCTTGCCAGATGGCACCTACTGTGTGCCTCAGGCCTCGAGTGTTCAGCCACCTTCAGGGTCCCAGGTCCTCACATTCATTATGGAGTCTTCCCAGGGCCTTTTGTGATGGAGAAGGCTCCAAAGTGGGCCATATAAATCTTGGGACGAATCTGAAGATGCCAACTATCTTAGTCCATTTGGGCTGCTATAACAAAAATATCATAAGCTGTGTGGCTTATCACAACAGACATTTATTTCTCACAGTTCTGGAGGCTAAAGTCCACGCTCAGGGTGCCTTCGTGGTCAGGATCTGTGCAGGCCCTGTTCCTGGTTGCAAACTTCCTGGATGCTCACTGTTCTCACATGGTGGGCGGGGCAAGGAGCTTTCTCGACCAGCTTTTCTAAGAGCACTAATCTCATTCATGCTGGCTCTCTATTCCTCACCTCATCACCTCCCAAAGGCCCTAATATCATCACCTAGGGAGTTAGGTTTTAGCATATGAATTGGGGGGGGGGGGAGGCATTGGTGAAACATTCAATCTATAGCACCAACTTTAATGTGCACTGACCATAGCTGGCGTCACAGAAGTCCAGCTCCCAGCTGGGCAGAGGTGACAATGGCAGGGCACATCTGGAGCAGCAACAAAAGGTGGATGGAGGGGGCAGCCAGAACCCAGCACTTAGCAGGGAGGGGCTTTTCCATTCTGGCCAGCATTGCCCTTCTGAGTTGGCATCAGAGAACTTGGGCAGTGGGTGCTGGGGTTCAGAGGAAGGCTTCTTGGGGGGGGGGGTGTGTTTCTATGTCATTTCTGGGTGTGCTTCTATGTCATTTCCTCTCCACCCTTCTTGGGTGGAGCAAGGTGAGGTGTTAGTCCAAAGGTTGGAATGTGCAGGTTGGACCGATGCATTGTTCAAACAAGGAGGGCAACCTTCCAGGAGGCAGCTGACTGAGGGGACCCCAGAGCAGCCCCAAAGCAGGGACCTGGCAAAGGGCTGGGCATGAGGGGCACGGCCCAATCGGATCCTGGGTCCCTGGCGGCACCCATCAGCCCAGTTCTCTGGGCGTTTGCAGACACACTATGGAGGGATGGTGTGTTAGCAGAAAGAGAGCAGACTAAAAAGAAGGGGTGGATGGGAAAAGAGAAGGGTTGTCAATGATAAGGCTCACACTTTCCTCAAGGGCCGGCCCAGGCCTCTGCAGTTTCTGCTCCGTATTTGAGAAAGGGTATTAATAAGAGTGTAGGAGCGGGTGGCCAGCATGGAAGTGCCCGCGGAGATCGGAGCACAGGAAACCTGGGGCTATGGCTCCCCAGTCAGATCTGAAGGTCAAAATCAGAATTCAAGCTGACCGCCCACCCCCTTCCTTTTGCTCATTCTGCTCGGCAGCCAGGTAGGGGCAAGAAAGGTACACAGGAAGGAGTCTGTCCAGGGAAGATGAGTGTGCCCATGCTTTAGTGGCAGCTGCATCATACCTGTGACCTCTGGCAGCCTGAGTCATCTGGATGGGGCTGGCTGAGGGCCTGAGATTATACCTGGGGAGCAGGGGGCCAGGGGGAAGAGACCATAGCTTCTCTGGTGAAACCAATGGCATTTCAGCAGGCCAGGTGCCATAGCCAACAAGAGTGGGACGGATCTGAAGGGGGGCCTGGACTCAGGGGCGCGGGGGCAGGGGGCGGCCAGGAGCTACAGCTGCTACCTCAGTCAGGTGAGGCCTGCATGTAGGCAGAGGCGTCGGGCTCCAGCCCAGAACAGCTGGAGACTGGCACCTGCCATCCAAGGGAGAGAGTAGGACAGGGCAGAGTAACTCCGCGGTGGCTTCTTCAAGACAGACAGCCTTGCCCGGCTGCTCAGTGGTTAAGCATCGACCTATGAACCAGGAGGTCACAGTTTGATTCCCGGTCAGGACACAGGCCCAGGTTGTGGGCTCGATTCCCAGGGTGCAGTGTGCAGGAAGCAGCAGTCAATGATTCTCTCTCATCATTGGTGTTTCTATCTCTCTCTCCCTCTCCCTTCCTCTCTGAAATCAATACAAATATATTAAAAAGAAAGAAAGAAAGACAGCTCTCTCCAGGAAGGGGCTTGGCAGGTTGGAGGTATCTGCCAGCTCCTGGCACATGCCAGACTCCTGGTTCCTTAGTCTAGTGAAACTCCTGTGGTTTCTGCCTGGGAGGGAGAGGGGCTGGCCTTGGCTCAGTTACCAGGATGCTCAGAGAAGGTGCCAGCCATGACCCGACCCGAAGCCTGGAGCTGTGGGGGTTCTGGGACGAGGACCAGAGCCCTTCCTCAGGGGAGGGAGGGTCTGGACACAGGGTGCAGGCCAGGCCCAGGAGTCTCTGAGGCTGGTCTTAGAGAGCGTGGACAATTGTCCTCAAGCCTCCTGGCAAATGCACTGGCTGCTGAAGCCATTCAACTCTTTGGGCCTAGATCTAGCCAAACTTGGCAAAACTCCAAGGAATAGTCTGTACCCCAAAGCCAATTCCAGGAGCAGGGACAGCCCCCCGTCTCTTTAGCCCTCCATCTACCTTGGTTTCCATGTTGGGCCCCCTAAACCTTCCAGTCTCTTCCAGCAACAGCCAAAGCCAAATTCTCCGCAAGAGAGAGGCTGCAGGTCACTCTCAGAGACCGCAGGTCCCAGGACCTCATCTCCTGGCCATCTAAGATGACACTTCATAATGCACCGCCACCAAATTCCGGCATGGTCCGTAATTGCTTCCTGTGCCCCGATGCCATTCTTTAGTGGATGAAAAACGGCTCCGGGTGGGTCTATGGCCTGCAATCCTTTAGCACTCCACGCCAGAGAGCGGCAGGTGGGTCCAGACACTCTTCACTGGGTACCTGGCTCACAGGCTGAGGGGCAAGCCCCACCCGCAGAAGCCCCCTGAGTGCCTGCCCCTATGAATGAGGGGGAGGCAGCTGGACCGGGCATGGGCTGGGCTCCCACTCCACCTCCTGCCAGGACCCGGCTCCCTGCAGCTTTCCCTGGCCAGCCGAGGAGCAAGGGAAGAGCAGGTGGGGAACTGGCGGAGAGGTGTAACTTGAGCCGGGAGGAATTCCCTGCCCTTCCTCCAAGCTTTTATTAAAGTAGGGCGGGGAAAGGCAGACTTCCATCGGAAAATCTCCCAGGCAGCAGGGAGATGTGGGGAAGCCGCTGGGGGCTGGGAGAACCGGCGCTCAGCGGGGCAGCGGGAGGCTTCAGGCCGGCTCAAGGGCACCGAGGCCCGAGCCTACCCCGGCGATCGCAGAGGCGGTCTTCCCCTGCCATCCACTCTCCCTTCCTAGTCCCAGAAGGGAACCGGATCTTAGAAGGGGGGCCCTAGCCGGTTTGGCTCAGTGGGTAGAGCGTGGGCCTGCGAACTGAAAGGTCCCAGGTTCGATTCTGGTCAAGGGCAGATGCCCGGGTTGTGGGCTCGATCCCCAGTGCGGGACTTGCAGGAGGCAGCCGATCCATGAATGTTTCTATCTCTCTCTCCCTCTTCCTTTCTCTCTGAAATCAATAATATATATGTGTGTGTATATATATATATATATAGAAGTGGGGAAAGAGTGGACCCCACTTTTAATTTGGGGCAATGGAGCTGGTGCCCTCACTATCCTGCCCCGAAGGATGGCGCTGGGTGACTCCATGGAGCCGCTGGCACGGGCTATAGACCCAGCTCTTCCCCGGGAGGCCGCACCTGACCGACCCAGAGCAGGGGCCCCGGCTGGACGGCGGGCGGGCTCCGGGTGAAAAGATGAGCGGAGTCCGTCCTCTGCGCAAAGGGGCCGGGGCGCAGAAACTGAGTGGCTGGGAAGGCCGGGGAGACTGGGTTTCTCTCTTGGACTCAACCTGGCCGTGGCGCGGCTTCGGTCCAAGAGCCCAAGAAAGTCGCCAAAGCGCCCCTTCCACCCGAGTCTGTGGTCTCGGAGATTTGCATCCCTTCCCCCATCCCGGCCCCCGCGAGTGCCTCAGGGTACCCCAGACTGGTTGCTTTCTAGGCGGGGACGCGGGGGCGCCGCCTGATCAGCTCGTGCTACCCCCGGGGCAGCCCCCACCCCACTCGCAAAAAACGTCACGGCGCCCGCAGGGCTCTCGAGGAATCGGCCGCCGGGAGGGAGGGAAGGAGGGGAGCAAGGGCTGGGGGCGTCAGAAGCGGCTCCCGGACGGGGGCTGGGGCGGATCAGCGCCCAGGGCAGGGTTGTAGTGGTAGGGAAGGGAGGCAAGCCCTACGCCCCCAGGGTTTGGGAAGAGGTGCACAGCAGACGGAGAGCTGGGGGAGGGCCAGCTTGCCCGGCCCCTTTCTGCCCCCCCCCCCAATCCCCAGGGAGTGGGGGGCTCGTCTCCTCGCCTTCTACACCCCGGCCGCAGGCTGCGGGCGTGGCTCCTTCCCTGCCCCCCAAGTCTCCCAGCCCACGGCGAAGTACGGGCGGGGGTCCTTACCTCGGCATTGACTTCTGCGTCCTCCGCTGCGCCGTGGCCCAGGCAGCCCAGTGCCACCAGGAGCAGCGGCAGCAGTCGCGGCCGCGCCGCCGCCTCCCGGCCGCCAGAGAGGCTGCCTGCCCAGGACGGCCGTCCGGGCGCGCTCCGTTCGCTGCCCATGCTCTGCGCGGCCAGCCCGGCCGGGAGCGCCGCACGCGGGGATCGCTCGCTCCGTGTCCCTTCACGCGGCTCGGAAACTTGCGACGCTCCCTGGCTCCCCGCCCGGCGGGCGCGCGGCAGACGGACTCCCGGTCCCGGTCTCCGCCGAAGCCGCAGAGGTCCCCTCGGCAAATTCCCACGCCCGCGGAGAAGCGGGCAGGGCAGATCCGGGCACGCGGAGCCGGCCCACGGGGGAGAGGGCCGGCCAGAGCCGCCAGCCGCCGGGTCCCGCAGCCTGGGTGCCCGGGGCCCGGCTCCCGAGAGCAATTGCAACTCCCGAGCCTTTGTCTGGCTCAGCGCTCCGGCCGCCCGGTCCCGCGGCGCCCCCTGCGCGCCCAGCTCTCTCTGTCCATGCCCGGGGCCGGGCGCTGCCCAGAGCGCGCGCCTCCCGCCCGGGGACCCTGCTCGTCCCGCGCCCGATCGGGCCCGGGTCCCCGCGCAGTCCCGGGAGGAGGCGCAGTTAGCCGGTCAGAGCGATGAGCCAGCCAGGGAGCCGGAGACCGACGTCCCCGGCGAGTTCGGCGCAGCTGGGGCGCTCCCAGCCCTCCTCCCGGCGCGCGGTCGCCGCGGCTCTTAAAGGGCCAGTGCTCTCTCTGCGCGCGGCCGCGGGCGGGGGGCGGGGGGCGGGGGCCAGGGGGCGGTGTCTTCGGCGGAAGCTTCTTGGTAGCAGGTGCCGGCTGTGGGGCTGGACAGGCGGCCTTTCACTCTTTCCAGGCGGCCGGAATCCTCCCCAGCCCACCTCCTTCACTCCGATCCCTGCTTTTGGAGAGTGGGGTTGATCCCTAAAGTGACCCCTCACCGAGCGGGTAAGGAGAAATGAAGACTCCCACTGCTCCCACCCGGTGGGTGGGTGGGGCTACTGAGGCTACGGTGGGCAGGAAGGAGGGCTGGGAGGAAGGACCCAGTATCCTGTTTTAGGCTTAAGCAGCAGCAGCAGCAACAACAACAACAAAAGATAAACAATACCTAGGGATTTGTTGTTTTCTCAAAAGCCCTTCAAGTGACTTTTCTTAATTGCAAAGTGAGGGGTTGGGTATGTTGCGTGTGCCTGCAGTGAGATCACGCGCGGGTTTAGGAGGGACAGGTAGCGACCTGCGTTTCCTCTTACCTGGGGCACGTGGGCACGTTACTTCACTTTCCTGAGCCTCCATGTCCTTACCTGGAACGTGGGCTGAGGGTTAGGTATCCTTCCGGTCCCTGGCCTGGCACACCTCAGGTTTCCAAGTGGAGGACACTATTTTGTGCAAGTGCAATGTGACAGTTGGGCCTGACAAGGTGCTGGGCTGGGAGGCAAATCTTCCCCCCGCCGAGTGGAGCTTGCAGTGCGAGATTTAACCCTATCCCAGGTGGACCTCAAAAGCCTTGCGGGGGGGAGGTCCCCTAGTCTAGAGTCTGAAGAGGCTGTGTGCCCACAGCAAGGACAGCCCTGGCCCAACACATCGGTGTCAGGGGTTGGATGTGAAGGCGCCCAGCAGGGCAGGAGGGCTTACCTTCCTCCCCTCTGCCACCTCCCGGCCCGGAAATGGGAGCTTTCCTCACCACAGGAGCTTTCTCTTGAAACCTCCCCACACGCCCCAGCCTCACCTCCAGGAAATGGGCAGAGATCTGGCAGAGTTTGAGAAATTGACTTGTTCACCGACCTGCCAGGTGGGAAAAAAGAGCAGTTTAAAGAGAACAGACTGAAGTTAAAGCGGCAAAGATAGGTTTTAAAAAGCAAAACAAGCCCAGCCGGTGTGGCTCAGTGGTTGAGCATCAACCTATGAACCAGGAGGTCACGGTTGGATTCCCAGTCAGGGCACATGCCCCGGTTGCGGGGTGTGCAGGAGGCAGCCAATCAGTGATTCTCTCTCCTCATTGATGTTTCTCTCCTCTCTCTCTCTTTTCCCCTCCCTCTCCCTTCTCTCTGAAATCAATAAAAAAAAAAATTAAAAGAAAACAAAACAAAACACTATTGCAGTAGAGGAAGAGAGACTCAGTATGGAACTGGGCCTGGTTCCCAACACAACCAGTAACAAGTGGGGATTTATAGCTGAGGAGCAAAGGGGTAGGGCCGTGGTCGGCAAACTGCGGCTCGCGAGCCACATGCGGCTCTTTGGCCCCTTGAGTGTGGCTCTTCCACAAAATACCACGGCCTGGGCGAGTCTATTTAGAAGTGGCGTTAGAAGAAGTTTAAGTTTAAGAAATTTGGCTCTCCAAAGAAATTTCAATCGTTGTACTGTTGATATTTGGCTCTGTTGACTAATGAGTTTGCCGACCACTGGGTAGGGCATTGGTGGATGGCAAATGACTAAGAGGAGACATCAAGCCTGGGGGGGGGGGGCGGATTCTGGCTGAAGGCAGGCCAAGATCAGATATCACCTGGGGGGCAGTGGGGTTCTAGAGGTTGCCCAGATATTAAGGGTGAGGAATTCTCATTAAACTGACTTAGCAGGTTTCTTGCTAAAAGTGCACCCTACAGAAAGTACAGGCATGGACGCTGCTGGGAGAGGGCTCAGGGGCGCCATACTAAAGGCTGATCAAGCAAAGAATCCTTGCAGTCCCCGCCTTGTTCAAGGGAAGAACCTTTTTTTTTTTTTTGCTCTGAACAACGTAAGTCCATTTCTCACTTGGTTGCCTTTATTCCTTTATAACCAGCTAGACCATCTGTTGAGACTTGGTGACAGTGGATGATTGCTGTACTACACGACCCACAAGACATTTAACGGGAGGACTACTTGGAAGATAAACGGAAAGACGAAGATTAAAGGCTGAATCGGCTTGTGTGCCCCAACCTTGTAGACCTTCATGGAGAGACTGGAAGATGTCCATGATCTGTTGCCCTTCCTCAGCGGTGATGCACGCATTTCTCCTGTCACCTCTGGAACAATCCTGGTTACGGCAGAGATGCCAGGTAGGTTGCAGGGGACAGAGGTGCAGCACTTGCTTCCGATCACTGTGCAAGCGCCCCCTTCTGCAGCCAGGGTCCCATGAAGGGCGATGCCATTATGGAGACTATGGAGCTCGGTTTCTCATAGTTGGGGAGTCACCAGTTCACGGCCAGTGGTTAACCAGGGACAAGGTGGATTGCAAGGTCAGTTGCTTAAGCAGTGAATGTGGTTGTCCCCCCTTATCTGTTATTTCACTTTCCGTGGTTTCAGTTATCTGTGGTCAGTCGTGGTCTGAAAATATTAAGTGGAAAATTCCAGGAATAAACAATGCATACGTGCCCTGGCCAGTTTTGCTCAGTGGTTAGAATGTTGGCCTGTGGACTGAGGGTCAAGGGCTCCGTTGCAGGTTCCCCAGCCCCAGTAGGGGCATGTGGGGGAGGCAGCCAATCCATGTGTCTTTCTCATGTTGATGTTTTCCCCCCTCTCTCCCCCTTTTCCCTCCTTCCACTCTCACTAGAAATTGTTAACGTAAAAAAACCATTGAAACCTGTAAAGAATTTTGTGAGTTTATTTGAGCCAAACTGTCGACATATGCCAGGAAGCAGAACCTCAACGAATTGAGATCATGCTCCGGAGAATGGTGGGTTACATTTGTATTTATACATTGCCATCAAAGGAGGGACATAGGTGAGTTACATGAAATTCATTGGTGATAGATTAAGGAGGTGGGATAAAGCAAAGGTAGTGGGAAACCCCTGGGATTGGATAAAAAGTAAAAGGATGGACTCGTATTTAGGTGAGTGCAGGAACAATTAACATGATAATAAAGGAATTTGTGGTATCTGTCCTGGAGCCCACCACATTTGGTTGTTCCCCAGGGGCTCCAGAAAAAGGGAAGTTACCAGTTACCCAGACATTTCAAGGGTATGTTATCATAGATGCAAAAAGACAGATAGGCTCAGTTAAAGTAAAGGTTGACCTTGTCAGTGAAGATACCGGCCTAGGATGTAACTGCCCACCATAACTGCATTTAATTAAAGTTTGATTTCAGACCATCCTTTGTGGTTCCTTTAGGTCTCTGAGTTTGCAAGACTGCTATGCAGGCCTCCCCTGAGCTTGCCAGGTCAGCATGTGGCCCCTTTCGTCCACAAAATCTATGGAAAAAATATCCTTGGGTGAGGATTAAAAAAAACCAATGCATATATTTTAAATTGCCATCATTCTGAGTAGCGTGATAAAATCTCGTGCCGTCCTGCTCTGTCTTGCTTGGGACGTGAATCATGCATGGGGCATGGTCCCAAGGCTTGGGAACCACTTAGATTTCTTGGGTGGTGGGGGAAGAGGCTGCTAACTTAGCATATTTATCAGCCCATCTATTTCCTCAGGCCTCATCTGAATTTTTTGTGCTATGTCCCTCAAGTTTCTTTTTATTTTAAAGATTTTAAATTGATTTTTAGAGAGAGAGGAAAGGAGAGGGATAGAGAGAAAAAAAAACACACACACACAACATAGACATGAGAGCAAAACATCTATTGGCTGCCTTCTGCACAAGATTGAGCCCAAAACCTGGCACGTGCCCTGACTGGGAATCAACTGGCAAACTTTTGGTGCATGGGACAATGCCCAACCAACTGAGCCACACTGGCCAGGGCTGTCCCTCAGTTTTAACTGCAGCCATCTTCTGGGGTAATAACAATGCCTCTAGAAATTCTGCTGTTTGGAGTCCATTTTTTACTGGGGTACCAGCTGCTGTCACGAAGCCTCCGTGTTTCTATGGTCAGGTTCCAGCCCAAAAGGCACAGTGGATATCAGCGTGAATGTTAACCTTCCCTCTGCTCCTGTGCCAGCCTGAGTAAGAGTCATGAATTCAGTAACATGGGCTGGTTTGGCATTTGGTGGGGCTTGGTATTCTAGAAGTTTCTGTTGGGCTGTGATGGCATATCCAGCCTGGAGGGCCCCAGCCTCCTTCCGGAGGTGGGAGCCATGGACGTGAAGAGGAAGGTCAACTTGGGAGAGGGGGTTTTCTGGTAAAGCTGGCCTAGGAAAGAATAATGATCTGGTGTGACTAATACAATTGTGGGGCATCCCAACTGTGGGCAAAGGAGGCAGGGTTAAGACAATGACAGTGATGTATGGTGATGGGAGAGGGAGAAAGGAGTAAGATTTCATAGGAGGTAAGTTGAGACGCAGAAAAGTGCTGTATATTTTATTAAGCGATGGGGTCTGCATAGCCTAAGGAATGTGTATGTCAAGCGGGTGACCTAATACTACATCAGAGGTAGCTTAGACAAGTGTGGTGGTTGCAGCCATGGCTCACTGGGGGATATGCCTTGACCTCTGGGTCAAAGGACAAACTATAATATCCCAGAGGTCTTTGGTGTCCATTATGTTTCAGGGATAACATTCCAAGGGCGTGACCCTCTTGCTTCATGCACAAGCAAAAGGCAGGGAGTAATTGAGGAGTCCAAGGATGGGAGGTGAAAGAAGAGAGCCCTTGTCCGGCCAGCCAGCGTGGCTCAGAGGTTGAGCATTGACCTATGAACCTGGAGGTCACAGTTCGATTCCCGGTTGGAGCACATGCCCAGGTTGCGGGCTCGATCCCCAGTGTGGGGTGTGCAGGAGGCAGCTGATGGATGATTCTTTCTCATCATTGATGTTTCTATCTCTCTGTCCCTCTCCCTTCATCTCTGAAACGAATAAAAAAATATGTTTAAAAAAAAGAAAGAAGAAAGCCCTTAAGGTTCTTGGAAGCATCGTTGGATAGGGGGTCCCAGACTCCTGGGTCTGGGGATGCTTCCCTAGTCATGGCATAGAGGAGTGAGGCAATCATGGGGAAATTAGGCATCCATATTGTACCCCACAAGACGTAAAACACTTTTCAGTTGTCATTTTCTGGGAGAAGAAAATGCTGAATTGTAGAGGCTCTGTCTGTGGAGACAGGCTACCTGCAGCTGAAATATCATGACCCAGATACAGAGAGAACAGCTGGATATTGTCTCTAGCCACCTTGTGGCCCTTTCTCACTGCTGGCTTATGAAGGTGTTCAGTGTCCAGAGGAACTGTCACAACCGTCAGAACGGAGAAGGAGGCCATCTACATATTGGCTTAAAGTGGAGTCTCCTGGGAATTTCAGGTCCCTCCAATTGGCAATTAGGGTGTGCAAGAAGGAAGTAGGAGGAGCCTCAGTCAGTCCTTGGGGCATAACAGTCCAAGTATATTGTTGGTTATCCCAGGTGAAGGCAAACAAGTATTGGGATGCCTTACAAAGGGGGTCCTAAACCGGACGGAACACAAATCAAGGACTGGGAAACGCTGGATGTTGGAAGGAGAACCCGACAGGATAGCGTTGCGATTGGGCGCCAAGGCAAACCTGGGTTTGACGATTTTGATAGACCGCAGATCTTGGACTAAGCCATACCCTTGCCATTTGTGTTTTTAACAGCCAAAGGGGGTGTATTGCATAGACTAGAAGTGGGGACCAGCCGTGTTTTGCCTAACAAACCTTGGGTTATTGGGCAGAGTCCCTCAAGTCCTTCTGGCTTTGAATGACGTTGGGAAATCATGGGGAGGGGCAAGCAGACTGGAGGCAAAGGTCTAGGTCGCACTGTCTGATGGTGGTTATGACCCAGATCCGAGTAACGGCACTAAGAACTGTTAAAGAGAACCAGAGTTGACAGAAGTTAAAGTGGTAAAGATGGATTTTACTCAAACTATTGCAGCCCTAACTGGTTTGGTTCAGTGGATAGAGCGTCGGCCTGCGGACTGAAGGTTCCCAGGTTCGATTCCGGTCAAGGGCATGTACCTTGGTTGCGTGCACATCCCCAGTAGGGGGTGTGCAGGAGGCGGCTGATCGATGTTTCTCTCTCATCGATGTTTCTAACTCTCTATACCTCTCCCTTCCTCTCTGTAAGAAATCAATAAATATATTTTTAAAAAAAGCTATTGCAGAAAAAAATAGAGAGAGAGAGAGAGAGAAAAGAAACCATTGCAAAAGGGAGAGACTCCAGTATAGAATGGGGTTCAATTCCAAATACAACCAGAACAAGTGGGGATTTATCAACCAGGAGCAAATTGGGTGTGTGTGTGGGGGCATTGATGAATGGGAACTCACCCAGAGGAGACGAGGAGAGGTCAGGTCCAGAGGGATTCTGGCTGAAGGCAGGCCATCAGGATGATCAGATCACTTGCGGGGAGGAGGGCGGAGAGGGCAGTGGGGATCGGGGGTTGGATCAGGTAACCAAGGGTGGGGGTTTCTTGCTAATCTGATTCAGCAGGGTTCTAGATAAAACTGGATTCTAGAAGGAAGTACATGCCTGGGTCTTGTTGGGTGGAGGGTTCAGGGGGCCAGGCTGAAGTTTGGTCAAACGAAGAATCATCAGCACCAACAATGGGTGGACATTACCTGGTGTGTGACAGAGGTTCCCTGG
This sequence comes from Plecotus auritus, assembly GCF_963455305.1. Classification (NCBI taxonomy): domain Eukaryota; kingdom Metazoa; phylum Chordata; class Mammalia; order Chiroptera; family Vespertilionidae; genus Plecotus; species Plecotus auritus. Next base: position 54,374,088 of record NC_137785.1, read on the forward strand.
GGAAAGGAAGTCCGGGTTTGGAGAAAAGGTGGGGCAATTTCACCCCTTTCCATGGGCAAACGTCTCTGTCGGGTGCCTCCTTTGGGAAATGGATTTCTAAATTTTTTGCTCTGAAATTTCCTTGTGGTAAATGTACAGTAACGGCAGAAATGAACAACACAGTTGTCCCAGTTTAACTGCACGCCTTGCTATCTTTCACACTATTTATTCCCAAGCAGCCAACTTTTTTTAAAAAAAAGTTTGAATTTAGGGTGCTACCTAGTAAAGAGAGGTGCCTGGGAGCCATGAGCTTAGAGACCACTGGTAAGCTAGGTTGGTCATTGTTTTTCGCTTCGTGGAGCTTCCTCTCGTGTAAGTCCTATCTGAGGGAGATGGCATCCCTCGAACCAGACCTTGAAGTTCCCAGTGATGGGTTCCGGCTCCTACAGGTAGCTCGGGGCCCATGGTGAGTTTGTCCATTCCATCCATCACAGGGGTCTGTGGCTCTCTGGGGTCTGGCCAGCACCCAAGGCCTGAGGGGACCGGAGGGACTGAGAGGTGTGAACCCCAGCCCTTCAGTCAGCCAGCTGTAAGCATTATCCACATTTTACCGTATCGTTTCATCTTCTAGACCCTAGCCTCCCCCATCCCTTTTCCGTGGAGTCTTCTGAATTTAAGCCCAGACACAGCCTTTCACAGCACACTCTCCTTCTGAGACCCTGGTGGTAAGCAGGGTTATCCGAACAGCTCTGGATTAGACACCGGGTTCTGGGGGTTCCTGCCCCGCACTGATTTACGGCTCCATGGGGTTCATTTGTGAGCAAGTCTTTTCCCCTCTGTGGGGTTGTCTCCCCATTTGTAAAGGGAAGGTTCTGGCTCAGGGAGTGGCCAAGGCCCCTTGTTTGGTAAAGCAAAGGCACTGTGGATGGGAACCAGGGCCCCACCCCCACCCCTGGCTGCCCCACCCTGCACCCCCACGGGCCTTTCAGGCTCCTGGTGCCACAAGACAAAGAATAAACAAACAAGACGAGGTAATTTCCCTCTCCCTGGGAAGCAGAGCTCCGGTGGTCTGCGCCGTGTGAAGAGCCCAGAGTGCCAGGTGGAAGCGGGCCAGCCAGGCGAGGGGATGATCCTTCCCCTGCCCTGCGGGGAACATCTGAGGACACCGAGGCCAGATGTGTTGATTTTGCACCCTCCCTGGTGTGATAACATCCCCATCTCCAGCTTGTCTTTACTCCATACCAGCCTGCCTGGGGCGGGCAGCCTGCCTGGGTGCCTGGGGCGGACCGGCCCCTCTGGTCCTGCCCGAGTCTCTGGAGCATCAGAGCATCAGACACATCGCCTCTTAAGGAAGCGCCCCAGCGGCTTCTGCACTGTCAGCGCGCACTCCAGGTCTGGGCGCCTGCCAAGCCCCTGCCGCCCAGCCCGGCCTCCGCCCCTCCCCCAGTGAATCTCCTACTTCCTTCCTCTGTCACCACCTTCCACTCTCCATTGATGAGCCGGTTATTGATCTTGGTCCGTTTCTCAGAGTTGCCCCACGCTCATTCCATCCATACCCCTTCCTCCCCCCTCCCCTCTCCTCCTTCCCCCGCACCACGGTCCAGTCCTCCCAGTTTGTGGATGGAGGTGCTACATCACGCCCAGCCCCTCCCAGGAAGAGCAGGCACCCCAGATGGAGGCTGGTGTCCCTGATGAGGAAAGTCAGGTGGTCTGTGCCTGCCTGTGGGAGGCTGGCTTTCATCCTGAACCGGCAACCTGCAGGAAATTGGGTGGCTGAGCCGTACAGAGTTGGGGAGGGGGCTTCTCCTCATGCACCCTGCCTGTGCATCCCCTGCCCCCCATGGTGAGCATCCAGAGGCCCGGATGAGCCTGATTCACCCAGCTGCCCAGGTCAGGGCCTGGCACAGAGCAGGCATCAGTAACTGCTGACTGCACAGCCGGATTGCCGTGTTCCTTCCGTGCCAGGAAAGGCGCTTGGCTGCTGCTTCTCCATCTCCAGCGTGACCTCAAAAGCCAGAACGGACTGACCAGTCAGAGTTGACTCAGCATATCAATGTGGTGGGGCTGGGGAACAAGGCACAGAACGTGACTTCGGGGATCTTCCTGGGAAGCACAGGTGCAGGAGGCCTGGCCCCCTTCCCCACCGTTCCCTCAGTTCTGACCAGGGCAGGATGGAGGTGAGGGCGGAGGCGGGGCCTACCTCTGACTTCTCATGTGACCTCAGGCTGGTCATGGAACCTGCTCTTCTATATAATGAAATAATCATTCCTCCCAGTTCATCCTTCAGGGGGCTTATTGGGAGGAACGGACGAGAAGGTCCCAGAAAGGGCTTTGAAATTGTTTTAGTATCTAAATGTCTATTCTTACACCGATGACAAATGGGAGTGGCGACCTCCAGCCTCATGCCAAGCCCTGGGCTCGGTGTGGCATGTGTGACCTCACTGGTGTGCCGGCCTGGCAGGCTGGGTGACCCCACGCCAACATTAACGTCTCCTGTGGCCACATTAGAAGTCGTAGCAGACTTCCAGGGTCCCCCCACACTGTGAAGCACCTGAAGAAGGGGGTGGGGTGGGTGGAGAAGAATCATCTTTTCACATAGATAGAAGCAACCCAAAATAAAAAACTGTAATTTTTATTTGTGGAACATAATTTAACACTGTAACATAAAAATACCTCTTTATCCATCACTGGAAATCCCGGTGGCCACCCGAGGACCAGTCCTTTGCTCTGTGAGGGCTGGGAGAATAAAACCCCTGTGCAGCCCCTGGCCCTCTGTCCGTGTCCCCGCAGCGGGCCTGCAGGTCGCTGGAGGCCAGAGAGCGAGCCCTGGATGGGGAAGGCGCCTCTGCCTCTTTGGGAAAGCTGATGGGAAACCAGAGGTCACAGCAGAGTGTTGGAGGCCTGGCTGAAAGCCACCAGCGAGGCCAAAATGAAACATCTGCTGGAGTCTCCCCAGGCACCTGGCTGGGGCGAGTGGGAGGAAGGAATGGAGAAAACTGATGCTGAACCTCAAATTAGCACCCTGTGCCTTGGCCCTGACATGGCCTTTGCTGGCGTAGGAGGGCCTGAGGCTAGCAATAAAGGGACAAGCTTCAATGAGGGTGAGTGACAGACCCGCTGAAGGACCCTATGTCCTGGTTTGAGCAGGGATGAGCCAGGACACATGGTTTTGAAAAGGCTGGTCTGAAGCCAAGGGCCTCGCAATGCAAACAGCTGAGGGAGCCGTGGGTGTGTGTGGGGGTGGGGGGGGGGAAAGGGCCATTTGTTGGTGGGTCTACAGTGGGGATTCTGGCTGAGTATGGGTGGGCTCACCGGGTGACCCCATTTTTATTTATATTTTTGCATAAGAACCACAGATTTAGAACTAGGGAGCCCGGTCTGCCCTCTACTGGTGGTTTTTGGGAACGACCACAGCACACAGCACTGGACCTGCCACCCAAAAGGGCCAGGAGGACCAGCCCCGGGACCACCAGGCCTCCCAGGCCGGTGGGCGCAGGCTCCTCCACCTCTGCCTGGCCTGCGGTGGGACCTGGGGCGAGGCGGGCCTCTGGCGCTCACTTCAGAGGCATCGAGAAGAACTTGTTCCCAGACTTGCAGCGGACCTGCTCGGCGTGCACGCGCAGCAGCATCTCGGAGTCTTCAAACGCGTCCACGATTTCCTACAGCCGGGAGCCAGGAGAGGACGGTCACTTTAGGGGACTCGGGGGACCGGAGGGCGCTGCAGACAAACAGCTTACTGAGATCCTTCAGAGGTGGTGATGCAGGGAGACCCCGGGCCACACAGACCCCAGGCCCCATAGCAGCTCCACAACCTTGTGAGGTCGGCCCTACCATCCCAACGTGGCAGAGGAGGGAGTGGCCGCTCAGAGCCCTGCAGTGCAGAATCCAACAAAACCAGGATGGGCTCCCGGGTCTGCTGGAGCCCCCAGCAAGCTCTTTGCCACCTCCGGCACAATGGGGCCAAGAGCAGGGGCGGCTGCTGGATGCAGGCCCCTGGCTCTATCTAGCATGCAGGTTTTGTTTGGCTTGCAAAATGTTTTTGAAAAACATACAAATTGGTTGCCAACGTTAGGAACTAGGGAGGTGATACATAAAAATCTGGATTTCTGGCTTCTCTGGAAAAACAGGAGTGGTAGCAGCACGAGGCCACATTCCTGCTCGGTAACACTCCCACCGTCTCCCTGACCCGAGGAGGCGTGTCGGCAGCTCTGCGGACTGACGGGAGAGTGAAATATTTCACCTCATCACAATATGAGAAAGGCCATGAAGGTGGATGTTCCCTACACCCGGCACGTTTTACTCATTTCCAACCCCTGCCAGGCCCCTGGGGGCATCCCAGCCTTTGACCTCCTGGCAAGGGGCTAGGACTTCAGGGAAGGCCCGCAGCGTCCTCTCGGATTCGTGTTCCGGGGCAGCAATGCTCAGATTTTATCACGCACAGATCCCCAGGGAGCTTGTTAAAACGCGGTTCTGATGCTCAGGTCTGGGCTGGGGCCTCAGAGTCTGCAGTGCTAACAAGCTACCGGGTGACGCTGCTGCTGCTGCTGCTGCTGCTGCTGGTCCAGGGCTGCAGCTTCGGGAGCAAGGTAAGGCGGCACCCCTCTGGAGTTCAGCACCTTCCGGGCTCCTGCTCTGGGAACTCACCTGCAGCTCCCTCAGGCACTGGCCTTCCAGCTGGAGACGAGCATCACCCACGCACCAGGCCACGCTGATGTGGAAGGAAGGGTCCTGCAGGGAAAGGGCAGAGAGGCGGGTGGTTACCAGGTGCCAAGGCCGGCCCGGGCATCACAGCAGATCCGTGGACAGAGCTGTCATGGCATCCCTGCTGGATCCCTGGACTGCTCCACGGGAGAGACCCTCAGTGCTGATCCGAGTTGGTCCCAAGCACTCTCTACAGGTAAACAAAATAGCCCTGGACCGAACTGTGTTCCCCTGAGTTCCTATGCTGAAGCCCTACCCTCCAATAGGATGGTACTTGGAGGTGGGGTCTTTGGGAGATAATTAGGCCATGAGGGTGGGGCCCTCATGATGGGATAAGTGCTCTATAAGAAGAGACAGCTGAGAGCTTGCTTCCCCTCTCTCTCCACCATGTGAGGACACAGCGAGAAGACGACTGTCTACAAACAAGGAAAAGAGGCCTCACCCAACACTGACCATGCAGACACCTTGCTCTTGGACGTCTAGGCTCCACAATTGGGGGAAAATAAATTTCAGTGTTTAAGTTGCCCAATGCATGGTATTTTGTCCTGGCAGCCCGAGCTGAGACAGTCCTGTTCCCATAGACTTTCCTTTACCTGTGGGGTGAGTCATTGAATCTGGGACGCGGGAGAGAACCCAGGCTCTGAGCCTGTTTCCTGATCTAAAACGCTTCGACAGATGACACACTTTCTAAGATGAAATGAACAAAAATCAAAGTGTCTAAAACTATGAAGAAACAATCATCTCCATTCAAGTTCACACTTAATCTATCTCGGGATGATTTGAAAAGAAGATATTAAGCAAAACCAGTGGCCCTTTAAAGCCCTGATACTCAGCTTGGAGTTCGAGAACCCCTGGAGACCATGGGTGGGGGGAGGTGCAGGAAGGTATATGAAGCTATACCCTTTGGGGTGTCAATACTGGGGACAACTCCCTCTTACAAAAATCCTATACAGTAATAGAGGAATATGCAAATTAGCCGGATGCTGTAATGTCACGACAACAGCAGGGACCTGAGGCTGCATAGTGCCTGGCCGGGACTAGAGACCTCAGGCTGCGCCCCCCGCCCTGCGGGGCTTGACGGGGAACTTCAGGCTGTGCCCCCCACCCAGCAGAGCTTGGTGGGGGAACTCATGCCGTGCCCCGCATCCGGCGGGGATTGACAGGGGTGGGGCCGGCCAGGTCTGGGTCTCACCCAATGGGGATGGGGCCAGGCGGGCCTGGGTCTCCTGCGTTTTTGAAGTGCGTGCGGTTCGTGGGTGTGGACTTGACTCTAGGTCAGGGGTGGGCAAACTTTTTGACTCGAGGGCCACAATGGGTTCTTAAACTGGACCGGAGGGCCAGAACAAAAGCATGGATGGAGTGTTTGTGTGAACTAATATAAATTCAAAGTAAAGGAGTGGAGGGGAGAGCAAGAGAACCCTCTGCTCTTTCGGCTCCGCGGGCCGGATAGAACAGCCAAACGGGCCGGATCCGGCCCGCGGGCCATAGTTTGCCCACGGCTGCTCTAGGTCCTGCGGCGCGCCCCAGACTCTGATAGGAGGGAGAGTTTCATATACATTTTACTAATTTTCTTTCATCTCTGACACTTCTATTATAGAGAAAGGGCAAAGAGCAATATTAAATTATTTCCTCTAATTAATTCCCTTTTAATGTGCATGAATTTCATGCACTGGGCCACTAGTATAAAAATAAACATAAAAACAATACGGAGTAGAAGGCATAACTCTTGTGCATATTTAAGATGCATAAAAAAGAATTCTAAGAAATGTTGGCCTTTGGATGGGCTGTGTCTCACCACATCTCAGACCCATCAGCTTCCAGGGGTGCGTGTCCTCTGAAGGCTGGCGCTGAGGCCACCTAGTGTGGGAAAGTTCTGGAGGGCTCTTCAGTTTGCCTCTAACTGAGGCTGGTTTTACTCGAGTAGAAGAAGAAGGGGCCGCAGGAGAAGAAAAGGCCCCGTGGGTTACCTTGTAGAACGTGGTGAGGTCAAATTCCTTCATGACTCTGTCTACCTCTGAAACCAGGTCCAGGAACTGGGCGTGGCCGGAGGTGACCTCCAGCCCAACAAAGGTCCTGGGTGGGAGACAGAAGTGGAGACCACAGGGGCGTGAGACGCAGCCACTGAGAACAGGAGCATCTGTGAGGTGGTGGAGGACGTGACAGACGAATGGCTGAGCAGGCTGGACCATGAGTGCTCGCTCCCCGTCTCCTGTTCATCCTCCCTCCTCCGTCTGGAAACCTTCCTTCCCTCGGTCTAACCACACGCCTCCCTTCCTCCCCAGGGTCCGATAACGCTGACAGGAGTGCTTTCATCTGCCACTGCCAAGTCTGCAGACCCCGAAGGCCCTGGACTCGTCTCTCCAGCACCACTTTGGAGTCGCCCCTTTCTCGAGGACTTGGCTCCGTGGCACCGGCTACCCTCCCATCAGCACCCAGACACGCCCTCTTTCATTTTTTAATCCTCACCCGAGGATATTTCCCCCACTGAATCTTAGAGAGAGTGGAAGGGAGGGGGAGAGACAGAGAGAAACATCGATGTGAGAGAGACACATCAATTGGTTGCCTCCCACATGCGTCCCAACTGGCCCGGGGGCGGGATCAGACCTGCTAACAAGGTATGTGCCCTTGACCAGGAATCAAATCCAAGACCCTCCGGTGCACAGGCTGATGCTCTAACCACTGAGTGACACCGGCCAGGGCCATCAAAAACTCGTTCGGCTCATCTGAGCCTCACAAGTGTCCAGTGATGAACGTATCAAGGACAGGTGTGTGCCGTGGAAACAGGTCACAGAGCTGGAGATACGAGCTAAGTGTTCAACTGGGGGCAGAGCTGGCAGGAACTCAGGTTTTCTTCTAGCCGCAGTACACCAAGCTGTTTTCTCTACCTCTGCCCCTCCCCCCACACCCCTCTATTATTTCTCTTAATGAAAGAAAGGCTCCGATTTGGGAACAATCGCCTTTGTAGTCATAGAGTCGGTTAAAACACAAGCAAATGAAAAACTGCGACAGACCAGGCCAGAAACAAAGCACCCCGCCCCGATCTTTATTCTAAAGAATCTTCTGGAAATGACGGGGCCTGGGGGAAGACCCACCTGGTTTTCTCTTCATTGGTATAAATCTTTACCCGGTCGGCTGTAAAGCAGAATCTGAAATTTTGAAGAAAAGACCACATTTCAGGAATAATAAGGAGAAAAAAATAGTTTACAGTGAAAAAAAATAGCACTTTGAAAATACAGTGAACTCACGGCACACTTAGTATTGCCCCCCTATCATACAGGCGGTAAATTGAACCCTAACATATTAGAGCTGGACAAGACCTTAAATAATCACCCAGTTCAAGGAACATAACAGTTTCATCCAGATGCCAGCAAGATTTCGACTTTAGGAATAGCCAGTCCTTCCATTAAACGGGTTGAGACTATCTCAACTTACCGCGGGAACCAAGAGTCTTATTTATTCGTCAAGTAGGTGGTAACGGATCACGGAAGGGATAATTTGTTCCTTGTATATTTAAAAAGAGACAATTCTGATCTCGCCTAAGCAACGATAAGAACAGGCCCTGTGTGCCAGGCACTATAATGATGCCCATTTCACAGACAAGAAAACCGGGGCGGTTGGATTTGGTGAGCCACACTTGGAACCTCAGTGTGCCTGATTCCAGAGTCCTTGCTCTCCTCGAGGATGCCTAGTGGTTTGGGTATAAAACGGGCAGAAACTCCCTCCCACCACTCAGATCAGTTACACAGGGACCGTCCGCTCTTCTAGATCCAACACCGGAGGACCCAGGATGTTCTCGGGGCTCTCTCTGGCCTGCCCACTCACTCACTGTCTGTCCAGTGGATGCCTACAGTGAGCAGAGCACCTGGAAACAAGGGGAGAATTCCGGAGAAGCCGCGTTCCTGGGCTTATAGGAACTTGGGCTCCGAAGGGACATGGGAAGGACTGGGTATGAGGAGGAGTGAAATGAGCTCTAGGGTGTAAACAGCCATGGGATGGATGATGCTTGGAATTTCCCCCTGAGCGATGCTGGGGGAAATGCCAACTGGGAGGGCAGTGAAGGAGCAGGCCTTGGATCTGGCCAAGCCTAGGAGAAAAGGCATTTCTGGCAGGCCGATGTATGGAACAGTTAAGATTTTTAAAAAGTCCTAGAATGGCAGCTACAACGAGAAGTGGGGTCCAGGTCCGATCCTTTGCCAAGTGCCATGATAAGGGCACCCCGGATCTCATGTCATTCTCCCAAGTCCCCCCTGAGCAGCTACCACCACGCCCATGACCTGCACACAGACGAGGACTCGAAGGCTCCAGAGCTTACATGGCGGGCCGAGCTCACACAGGATGAGGTGCAGACGTTTGGCCTGCTTGCTGGGGTGATACACCCCACATCTACATGGCCCTGGTAGCTCAGGACAGGAAGAGGAGCCTTGGAGGGGAGGAGGGGAGAGGCAGGGGGCGCTGGGTGCTCACCTCTGGCGGGAGGCCACACGCTCTTTCAGAGCCTGCACGAAGGGGAGGATCCAGTGGTGCCGCAGGACCACACTCTGGGACAGGCTGAGGTGGAAGGCCTCCATCCTCACCAGCCGGGGCACGTAGGTCTGGGCGTGGGGCAGCAACGCGTCAAGCAGGTCCGGGAACTCCTCCCCGGCTTCATCTGGAGGGCACAGTGCAGAGGGTGGGCCATTCTCTTAGCCGGGGGGTGGGGGGGGAGGGGGGGCACCACTGAGTGAAGAAGCCCAGAAGGCAAAGGCCTTTTCACTCTGGGTTTAAGGAGAAAATTACCTTGACAGCAGCCCGTGTCTATTTTAATAATATTTTAGCCTGGCCGGTGTGGCTTAGTGGTTGAGCGTCGACCTATGAACCCGGGTGGCATAGGGGAGGGACGTGTTTGTCATGGTTCGATTCCCAGGTCAGGGCACATGTATGGGTTGTGGGCTCGATCCCCAGTAGGTGGCATGCAGAAGGCAGCAGATTAATGATTCTCTCTCATCATTGATGTTTCTCTCTCTCCCTCTCCCTTCCTCTCCGAAATCAATTAAAAAATATATATATTTTTTAAAAAATCTAAAGAAAGAATACAAGAGGCACCTATGGGTCTCAACCACTTGCCTTTCACACATTACTCACATGGAACGTAGACATGGGTGGCCCAGTTGCCCCGTTCGTGGGGAAAGGTGCGCACCCGGCCCCCGTGCTTTGCACTGTCATCGTCAGGGCCCTCTTCGGTGCCTGGGAACATGTGCAGCACACTGTCCGGTACTGGCAACCTCTGGCTGGGAAGGGGGCTCTGGACACTGCAAGAGGAAAAACAGGAAATGAGCACTTGTGTCCTCCGAGCATTCTCTACCTCCGAACAGGGGGACTGTGTGCCTATTTCCACCAGGTGCTCTAAGCCGCGTCTAGACAACTGTCTCTTTGGGGTCTCCCCACCACTCAGAGGCAGACCTCAGCAGGGAGCATGGTTCTCCTGGGAAACAACCGAGCAGGCAGCAATGTGTGGCTCAGCTGTCACCTTCCTTAAAGGGGCAGAATGAGCTGGGGCAGCACTTCCTAGCTCTGTGGCCCTGGCCAGCCGTGTGCCCTCTGTGGGCCTCAGTTTCCTCATCTGTAAAGTATACTTCGGCCTGATGGCGCCATTGGAGCTACTGCTGGAAAAGCACTCAGCTGCACCAGGCCTGCCACCTCAGAGCCGAGAGTCCGCCAAGTAAAAGGCTTCGCTGGTTCTGCTCACTGCTGAGTCCCCAGTCCCCAGCCTGGCGCAGAGTGCGTGCTCAATGAATCTTTATTGAATGAATGAAAAGAACTCTCCACGCTTTAGCTGTTATTATTATGCAACTGTGTTAAATGAGGAAACAGACCTAGGGCGGTGCAGTGATGGGCGCCAGGAGATGGTCAGCCAGTGGCAGAGGCTGACCCGAACCCAGGTTTCTTGCCTCTTAACCTGGGTCTAGCCGGGAGTGGGGGGGAGGGGGCATTCTGGGGCTTTGTCCAGGGGTGTCTCCTGGAATCTCCATTCCTCCCCCCCTCTCCCCGCCGCTCCGTGCCCCTTCTCCTTCCCTGCCCAGTCGCTTCTCACTGGGATCTCCCACCCTCCCTTCGGGGACTCACTCACGTGAACCCGCAACCCCCCAGAAAGACTTCTTCGCTTCTCACCGAGGGCGGCATCCAGCCCCCGGACTGGCCTGACCCCCAGCCTCGGCCTCGGCCTCATCCTCATCCTCAGAGCCGCTGCTGCTGTAGCCCACCAGGGGAGCCGCGCTCATGGGGCCTCCTGGGCGACAACAGGGTGGCCGGCTCACTGCACTTAGCACCCGGAATTCCGCGATGCCGGAAGTGCCTCCTGGGGGCGGGACCTGAAGGGCGGGGTCTGTGTTAGCACCGCCTCTGGCCGGGGCCCGGAGGCGGGGCCAACACCGCCCAGCACCCTCCCTCCCCACCCAGACCGCACTGCCTGCCTCTCGTTGCTTGTGCGGGGCAGCCCGACTCCTCCGGGTGCCCATTTCACAGGTCGTGCGGGAGCTCTGTCTGCAGCCACCGGGACCAGACGTCCTAGCTCCCGACAGTCCCTAAGTCAGCGGGCCGCGCTCTAGACACAGCGGAGATCCTGCCCTCGTCGCCCCGGCCGGATCCGAGGTCCCCGAGCCCCCAGCTCAGGCCGGCCCCTCCCTTAAGAACCGGCTGAGCAGTCAGACGGGTCACTTCCAGAGGACCCGGGGTCTAGGGGCCCTCCTCTCAGGTGCAGGGGTCGGGCCGGGGCCAGAGCCCCCTCCCCTACGGCTGAGCGGGGTGCTCGGCAGCGGAGGACCCTCCCGAGTCAGCTGAGGCGTGACGGCCCGGCGCCTGCAAAGCCGCCCCGCGCGCCCGGCGGTCCGACTCTGTGCGGCCGGGCTTCGGGGTCCCCGGCAGGGGGCGGCCTCGCTCCGCGCGGCCCGCTCCTCCCGCAGCCGCCACCGCCCGGGCCGCCGCTCCTCCTCCGGCCCCGCCTCCCTGGCCCCGCGCGCCCGCCCGTCCTCCGGTCTCTGCAAGGCCATCGGTCCGTCCGCTTGTCCTCCCGGCGCTCCTCCGCTCCGAACCGCTATCCCGGCCTCATTCATCGCTTCCTCGGTTCCGATCGCCGATAGCGCGTCCCCCGCTCCCGGGCCGGTGCCGCCGCTACGCGAGGCCGGGGATTGGCAGCGCGCGTAGGCCGCGCCTCGGCCGATCGAGCCGGAATAAAGGGGCGGCAGAGAACAGCGGGTCTCCTCTCGCCCCGCGCCCGACTCCGCGGGTGGCCTGGAGCAGGTGAGCGGCGGGGCGCCCGCGGCCGAGTCTGGGGGCCACTCCCGCGCCCGCCGCACCCCTTCCCCAGCCGTCCCGGCCCGCCCCCCCCCCCCCAACCATCCAGCCCGACCCGGCGGCTTCCAAGCTGGCGGCCAGGCCGGCCTTGCGGCGCAGCTGCTTCCTGGGCCGGGCCTGCGCCCCCAGGCCTTCCTGGGGCCCATTCGCCCGCGGGGCAGCGCCCGGGCTGCAGCGGCCTGGCCGTGCCCGGCGAAGGCTGACAGGCGCTGCGGAGCTGAGCGGGCAGGCAGTGCTGGCGGGGAGGTGATGGGCTTTCATTCGCCCTCCCCGGGAGGAGGAAGGGCTGGGGTGGGGCGCAGGGGTGGGCCTCCCCTTGCTTCCCTAGCCCACTCTCCCTGCAGGGCGATCAGGGAGGCCTCATGGCTGCACGTTCTTGGAGGGGGTGGGCAGTGGCGCTGGGGGCCCTGGGCCAGGGACCTTATGGTTGGCAGCCATTCATGCAGGAAAAAACAGTTGTGTTGGCACCGCCTAACCTACACCGGCCTTGGAGTAGCCCCGTTCCCTCTCTTCTGGGGAGGCTTTGGCACCTGCTAGCTCGTGCAACCTGCTGCCTTCACCCAGAGCAACGGCTCCTTTCCTCCTCTTCCCAGAAGATGGAGGATGACAGCGTTTAGCCTGATTCTCATGTTTCTTTGGCGGAACAGTTAGAGGCCAGGCTGGCCTGTGAAGGGATCCACTTCTCTTTCCCTCAGGAGAAAACTTTGAAACTTTTCAGTTTTAGAGGCAGAAGAGCTGGGATCCTGTAAATGGGCTACATTTGATTCTAAAAGTTCCTCCCTCTCGCTGTCATTACCTTATGCTGCCACAAAGTGGTGAGTTAGAGATTTGCCTGGACTGGGTGGTCTTTACCTTCCATTGATTACCCGGGAAGTTATATAGACTTGGAGCCAGGGAGCAGGATTGTCTCTGGAAAGGTGATGAGGAGAAACGCTCTGTGGTTAGCATGTTACTCCCCACAGTGCAGAGGCAAACCCGTAATTGCTCATATCTTCCTGCAGGCCTCGGCACAGTCACATCAGAGGATTTAGCACTTTTTCCGATACTCTGTGGGATTAGTAGGAATTCTCCTGTAGATACTGAAGCTTGGTGGGTCTGCGGACCTATCATTTAATCCCATCATGCATTGGCTCAGGTCCCCGCAAGACCTGTGTGTGGAGAGAGAGCAGTCGCGTGGTCAGGGTGGAGGGCCTGGGGGAGAGTTGAAAGGGATGTGGGCCAGCCCCTCACAAGAGAAGGTTTTGAGACGGTCCTTTGTGCCATGTAGTTGTTTGAAATACTGACTGATTGAGGCTGTTTGCTGTGGGGCCCTCACACCTGGGAGGCCTGGCCTCTTTGAGCCAGCAGGCTGTTCTGAGCAGTGGTGTCCTGAGTTGAAATTCAGGGCAGCAACGGGAGAGGAGCTGGCAGGCCTTAGGGAGGCCCCAAACAGAGCCTCTCTGCTTTTATTCATCTTATATACTGGGCTCCAAGTAAGAATTTATTTGCAAAAAAAAAAAAAAAAGTTATGCTGCTAAAATCATTGTTTTGGATACTGTGGCCCAAACTGGTCAGCTTTTCTTTCTTTCTTTTTTTTTTTTTTAATATATTTTATTGATTTTTTACAGAGAGGAAGGGAAAGGGATAGAGAGTTGGAAACATCGATGAGAGAGAAACATCGATCAGCTGCCTCCTGCACACCCCCTACTGGGGATGTGCCTGCAACCAAGGTACATGCCCTTGACCGGAATCGAACCTGGGACCCTTGAGTCCGCAGGCTGATGCTCTATCCACTGAGCCAAACCGGTTAGGGCTGGTCAGCTTTTCTTGAAGCCTGAGCAGAATTTGTGACTTCTTTGTGTGGTGGACCCCGGACTCTCACCTGTGAGGCAGCTGGTGAAAGAAGGTTGGCAGCACTTCGGAGGCTGGGACTCCCTGGCCCAGGTGGGGCGGAGACAGCTATTGTCCCTTCTGCTGGAGGAGCTGAGCTGCCAACAGACTTCTTTGGTGGAATGTGAAGGGAGCAGATCTCCCAGCCCCGAGCCTCCCCCTTCCCTGGTGTGGTTTATGTCAATGTGGCAAGTGCAGGAAAAACGGGGAGAGGGCCCAGTGGCGGGACCCTGCCTCAATCTCACGATTTCTCTCTTTTCTACAGAACCCGTCATCCGGGAAGGCAGAGCCTCCTGACATTGTCGGCACCTGCCTGGAAGAGCCCCCTGTGCTGCAGGCACAGCCTTGTAGTCTGTCTTGGTTAATGACTTGGGCCATCTGACACAAGTCCCTCCTCTGTGCCTTGTCTGAGGTCCTTGTCCGCCCCTGATCCCAGGCACCTTCTCTCTCTGGGTTGGGTCATCTTAATCGGGGAAACTGAAGCCATTACTGTCCAAGCCCTGCTTCATCTTCCCAAGCATGTCGGAGAGCTGGCAGCAGCCGCCGCAGACGCAGCCGCAGCAGCCGCAGCCCCCGCAGCCTCAGCACCACGCAGAGCCGCCACCAGCCCTAGCGGAGCACTCGCTGCCCCCAGGCACGGCCGAGAACCCTCTGGGCTGTGCCGTCTATGGCATCCTCCTGCAGCCCGACCCGGGCCTGCAGCCCCCACAGCACGAGCCCCTGCAGGCGGCAGGGGAGCCAGGCCCCAAGTGTGGGGTGTGCGGGCACGACCTGGCACACCTGTCCAGCCCGCACGAGCACCAGTGCCTGGTGGGCCATGACCGCTCGTTCCAGTGCACACAGTGTCTCAAGATCTTCCACCAGGCCACCGACCTGCTGGAGCACCAGTGCGTGCAGGTCGAGCAGAAGCCCTTTGTGTGTGGCGTCTGCAAGATGGGCTTCTCGCTGCTCACCTCGCTGGCTCAGCACCACAGCGCGCACAGCGGCGCCGGAGGCCTCGTGAAATGTTCCATCTGCGAGAAGACCTACAAGCCGGCCGAGGCGGCGGAGCCGGCGGCCACTGCGGCCCCCTCGCTGCCCCCGCCGCCCCCGCCGCCCGCTGTCGTCCCTGCCGAACAGGTCGACAAGCCCTACAGCTGCCCCGTCTGCCAGAAGCCCTTCAAGCACCTGTCGGAGCTGTCGCGGCACGAGCGGATCCACACGGGCGAGAAGCCGTACAAGTGCACGCTGTGTGACAAGAGCTTCAGCCAGTCGTCCCACCTCGTGCACCACAAGCGCACGCACAGCTCCGAGCGGCCCTACAAGTGCGCCGTGTGCGAGAAGACCTTCAAGCACCGCTCGCACCTGGTGCGCCACATGTACGCGCACTCGGGCGAGCACCACCTGTTCCGCTGCAACGTGTGCGAGCTGCACTTCAAGGAGTCGTCGGAGCTGCTGCAGCACCCGTGCACGCCCAGCGGCGAGCGGCCCTTCCGCTGCGGCGAGTGCCAGAAGGCCTTCAAGCGGCCCTCGGACCTGCGGCAGCACGAGCGCACGCACAGCGCCGAGCGGCCCTTCAAGTGCGACCTGTGTCCCATGGGCTTCAAGCAGCAGTACGCGCTGATGCGGCACCGGCGCACGCACAAGACCGAGGAGCCCTTCAAGTGCGGCCTGTGCGAGAAGGGCTTCGGGCAGCCCAGCCACCTGCTCTACCACCAGCACGTGCACACCCTCGAGACCCTCTTCAAGTGCCCCGTGTGCCAGAAGGGCTTCGACCAGTCGGCCGAGCTGCTGCGGCACAAGTGCCTGCCGAGCGCCCCCGAGCGGCCCTTCAAGTGCTCCGTGTGCAACAAGGCCTACAAGCGGGCGTCGGCCCTGCAGAAGCACCAGCTGGCCCACTGCTCCCCGGCCGAGAAACCCCTGCGCTGCACCCTGTGCGAGCGCCGCTTCTTCTCGTCCTCGGAGTTCGTGCAGCACCGCTGCGACCCAGCCCGCGACAAGCCGCTCAAGTGTCCGGACTGCGAAAAGCGCTTCAAGTACGCGTCCGACCTGCAGCGGCACCGGCGCGTGCACACCGGCGAGAAGCCCTACAAGTGCCCCAGCTGCGACAAGGCCTTCAAGCAGCGCGAGCACCTCAACAAGCACCAGGGCGTGCACGCCCGCGAGCAGCAGTTCAAGTGCGTGTGGTGCGGGGAGCGCTTCCTGGATGTGGCTCTGCTGCAGGAGCACAGCGCGCAGCACAGCGCGGCTGCCGCCGCTGCCGAGGGCGCCTACCAGGTGGCCGCCTGCCTGCCCTGAGTCCCTGCCGTGGCCCCCTCCAGGCCAGGCCCAGCCTCCTGGTTCAGAGGCCCCTCCGCCCACCTCCATGGTTAGAGGCACTGGGCGTGAGGACAGGAGAGCACTGGGCAGGTGGAGAGGCCTGGCACTTCTGGAACCTGCCTGGAGGCGGGGGAGCCAGATTGCCCTGGTTGGTCCCCATTCCGCAAACCGCTTTCCCACGAGAGGATTCGTTTTCTTGGGAGCCATCGGCTTCCCTTGTCTTTGGGGGCCTGGAAGTCAGGTGGCCTCTCTCCACCCCAAGGAGGGGTTAGTGCCAGCCCAACCTTCCCAAACCTTGTAGCCTAATTAGAAACCAGATGGTTAGGAAAGAGGACAGCCATGGTAGGGCCTGGGCGAAGGGCTGGACTCCAGAGGTGGGCTGGGTGTAGGGCACTCTCCTTCAAGTTGCTGTTTGAGGGAGAAGGCCGGCCTCGTGATTAGTCTTGGGGACCAGGAGGGCACACCATGAACCGTAGGCCTCTCTGTCTGCCCCAGCCAGCGGTTTCTGACAGGTGAGATGGATAAGCGGGCTGCACACCTGTGGGCTGGGTCTGCCTGGAGAGCAATCGGCCTGGCCAGAGGGAGGAGGCTGAGAAGTTCTCCTCCAGGGAGGACACTCAGCCAGGGACAGTGCCCAGGACAGTGCCGTCCACAGGGAAAGGAGGAGAGGCAGGAGGTCTAATCCCGATACTTTAGAAGCGCCCCTCCCCCTTTGCAGCCTGGTTCCGAGCTCTGCCGGGGAACGTGCTCTCAGCCAGACAGAGCTGCCAATGCCACGGAGGGGGATTGTTAGGCCACCTGGTGCCCGGCCACGCCCATGATCTTCCCAGTGGTTGTGGACAAGTGTCCTCCCCCTTGAATTGTGTGAACCAAAGTGTCAAGGGTGTGGCCTCAGTCAGCTCCCAGCCCTGCCTCAGGGCCCAGACCAGGCCTGTGTACCCAGGGCAGGGCAGGTAAAGGGACTGCGAATGGCCAGCCCATGGGAACCCTCCCCCATCAGGGACTGCAGCGATCTCGCATTGCCCAGATGCCCTGGACGACATCCAGCTACTTCCAAGGCCAGCGAGTTCTCCCTTGGGTTCTCCCTGTCTCTGGCTGCCCACATTGTGCATGGAGCCGAGGTGTCGGCAGAGGGAGCAGGCGGGGAAGGGGTTAAGGAGATCAGTAGGTGGATGGAGTCCTGGGATGTCACTGAACGCCCGGGGCCCTTGGGAAGCCCAGAGGACCTTTATCATGGAAATGATTATTTAGGCCCCAGCTCTGCCCCTGCCTCTTCTGGCCCCCTTCCCTGGTCATGGGTCTTAAAAGAAGACTTGAATCAATGCACCAAGGACCCAGAGGAGCAGGGAGCCCCACCTCGTCCCACTCTCCCCTTAACACTGAAAAGCACATCCCTCCTCCATCTGACCGGGTTCCCTTCCCGTGGGGCTGGGCCGACCCCCAGGAAGGGCCAGCCCCAAAAGACAGTCTCCATGCCTCAAGACATTGAACCCAGGCGGACAACAGTCCTAACTGCTCCTTTTTTTCTTTTCATTTTGCTTTCTAAAAGCTATTGTTATACTCTTCATAACATCGTATATTTTAATTTCATGTCATTTTGAATCTTATATAAAAATGTGAGAATTTGGATTTTTAAAAAGAATGTCTCCATTTTAGATAGCCCCTTTTGATGTTAATATATAGTGAGTCCAATGTATGCTTTAGAAGTAAAGACATTGACCATCACAGACCAAAGCGCTGCGTGTTCTGGTCTTTCTTCCACGGGGGCATGATGGGACGTGGAGGGGGAGAGAGGTGCGCGGGCCAGGGTGGCAGGCTTGAGACTGGGACATAGGCTGGGTTCGGATCCTGAGTTTTGAACCTTCTGGTTGTGTGACTGTGGAAACTCCCTCGCTGGGACTCATCTGTAGAATGGGGAGGTTAACCCTTCCCTTGCTTGGCTGTTGTGAGCATTCAATGGAGTCGTGTATGGAGGCCCTGGTGGGGGAGCTGTGAAGATGCTGACAATACCAATTGCAGGATACCTGGGACCCTCAGAAATGGCCCTGCAGCCCTGGATCGTGAGGACTAGCAGGCCATGGATGGTCAGAAGCCGCTTGCTCAGCGCCAGTGGAAAACCAGCGCCTGCCCAGAGCAGCGATGGACCCAGAGGAGTGCCTGCTCTCACCCACTTCCACTCGCCCTGTGGTCCGTCTGCATGCCCAACCCGGCCACCTCCCATCTCAGCCCTCCTACACCCCTTTTCTCCTGTTACCCCATCCCTGTCTCCCAGCGGCCCAACTCCAGCTCAAGCTTCTTCCATTTCTCAAAGGCAAGGGCGGAGGTGGGGAAAGAGAGGGAGAAACAACCTTCCCAGGTTGGGGCATCTGAGAGCCAGCGGAGGGTGGTCAGCAAAGACATGCTGTCCTGGGGGTGGGGGTGGGGGTGGGAGTTGAGGCTAGAAAATCAAGGAGACAGGGAGCGGCCCACAATGCAGGGGCTCAAAAATGGGTACAGAAGGCTTAGTGGAAAGGCTGGGGGGACCCCAGATATGACCCGGACCTCACACTTTTATTTCCTCTGTGTGTAGCCCCCTGAGGCTGAGAAACCTCTCTGCAGGCGGCCACCACTCAGCAAGAGGACACCCGGTCCTTTGTGCCTGTGCCAGGCTCGGATCCCGGCTTCCCTTCCAGCTGCATGACCTCAGGCAAACCCCACCCACCCCACAGAGATGCCTGGAAAGACTGGCATGGGCCTGGTGATTTATAGCTTCAGGTTGCCCTTCCTGAACGCAGGATGGTCTGCGCACACCTGAGGTAGGAGCAGCCGTGGCTGGGAATGGCTGAGCCCACGTGGAGCCTGCAATGACTTTTTCTTCCTTTGTCACTAGCCCTGCTTCCCTTCACAAACCACCAAAGCCCCTACAGCTCCCACCTGGCCCTCAGCCTGTGCGCTCCAGCCTGGGCCCAACCAGGGCCGGGAATGAAGCCTGGAGGCTCAGTTTCAAGTCCTAGCCCTTTGATAACAAGGGAGCACAGGCCTTCCTCTGCCCCTCTCAGGGCCTGAATTCTCCATCTGAAGCAGAGGTCTTGACCCCTGATCTCCAAAGGCCCTTCGAGACCTGAGGCTCTGATTCTGGGAAGGTGACAGGATCGATCCATATCTCCGTTTCCCTCCGTCTCTCCGGGCCTCCAGCCTGCCGCCCTCCTGTCTCAGTCTGCGTTCTCCTGATTGTAAGTGACAGGAACGGCACAAACTGGCTTACGCAGCTGCGCAGCACACCTGGCCACACACACAGGTACCGCTCTCACCTGTCCCGTATCTGATGCGACTGTCCTTCTCTTAGAGCAGGGGTGGGGAATGTCCGGCCTGTGGGCCTTATAAGGCCAGGGAGACCGTTTGGTCAGGCCCTGCCTCGGCAATTACATGCGGGACTCAAAATTCAATAAATCTAGAAGGTTTCTTTCATAGCAACTTAAATTTATATTAAGTGAATTACACTAAGCAAATGGTGATATAAATATCCAAATGGCCCTCGGCAGAAGCAAGGTTCCCCACCCCTGTCTTAGAGCGTAGCATTTTCTCAGGGGGAACTCCAGACATTGTGACCAGGGTGGCAAACTAGCGCTGTCTTCTAGTCTCTGGGTGATCATCCCCTTCACCCCAGCCACCGACGGTATGGCAAGAGGGTGGTACCTTGTGGGGGGTGACATCCGGATGCGAGCCAGAGCTGGGAGGAGCGAGAGGGGGAGGCTGACATAAACTCTACCTTTTGGAGTTAGTAATTCCCGCTGGCTGGGGGGAGAGGCACTGCCCTGGTGGGGGTGGGGGCATTCTCCCAGGGTCCACAGGTCATCGCCGGGGCAGGCAGGGCCACCAAAGACAACTTCCCCTGGGAGCCATCATCCCGGCAGCTCTGTCGAACTCCCACTGTGTGGCTGGCTCTGTGCTCATCCCTGCAGGGCAGTGGGAGGGGACCCTGTGCTCATGAATTGTGGTGGCGTGATGAGGAGCACACAGTCACAGCTGGCTAGTGTCCCGCCGCTGTCACTCATCAGTGATGGGTTGTTGGACTTTCTGAGCCTCATTTTCCTCATCTGTGAAATGGAGCCAGTAATGCTCTCCCCTGGGCTTAGAGTGAGGGCACGGTGAGGTGACCTGTGTGCAGCGTTTGGCACATAGTGGGCACTCAGGAAAGCAGAGCACTGGCAGGGCAGAGGAGAGAGGGGGCCGGCCTAGCTCTCCCATCTGAGTGCCAGGGGTGTCCCACTCCCCTCCACACCCTGTTCCCAAGGCCTGTCCCATCCCCCAGCTGGCCCGAGCCTCATGCCATCTCCGTGAGACAGGCAGGGCAGACCCTTGAGATGTGCAGGGGCTGCCCAAGGCCATGCAGTTAGTGATGAAAGTAGCCTGGCACTGCGGGGGCTGGCCAGACGGGCCAGGTGGGGGACAGGCAGTGGGGCTGGGACCGCACAGGTCTCCAGCTCCAGCCACTGGAGCCTGGGGCTCTGGCTCCCCCCCACTGCAGTTGACCA